>NC_046341.1:9749522-10459522 GCF_000738735.6 Corvus cornix cornix | reverse complement strand
CTTGAAGGTCTCCCTTTCAAAACTTTAATCTTAATATTTTGACCCTCATTTGTCCCCCAAGCTATTTCCCTCATTTGCCTGCAGACACAGTTCCCCCCATCAGTTCTCCATGTCTCCCACTGACACTTGCTCTCATTGCTCTTTGCTGCAAAAATCTGTGCTGTGAACACAGTTTGACATTTCCTGACATTTCATGAACTAATTACACTACAAATAATTAAGCATGTTCACATCTGTAACAAACGAAGGCAAAATGGTTGTCAGCAACTGTGATTGATGACCTCCCTGAGACTTTATCTGATGAGATTCTTCCCCACTATAGGCAGAACCTGGATGCCACTGTGTTTGCAATAATGCCTTCAGCCCTTTTCATCAGATCAAACCAATGAGATGCTTGAAGAAAAGGATGGGAAAATTAATGACTACAATGAAATATTTGCATTTTTTCCAGGCTTGGAAAAAACAATGAACAAGAGATGTGACAACCTCAATTATTTGGTGATGCTAAGAGCTCTGAGACAGCTCCTGCTGGAAAGAGCTGTTGGGAAGCCTGGGGGTGTCAAGTCGGCTAGAAAAATGGCAGGTGACAAGGACAACACTTTTTTTTTTTTAACGCTACCCAGACCCACATAGCTTAGTTAAAAAGACAAATTGCAGCCTTGTGTTTCTTCTTTAGGGAGGGGGAATATGTCACCTTTGAAACACAACCTTCTTTGAATGCGGTGCTGGAGTAAAAATTATATTGGTAAAGGTTGTCTCCTCCAGAGACAACATAAACAAATATAATTCACTGGTGCTAATGCTCTTTAAAGGGAAGAAAAACAGCACAGTCAATATCCTATGCGCTATAGTCAGTAATGGAAAAATACATCTATATGTGTATTTGTATGATATATGTATACAAATAAATATGTATGCAAAAAAATTTAAAGTTTATGTGCACGTGTGTGTGCATGTGTGTACGGAAATTTTACAACACATGGATAAACAGATTAAACATGACACTCTGAACTACTCTGCAGTATGAGGATAATTTTACACATATACAGACTGCCTGGAGAGCAACCAAAATGCTCTTCATCCCAAAAGAAAATAAAAAAAGAGGGAAGAAAATCCCAACCCTTGAAAATGAGGAGTACATATGATTATAATATCTACATTTGTGAGAGCTGCTGTGCTGCTGTGTTTCCAAGTCCTTTGAAAACAAAGAGTAAAATGAAAAGGAAACAACCTCTGGTGCACTACAGCATTTTTTCAAGACCATACTAACAGTATTCTTACACTAATAATAATAATAATGAGAGGTGTTCAGCAAACAAGAACTAGGAGAGTTGAATAGTAGCCAGGACACAGGGCTGGAAAACAGGGACTCTTTACTTCTGCTCCTCCCTGATGCTGAAAACATTTAAACAAACTTCAGCTGCCCTATGTATTAAAAATAGAAAAAAAAAATAAATATATATTCTAGGGTAATAATGCTCACCTGTCTCACCAGACTATTACAAAGATTAATTAACACTCTCAATGTGTTTTGAGCATCTTGGGTGTCACAAGAGTGTCAATTACGATTCCTCCAGACCTTCTGGTGAGCGATGAATGCTGTGCCTGAGACTCCATCCCTACGGATAGGGTGTTTCCCCCAGAACAGCCCTGGGAGCTACTGGCTGCCCATGGAGCAGCAAGAGGGCTCGATAAAGAGGGGTGCAGCATCAAGAAGCAGTGGCTAATGCAGCTGCCAAGAGGACATACAGGAGCAAACTCTAACTTTCCTTGAAGGCCAAGTTGCAATGTATCTTCACGTCAGCAGGAAAAATGTCTCTTTAAAAGCCCTAAAACTCATTCTGCTAATTGGTAAGTGCGCTGCATCTTCCTTGCTCCGTGCCTCGCCTGTGATATGACAGTTGCCACGGTAACTGTTTATTTCTATCGAATTACAAAACAAACACAGTCAAAGAAAACCAATATTCCTTTTCCTAAGAGCTTTCTGCCTGGAGTCCCTTATCCCTTTATTCTGCATTTTTACTTTTAACTTGTCCATAAGGAAGCATTACTTCCTTTTTGTGTTACTAGTTATACTAATACCCCAGGTACGTTACAACAAACCCATAAAATGACTAATTACAGTGTACTTTAGAAGCAGAAGACACTTCTTGTATTTTTGTGATTTGATGCACTGCATGGGTTGAGTCAAGTATTGGGAAAAGGCTGGTGGCAGGTCCCACCACTCTCAGGCATGAGGTAAGAGCCTTGCCATAGCCTGCAGGAGGTCTAGACCCTGCAGATGGATTTGGGATGCCCAATGCAACAAACTGTCCACATCCACTAAACTTTATACTTTGATCTTGCCGCTACTACAGCCTTCTGAGGCTTTATAAATCATGTTCTGAGCTTCCAGGGTTACAGGGAAGGAAATGGGCTCACCTCTGCAAACCATTGTGAGACTACAAAGAAAAGGGTGCTTTGTCTATTCAGTGCTGTCACCGCTATTGCTGGAGGAAATCAAAATCATTTAGGTTGAATTTTGTGCCCTGGTAAAAACCCAGCCTAGGACAGGGTAGGGACCCAAGACAGGATGATGCCTGTGCCATCCAGCCCTATGTGCCAAGACCTTCTGACATCCTGTGAAGGGTTACTAAAACAAGGCTGGCAGGTTACCACAGTGGAGGGAACAGTGGCAAAACAAACCATGAGAGGTTTCTATGATAATTTATTGACTTTTAAATATGGAACTGAGTTTGCTTATGGTTTTTTTCCCTCCACCAAATGTACACTAGTACAAGAAATTCCTTATGATTTTTGCCAATGTGCTGGTGCAGACAGGAGTTAGAAGAGGCCCCAAGGAGTGTTATGCTGCCAGCAAAAGCAAGAAAAGCCATTTACCTATATGTTATTATGCATATTCCCATTCACAAGTCACAAAAATGCTTATATCCTTGCCTGTTTAGGACATTCTCCTGCACTTTTATATGATTACAACTACAACTGCAAGCCTCCTCCACTGACAGCTGCAAGTACTCAGGCAGGAATATCCTATTCCCAAGGAGAACTGGCTTAAAAACAGACTGAGGAATGAATGATAATGAAAAAGGTACAATTTATTGTCCTATGAGTTAATAAGGCTGTGGCCTAATTAAACCATTGCTTTTCCACCTTGCCATTCTTCTTGTGTGGCTGAGCAGATTAATTCTGCCTGTACTTGGACGTTTGCTGCATTAACTTTGTCTGAAGTTCTTATATGCAGAGGAGATGGGATATTATAAGCCAGGTGTCCACGTAAATGGACACCTGCTGCCCTTAAAATGCTAAATTTTTAAACTGTTAGGTAAATAAGAGTCTTTTATTCTTTAACATAGAAGTCAGTTACACCATGGCATTGACCGAATCAAGCAACAAATAAGATTTAAGTGTATCCAGTATTTTTAGGGAAAATGTCTAAGTCAAACAGATTAAATGCCTTGGCACTGGTTCCAGTGTAGGATTTTGTGTTCAGCAGCTGGCATTTCAAGTCTTAAAACTTTGAGTACATTAACCTGACTGTGAAAGGGGTTTAGAGTAAGTATTTGGGACTCTCGTGCAGTCTTTCAGTGTGAAAGTACGATTGTTATCTACACTTGGCCTGAACTCTCTCAAAGTCTGACAGTTTGTTACTTCTGCACACACATTTAATTTTACAGCCAAGAAGTCTCATTCAGCAGAATGCACAAGGTGCATAACAGAAATTGCATAAATATTTGCCGGATTAGGCCTTGTTTTTATCTAAAATTTGTTTGTATCTAAATTGACCCCTGTGCCTCAGTTTGATTTCAATATCTTCTAATCCCTCCTCACAAAACAAATTGCATCAACCATGACTACATTTAGCCAACTACAGTTCTCACTGTTTTTGTTCCTCCTCATAAGTTCTTCTTACAGATTAAATGCTGATGCACTGAACGAACTGCTCTTGGCTGAGGTGGGCAGGTGTAATTTGATTAGTATAGATTCTGGATTTGGTTAGTACTGTATCAGTATCCTCCCTAGAAAATAGGTGACATGTCATGGGATATTAAGTATGGCCATTTAATGTAAAAACTCAGATAATACATGAGTTAAATGGACAAAATGAGAGAAAGCTTTTAAGCATTCTCCCAAGACAGATTGCAGAATAATATTACTGTACACGCAAGTAGAGCTGATTGACACAGTCAGAAGGCCATTATACTGGTATGGTATAAAATCATTATAGCAAAAAGCATTTCAGAGCTGCAGAGTGATAGTAGCAACATATAATGAATTATCAATAAAGAAGTGGTGATTCAGTTATATTACATATGAATAGAAAGCTTCCTGTTATATAATTTAAACCTGCCAGCCTGACAAGTGACTTGAATATTCAATTCCTTCTCTAGGTGTATGAATCATCCTTTAACTTTACCGGAGACTGAAGTTTTGTAGGGCAGGCCAGAAACTGAGCTATGGTAAGAAGTGTTTTTAAAGAAAGGTTTGTTGAGCAGATTTCAACAAGGTAGCCTCTGCTGAGATTCTATTTAAACTCTCATGGAAACAGCATCAGCCTTTGAGATGATGCTATTAAATAAATATTTCTTCTGGTTTATGGCAAATTAACATAAAGTACAGTCTTTCAGCAAGTCAATGGCACCAATATTTAATGGCTTTTATTTTATCTTACCATAAAGCCCTCGAAGTTCATTTTGTCACAAATTACCATTAGTGACAAAGCCCTGAGAAAAAAAATCCCCAAACTATCAGTCCCAAATCCCTGTCTTTTGAAGGCTGTGCTCCTGAAGGAGGCTTGTCTCAGATCTCGCTCCTGCACGAAGCTCCTCTGAACCCAACTACAGCGTGTTAGTTAAGTATTGCAACATGATCCCATGGGAGGATTAGGACCTTTGGGAAAATTATAGGTATTTTAAAATGATTATATAGTATCTGCAGTGCTAACATAATACCTAAGTCAAAGATAACTGCACTGGAAGCTTAAGAGTAATTAACTTTAAAGTTCAGGGAAACAGGAGGATTCAGTTTGAATGCCCTCAGTGCTAGAACCAAAGTCACAATCAACAAACAAGAAAGATTGAGGAGCTGAAAATGATCCAGCTGCAATAAATACGGGTATAATATTACCCACTCCACATTCTGAAAATAAATACATTCACAACAATGTCAAACACAAGAATTTAAAAGTTTTGAGTAGTTCTAACTTGTCTTTTAGCATTGTTAAACCCTTGCATATCTAAGACATATTGTCGTATTTTTTTTAATATATAGAAATTGAGTGTTACAAAGCACATGATTTTGTAGATAAATTATATTGCATAGCTGCAATATTGGAATGTAATGCTACACAGATACGTATCTATATATACATATATATATATATATATCCCAGTGTTATAAACACTCCAAGAAAATTGATAGTGTTGACAAAACTGTTCTAGTGAGCCTTTCTTCAACTGTTGTCTGAATAAGATGATTTTTAAATGGCTTTCAACTCGGCATGTTTGCCTAAATATGACGGGCTGCTATTTCAGAATTCCTCAGCGTCCAGTGACCCCCATTTCAGACATTTCACCTTCTGTTTACTACCTGTCCTTTCTCTTCTCTATTAAGGATGGTATATTTACAAATTACAGAGGAAACACCTTCTCTTCCCTTTTCCTAACCTGTTAGAAGCCTGCAGCTGAAGACATTTCTTTTACTATGCTGAACACTCCTGGGACTAAAGGCAGCTCAGAAATTTAATCACAGACCGAGAGCTAGTAGCTAGATTGAAGCTTGAAAAGGCCTTAAAGCAGGCAATGGGAACATGGATTACTGCCTCACAACCACTAATTAGTAATGAAACTTCAAGAAAAGAACTCTGAACATTTACGTGAATTTTTGCTGCCTCCAAAGATCAGCGGTGTAAAGGAATTTCACTTTTCAAGTGGAGGTGTTTAAAAACAAATCTTTCTTTACACAGGCAGAATTGTGTTGATCACAGAGCTGACTTGTGCCATTTAAAGGCTCTGTTCTTATCTGTTTTAAAGATAAAATAATTATTGAGAGTATATGGTTTGGGGGAAAGAAAGATTTATGAGTGCATGACCTGGCAGTCAGAAACAACCAAATACTCATATTGGCTCTAAAATCATCTCCTGGGCAAATCACTGTAATCTTGGGCAAACCACTCAACTTCCCTGCCTCAGCATTCCTGACTTTCAGGCAGAGGTACAGCTAGTTGCTCATCACAAGAATGTTGTAAAAATTAATTAGCAAAATGACTATAAAGCACTGAGGATGAAAAACGTGCTAAAAGCTAAGCATTATAATTAGTGTTATTTAATGCATCTTTAAAAATCAAATTATATTTTTTCTTTTCCTTTAATAATGAAATTACACAATGGCTTTAAGAAATGACAAAGTAATTTGAAGTAAATGACTGGCCTGTAAAATTGAAACACACCCTAAAATGTGGTTATTATAAAATAACCACACACCCTGATAGCACTGCTTGAGCTATGTATAACCTTAACTCAGTAGTGCATTATTAAGTGGAGGAGGATCAGCAATTATAAAAGGGAGAGCGAGTGCTGATGCATGTTAAATACACGTTACTTCTTTGGCATCGGCGGATTTGGTGCATCCATTCCTGGCAAAGAAAAGCATGCTGGGCAAATTAGACTTGTGGCACAAAAGGATTAATTATGGTACAGCTTATACAAGCAATGTTTAGACATGAATCAAGAAATTTAGGACACGGGGCTTATGGTGCACTGAATAATTGGCAACACCATAAAAGAAAGAAAAGATGTGAACTAATTTCACATTTACGAGAAGCAGAAAGTTCTACCCCAGCTTCTGCATGGTGAAGAATTATGCACTGCAGGCTTCTTTTGAAATACTTCATATTACTACACAAATTGTTTCCTTGTGTTTATGCTCATCCTCCCTCATTGTATTTAAATGTGAGCTATTTAAGGCTAAAAAAATAACAGGTATTTATTTGTTTAAATAGAGCAGACTGGATCAAACAAGACAGGAGACAAATAAGACTGTTGGGAAGTTAGGAGGCTGCTGTGGATGCAGGAACTATAGCTGATGTCTGCAGGAATGCATGGACACAACACAGTACAGAGCTGCACAGAGAGATCCAAGCTGGCTTACTCGGCACCAGAAGCTGGAGAGTGCTGATAGCACAACTCTTCTGGCCTAGTCCTTGCTTGATTAATTTATCCTGCTTTTTTTGAAAGAAGGAAAGGTAGAATAGTGTCTTGTACCCTGCAGTGGACACAGTCTGCACTTTATTTGTCTTAGTTCCCTATCTGTAAGGGGCTGTGAATCTCTACTGTTCAGTGCAGCTGTCGGAAAAAGAATTGCCTTCCCCATCTTTGCTCCAAAACAACAAATGCATTTCCTAAAACATTCACAGAAGTGCTAAGAGCAAGAGTTCTCAGAGTTTTGTAACACCAGCAGACTGAACACAGCCAAAGGGACAGCCAACAGCATGCTCAGGGTGACTCCTGAGCTGAGCACAGAACCCACCTCCAACCCACAAAAAGCCTTCGTGAAAATTGTGTCCATTAGGTCTGTAAAATACAACAAATCATATATTCTCTTTTTAAAATATTTAATATTTTGCTTACAAATATATCTTGAAATATATTTCAAAATATTTAACGTGAAAATTTCCATATAGCCTATCCAAATCTCGAATAAAATATATTCTAAAATTATTTTGTACATTTTATATATTGTTTCCATCCATCTTTTATAGACATTGGAGGCCAGGAAAAAAGAGTACCCTAAACCAGAGAAATAAAAGATAACATAAAAATGGGGAGAAAAGTAATCAATCAACCATTCTTAAAGCAAATGCTTCCTCAATTCAGTACCACTGATCATATTCCCTATTCAGCACTCAAATTCCTTGTTTTTCCAGGGAAAATGAAAGTCTTGATTGCCTGTAATATTGCTCCAGTCCTGTACAGCTCAGCAGATGCAGCAGGGCACAAGTTCTGCCTGCACCTCCAGCCCAACAGCCATCAGGGCCAGCCCTCCAAGGCTGTAACAGCTGCACTGCATCTGAGCTCCCCTTCCATACAGAGTGCTCCAAATCACTGGATTTACATGTAAAGTTTCTCCTTAGCTGTGATTTATTTTCAGGGAAATTAAACCTTATATTCAAATATTGGTTTTCATTAAATCACTTTAAATTATATTTAAATAATTCTCAATCTCCTCTTTAATTACACATACTAAGGACCAATTTCCATCTTTTATTAAGGAAGCTTGACTTCGCCAAGTTCCTAAAACCTGTGACACAGTAGGACGGAGAGCCTCCTGTTATTTTGAATCCTTTTCTGAGTTTTGCTTACAAGCTCTGCTTTCTGGAGAAATGAAAAATCAGCTCCTACAAGGACTCACATTTTAATCACTTAAGGTTAATACAACACCTTAAAGAGCAGTCTCCCTTTCCTTTCCTTCTCACGATTTGCTCCACTCCACCTCCCAATGCAATGCTCTTCCAGGATCACCCATTTGCCCTACACTCACATAACCTCCAAGTCCTTTCCTCATTTTGAAAATCAAATTAATTTTGTTAGCAACAGAATAAAAATTTGCTGAAAACACTAAGTAGACATAATGTATTTACTGCCCGTGGTGAATCTCACCCAGTTCATCCTGAAGTTTTTGACGTTTCCATTTAATTAAGAGTAATATGCTTTTAAAAACTCATTTAGTTACTTCTGGTTTTGTTGCACTTGAATGGCACTATAAAAACCAAAAAGAGTCACAACAGAAGTGCCAGAACCATGTTTCAATTAAAAAAAATTGCTGAAAAACATTTTCTAGGAATGAACAAAGCTATTAATGAAACTGAATCCATTTAGCAAACAACTTTTTTTTGTAAGCAGTCTCTTAGTTTAAAATAATTTACCTGAAGTTGAAAAGATGAAAGTTTAGAAAGGAAAAAATTAAATAAAATAATCCTCAACCATTTCATGATGAGCTGACATCACATGCATAATTTCTATGCCTCTCCTGCTCTTTCACACAGATCCAGTGTGAAAACTGGGTTTACTGGTCAAGGGTGAATCCAACACAGCGCACTCCCACTTTCACAGAGATCCTTTGGTTTGTCCTCTGTTCAGCTTCTGCTAATCTGATGAAATCAGAATTGCAGCTCCATTTCCTGCTCTGTTTCTTCCTTGTTTCAGCTCCCTGCTGTTTGTTTCTAGGATATTCTCATCCCTGCTGAGTGTATATTTTACTGTCTTTTAGAAGAGCCCTGATCATGTTTCTCTTTCTCACACTATCTGTTACTGACGCTTGCTATGGGAATCGCCAGCCGGCAGCAAGACCCCAGTGCTTCGAGCATCTGGCCAGTTATCCTGAGCTAATAGAATCACTTCAGCAGCTCATGTTAACCATGGTTAACAATTGGTTGTTTTTACTCCTTCACACTTCCTTGGATCTTAAAAGAAGAATGGCATTGAAAAGAAGCATTTTGTGCCTATAAGACGGACTAAATTTAACAGTGGTGTAAACAAGGAGAAATCTCTTGAACATAAAAAAAACCCCAAAACCAAAACCCTAAAATATATCCTTTTTTACTGTCCAGGCTAAATGGGTTGTGTCAAGAGGGGTTAGTTCATTTCTGTTCCCTCAGCTGGGGAGCCTCATATGAACATGTGACCATGAAAATAAGATTTATTTTTCCAATGATGTAAAACTGACATGATGGTGTCTCACCCTATTGACAGGTCAGGAATTGACCCACTGTCTTCTCCTGCTCCTGCCAGCCAAGGTATCACAGCCTGTGGAGGCCTGTGCCTGGAACTGCTGCTCCAGGACTTGCCCAGCTGCCACCACACACTTCTGGAAAATAGAGGTCAAGTCTGCAACCAGCCTGACCAAGAGGAAGCTGCTAGGCTTCCAACTAAGTGTATTTATTATTTATTAGGTTGTAAGGTTGGACGGACTGTCTTTCCAAATCTGTGAGGGCAAACAAAACCAGAAGAGATTGGTGGGACAAGAATGAAAGTACAAGAGGCCTCTGAAAATGTGGGAAGGATGCTCCATACTGCCAAACTGCTAAGCTGCGCAGCCAGATGCCTCCCAGTGTACTTATTACTAATTCCTACCTCATTAACTTATTTTCTGATCTCCACCCAAAAAAGTATGTTTTTTCCCTTGTGATCCAACACACAAGAGAGGCTGTCTCTAGTTCAGCCATTCTGCTAAGTCTTACAAGAATGCTGCCATAGGATCGTGGGTGCTGATCCAAGAAAAGATGCTTTAGTTGAATACATATTGCTCCTGTCATTCTGAATCAACATCCCTTGAGGGGCTAGAGGTTTTCCCTCATCCCCTTCTGCCACTTGGATGGGCAGCTCACGCCTCTGTCTCTAAGCTGTATGGCCCAGGTGGGGCAATACTTAACTTCGTGGTCACCAGTCCCTCTCTGCCTCCAAACACAAGAGCATGTCCCCAGCAGTGCCAATCCAACACTCCTGAAGCCAGCAAGGTTACCACCTGCATGTAAGGTCTTTCTTTGCTAGGGAATGCCTAATATGCTACTTGTTCTGGAAAACTCCCTCAGGCAGCTACATGCCTGTGAAAAAGTCAGTTGCCTCTGGGGCAATGTGCTTCTAGGGCCTGGATCTGTCTGCAAGTGTGCTTTGGAGGCGGAAGAAAAGCTTGTCACTGATCCCAGTGCAGCTGGCAGGTCTGCAGCTGAGCTGTGAACGAGCTACAAATTAGTCCAACATTTAAATGCTCACTTCTAAAGATAAAAGCCAACTAAGCCTCACACAGTAGCTTTTCCTAAGGAATGGGAAGTGTCTCTAAGAATAACCATAGCTGCTGTGGAGCAGTCAGGGTTCATGAGAGCTGCCTGACATCACACCAGGAACCTGCACGCTGCAATGCGATACTTTTAGAAAAGACTTCGCTGCCTTACTGGTTACCATTACCAAACATCACGGCATCATCCTCACAGACAGGGCCCTTTATAGCTCACATGTGTGGAGCTGGGTCTGCCTGCTTCCCAAAGATATTAAGATGCCACCTAAAGCTCCAGCTACATGAGTACTTTATGCTTTAACCTCTGTAGAGCACCTTAAAAAGTGGTGCCATGGCAGCTGTGTCCGGATGGACAGCTCTCCCTATCCCAACACCAAAGGGCAGCATTCAGGTGCACTTGGGTTTCAGCAGGACAAGACCAAATGACCAGAAACTTTTATCAGGAAGAACAAAATGAGAATGTAATCCACATAATCCAGTCCTCAAGTGACTGTGATCGTTAACAGCCTTTTTTAAAAGAAAATGCAGAACTAAGCTTAAATAGAACATATTGATATACTGAGTGACAGAAGTTCCTCACTGGAATAAACACAGAGTGTAGACAACCCTCCTGTACAGATGCATGCCTTCTTCCTCATACATTTCCCCCCTTGTGTATTAATGTATGTGATTTATGTTTTTGTGTTTTCAGCAAAAAAAACCCCAAATGAAACAAACAAAAAACCCTCTAGAAATGCAAAACTGGGAGCAATGTTCAAAGTATATCATTTTTATGCCTAAAAATGTTTGTTTTGACTTTCTCGTACTGAGACAAATGTTAAAACTTCTAAGAACATTTTATGAATTCTTGCCACACGAAATAGCGTGTTCCAACTCAAGATATACCTCTAAAGCAGTCTTTTCAGTATAAACAAAATGATGTCATATTGACAGAGGGAAGAGCAAAGCCTGGCTGTTTAATTTGGAAGATTGCTAAAAGTGATACATTTAACTCTTCTTGTCTAACAATGGAATGTTTTTATAGTTCACAATACCTAACACCCTTGTTCATATAAAACAAGTCGTCTTGAGTTCCTGTTGAACTAATACACAGCCTATTCTTCTTCTGTGTATATTGCAACATTAGGAAAGAAAAATAAATGTGTATCAAAATAAAATCCCATTTTCATCCAACTGCATCAAATGCATTTAACATTTTAAAGCATTTACAGAAGTACATTAGAAATCTACACAAAACACTTAAGAAGAATACAAATGTTTCAGTTATGCTCTAGCTGTATCATGGCTATCTCCAGACAATACAGTTTTCAGCCCAGTGTTATTTTCCCCTATTTGTGGTGCTCATGTTGCTCCTCCTATTGTTTTCATTTTGTATCTTACTTTCCTTTTCCCTGTCTTCGCCCTTCCCTAATTCTCTTTTCCCCCTTTTCTATTGCTTTTGAGTTTGGTATTGTTTTCTCCCCTTAATTTTTTCTCTCTCTAACACCATTTCTGTTCTCCCTCTGCATGGCTCACCATTGTACCCAAGGTCTCTTGTTTTCCTCTCCCCATGCTTTCCTGACACTGCAGCCTTTTGAAGGATGACAGGTATGTACAGAGCCCAGTTCCTGACTGGGGCTTCCATGCACAACACACCCTCTCGCCCACATAATATGTTCATTAAATTACAAAATGTGTTGATCTTTGGAAATGGGAACACTGTTGATAAGAAAAAACATTCTTATAAATTGTCCTCTCCAAAATATCAGATAAGCTATGAGAGCTCTCCACATTAGCACCTCATGGGCTGATCAGATGTGGACTGTGTGGAAGTGGGGATACAGAAGCAGAAGAACTATGGTGGAAAGCCAAGCCAAATACTTATTTTTAAAAGCAGTTACCACCTTCTTCAGGAAGATCTAAAATGAAAGAATAAGGACAAGCACACATTTGAAAACACTGAAAGCCTGTAATCAAAGTTTACAATTAAAAAACATTAACTGCCTAGCCTATTAAAAGAATAATCTTCAGACAAATGGGCTTCATCAATATAGATTAATTTGCACAATGCTGTCCCTTAAACCAAATCAAACCAACACAAACCAGAATACTAGAAACTACAAGTTGTTTAAAATGTAGTTAATTCCTAGTTAACATTCTCCATTTTTAACAAGCATGAATAAGCTCCACTAAATATGTCCATAGGCAGTAACAAGTATGAGAACACCAGAAGTTTAAGTATAGTAGACTTCCTCACCATTGTACTCCATGGCTTTCTAGCCTTGCCCAGAAGGATCTGTTTGAAGGAGGAAGAGTAGTTTAGTTCCTAAAGCTTATTTAATCATTTCCCTTTCCACTGCCATTGTAAATTTCAGCTTTTTCCTGAGACTGCAAACATCAACAGGAAGCCTATAGTACTCTCACAGTACCAAGGGCTGCAGGATAATACTGTATCTTCACTAGATACACAATAGGACCACTGTCTTATTTTAAACAGGCTACCCAACTAACTTTAGGATGCTTAAACTCTGGAGTGTTTACTAATAAAGCCTTTATTAAGTAGCCTTCTGCATTTCCATTAAACCCAGAACCTTTATTAAGCAGAGATAATGACTATTTTGGATAAAACCATGCTGATCCTTTTTTTCAAAAAGCTATGGAAATAGGAATCATTGCAGCTGCTTTACACTTCAGCCAATTCTTTCCTGAGGGAAGTATGTTGACTTCATGTTGGACAGGCAAAATAGCATGCTGACCAAGGCATGACTTCCCTGTTATTAACACCTGCTGGGACATTAAACACTTGAAGATAACTGGTGATCTGAGAAGCTAAGTGTATAGGCAGAACATTCAACTGAAGACCACAAATGTGAAGACCTGCCATTTGAAGAGGTGCCAGAAGTAAATCACCATTTACTACAAAGAACTAAAAGTAAATCACCATTTAGTACAAAGAGCTAAAGCGAGTGCTTCAGCAGCACCGATATTCTGCACAAGGTTTGTGTCACATGTTTCATTCAATAAGGCAATCAAGATGATTAGGGAGTGTACGAGAGGCTCATTAATGGCCATAGCAGACACTGAGTCAGCTCCTCATTTATAACCAATGCATCTGGACAGTTTTCATTTTTGGGTGTTTTAATTTAGAGAAGTGATATTTATGTGGACAGAAAATACACACATGTTGTACGACTTGTTCTCGTTTTAAAGTTCCCACTGGCTTTACTGAAGTAAATGGTACTGGCAAAAATTATGTTGAAAAATGGTGTTTCACAGTTCACATGGTTCCTTTAGTTAGCTCCTTTACTTTAGGTCCTTAATTACAGAGTGAAAATTTAGCTAGGGATTTTATTTTAAAGATGCTGAAGAGAACACCAAAGCTATAAGGGATGACAATACTCAGGAGTATGTCTTTAGCTTCAAAGACAAAGAAATTTTGCATATCACTGGCATTTTGGAAGATGCAGAGTTACAGAAAGCAAAGATGAGAACTATGAGGGAAATGCACTGGATTGGTAACAACTGTGGCTGAGGTTGTGAAACAGCAGCCTTTCAATGAGAACAAGGAGTGTGATTTGGTATTCTATCCATTTTAACCAAGCAACAACAGTTATCTCAGTTAACTCACAGTTATCAATAACTGAGGAATCCCTTTTTCCTGTACCCTGCAGTGCATATGCAAACTGAAAACTGAGTGTTTCTCATTTCATTACACATAGAAATTTCACTGTTTGCACACACCCCCAAGCATGCCCAAGCACTTCTTTCTGTTTCCCTGACTTGAACACAGGTGCTACAGTCTTAAACAAGAGCAACAGAAATGTTGCCTGATACTGGGGCCACGCAACAGAAAAGTATAGATAAGACTTACTCTGCAAATGACATTTGTATGACCACAGAATTTCCACAAAAAGGAAATGAAAAAATTTAGTCGAAATCCTGGACCCACACAGCAAAGGTTCACCTGGCCAAGACTAAGTCTTACTGAGTAAATAGAAAAGATTTCTCTACAGAGGCTGCCTGAAAAAAAACCTTCACAAGCCCATAGCCACATAACACTGGAAATTTTAAGGCCTGCATTTAAATACAGTAGTTATAAAGAAATGAAAGCTAATTGAACAATAAAAGGGAAAAATAAGAAACATCTCAAGAGAGATGCCTCCTTGGCAATAAAAGTGTGATGTTCAGGTCTTCCATACTGCAAACCAATTGTTCCTGTCATTTGAACTGGGGATTTCCTGAAAAGATTCCTTCAGCTGGTGCCAACTACACAGCACTCAGCTGTCTGCATGCCATAGAGGAACAGTGAAGGAAGAGCAGTGCCATAGCTGGACATCAGGAAAACTCAGAGTTTATCAATGGCTGTGACATTAAACAGGGAGAGCATGGCTGGAGGTGGGCAGGTCTCCCCATTCATGTGTCTCTGTGCACAGCAAAGCTTCTCTTGAGTTCTCCAGACTGAATTGAACAGAGGATCACTCACAGACCTGTGGTTGAACATTGCCCATTGTGGGTCAGGGTATGAGCTGGTATCACAGGAAGAGACAAAGACTGGGGGGATCCACCGCTGAGCAGGGTGGGTTCTGGATCTCACTGAGGACAAAGGCTGAGCAGCAGCTCATCTCATTATTGCTCAGGCCATCACAAGACCACTAGACTCAGTCATTTGTCTGTGGGAGGAATGAGGAGTAAAGGACCATAAAGATCTGTACAGCACAAGTGGCACAGCAGTATATTACAGAAGCGCTCCCTCCCCCTGGTAGCCCTCAGTATCTCCTCATGGTGGAATGGGAGTGTTTTATTTTTGTTTTCCTTTCCATTAGAGGATGACCTTTGCTACAGTTAGGTTGATCTGCTGCAGAGCCAACATCTGCCAGCTTCCAGGGCTTGTGTTTCCCCAACAGCAGCAGATACTTTCTGCTGCTCCAGTTTCCTTATTTAATCATGACTCCATAAATCAAAAGCGACCAAAACTGTTAGAAACATTTGGGTGAGAACTCGGAGCAGCTGAACAGAGACCAAGACTGAGTCATTGCCTGATGCAATTTCTGTAAACACAGTTGAGCTCATTGTTGTGTTAACTCCACCCCCCTCCCAAAAAAAACCCCAAACCAAAACTAAACAAAACATAACAAAAACCCCAACAAAATACCAAACCCAATCAAAATATTTTTAATTGCACAAACATTGCTGTGAATACGTCACTAAATGCCAAATGAAAGATGTATAGAGGAGCATATTTCTCTTGGAAACTGACCAAATGAACATCTGGTGGCTGAGTCTTCTGGAAAAATCCATCAGAGGATAATGACAGCAGCATTAGATGCACCACCATAATTAATACTATGTTTCAATGGGTTTAAACATGAAAAGTGCTGAATGCTGCTGTGAGATGCATTCTCAGATCACACCTAGTTCAGCGAAGAGTGAACCCCTGATTGTTGGAAAGATATACCAAGGAAAGGATGACGCACTGCTCCTATACTGATAAGCAGTTACTGCTAGCTAGAGTCAGATAGCAGGACACAACAGAAGGACATCTGGTCTGACCCTGTATGGTATTCATTACCTTCCAAAATCTTTTGAAATTATCAATAAAGAATTTTAAAACTAAACACTGAGAATTGACATGGAAAATAATACCAAATTTCAGACTGGTCCTGCTGCTGAAAGGGTAGGAACCACTCTGCTGTACTTTTAGGGTTTGTTTAGTTCTGCTTAATAAGGCTCATAGGATGTCCATAATAAAAAGGGACTTTCAAGCATATATACACAATTGGTTTTAATGTGGATTTCAACAAGAAAACAGGATTTTTAATACTTAGTATGATCCCTATGTTGTGGGAAGCGTGATGGTTATACAATATTTATCTTTTGTATTAGATCCACTCACTTTATTTCATAGCTGAATTATGGCCCCAGTACAAAATTACTGAAATTCCACTGAAAATATTAACCCACAAAGAAAACTCACCTACAGTGAAAATCCCACCTGAATAAATTACTTTGATACTTCTGCAGTGTAGGTACAGAATAACACAATCATAGAAATATTAGTAGAAGTGAACTTTAAGGGTTCTGCTTCCCCCCAGAACTGTCATGAATAATAAACAAGCCATGATTCTGTCTAACCAGCTCTTGAAAAGTTCCAAGGGTCTCTGGCCAACCTGTTCCAGTATCACCATACCTTCATAGGGGAAACATTTCTCCTAGCATGTACTTTGAATCTTCCCAAGGCACCTCTTATGGTTGTTGCCCCTTGCTAGACTGCCACTGAACAGTTTGGCTCAGCCCTTTCCTAATTACCCTTCCTGCTCTCCTTCACATTGAAGAGGTAGAAAGGTGAGAAATAACACAGCAAAATCCTTCAAGAGACAACATCACCAAGCAACCTTTCATCCACAATACAGTTTAAAAACTTAGAAGAAATAAGACTTTTCTACTCACCTGTGTGTTTTAAACTTAATTTTTCCTATGTCAAAAGCTACCCTGAAACATATCTGAAAAACATTCCCATAAATTATGCAAGTAAGTCATTTGGGTAATATTAACAAAAAAAGAAAGCAACTATGTTCCCCAGCTCAACAAAAGAAATAGGAAGCACATTTAAACAGGGCTTTTAAAATATTTTTTTAACAGGAACTGTATACAAGAATATATTTTACAATTGCTAAAGACATGGTTCTAGATCATTAATATCAAATAAAAAGTACTGTGGTCACAAGATGCAAAGTCACATTACAGAAAAATCTCACTCTGCCATCTTTCAAAAAAAATGTGTCAGCAGCCTTAATGCCAGATTAAACAGTGTTTGTCCTACCACAGCCAGCACAAACTGCATATTGTGAGCTAACCCAAGTATCCTTTAGCCAGATCAAATTTACCCTGAGTGCTTTGATAGCACATAGATTGGATATTAATGATGGTGAAACCACAGCTCACATTGTCAGACACCTACATAATGCAGCTGGGTGATTTTATAAATACGTGATTGTACCTGCGTAAAACATCCAACATCTGTGGAATGTGACTTACAAATGTGCTGAATAGGGAAACCAGGTAGACACACATCTCTTTTACCATTCACTTTCAGAAACAATTTTTGATAGTATTAAAGTCATGGCTAGCTCCTCATAGTGCCAAATACAGCTCAGTTAATCAAATGAAATGTTCTTAAATATTTAGGATAGCTTACAAACTGCTATCTTCCCACATTTAAAAATTAAAATGGCTTATTTCATTATGCAGAAATCAACTGAATACGCAGTTCTGTCATACAGCAAGTAACTCAAAAGAATTATAGCTAAGTGGTTTGCACAGTCTATATTTAGTGATTCTTATTTCCAAATACTTAGACGCTAGATATGTCCTTAAAGGATTCTTAAAAGGATTGGCAAGTATGCCTATGTGTAAAATATGATAATCCTATGTTAATTCTCCTCCTTACCACTCTGTAGATGCCTGGGAACAAACCATTGTAAGCATTAAGCTTGCCTGAGTTTGCACTGCATTTGTATTCATTAACCAGACTATTAGTGAGAACATTTTAGAATTCTCTGACTTTTCCAATAGCTGTGTATGTACATTCACTGGCTGTATTATTTATCTGTGTGAGTGTACATCTACCCACCCATCCGTCTCCACTCCTGCATGCATACAGATCAATATGTGTCCCTGTATATTTATGTCTTTCACCATTCTCAAGACATTCAGTCTACTTCTCTGGCACCAGCTCTGGGAAACTACTGCTTTAGCTAATGCCCTTCTGACTGAAAACACAGCTCCATGCATCATTGACAGGAACCAAGGCAAAAAAGTAGAACAAACAGATGGAGGTGCAAGAAAGGGAAGTATTTATGCTAAATTCAAGAAAAATAAAGGGATTAAGGGGATGTCACAGACTAGATGATTTAAGAAGGGGATTTCTTCTGAAGAGGGGATATTTCTCTGTTAGAATAGAAATCTATCATGTATTCTAACCAGGGTTAATTCTAACATCTAGAACAAATCTAAATCTTAAACCCAAGATTAAGAGCTGGCTTGTGGTGTCTATTGTATCTGTCAATGGCTTTAAAAAGCAGGGAGAAAATATTTTATGTTTGGATTCAGCCAATACAGTAATAATATTTATAGGCTGCCTCGGGAGCAATAATAATTTTACATGTTTTTCAGTAATTTGAATTATTTTAACATGTTAAAATTTTTTTTCCATCATCTTTTAGAGACACTGGATTGAGGAGCCAATTTCCCCTCTTCTCCCTGTCACTCTGCATTTGTAGCTGTAGACTAATCATAACCCTAGCAGCTATGCATTTGTAGGGCTATCACAAGCAGTGAAGAAATTATTTCTCTAAACCTTCTGAGCTAACTGTGCTGGAACTGAGTGATCTTTAAGGTCCCTTCCAACCCAAGCTATTTTATGACTCTCTGGCATTCATGCACCAGACCTCACATCTGATCATTATGTTGGTCTAACACAGATCTACTCTTCCAGTGTTTTTATTTCCAAGGGGTTTGACCACTTACAAATACCTCCACCCTTATTTCAAACTAAACCAGAGCACAAAGAAAGAGAAAGAAAGCCCCACGGCCATGGTTATCTCATGAAAGCGTACCTGCCTTATATTTAAATCAGTGATTGAGCTCCTCTCTTACTGTGCCAAGTGCTTGCCAGAGCAAATGGCCAGTGTATCCAGGGAACTTCTCCTCTGCTACTGCTTTATCCCTCAGGCACAAATAGCATGGTGCTTACATGCAGACTCAAAGGTTATACCAATATCCATGCAAAAACCCCATACTGCTACATGATACCTTTTAATCTGATTCCATACTCAACACATCCATGTAAATCCCTAGTGCTACTAGGATAAACATCTCAGAAAACAGAAGCTGTTTAATTATTTCTAAGTAAACAATTCTTTTCTTCTCCACCTGTCAGGTGTAAGTGAAAGAAGCTGAACCACATGCTGAATAAGATGATTTGGGTTGCATTGTCAAACTTATCACCAACTTCTTGTACGACTTGGAAGAGGGCAGTCAGTTCTGAGGTATTCCCTGCATACAGAAATCCTCCAGATGGCATTTTAATGGGAGGAATGCTGGCTTTGGTATAAAATTCTGCTCTGAAATTACAGAGAAAAGGTGAAATTTACTTAGGCTGAAGTTGTATTTGCTGTAGGGTATTGCACGTCTAATACCTGGAAGGTAAGAAAAGCAGAGAGAAGCTGTAAGACTGCAACAAACTGAGTGTAATGACAACAACTCTGGTAATGTTAGAGAGAAAGCACCAGCATTACTACCTGCACAGCACGAATGCAATGGGGGAATCCAGAGTATTTACAGATGTTCATCAAACAGTAAAGCCTCATTGCACTCCACTTGGCAGAAAAACAATTCCATTCGCATTTCTCATGATTCTTTTATCATTGACTTGGATTTAGCAAAGTATACTAACATTTCATCCCTGATGAAGGCACAAGACTGGGAACATTGGCATATTTTGTGAGTATAATTCATTTTTTTGTTCTGGTTGGAATGCAGCGCAGTGCAATGTTACTGCTGAGTGAACACCTGTAGTTAGAAAATACTGGTTTGCTCAGAGGACCCAAAGCATGCCAAAATGTTCCCTGGAAGGAGATTTGAAAAATGAGCATTTAAAAAAAAAAAAAATAATAATCCTCCTGTGCACAAAAAGAAATAGAAAAGCAGGCATGAAACTATTCTTTCAGTGCCAGATGTCAAAAAGACAAAATCAAGAATTTGAATCTCTTGGGGATGAATTTCAGCTTTGTCTGTAGGACAAACTAAGGCTTATCTCAAACATTGTAGGATCCAGTTCCTCAAAGCACCAAAATACATACTTATCCCAGTTTCTCAAAGCACTGAAAGGCGTGAAAGTCAACAAGAGCAGTGCAAGGAATGATACTGAAACCCTTTTCTTTGAGACAGATTAATTTCACTTTTATGGAAAAATGCTATCTAGAAATGAAAGGGTTTTATTTCAAACTGTCAAAACATTCAATTTAATTTGTAAAATATCCAAATATGATTTGGCTGCAAATATTTTAGCCAGTTTTGATTTACGGAAACAGTGCACATCTTTATAAAACATGTTCTGAAAATGTGACTTAAAATTGCAGACAGCCTTTACCATCATGAAACTCCTTTTTCAGAGAATATCTGTTCCTTGAGTAAAAGGGCACAAGGACTTGATTTTCATGCCAGAATATTAAATTCTGATTTCCTAAAAAAACCATGCTCACAGCCACTCTACTTCTCAAAAAATAAGTTCTAAAAATAACGCACTTCATTTCTGTCTTCTCCTGTTTTGCCCTCCACTACTGAAGCCCAACAGACACATTAATGGGATTGAAACTCATTCAAATTAATTTTGCTTGTACAGTCTGCTTTACCTTGTCTTTTGTTACTGTTGACATTGTGAAACATGAACACTGTGTTGGTGAACTGCAGTAAAATAACAGGTAAGTTACATGTTCTTGAGAATTTCCAAGTTTCCTTTCATTTGTTCTACCTGCTAGATGATGTTATCTACCATTAATTTACACAAAATTTCCTTTCCTCTTTTATATAACATACAGTTTGGCAGTCTGATACTGATGTTCTAGATGATTCCCCATCTTCCTCTCCTTCCACTACTCTACCACACAGTTTGCCCTCCAGGCATTTTACTGTTCTAACCCATTTATGCTTCTCTCCTTTGACATTTCACTTCTTCAGTGGTTCTCCTTCACTGATTTCCTTCCAGATCTTCAGTGCTGTGATTAAATAATACCAGATATAGCAAAAATGGCTAAGAAAATATAACTTCATTTGATCACTTCAGCTTCATCCACAAAGAAAAAAAAAAGAAAAAAGACAATTAAGCAATTAAGTATCAAAGTCTAAGTGTGATAAAGCTAAATCAATGGTGATGGATATATTTCTGAGACAGGGTTGACTTACATACATCAGAATTACATAATTCAGAATTAGGCCCTCTATGTACCCATAGGTTAACTTGACGTGTTCTTTCAGCACATAAGTTTCCTATTGCAGGTTTACAGAAAATGGAAAACAATACTAAAAATCAAAGCATTGGCCAAATGTTTCATGTCCCAAAATAATGCTGCTGATTAGAACTGAAACACAAAGTGTCTAGAAGAAGAATCTGGAACTCTTATGTTTGCTACCAACAAATCTTAATAAAGCATTCCTCCATTAAGGTTATCAAGCACAACCCATAATATTTTTACCAGTAGGCATCTACATGAAATCCTTGTACTAGTCTAAAAACAACTGTGTGAGACATGCTAGTTTTTATGTTCATCTATTGCACCAAAGTTCTTGATATGAGAATCACTTCAGAACACAGTATAAATACTCATTTCAGAAAAAAATTATAAAGAATAAACCAGTTGATAATGCTGTACAGGACTGGTCTAGTATACATTATGATTACCTAAATGCAAGAGCAGATAATTTCCCCTCTCATTTTTTGCAATAATCTCATGTAGTTTAAATTATCTACATCTATCAACTCCACATACTGGCCAAGGCTGAAACAGTGTTGACCAGATCCACAGAAGTCAATTAGTTATGCCAATTTGCTCCAGCTGAGAATCGATTCTCAGTTGTCTTTATGCTTCCTATAGAATATTCTGTAGGAAGCATTGCTTTAATGAAGCTTGGTCAGCATGTATGGGAAATGTCAACAAGAAATTCCTTCTCACCAGCTTTTGGACTTCTTAAAAGAGACAGTTTAAAAAAATCCAATCTACCACTTAGAAAGCCATAGGCTTTCATTGAAATTGCAGAGAAATTTAAAATTAACTCTAAAGGAAGGGATTTCAACATTATTGATCTAGTAAACTATCATCCTTCTTTTCCTTTGGCAGGTTTTCCTAAATTTGCGATTAAATCATTAAAACCATTCTTGTCCAGATGCTGTTGATGAGAAACAATCACAAGAAACAGAGCAAACAAAAGAAAGTTCATAAAATACATTAACTTTTACTAGCCACGCTGCCGTGCATTAGCATTTTAAATAATGACCTCATTACCATTTAGTTCAACAAGCAAACAAAAACTGTTTATTTGATAATTTATTTATTCTGAAATAACGCAGCCTTTTTTATGTGCCCTTGTTAGGAGCTCACTGACGTTAAAGGCACCGCTACAATCAGTTAAGTAATTATCATAGGATAAAAGCTTTTACCATGAAAAAGTTTTGTTTGAAAAAGCATGAACTGCGATTCTCATTGATAGCTTTCACCAAGTGCAGGATTCAGTACATTGTAGCACAAAGGCCTAGATTATCTCCCTCTGTTAAAGGCTTAAAATTCTACAACCAGACCATGCCAGTTACCAGTATCAGATTATGATAACAAGATCATGTTCAGTTATAAAAACAAGTGTCTAAACTTTTCTCATGTCACTTTCTATCTAAGTCCCATTGCAGTTGTGAAAGGACCCATCTGAATGTGTGTAGAGGCTCATTTTAAAGCTAGCTCTTTGAACTGGATTCATGGGGTATTTGCATAAGAAGATTTGGGTAAAAAGAATGGGCTGGTGCTGCATCTGCCCATTAATATGCCTGCTAATTCAGCACATTGTAAGCCTATTGATGTATCACAAAAGGCTCAAATTCAAGGACAGTTATCCTATTGCCATTGTTAGGGCTTGAATTCAAGTAATATGTTCACTATAGGAATACAGTTGTTACAATTAGATATTTTTCTATAATGGTATAAAGAACTGACGACAATCAGAATTACAATAACACTGATAAAACTTTAGAATTCATGAATTCTATTATTTTAAAAGATGCAGGTGCTGATTAATTTTGCTTTGCATAATACTTGGATATTGAGAGCTGGAATACTTAAAGAGCAGCAGCAAATTGTGGCAATATAACCTATCAAAGCTGGCAGTCTCCCTTTAGTGCCAATGCACATTTATCTTGCTTATGAGAGTTTTAGTAAAAAATTAAAATACTACACTGAGTTGCAACAGAACGGAGGAGACCTACATCGTGAGCACAAGGAGCGGGTATTTTAATCTAGTTTATGAAAAATGCAAAAGCATCACTTGTGCTATCAAGGGATATCCTACATGGAACATTTTTATGGTGAATATGAATTGCTTAAAAACACTGTATACTCACAAATGGAAAAAAAAGTGCAATCAGTGATTCATGCAGGAAGCACAGAGCAGCCACTACACCAACTCACAGTGGATTCAGAGCAGACACTGAGGCACGCAGGGAAATAAAAAGCTGCTAGCTGAAGTGCTGTAAAGAGTTTTTAAAGCATGCAACTCAAAGGAAATGGTAAAGAACAGGCTAAATGGAAACAAATGCAGAAAACAGCAAATTAAGTCTAGTTAAACTCACTGCTTCAAGGTCCTAAGTTTGTGTGCGTTTAAGACCACAGTGCGTGGCTCACAGGGGAAGAATGAGGAAAGCTGTGTGTGGTGGTCAGAGGGTTTCCTGGGACGGGCAGTGCCGATCTCCTCTGCTCTTGCCCAGGAGAAGCCCAGCTCCCGCCAGAGGCCCGCGGCGCCCTGCGCTCCCACACTGCCGCATTGTCCGGCCGCTGGGCGCGGGGGCACGGCCACATTTTTCTCACTCTGAGTCCCTCGGAGAAGACATCAAAGACCAGAGAGATGTGCTCTTTGTGTTGTTTGGTCTCTGACTCTCAACATGTGGTTTCGCAGGCCCAAACATCGGCACCTTTTAACCTATTCTGTTCAGCTTAGGCCTCAGCTCCATTTGAGCATTAGGGAAACTATAGTAACCGATAATCTGCCTGTTCCTGAATAGAAACTATGTACCTTGTCACACAAGAGCCTGAGGATCACCATTCGGGACAAGTTCCTTTACAGGCCCTTGGCTTTCTTCGATGGGGCCCGGCCTGTCCTACTGAAAAGGTGTCAAAACCCTTCGCCTTTTTGCGTCGGGGGATCTGTGTTAATGTTAATTTATATTTAACAAATGGGATATTGTCCCTCAGAATGTATCAGTATTTGATGATCTATTACAAATGTTTTCATCAAGTCATAAATGTGGGCCCTTGACAAAAGGCGAAAGGTCTCTGAAGGGAGCAGGACGGTGGCGGGAAAAGCAGGGACCTGTTGCACTGTGTCTCTGTGTGTGTTTTTCGGTGCGGACCCAGCCCCATGCAGGTGGTGACAGCACATCTCCCACCCGCCCCACCACCCCATGCTGGGCACCGAGGCCAAGTGACGCGTCCAAACTCAGCAGTAAAGTGAGCAGCAAAGCCTCCTCCCAGGCCTGAGTGTGCTGAAATCCAACGCTGTCTCCATCAGCAAGTTGCAGAGAGAACTTTGTTAGTTGTTGGTTTTATTCATGTATGTATTTTGTAGTGATCTGATCTCCCATTTAATGAGCCTCCCCCCAGGCATGGGGAAAACCTTATCACCAGTCCCGTTTTTCACTCACTCAATCTCTAATCCGGCACTGCACTGTCTTGTTATTAGCAGGAAAAACAACAACAACAACTATGTATATCATGTAGATCAGAGCCAGGAAAGAAAGGAACAAATGTCAAGGGTTTGAAGAAGCAATTCCAGCCCAGCTTCATTTCATCTCTGTCATTTTCTCCTGACTGTCACGCAACAGCTGCCTGCTAACACATTTCCCTCCACAAAAAAAAAAAGACATTTCTGCTTTCTTTATAATAGTTTAATATTAATAGGGAGGGGAGCTAAATTGTTGACACTGCAACCAAAATACTGTGCTGCAAACCGAAGTATTTGGTATGAAACTCAAGACCTTCTGCATTAAGCTCTCTCACAGTGACCTGACATAAACTGGCAACTGGCAGCCGTCTGCTTTTGGCAGCTTGGCATATTTGGTCATTTATTGGGTGCATGTGAAGATCAAATGGGTTAAGATTCTTCTCCTTAAACAGCAGGGAAAAGAACATCAAAAAGGTGTAAATTTCATTTCCCCAGTTTTGATTAAGTCAAGCATGAAATGAAATGTAATACTCTCAAGTGGCAAGGGTTTATACTATTGATGTTGTTACTTCTGCTTCACAAAGCCCAATCAGCCGACAGCGAGTTGAACAAGCTAACAGAGTTTCAGGGTGGCCAGATGGAGGGTTTTTACTATGGTTGAAAAGACAGCTTAGTGCTTGCCTCTTCAAGCCAAGTCAATGCCAACTGTGTGAAATCCTGGCAATTCTACCCCTTCTTTTTTTTTTTTCCCCTCGTCTCAGTGCTGGTGGCTAGCACCATACAGACCTGAAAAAAAAAACAAACCCTTAAGCAAAACAAGGCATTGAATTAATATTTTTTGTCAGAAACATTGTTTATCTTCCCCCCAAAGTGCAGAGATTTCTGAATTCCTGATGCAAACCAATCTCACTACAGTATACAAGCAAAAGGCAAAATCTATCGCAGTTAAATGTTATCTGAAAGGAGGCCTTTGAAAAATTTTGGTAGTTTCTCTGAGATTAAAGTCATAATGATACTTGTTTTCAATAGTGTGGTGAAGCAAAAATCTACTCGTGCTTTGAAAATAGATGAAGATTTAAACTGTACCTTGTTCATCCATTAAGGGAAACGAGAGTTAATTCAGAACGCTGTGAGATGCACATTGAGAAAGTCTTTAGATCTAGATACAAAAGTAACAGGTCTTAAATTGAGTGTGGTCTTACGTCGTTAGGAAATTTGTCCTTTTTTTATAGGTGCTTTTTCAGGCCCCTTGTTCCCACTACATTCTCAAATTTAATGCCCTTGCCACTATACAGCTGGACTAGAATAGAGTGGCTTTAGTAAAGACTTAATAGAATCTTTAATGCTTCTAACAATCCACTCCCATTGAACTGCATTAAGTAGATATTATGGAAGGACAAAGAGCTAAATAGCTCAACATCAACCTCATTAGGCATGCAGGCAGGCCTTGAACCATTTTATGGGCAAGCCTATTGTGAGTACACTCACCAGGTTAGCTTTAAATTGCAAATGATACCCTGAAAAGGGAAGAGAAGTTTTGGAGAATGGCCTCACAGAAAGAAAATCATTTTAGGCTATAAGAAAATGAAAGGCATTGTTAAAATTGCTCTGACCGTAGCAAATGAAATACATCATGGACTTGAGAGGCTGAATGCTACACTTGAGGGTTTTTTGTTGGCTTTTTTTTTTGTCCGTTTAGGAATGTGGTGTACAGCAGAATATAAACAATATACAATATGTAAAACTTAATAAGGGTGCTTCAACATACTATCCTTTGTCTGAAGTTAAACAAATGATAAGA
Organism: Corvus cornix cornix; assembly: GCF_000738735.6. Lineage (NCBI taxonomy): Eukaryota > Metazoa > Chordata > Aves > Passeriformes > Corvidae > Corvus > Corvus cornix. The sequence goes on along the minus strand of NC_046341.1, from coordinate 10,432,476 downwards.
GTACAATAATTAAGTGGAAGCAGAAAGACAAAAAACATACCATTTGAATAAAAGGCAAAGTACAAAGAATGTTATTTATTGAAACTTTCCAGCAGTGCACTGCTTAATCAATCACTTCATTTAGTCTTAGCACTTCTGTGTTCAAAATTTTATATTAAAAAAAAAAGTCTCTCAAGAATTGTTTGCAACTGCAAAGTGCTTTAACAACTGACATTATGATGCTGCAAGTCTGGGAACATATTCCCAAGCAGAGCCCTTCTCTGTCACCTTAGTGGATGAATAATTGTGCCTTTGCATATTCCTTGTCATAAATGGCAGGAATGAAGGGACCCTAAGGACCGCACTGGCAGGATTGGTGCTGTACAAGCAGAGTAAATTAAAACGAGGATTAGAGCAAGTATGATTGGGGATGACAAGCAGGGCAGTTGTTGCCACACAATGTGCCTTTTTGCCCATATGGTCTGTACCAAGCTTACGCAGCACAAACCCTCTAACATGGATGCTTATTAAAGCATTCCTTCTTGACCAGGACATAAAGTCCTTAAAGCTTCATGTCATTGGAGAAAAACAGTGTTTCTTTCACAACTTGGGTAGCAGCCTCAAGCACTATTATTTATGAAGTTCTACATGCAACTGCCCTATCTTTACTTTTCCTTAGATTAATACACAAAAAAGCCCCTAAATGTGAAAAATTGAGGTTACAATCTGCAGTTATAATTATGCATTGTATAGGTTATTAAATGTGATAGTGAATTAACTGACAACTGTATTTCAAATAAAAATCAGACACATGAGGTATTTCAAACCTTCCTCCCAAAGTATGGATTTGCAGTGTACACAGACTATGGGTGATTTTTAAGTACGTTTAAGTGGATAATGAAGGCACATAAGATTCATGCTAGGAAAATATTTGAGTGATCATATATGCAATATTATGAGCAAAATAGAAGAGTTTGGCAAATTTCTTACAGCTTACAAAAGCAGAATAGAGCAATTTTCTTTCTAAATTTTTGTGTTGTCTCACATGACATACCTAATTTTCTGTGCCTTATTTCCCACACTGGTAAAATTGAAATAATTACACATTATATTGCCCATACAATTATGCCAAAAGCATATACAAGTTAGTATTTCTTTTTGCTGTTTATTTCCCTTTTGCTCAGGGATCATACCACTGGTCCTTATTTACAGAAGGATATCTAGATTCCACAAATACCCATGAATAATTTTAAGTCTCTGAGAAGAGTTCTGCCTATAGCAAGATACTATGATGCTTTCTCAGTGCTGCAATTAGGTACCCAGACAGTGGTGAGAAAACAGAGATATAAGACATTTTATTTAAATTTTGTTCCTCTGTGGTCCATAACACAGCTCTATCTGACCTGAACACAACATCAGATTTAGGATGTTCCTTTCAGCTTGATCTTTTTCTCAGCCAGAACAGCCAGTTCTACAGTAGTAACGAACTTAGGGAATCTCTTCCATGGAGTAGCATGCAAAACATGGCATTAAACAGCAATCAGCAAAAACACTGGCAGGTAGAACTTTACAGGCACCTTCAGGAATCATCCAAGAGTTCCTGCTAAACTAGACAGAGGATTCTTATAGAAATCTGGAGGCCTTTTGGTGAGAGTCTCACAATCTGAAACAGGACCTGGTAAATTATCCTTTATGATTTTAGCTCCTCCAAAACTTGTGCCACCAGCATAGAAAACATTTATTAAAACATGTTATTTCTTGCTATTACTCCTACTTTTGGACCTCTGGAGTACTGGAATTGTTTCTCAAAGCCAAGCCCTCCTTGTGCTTTGTAGACTCAATAAAATGAGTATGAAAACATTCGCTGCTGTTAGTGAATTGTAAGAGCCAACAATTCCCACTGCAGTAAATCTTGGCTGCTGAAGAGCAGCCCAAGCTCCATGGATACACTACAACTCCCTCCTTTAGCAGGTGGGCAACTCTGAACTTTCGTTAACAAAGAGTCCCCAATATGCCAATTTTATTGCAACAGTTCCTAGATCCTACATATACACACATTTTTAATGCAGAACTTTAAGCTGTCAAAGAACAAGCTGAAAGATGTAGAAGTGATATGGGCTGCTCACCTCCTTGGTTATATGAGTCCTTCCTATCTTTAACTTACAAGCATCTTAGACTAGGTCTCTTCCCTGAAAGAATCCACAGATTTTTTCTTTTCTGCACATTTTCTCTTGGCATGTAACTACTACCACAAATGCTGCAGAGAATCACAATAATCTTAATTTCCCTTGGCACCTAAAAATCATAGGCAGATATGCTAGAAATCTTCTACATTTAACAGATGCTACTACATTTACCTCATCTTCGTGTCCTAAAATCCTTGAACTATTATCTTTTTTATTTTCAAAGCTGTTTGACTTAGACTATTCTCCATGAACCTCACATTGAATTCAAAATGATTAGGGCTTCAGAAGAAAGCAGACAGTAAACTCAGACTTGGCCAGCCATTATTTGGATGGATATATTCATATTTATTAGGATGTCCAGAGGCCTTTTGTTTCATGCCTAGATTTTGTTAGACACCGAAACAAATTAGAAAATACAAAGTACACCCTTTTATGGGTACAAGGGACATTTGCACCAATAACCATGAACATATTTCATATCTTTGTTTCATCTACTCTGCAGTAGTATTTGGGCATTAATCTGCAGGAGCATGGCTACAGGAAAGAGTGGCCCAGTAACTAAAGTATCGAGCCTAAGATTTGGGAAGCCAAATTTAAATCCCTATTCTATGAAAATATCTTGATCACTTAGGTCAAGATACTCAAATGTAGTTAGAAAACATACTCCTGTTAAGCTTCTAACTCTCAATGAAAATAAGTAAGAATTCTAATTTTTTGTAAGAAATGTATTAAGCACCTAAAAATCTTTGAGGATCAGGACTTGAGTCTCTCTGTGTTCCAGTTCCGTGACTGTCAAACAAAGATGACTGCATTGCCCTGCTAGGCAGGGATATTCTGTATCTGCCCTACAATCTTGGAAATGCTCACGGTTATAGATACAGGAACCAGATATGAACTGTAAATATGAAAATTTTAAAGAAACATGGGTTAGTATAATTCTATTCCTATATTAATATGGTTTAAAGGGAAACAGCTTTTTAAAAATGCCATGTTGAAGGCATATTTTTTTCATACTTGAGAGATCTGCCTTTTGGAAGCTTGAAATTTTTTTCAAAAACTCTGTAAACACTGGTATGATCATTATTTTAAGCATAATTTTAAAAATTCCTTCTAATATTCTTGAAAGTTCTTTTAGAAAGAAAAGGAATAAACTGATTTGAACTAGAATATTTCAGACAGCTACTCAGGCTTTCAAAATGTGTACAGTTTCCTGTATATCTGTTCATATAAGGAATTTTTGACTAGCCATGAAAAGAGAGTCAATGAAGTGAATGTGAAGGACTTCTTATTTCACTCTTCTCACTTAAATTCTAGATTGAGGCTACAAAATTAAATCAAACGATTACACACTCAAGGATATTTCATATGAAGTGACTTCTGCTCAGTCTGATCTAATCTATACTGAAATGTAAAACAATCAGTCTCTCAGAACTTTAAAGTATCACGAGCTTCATTGACTTCATATTACTTAACACTTTAAATGTATTTGAGGATAGGCCAGGAGAAATTCCATGAAAGGAGGACATCAGGCTTAATGGCAAGGTGATATCACAGAACAAAACTTTGAAGTAATTATTACTGCTCTGATTTTAATTTCCCCCTGCACTCTCCCTCTCATCCCTCAAGATTAAATAACATTTTTCAGCAGGCTTCACACCATGTGTAATACATTTCAGACCTGTTGAGTAGATATCCTGAAATTCTTACACCTCCTGATGTCACCATTCCTCTGAAAACATGTGAACTATGTGTGACTAGACAAAGCACTGCCCCACTCCTGCAAAGGCATGCCTAGGTATGCAGTTAACTTGATGCACTGCAAATTGTCCCATAAATCTGAGTGTGCCTCTTAAGTGTTTGTGGGCTTGGAGCCTAAATGAACATCCACATACAACTTCCACTTCATTAGGACTGAGTTTAGGTGGGTGACGACTGCCAACTGGCTTCCCCCAGGGTCCACCTAGAGACAGAGCACAGATCCCCAAATACCTCTTTTTCATTTAATTAGTAAAGCTTTCATGTGATATTTTGACGGAATTGTTCCACCTGTCCTAACAGTTACAAAACACGTATTTCCATCACTTCGCTTTTCAGCACCTCCATTGACTTAAAACAAACCTTGAGCAATGATAAGACTTAAGATAAGGGAAAAGACAGAAGACAGCTTGAACACTTTTTTTTTTTTTTTGGAGGAAGAGATAATTAACTGCAGTGTTCAATGATCTTTTCCAAAACTAAACAGAAATAAGAAAATTAAAAACTTTTACTGAAACAGCTATTTACATTTTTAAAGTAAAATAAATATGACATAATATATCAATCAGCAGCTTATTTGTTTCAATGAGGACCAAATGAAACGGAAGATTAGTTTCTCAGTGGAAGAGAAGGTAGCTCCTATCATTATTAAAAGATAAACATGTAGGTACTGAGAAAACTAATTAAATTTTGTTGAGTAATCAGGAAGTCCCTCATGAATATCCTCTGGGGTAAGCCCTAATGTGAAGAGATCTCAATTTTGTGGTTAAATAATTTGAAGAGATTAATTAGTAAAGAATAAGCATTAAAGACAATCATGAGAAGATAAAGGTAACAATTTTTTTTACATTTACTAGTTTTATAGCTCTACCTGATGAAAAATCTTTCATTTTAAAGTGACTGTTAACAAGATAGTTGTCTGAATTATTTTTAAGTATTTAATTTATTAGCTATACGGTAGAAATAAAAAACATTCTGAGATGAAAACTTAACTTTAAACCAGATTTGCATAAAGGATTAGGCTCTTTCCAGTTCAGAACTACTTTTCAATCTCAAAGTGGGAGAACTGATCCTTATCCTGAATTTCTTTTTGTTCCTTTGGAAGTTCAGTTTAATCCAGCTTTCTTAATTTTCACCTTCTCCCTAAACCTTCTAGGCTTGTTACATGATAGCTAAGGATCATTATCCACCCAAGCTGAGGGGGTTTTCCCTTCATTAATTTCTGTAAGAAGATTACCAGTGCTTGTTTGTTGTTGTTTAAGCAAATGATTTCCCTAAGCAATTTGTTTTTCCAACTGGTTTACACTTTAATGCCCTTGATTGAATTTCAAACAAGAGATCAACTTGACCAACCAATTCTGTTTAGGAGGAGTGAAAAAAAAAAAAAAAAAAAAAGGAAGAACTTCGTGTGAACTATGTAAGCAAGAAGAGTGCTTAAAAACGTGCTCAACCATTCAGTCAGAAATGCATCATAATTAGCATCTCATTCAGGATTTGTTTAGTTTTTAAAGTCAAGGTGACTTTCTTGAAGACAAAATTCTCTAATTACAACTGAAACGCGTGTGTCGCACCTAATAGAGGTTTTTACCCATTTAGTCCTACATATATCCTCCCCTGCTTCCCCCTGCCCCAAACCTGTCTTCATTGGAAAGGTGCCAGGATTTTTTGTACTTTTGGAAAGGGATAGGTGAAGCAAACAGCATGAAGATTGGACATTTACTGTTTGCAGTTTGAATAACATTGTTACTCAAACGGTTATTTTTAAATTATGCAATCAAGAGACTTGACTGTGATTTAGTTTCACTTTAGCTTTTAGGCAATGAATGCAGTATTTAAGCACTCTGAGCCTCTCAGTGAACTTTGTATATAAATTTGTACAAACAGACAAGCTAAGCAGTAAGAGATATCATCCTTGATTAACATATTCCTGAGTAATTATCTTGATTTAGATGATATTATATTATTATATAATTCCTACCTGGGCTAAGCAGCCACCTCAATAAAAAACAGACCATTAGTCAAATTTAACTCCATCAATCCCACTAACAGTTTGATGATGCCTGTCCCCTAGGTCAAGTTGTGAAATCCATAGTCGTGTATTGAAGTTTTTTTATTTGTGGGATTGGAATGTACTTCCAAGCAAAGCTGGCAGAATCCGACTATTTCTACAGGTGAGCACCACTCCTATACCCTGACTACAGTGTGACTTGTCAACCAGTTTCTCTCTCCTGTTCCCCTTACCAGGAGCTCCATTTGTTCTACTGCTAGACCAATTGAACAGATACCCCTGCTGCTTAGAGAGAGAAAGCTGCTTTTATACAAACTGCACCAGAAGAAAACACATAAAATCAACAACAGCAAAAACCCAAAAGAGCAACCAAAACATGACAATCAAGAAATGAAAAAACAAAATAGCCAAAAAATCAATATAACTTGATTCTTAAGATGGAAATTCCACTTGTGGCCTTAGAAGCTTGCAGAACCCCCAACAGCAGCGTTGCCTTTACCCAGACTGCTTCACACCTAAAAAAGTGCCAAGCATTACACAGAGATGCAGCTGCAGTTTTTTTCCTGACAGCACAAAGGGATTACAACCCACAAATGCTTAGGGAAGAAATGAACAACTCTATAAATACTGGATTTTAATGGAATGGGTATACTGCACCAGCTACAATGGTGAAAGAAAAAAAGTGTAAATGTGAGTACTGGTCACTGTAATATTACAAAAACAAACAAACACAGGAAATAAAATTATTAATAGTAAGTGTTCTAAACCGACAAGTGAAACCTATTGTTAATATCCAACAAAGGAGCTCAGGGCTGTGCACCCTAAGCAAGGCTCATGGTTGCAATTCTCCTCTGTGATGACCTTACACACTGGCTACTTTACATTCCACTGAGGTCTGTGCCAGCTAAGTACCTTGGAAACTTTGAGATATGACCTAATATAAATTAACTGTTATGAGGTCATATTAAAACAGGAAGCCCATCTATTTTAACTTCGCTAGCAACAAACAGCACAAGTAGATTGAACCATGTCAAGCTATCAGCATGCTGTGGAAACTCTCACTGATGTAGATGTTATATTGCATGAGATTCCCTTTCCTTGCCTTTTTTTTTTTTAAATAAAGAGTATCACAGTATTTCTGACTTTGGTGTCAAAAGGTAGATCAATAAACAGGTAATCATTAGTTAAAACCCAGGATACTCAATCGTGAGCATAAGTTATTGATTTGACATTTATCCTGCCACAAGTGTCTTCTTGTTAAGTGTTTCAATAATCTAATTTTGAAATTTTTTTATTCTTTGAGATCCCTGGATTCTGACAGACCCTTATATATATTCAGGAACTTGTAACAATGCCACACTAACATAACCAGGAGATGAATGATAGCAGTTCTGATTTTGGGAGCTGGAGATAAAATTATATGAGCCTATTTCTAAAGCAAATAGACTTTAGAAACAATGAATTTCTGCATATCAAAATTCAGCACTAAAATAGCTAAAAGAAACAGTGTAATCCATTCTAATAAGTGTATTCTAATTAACCTACTTTGAAAATTGCATTCAAACCATGTATATGTAAATATTTGCAACTGATATATAAACAGTGCCTATATGGCATGAAAAAATTAATCTTAGTTTAGGAACAGGATACACCAACAAATTTAATTTCATGATGACACATAACATTCTAACAAAGGCATGTTGTCACTTAAAATAATATCCACATTTTAATATATCTTTTCCCAATCTCACCTCCTACTGTCAACACCATCAATTTCAGCAGTGCTCCTTCCCCTCTTTCAACATCAAAATGCGGTCCTTCCAGTATCATTATTATCAACCTGAGCAAACTAAATGTGAAAAGGTGCCACTAATAGGACAGCTTTTGACATCACATCTTGAACCAGAATAAGCAAACAGGCAAGTCAAATCTTTAGGGTCAAGCTTTGAAGTCAATTTTCTGACCCAGGAAATCATGTTCTGTGACAGTGATGACAAACGGTGAACACATGCCTTGTATAAATATGTCTATGAATGTTGCCTTACAAACATTCACAGTCACCATCTCACTGGAGCCAACTATGAAAAGAAAAATGGGAAGTTTACATTTTGAACATCCACTGTTTGACACGCTGCTTTAACAAGAAAAAAAATCCAACTTTAAAATTGCTTTATTTTCTTAAGTAGAGTTAAAAATGTAATAAAAAAGCACATACATACACCTAATTTTCAATTAACCTTTGACATCTAAACATCCAGAGAGCAGCATAATGTATACAGTGCAAATGTTTTGCTATTTGGACTCCTATGCCTAAAGCACTCTCTAGCAAAGCTTTCTAGGCACAGCACTAAAAAGTCATTGTTTATTGATTTCAAAATCTAACAGACTAATTATATATTTGTAGATGACTTGACAGATTTACAAAACTGCTATATGATTTTATAATGGAACATGCTCATGTTAATCTCCATCTATGGAGATAGCTTGAGGGGGCTGACCTTTATCTCATATTTAAAACACAAGCAATAACTGAAATTCATTTTCAATTTATTTTCCAATCATATAAAAGGAGGGGGAAAAGATTACTTTATTGAATCTTTTTAGCTGGTAAAAGGTTGGAGACACACAGTCTTGATGCCTTCCAAGGAGCTACAGGGATGGTCTATAGGGAACAGACTTAATCGAATAAACTAATCTTTGCTGTGGAGATTAAGTAGATGGCTACAGCAGTAGAGTAACAGCAGAATGCAAAGTATCAGCAGCACCATCAGCTGCTTTAAAGGTGCTGTAGGCAGTAGGAAAGCTTCCCTGTTGGGTCCACCCTACTGATCCTGCAAATTTGGTAAACTTCATGGAAATTTAATAATGCTGCTGCATTGTGTTTGCCTGCTGAGCAAACAGCCTGGTGCTGCAAGGCACATATGTGATAATTTACAAGGGGTTTTTGGAAGATACAGTAACTGCTGCTATTCAAGCCTTGGGCCTTTAAGCTGAAGAGAGCATATACAGTGTACATCCTCAAGGTAAATAGTATCTAGAGGTAAGGATGCGTTTGAAAGCAGTTCCTGACAGTTGGTAAAGTGCCTTACTTTGTAAGCACATCTTTTCAAACAGGCTTTGATTCCCTATGCCAATACACACATGAAGAGCTGAATTAGTCTAGGCTAGAATCTGTCATGATATATGACTAACATATTTCTGCACTTTTATGTTAGCTTAAACAAAAATCGAGTCATTTTGTTGGGTTTCTTGTTCGCCCTGTCTCTTCCATTTAGCACTCTGAGTTGGAAATCCTGACTAATTATGGACTACACATTTCTGAGGAAATGGCAGAGATGGTACCCTTTCCCTGCAGAAAGGATATTTTTATTATGGTTTAGAAGCAATCCAAAACACACACGCTGCTTCTGCGCTTTCGGCCGGGCAATGAAAAGGGAAGCAAATCAGAGCAGGAATGATCCAGGTTTCAATGTATACAATGAACTTATTTAATAAGAATAAAAAGAAACATTTCAAAAACAATTATTGCTGCCTTTGGATCCTGGAACTTGAAAGAAAACCGCAGCCGCGTAGCTCATTCCAGCCGCTCACAGTTCACAGGGTAAGCAGCACTCGTCAATATGAATCAGCTGTGAAATGCAGGGCTGTGCTTGGACTTCAGTTTAAATTGGCCATCCCTGCAATATTGTTATTACAGTTAATAAAAACTGTTGCCTAACACTTTGACCACAGACCAGCGGAGCCGAGGCGGGGTGGGGCTGGGGAAAGGGTACGTGTCAGGGGCCAACACTTAATGTGAAAAGTATTTGAGGGAAGTTAGCTCTATAGGTTACTTCTGGAGGTGTCAGTCTTTCTTGAATATTGATTCCCTATGTGACAGAAAATGTGAAAGAGATATTAAATGAATTTCAAGTATGCTTCAATAGCAGTTTAGAAATAATAAGCAACTACTGAGGGGAAAAGCTTTCTTCCTCTTTGTCAACAAGATATGGGCTATCAAAGGGCAAATAATATATCAGAAAAGCAAAAACATTCACTTTGGTTTTTTCCCTTTTTCATTGAGGCCAGGAACCAGCATTATTCTTATGACTCTTATGATTTCCTCTGTCTTGCTTAACTCTCTCCCATCCTAAGTCTCTTTTATAACAATCAGATTATTTTTGACTATATATGGAGGATTATAATAATGATTAGCATTATAATGTATTACAGTTATAGCACACACCTGTGTGCAGGAAGGCTGCAGTACCTGCAGGGCAAAGATCACAGTAGGGCCTTTAATACAGGTGACCAACATGCAGCAGCATTTCTCTTGTGTTTTAGGCTCCCTGTGCAGTCTGAAGTGGGGCCACCAAGAGTGAAGAGAGCCAAATGCTGCCATCAACCTTCCCCTCTCTGCATGTTGAGCAGCTACCTGGACACAAATGGAGATCATGGAGCAGACCACTGAAAAAACACAGTTTGTCCTGAAGAAACCTCCCACAGTAGAGGAAAATACTGACTTCGCAAAGACTGAGCAAATCCAACAGCCTTCTGTCAACAGCAAATGGGTGCTTGAAGACAACCTCCTACCAAATGAAAACAGTATTGATCCAATTCAGCCCAAAGCACCCACAAAGCTGTGTTTGATACTGGAAATGTTTGGTGAGTCAAGGCACAGCCCATTCAGAATGCAAGTTTTGCTATCAAGCTATTTGGAGGTAAAACTAATGTATCCCATGATCTCTGCTCCTGCCTCCACCACACTAAATGGTCTTAAAAATGTCAGTGTCTCATGCTGAGAGGAAAACAAGGAAACAGTGTATTAACAGAAGGGCTCAGACTATGCTTTCCAGAGGAGAGACAGACAAGGCAAAGCTCTGAGGATGACCATGATGACAGCTAAAGCCCTTGCCCTAGGAAGCAGCAAACCAGACTTCAAACACAGAAAAGTCAACTCTGTTAGGATCAATCTGTAGAGGACCAGGCTGCATGCCAGAAACAGAGCAGCTCAGCCCACCAAGAGTGTGTTTACACGGCAGCCAGAGCACTAACCAAGTGTATTTGGCTACACCTGAGCCAGCTGCACACTTGCTGGCCCAAGGGCAGCCCATGGTGAGCAGCATACAGAACCCAGCACATCTCAGCACTCCAGAGCTTCCTCAGGTGGGTGCATTTTGTAACCCACATCCCACACCAAAATAGCTGGAATACTACCAGTCTTTGATCTACCCATCCAAATATTACTCAGCCACATCTAAAAGGGCTGCAATCACTCTTTTGTCATCGTTGTGGACATAACCAACCCTTATGGCAGAAAGCAATCAGGAAGATAAGCAATCACAAATTAATACTAAAAACCAAGCTGTCGTCCATGCAAAAAACAAGCAAAAGAATGAATGTAAAGAGCAGATTCCAAAGGGCTGGCAGGTGTATCTCCAGTGGGAGTGGAGCAAAAATTGTCTGCACTTGTTCCAAGAAACTCTAGCCAGGATGATTAGTTGATGTTCATTAAATGAGTTCTGTTGACCAATTTTTGTTATCTCATCAATATTTTCCTTTATTAGAAAAATTAGGCCGGTTAAATGCTATCAGTAGGATTATCTATAACCTACTGAGATAATGGTTTTCTATGCTGATGCAAATGTGATCACTGTGCGAGTTAAATGACCTCTGCCCCCTGCCCCCACTAGTTGTGTAATGAAAGAATGCATTTAAGAGACAATTATTAGGTTAATTTCCTTACTTGAATGCTGACATTGATGCTGTGCTCCTGTTATTAGACCTACCTCCAGGTACTAACAATGCAAGTGAAATAAGAAAGAAAGTAGCTGGTAGGCATTGCCCTGGAAAGCCTGAGGTTCTTATTATCAAAGGTGAAAAGCCCAATAAATTATATAAAAAAAAAACATTAAATAACACGAAGTTATCAAAGAAGAATCCATGGAAGCTGAATTCAAAAATAAGAAATCGAGAACGTGAAACTAATGGTCATATGTGGTAAGAAAACACTACTTCTGGAAAACATGCAGGTTAAGTAACTGATTGGCACTTGTACTGAGGCAGTCCCAGCCATAAACTTCTCTCAGTAGAAGAGGCTTCTCCACTTAAGACCAATCTTATAAACAAGCAAAGTGATGCACAGAAAGAGAACTAGAGAAAGTACAGTGTTCAGCATGGTGAGGAGCTGCCAGTTTCTGATTTAGAAGGCAAAACCAGTGACATATAATTTTAAAGTTATTAGGTGTGGCAAGGCTCCCATTACTCCCAGCCGTGACCACACCCCACACCACTGGCTAATGGGGCAGCAGATGGGCTGGTGGAGAAACTCGCTGTTCTTTGCGGTCTGCAGCCACTATCAGAACAAAACCTTCCCTCCTGCCCCCAGTCCTTTGCACCAGCTGACAGTAGAGAGTCCCCATGCCTGAACCTCTTCACCACCAGCTGTTTGAGCACATCAGCACATGGTACTGCCCTGAGCGATGCCTCGTCATATGGGTCCACTTAAACCAATGCTTCCTTAAGGAACAAGAACCAGAGGATGGCCCCAGTTTGCTGCTAGAGAGAGGTACTAATGGCATCACAGAATAAACATAAACCAAGCAAATAAACAGCAGACCAAACTTTTCCTTCTAGGAGAACCTCTTTATTCACCTATGCTCTTGTAGTTCCACCTTCCCATACACAGTTTGTCCACCACATGTGTATATGAATCATTTTATGTTTAAGAAGAGGAAGAAAAATGTGACTGACTAAAACACCATACCCACACACAATTCCAGATCTCTATAGCACTGCCACAAGGTTTCTAGCTGCTGTCACTATCTGTTTATTGTCAGTGAAAGAGCAATGGATTGCTCTTGCTTTCTGCTGATGGCCTGCTAGCCCCCAGGGGAGAAAGCATAGACTAATCTGGAAGATTAGCAGGCGATGGACCAGGCAGTCGCAAACTCCCACCCTGTCTGTAGTGCACTTGAACCAACAGCTTGCCTGGCAGGGAATTCTGATCCTGTACATCTTCTGTCAGACCCTGAAAAGTCGAATTCCACAGAGGCAAAGATCTGTACTTTTGTCATGGTGACAAGCAGCATGCATCTCATCCTGAGCAATCCCACACTTCTGGCTAAGTTGAAAAAAACGGATGCAATGTTTCTAAAAGGGAGCCCCCCCCCAAAATAATCTCTAAGTTCATTCACTTTTATTCAACATGAAAGTCATAGCTGATTCTGCAGTGCAGGGCACATCCTTCCAGTGGGCACATTTCCATCTCGCCCCACGCACGCAAGCAAAGAGAGCTGTGCTCACACAGGGAGAGCAGCATTGCCCTGCTGACATTGCTCTTGAATCCACAGCAACAACCAAAGCTCCATCTCCTCCCCACAGCAGGGCCATTCTCAGAACCTTTAGCCATAAAGAGACTCCCCTGTTAAGGGAACGCTCTAACTGTGAACAAGTATGACACTGATTTCTTGAAACTCTTCTGTATACTGGGAAATCCAGGTTGCTTGATGAAGGAAGAATGTGCTGTACTGGTGCAACTGGTGGCCAGTGCATTGCTCTGCACTGAGAAGATGAAATATGAATATGCTCATTTTTACTCTGCCAGGATGGTCCTCTGTGCTCTTAAACAGGTCTCCTCAGCCCTTTGGATGTAATAATGTTGGGGCCATGAACCGTCTCATTACATCTGTCAGGGAGAACAAGGAAATCCCAAACTCAGAAACAATATGTTGATGGTTACCTAAGGAACATTTTTTTTTAACTTAAATTGTAATATCAAAAATTGTTTTGATACCTTTGGGATTCTCTCTGTCACCCTAGTGTTTGCTCTGCTACAAAATTTGGAGTGCAGTCCAGGTGCCATTTTCAGCTATTACAAAACTATGAAAAAAGTCCTATCACCATTTGAAATGCTGATTACCACTATCCAAAGAGAAAAAAGAAGCCATAATAAAAACTAATCAGTGTAAATTTGCATTCTGTATATAATAAGCTTTCTTAAAAACCCATTCTCCTGCTTTGCTAAGGCACCTAAATTATTGCAAATATTACTTTACAAAAGTATCTTTTACTATTAGTTTAGAATTTTGTTCTGAGCCATAAATAATTTAAATAATATAAAAATGCAAAATCATTTCACATGAGAACTATTATATTTTTAATGTATAAGAATAAAAGCCCTTTAAACTTTATATTCATATACTATATATAATATTTACTTTTTGATTTACAAATTCTGAAAAGGCAAAAGCATAATACAATGAATACTCAAAGAAAATAATCTGAGTTTGCACAAAGGTTTTTTTTCCTTACTGTTTTAGCCCTTCAACAGGTATTAGTTTAAGTGGGTTTTACTGTCTATTTTACAGACATACCAGTAGAAAATGAAACATTTAAATATGCAAGCTTTAGCTAATCCTCCAACACACAGCCTATGGACTTGGTAGGATTATCCCTTATTATAACGCCGTTAGAACTGATACAAAATTGCAGTCTGAGATTAAACACAAGAATTTCTAAAAATGCATCCCTCTGCCTTCTCCATTTTATCCTGCAAAAATATTTAACATTTTGAAGCATTCCTTTAAGAGTCTCAAAAAATAATTGGTGCAGAATTCTAGCATTTATATAATCATGCAGCATTACTTTATGCAGTAAACACTATACCTAACATTTATAGTTAGCACTTTCGCCCTCAATCTAATGCAGCACTCAAGACATTGAGGAAAGCAGTGGAATATTTGAATATATTTTCAGATTTGTTGGAGAAACCTTCATGTGTGGAAACCCTATTTCATCATATGTGAAAACAACATTTTATATTTTTATTTAAACATTTTAGAGCTGCTGTATTATTAAAAGTCTCATCTTCTTCCCTATCATGAGCTGCTAAATTTTTTTTCAAATATAATACTGCTAGTTAAGGCTATACTCCACTGAGGGACCCAAGTTCATTTGCATCCATTGGCTATGCTAAATGCTCAGCCTAACAGATGGGAATCTAATTGCAGACCTGTTGTCTGGACATTGTTAACAAATGCAGAAGTAGCAATATACAGGGCTTTTTGGAACTGAATCTGGTCTGGCAGCAGGGGAACTCCAGTTAATTACCAACATCTGAATTTCTTGTTTAATGCAGGCAAAGGCAAAAATAGAAGTACTCAGACTCAGGAGGAATGAAAACTGGATCAGAAAAAACATAGACATTAGATCACCCAGAGCAGCTATTTTGGAAAACTCGGAGGAGGGTTCCATGTCCATAAAATGCAAGACTACATTTTTGTGACATGGCTTCCATGAGAGAAAAAGAGACAACTGCAAATACAATCATGTAAAGAATATTAAGCTTGCAAAGAAAGACACTGTCTCTACAGTGATTCATTAAATATCATAAATAGAAGCATTAGTATTAGTATTGGTATTGGTATTAGTATTAGACTTGACAGAGCTATAAAAGGCAAGATTGAGTTTTTTCTGTGGCTTTGCTTTGAGTTTCAGAAATAGCAGGGAGATGAGATTGTCTGCAGAAAGCATTCAAATCACCAAAATCTGTAAATTTTTCAATATTTTCTTTGTTAAATGAAAAGGCATTTGCTCTTGCAGAAAACAATTTCTGTTGTTTTCACCCCAACTCCTCAAAATGCTAAAAGAGAAACCAAGACTATTGTGACAGTGTTTACAAACCAACACACACCCACCCCTTTTGTTGCACTGGAAATGGAGACAAGTTTTCTATTGCACTTCCCTGTTCACATTACTCTCTTGAGCAATTATGTATTTCCAAAACACTCAGCCCTGTCATTGTTTAATAATTTGACTTTCCAGCATTTTTTGCAGGGTTTTGTTGTTGTTGTTTGGACTTTTTGTTTTGTTTGTGGGGGTTTTGTTTTGGGGGCTTTTGTTTGGTTTTGAGTTTTTGGTGTGGTTTGGTTGGCTGGTTGGGTTTTTTTAAGTGAGGGATCTAGAAAAACACCAAGGCCTGTATCCATCTCTCTTTCAATGTTCATGTGCTTTTATGCAAAAGTCCTATCAGGAATCTGGAAACCTACACAGTGTTGTAATATCCAAGTAGCACCTTTAATAAAGAGAGGTTTTTTTACTTTGTCAGATTACATTTTGATGTGTGACAGGTAATAGAGCCACAAAAAAGAGCAAAACAGAGTTGGCATTTAACAAATCCAACAGTCTAGTAATCATTTCTTCTTCTCAATGACAACACTACAGAAGAAGGACACCAGGCTGTTTCCATGGAATTAATAACTGGATCACAAAGATTTCACTGACTGACTCCTAGACAGCAGATGAAGGGATTGATGCTGACACCCACAATGGTGAACCCACCACTTGCTACCAGTTGGCAGCAGCTGAATTTCAAGGACTCTGAAGGCCAATGGGCTGTACATTAATTGACTTTAGATGGGATGCTTAGAAAATTTCACTGCCTTCCTCCTCTCTACTGGGTTATTTTATTCTAATAAAACAGATTCTAAAATTCTGCACATATTTTCTGGTTTCATTTCCTGAATTTAATTGCTGTTCAATCTCAGCTCTTGCTACTGCACAATTTTTCAGGTATCAATGGTATAGAAAATGCCAGACACTTGTTTAAATGACAGGAAAGTGATACCAAGAAGTCACATGGTGTTTCAGAAAATGCAGTTATTGTTCATGAATGAGTTCAGGCTTTAATACCATTTTGAGCTGCCTGGAATGATTCTGCTTAAGACTATTTGGCCAAAACAATCTGATAATTCAGATAAAACACAACGGTACTTTGTCAAGGTTCAAAAAAAAAAAAAAAAAAAAAGCACACTGAACTTGATACAAGGCCTCCGGAGTCAATGGAAGCACTCTGTACATCATGCTACAGATATCAAAACCTGCTGTAAGGATCTGTTTCATAATTTCTTAGAGTCACAGAACCTTAAAGACCAGTTCCACCCTTAAAGATCTAGTTCCACCCTCCTGCTGTGCACAGGGATGTGACACACTACGTTTGTAACGCATCAACTGGACCAACTTACAAGAACAGCGCAGCCTGAGGAGGCAGGCATCATAAAACTAAACACAAAATGGGATATTATAAGCAAACATAATTTTCATTCTTTTTCCTGCTTTATTCACATTGCCTTATAAACAAATTTCATTAACATTTTATGACATTCATTACTTAAAGGTATAAGTGGTATCCATTCCAGTTACAGCCCACAATCAGTTAAAATTATATTAACTAAATTCAAAATATTAGAAAACTCTGTGAATATCCACTGTAAAATACATATATTGGAGGAATAAGGGATCACCCAGACTAGATTTTTAAATAATCATTAAGATTTGTCACTAAACACATATTTTGCTACCCAACGTATTTAATTTGACTAACCCTGCTTGGTTTTAATGAGCTTTCATAAGAGCATAGGGAAATTGAACTGTCACAATTTAGAGACATTTTTATTTCTTTGCTTGTGTGGTTGAAGTCCCTATTCTCAGCAGTGCTTTTGCTCTTTTTTTTTTTATATTTCCTGAATACTTCATCCTTTTAAAAGTAATCCATTTCTTTATCACCCCTTTTTGAGCTCAGGCATTCTGCAGACAGTTGAGTGATGAAGATGACGTGGATTGGAGGTGTTTAGCTTTGTAATTTCATCCTTGAATTTTGTGATTACTAACAGGACAACTTTTTTAATTTGCTCTTTTGTCTCGATTCCCCTGGCTGACAATCTGCTCTGTGAGCTAGGCTTTTTAATCAATCACCTAGATAATCAAATGTCACTGGCTATCTGCTCCGTGTAATTACTTTTGCAATTAAAAATCAACCTCAAGTTGCCTCATCTAATTAGAGGGATGGGCAGATTTTCATCGAGATTGATTTTTTAATAAATATTGACTTAAAATGCCATAATCTCATCATATTCTTTCATTTTCTTTGTACCAAAAATCAAACAAATGGAAGAATTAACAAGCAGAAAGATTCATAGGACTTCAAAGGCTTTTGCTAGTTGAGACATACAAAATTGTGCTATACAGAAGCCTAGCTTATCTCAGTCTAATAACACTCAAAATCTCCTACCTTTTATTAGAAAAAGAACAAAGCAGTTGCACCATTATATATTTCACTTTATGAAGTACTCCAAACTAAATGAATAAACTCTATACTTATAATTATCTGGCATGCATATGACAAAAAATATTGCATAGGTTTTACTGAATTACCATGTATTTCAGAAGTCATTCACTTCAAATAAATAATATTGAGAATTCCTGTTTCTCCAACACCTACCAATATGTGGTTTTATTTTTTTTCCCTGAAGAGCAGTTAATTTGAGGATGGTTTTTATCCCTTTGCATCAATAAGACAAACACTACAACATACACTATTTTACTTATCAGCAGGAAAATAAGGTTTGTGGCAAATAGCTGTGTAGAAAAGTAGAAGCAATATCCTAGAAAGAGCTGAAAGATCCTACTTTTATTTGTAGTAAAGGAGAATATTTTGGAATCTATTAAAATATTGATAGAACAGCAAGCAGCCTGGAAGGCATCACCAGGAATAGAGGCCACCTTCTTTTTCTTATTTCTGACATAGAGTTATTCTCTGCCTGACCTTGAACACTATGAACTCATTGAACCTCAAGAGGATGTTTCAATGGCAGCAGTAGCAGGTCCTGGTGGTGCCAAGACCAATGCTGCACTTGGTGAAACACAAGTCCTTGTGCCTGCAGGAGCCATAACCTTCCTGGGCTCCTGAGCTGTTAGAGCAGCACATCTCCTTTCCTGCAGAGCCATGCTAGGCAGGAGGGACAGCTTCCGACATCCTTCCCACCCCCTGTGGGAACTGTTAGTACTTGGGGCAGACCCTTTTGTCAAAGGGATGCAGAAATTTTGCCTGCCTTGTTATCACTGTGCTTGGTGTTGCTTTTTGACACTTCTCTGGAACACACCCAACCTTGTTTAACTATACAAAGATACAGATGGCAAGGCAAAACTGCACAGTGACTCATCCATGAACACAGGAGAAAATTTGTGTCTCAACAGTAGATGAATGTTTCATCTTATTTGCTAAAAGAAGCCAGTTTTCTTAATAGTTGTTGATGACCGCAAGATAAGCTCTTTAATGTATATATGTACCTCAGTCATCCCAATCTCTACAAAGCAGTTATTACTTTAAATGAATTATTTTAATTGAATGCATTATTTTAAATGAATGAAGAAACTCTGAATGTGCTGTCCTATTCAGATAATAATGATGGAACAGGATACCACAATTACAGCAGCTGGAGGAGTATGCTCTGCTTTATACTGCAGCCAGGTCCAGAGTATGGTATTTCCACTGGAAATATTAGCAACTAAAGAGTGCTTCACAATACCTGTTGAGATATTCTTTAACCTCTGATTTGCTACCAATAAGAATATATAATTTCAACAGTCATACAAAGTATTTTTCACTGTAGCACAGGAGCCTGAACTACAATACTTTTCTCAAGTGAAACACTCAGCTCCTTGTTCCCTCCTGTTGAGGGTTGGCTACCCTAAACCAAGAGAACAATAACCACCAGATTCTGAAGGGGATCAAGTGGGAGGAAAGAATATAATCCAGTCCCTTTTAGATTAACTACACGAAGTCCCTATTACAGCAGTGCTACCAGTCTGGTAACAATATCACAAGCACTTTACACTGAATAACAATGCTGTGGCTGTGTCAAGAAAAACATCACTGGCATCTATGCTGCCCATACATTGCCAATACATTTACTTTTGTTGGCTGCAAAACAGAAATGAAAGTAATTGCATCTGGGAAAAAAATAACTCTGCTCAATGTCCTGAATCATGGTATGCTGAGCGTGTGCTAGACAAACCAGCTCCCTGTTAGTGGTCTGCAATCTTTGCACTGGATCAGCCACGTTGACATCGTTTCCCAGCCCTTCTGTCAAGACCTCAGTTTCTGCCCTGCAGCGACCAGGGAAAAGCAGATGTACGTGGCACCTCTTGTCTTCTCACCAGTCATTGAATGTCACCCTGCAGAGGCCTAAGGAAGAGGCTAGAAAAGGCTGTGGACAGGGGAAGAGGAGTTCCAGGAGATCTGCAAGCCATTTGGTTCTCTGTTTATTTGTGCGAAAGGAATGCAGATACTAATCAGGCTCTTGGGTTCAGCAGCAGATGTGAAAGTTGCATGCAAATATGCCTTCTCTCCCCCTTGCTAGCAGTATACATCTTCCACACAAAGGCCATCCCTATTTACAAAGACTGCATTAGGCCTGGAATTTACATTCTCAGAAAGGATGGGCTGATAAGTGCTGTGCACTCCTGATGGGAGGTGCTTCAGGACAAGAGCCTCCCACACTATTTC
Organism: Corvus cornix cornix; assembly: GCF_000738735.6. Classification (NCBI taxonomy): domain Eukaryota; kingdom Metazoa; phylum Chordata; class Aves; order Passeriformes; family Corvidae; genus Corvus; species Corvus cornix. The sequence goes on along the minus strand of NC_046341.1, from coordinate 10,412,222 downwards.
AGGTCTCAAAGCAACTGGTTTGTAATTTTTTTTTTTTTTTAAGAGAGGAATCTTGCTAACGTCTTTCATTTCAGTTTAAAAACAGAATCAAAACCCAAAACAACTGCAGCTTCACACATGTCCCCTGACTCCCTCACTCTTGTGCAAGCGGTGCAGATCTGACCATGTAAACACACGACGTTCTAACTGTATGCAAAAAGTGCAGGAAGGACCTAATCAGAAGAAAGCTTTTTGAATCAGCTGGAACAAGAAGTCTTAAACAAGATAAATGCAACTCCCTGGAAGACTTTCCAAAAGCCTTCTCTTGTGTATCAACATTCTGTCCTTTCACAAAAGTAATATAAAAAGTAGAGTAACATTCAGGTGCATCTGAAACGGATTGGTTAGGTCCCTTTTCTAGGGTGGTTCAGACTTTTAGGTCCAAGGGTTCCATTTATTTCTAAACCCCTAAGTGGGAAAACATTCTGAAAATAGATCTGCTGCAGATAAGAGCATCCAACCCTGTCAGATGTTACCGAGTCAGCTTTTGAACTGAAGCTCCAGCTAAACCCACAGGAAAGAAGTTGCATTTTTAGGTAATTTGTCCAGACAGCACATAACTTTACTACAATTATACACACCTCTATCCCGGCACAGCATTCCCACACACCGTGCAGACATGCTTTGCTGTTAGCCAGGATGCATTTAATATCCTCACCCTGAAAGTAAATTCTATGGCATCTCTTAAATGCATAGAAGCAACTCAGATGTCTCTTCTGGAATTAATTCACTGGAATTTGCCTAATGATTTGACAAGATTCTTTAGAACAAAGATTTAAGATTTGCCAGCATCGATTTTTATCTCTAGCAGTGAAGTCCTTGACAAGTTCTTAGTAGCATACCTTCTTCTTGGTATACTTTAGAGCATTCAGTGTCTCAATGAAATCATTATTATAATGTGTTATGTAAAGTACTTACTCTTTTTGCACTTGGCAATAATGCTATAATTTTTCTCAACAAGACAGCCTACTAATGTAATAAATTTATGGTAAAATAGAAAAGGAAGATTAAGAATTGTTTTACACTCTGTGGTATAAGATTCCTAGTTATATTAGCATTTTGAGAAGGATTTATTTGGAGATTGAGGATTAATTCCCATGAAATCATTATACAAATTTCAAAATGTCAACTACTTTGATAGAGCTTATGATTTTATCTTCTTATTTTGACAGGCAACTGTGTAAAACAACTTCTGTGTAGAAGCAGCACAGGAATAAAGGAAGGGTAGGATAAATAAAGACAGAATGATCCTCACAGGTTTTCCAATCAGCTGTCTTTTTATTCTGATTTCTTGTAGGACAGAGCAGTAATAGACATTTTCCTTTGCACAAAATAATAAGAGCAGTACTTATCGCTTGTTGCCTACAGCTAGTGGCAAAAGGAAATTAGAAAAGTCCAATGAAGCTGAGTAGTAATTAATCATCATACAGTGGGGCCTGTCAAATCAGAGGGGTCTTTCCAGCTGATAATGCTGCCCAGCACAATTTAGACTGATAGAAATTAGAATTCTTTTTCCTCTGGCAAAACCCAAAAATACTAGAGTTAGCACAAATGTGGCCAACTGCTCACTTCAATGACTGCCTGACCCATTTACAGCCAATGTCTGCATCGAGATTAGCTCAACACAAATTTGAAGGAACACCACTCATTCCTCACAGCAAAAAATAAGAGTATCCTTCACAACTACTCTTCCTACAGTGGTTAAACAGCCCTAAACTGCTGGTTGCTCTTTTTTGTTTAATGTGAACATTTAAATCTTGGCTAAAAGAAAGGAAAAAAAATCTTTTATTCAAAGTGAACTTATTGCTTTTCTCCAATTCACAAGAAGGAAATGACAAGGCTTGAACAGACAACTCAGACTCTTTCCAGGTGAAATAAATAAAAGAGTCAGGAGTGTCTCCTTCTCTCAGGCTGCCTCAGCACAGCTGGGGAGCAACACAGTCGTTAGGGGGATCAGAGCTTATTTTTGCCCAATGCAGTCAAAATAGTTTTGCTGCTGCCTTTGACAGACACATTGTTAAGTCCTGATGAGACGAGGGCCTGACCTGGAGCTGCCCAGGCATGGATGGGGCTGAGCAGAGAGCCAGGAGGTGCTGCTGTGGGGCCCTTGCTCTGTGGAAGCCACAGGAAAACAAACCTAAAGAAAGGCCTTCAGGAATGAAAGGCCAAAGAAAATGAACAAAACTCGGTCACAAAACATTAAGACCCAAATATTTCTGCCGTGATTCTCTTAAAACTACGCAAATTGATGTTACGAAATAAATCCAAGGCAGGGTAGATGACAAGGGCTGTTCACTCAAGGAAGAGTCCGCTTCTTACATTGCATACGAGCATGCTGCCATAAAAACACAAGTATAGCACAGTGACAGAAGCCAGCAGGCTTTGTTAGCTAAAACTGTGTGTTATGCTGCTACAGCAAAAGCAGGGAAAGTTTTACATGCACACAAAGAAGGGCCCAATATATTAGGGTTTGCATTTGAATAATATGGCTGTATTTCTTCCTTTTCTTCATGGAAGGAAGGGATTCCATATTGTCACGGAAAGTGTGCATGCATGGGTACCTCTCTGACAAACCGGCTTTGTGAACATAAAGGCTCCATAAATCTGATTCTGTGTATCTCAACTTTGGGGGAGTAGAGGAGAGCGCAGTGTGCGCAGATAACAAAATTAACATGTGAAAAACACTTTGTTTTCCTTTCATCTGAGGTATAACACAGATTCATTAGGAGATCTGCATGCTTCTGTACCTTTCCCCTTAATATTAGAATGAATGAGTGCTATTTACATATGTCATTAGTGGGAAAATCCCCCACAGAGGAGCGTACTGAATTCTAATTTGCACTGAATAAAGTGCTTTATGATGTAAGACTGTCAGGCACCCCCGGTCGGTGCAAATGAATGTTTAATCATCACAAAGAGTTAGACATGACATAGTGCAAAATACGTCAGGCAGAATCACAGCCAATATGAACTTCCAATGCTCAATGACTCTTTGATCAGCATAATCAAAATGCATCTCAGCAACTGAAATGTTGCAAAAGTAACAAAATGCTGTCTTGTGATCACAGAAATTAAACTTATTTCAAACATTAACACTTAGGGAGAGCATGCATGACTTGGTGAGTAAATGCAACAAGTCTGGAGGTAATAAGGGCAATGGTAATAATAAATTTCATGTTTTCCCACCGTGATTAAACGGACTGTGTCCCACCGTGTGGGTGGGGATTTATGAAGAGAGCTACAAACCCTTGAGAGACAGGACCCCCATCCAATCCTTTTCCTAAAGGTTTACCATCATTGGAAAAACAGACCTGCTGGTACAACCATGCGTTAAGTAATCGAAACAACAGCATGAGCTCAACACACTGTTGACTAATACTCTTGATGATCATTTTTCCCCTTGGTATTTTGCTTCTGTATACATAGAGCTATTATGGGGTCCCTCCTGTGACCCTCATCAAATTCTGTGACCTGTGTAATACAGGAAATCAGGCTACAGGGCTTACAGTTGCTGTTGACACATAAACAGCAGAATCCCCTTACGTGGCAGATAGCAGCCGTGCTATATCATCAACAGTAGCCTTGACAACAGATAAATCTAACATAAAAATATTAATTTTCCTATGAAAAATTCAGTATTAATGAAAATAAGCAAAGAAAACCATGGCAGATCTTTTATCTTCCTTACAGAGAAATCTTAGTGGTAACAAAGGATCATTAAAAAAACCCCAACAAAAACTCCAACAACAAAAAAAAGGGTGAAGAAGTTTTGTTTTGGAGACTTAATTCTAAAACATTTGGGTTTGCTAATTTATATTTTCAATTGGTCATGATTCTGCATGGTCTGAAGTAAATTATCAAGCTCTTGTTGGTTCCATTGATACCAGATGAAGACTATTATTCAAAATTTACCCCTGTGAAAAAATCCAGGCCCATCTATCACAGAGGTGGTCATCCACAGATGTCAGAGTCAGCAGCACAAGATGACCTTCATTCCCTCTGAACTCTCACCTAGTGATTTTGTCTTTGAATAATACAAAATTTCAATATTGAAAGAACTAGCTCAGATTTCATTATTTATATAAATCTGGGAAATAGCCATACATAGACTTTTATGTGCAAGACATTGGAGCAAAAACCTGTAGAAACAGATTAGCGTTTTTACACAAAAATTCCTCAGTCAATAAAAGATGAGGAAAGAAGACTTCAGCCATTATTCATTAATTGCATAGATGTTAAAAAAAATTTGAAAGGCGCAGCACAATGTCTTTATGAAAGAAACAACAGAGTGTTTCCAGAAAAGTCTTGGAAAGGGAAAAAATTTAAACAGCCTAAGAATTTGAATAAGGATGTGAGAAGTTATTTAGGCCACCAGAAGATAACTGTATATAAATCAAGCATATTAATTCTTTCCTCTGCTCTTCCTAAATTAAGTATGCACTTAAATCCCACCAGTTCCAGGGGATGCATTTCCAAGGCAGGGTTGTATAGAAATAGGTGCCCTAGACTGATAATACAGCCTACTCATAAGTTACATACTGGCTTAGCTGTGAAGCAAAGTAGACTTCATGCTGCTCTTGACCATTCTGTCACTGTAAGTATTCGTGTATTTAAAATCAAGCACACACAAGCATTTTGCTGAACTGGAGCTTTACAGCAACTTAGGATCAAAGTTTGAGTGTCATGAAAGCACATGGCTTCTCTTCCAGAGGGCAGTAGCTTAATATACTTGCAGTTTAATGCTAAGAAAATTTAATGGAATCCTGCGAGGGTAAATAGATCCCCTCAGCTCTCAGAAAATGTAAGGTTCAACTGCTGCCTTGTCCTTCACATGTCTCCAAACTCACTCCATTCCTTTCTTTGTAAAGTCCCACAAAAGCTTTACTGTGGTGGTTAGGATGACACAGGCAGGAGAGTGAGACACTTTGCTCATAACAAATCCATCCAGAAGAATTCCCTCTCCTCGTGCATAAAACGTGAGAAGCTGTTATCCTTCATTACTGTCTCCTAGTGTGATGCTACTGAACTGGGTATTCAGGAATTGGTGCTCAAAGCCCCAGCCAGTGCACTGTCACTGCAAGGCACAGACAGAAGGCCTTGATAGCCTCCTGCCCAGAGTCTGCCTGAGGAAACTCGCTTGTGAAGGCAACATTGCAGGAGACAGCTTTTTCCCTGTTCTAACATATTCTTCGAGCTTTGATTTCCACACTGTTTCAAGCAATATGGCATGCAGACAAAAGATCCTTATTAAACATCTATGGAAGTCAAAATCTTGTAAATCATTAGGTGACCTGTTACTGCCTTACACTCATCTTTTCCAGGTGTCACACAAAAATCAACAACTCAAACTTCCCATGTTAACGATACTAGTCACTCCACCAGGCCTAGCTGGCAAAAATGAAAAGCAAGAGAGAGAGACAGGCTGAAAGAGGCAAGAAGGAAGTAAAAAAAACCACAATTTTTTTTCTCATTAGGAAGCCATATAATGTTAAAGTAGGCAGCATCTGAAAGCATACATTTATAATGATCCAGTCTACGTGAATACCATCTTTCCTTCAGGATACTGTTAGCCTGTTCTCTTGTATTCAACCCTGCATTTACATATAGATTGAACCTTTCTAGAAAGCAATTTTACGCATTTTGTCTTAATATTTTTCTCATTAACATTGCACATAGATTAGGCTTGTTGAGAAAGAAGAGACATACCTGGATAGCATTGGTATAATTTCTAGAGATCATGTTTGCTTTTGAAGAAAAATATGTTATAAAAGACTAATAAACACAAGTGAATTTTCAGGAATCAGATAAAAAAAAATTACAGAAATTGCTCTGGTGCTCTTAAAACAAACACTTCCTTAATTACCTCCTCTGGTGGGAAGTAACAATAGAAGAAAAACAACAGCAAAATTGCCTGTAAAACAAACTTCTCTCACAGGGCTTAGTACTTCATCGAGGATCATTAGTCCTAATCAATCAGAGCATTTAATCATATGCTTAAGTTTAGGCTTACAGATAAGCATATGTATAGTCAGATAAGACTAGGTATTGTGAACTGGGGCTGAAGTACTCAGCATCCAGCAGTATTACCCTGCACTGCTGAAATCTAAATTTTCTTCATGTCTTATTTGCAGACTGGGTGTAGGATTCAAATTAGAGGAAGGATTAAGGAAAAAAAAAAAGTCCTTATGATAGCAGGGCCAGGCTAAGCAAACATTTCATATACACACCAGGAGAAAGATGAAAGGAAAGCAGCTGCCCTTCCACGGTCAGAAATTCTTATCTGTTGACCGAACCTTTGTTGGTTTGAGAAAGCACAAGTGGTCTGCATTGGCGGAAGGTTCAAAGCAATTTTTTTTAATAGATAATGCAATCAAAAGTCTGTCTGTCGAAATATTTAGAGGAACAAGATATCGCTTTAACCCCTCTACACCTGAGACCTTTGTCAAAGACTTTAAGAAGTGCCTTACACTTGTTTATGTTTTTTATCTTTAATAGGCTTCTGCATTTTTCAAAGATTAATGTCTTGTGAGCTCCTTTGTGCCAAAGATATATTCTGTAACTTTTAGCTAGTTCTTGTCTATTGCCTTCTTCAAAGGAGTTGTATACGAAGGTGTGCTACCAAATTAAAAATCAACATGCAAACCACAAGTCAGCTGTGGTTGTTGTAGAGGAATATGTGGTTCTGGTCTGCCTGTAGCTGGTGCACATTCAAAACAAAACAATAATTAACCCAGGCAACTTACTAAAGATAAGGTAAAATGTTCAACACCTTTAAATGCCAATTTGAGAATGGAAAACAGTGTGTTTCTGTTCTGTCTGGTATAATTATCTCGATATTTACATCTTCTTAGAAAGAATAGTGTAGAAGTAAACAAGAACTCCATAGAAGAATTTCCCTGTACAAATTTTAACATTTTGGCAAGAGTGGATGATTTCTGAGATTAAATCAAGCAGAACAGAGTCTTGCAAGTTCCCAGGATAAAAACCAATGAAATAGGATTAATACCTTCTGTGTAGACTTATAGCAGGGGAATTTGGGTATAGGAGAATAGTCAGCCGCCATCTCTTTAGTCCTATCTTTATAGTACTGGAAGGCTTCCAGAAAAAATAAATTCAGTTCCTGGGTTTGCCACTTCATCTCCCAACTTACAAGCAGGGGCAGTGCTGCATTCCTTTCTTGAGAAGTGGCTCAAGTGACAAAGAGAAGTAAATGTTATTATTCTATTCCAGCTCTACCACTGCCTTTCGTTCATTAACTGCTCCTGTTATTGACTGTCATCCTACTTTTTTTCCCTTTTATGCAAACTCCAAATGCACTGGTTATACTGCATATGCTACTTTCTGACAGGCCATGCTTTGGTTTTTGTTTCTGATTAATCACTACACAGGTGTATTTGTTGTCACTGATCCACTCAATGCATTCAACATACCTTCCCAAATTTTCTAAGCTATTTGCAGCAAAACTAATCTTTTTCCATAGCTCATAATCTTTTAGAAGGAAGTGATGTCATACCAGTTATCCTTCTGCCTTTTGTAATGTCCTTGCTGGCTCAAAATATATAGCTTCTCAGTGCTTTATATCTTCACTCCTGAAGCCAAAATTTGCTCTGCTACAAGCAAGTATAGCTCCCCCGAATCCATTTATGCCAAGATTGAGTTTAGCCCCTATTCCAATAAATTTTCCATTTGTATTAAAATTGTCTACTGCTTTGGAAGGACATGTGAGTTGGAATTACTTAGATTTCTGTGGGTATTTCTTCTCTGATTGGGTCCTCAGGCCAGATTCATCCGGACACCAATACAGCCAGGATCAAGCTGTTTGAGCATTTACTATATGTGGCTGTGGACTTAGCCTCAGCCTTTCTCCAGCAGCTAAGAAGCTTTTGAAGTCCTTTTGGCTATTTTCAGGCAACTGGTGTGGCGACATTAGTGCACAGAACAAGTCAGAGGGTGCTCTGGCACCAAGAGCATTTCTCCCTGAAGCCCCTGGGCAGTGTCACCTTGCTGGTGGCCCTTACACAATGGCTGTGCTGCCCTCAGAAGCCAAGCAGAGCAGGGCTGACTTCCCCCCTTACATCAGTGGATGACAAAAAAATCCCAAGGAAAAACACTTCATTATTTCATCAGTTTTAGTAGCCTGCTCACTGCTAGGCAAGGTTCATTTATTTAGAAGCTGGGGAACAGCTGATGGCTTTCTAAAGGCTTCTTCACACATCTCTCACTCTTGTCCCAGTATTACCCAGTCTGACCCAAGACAGAGCCAGTCTGGAGGAAAGTCCTTTTAAATGAAACCTACTTTCTTGAAGACAGATTAAGTAGCAGCAGAACATGCAGATCTGTCTCTGTGCTTCACCAAACCTACTATTCATCTATCTCACTGCAAGGACTCCTCTTGGTGGGAGGATTAATGTCAGTTAGTCCCAGCCATAATTTTTAGTTTTAGTCATTTTATTCAAAACCAAGAAGCTTTCTGCTGTCCCCTGCCGCCCACTGTGGGAGTACTTTTAATCACCACATTTACTTTTTAATGAGCTGGATCCTGCAGCAGCAAACAGGCCAGAGCAGTGATGCTGCTGGTGGTGTTGCTGCGAAGCACAAGTTGGAATTGTGGGAAAGAGAGGTAGGGAAGGAACAGGAAGGTGAAGTTTTTAACAGGAAAAAGTTAGTGTGACAGATTTATAGATTTAATGAAAAAGAGACTATGAAACAGTAACAAAAATGCAACAAAATAAACAGGTATGTAGGATTTTTTCCTTTAAGTTTAACAAAATGCTTAGACCAACACAATTCTTTTGTTAAACTAGATAATATTTTTGAGAAACAGCATTACAAAAGGTTAAACATATAACAGATGTAAGTTATAAAATACAAGCTGATCAAAGCTCAGATTTTGAGAGAGATATGTTAGCAAATGATGATAAATCAGTCCCACTAGAATTGTAAGAAGCAGACAAATGTAACTACGCAAGAGTGAAAGTCAAGAGTTGAAAATAGGAAATAGAAAAAAAGAGTGGCAACAAATGTTTAAGTTAATTCTAGAAAACTTGTACAGAACATCAATTGACTATATTCTTCAAAAAGGGAATACTGACATGCACCCAATTTGATTTCAAAATAGGACTCAAATGCTTTAAACTCTTAATATTGGTTTAATGTATACAACATTCTATTCATTTCCTATTTAGTAGCTGCTCTTCTCAAAAGAGATCTGTACTGCCATGATCAAAGCTATAAAAGAGGCAGAAAATGTTGTAAAAGCAGGTATGCAGTAGAAAGCTGAAGCCATCTTTAGTTACATTGCCTATATACTTATTTAAAAAAAAATAAAACAAAAAGTTATTAACACATCTAAGTTAGGACAAAATATATAGACATACAGACATTTGAATGAAAGCTGAAGTTTCAATTTCTTTACCTTTTGTAGGTAAATAAATAAAGCACAGTGAGAAACACACTATTTACCAAGACCTAAGTGAAACAGAAAACATTTGAAAGACCAAGAAAAAGGAGGTAATTGTTAGGACTGTCAGCAGGGGACCGCTGTGATAATTTGATCTGAACTCTGCTAACAAATCACTGCACCATTCTTTTTACTTTAGTATCTGTTTATGCTTCTACAAATTGAAACCCCACTGGCAATGCACTGAAGAACAGAGCTCAGCACAATAACACATCAGCCTGGCGATTAGTTCAAGGTGGGGAAGGATTAGTTGACCATCCCAAACCTACAGTCCTCCTCGATATTTTGTCTTTCCCTGCTGAGGTAAAAGGGTGCAGACATATGTAAGTAATAAACTAACAGGCTTCCATCCACTTGAGGTTGAGTGGAAGGAATGCAGAACAAAACTATAAAAAAAATAATAGACAAAGGGGTAGTGAAGACTTGGGGGAACTCAATACCACATCTGCTAAGCTATGCTGGGATGTAGCACCAGGATGCCCATAAGTTTTTAAAGATATAACTATGCCTTTTTGTGATCTTGCAGCACACTGTTACGGCCTGAGCGTGCCAACATTTAGACCTGACACAAGATCAAAAGGCTGATAAATGAGAGGAAAGGGGATGTTTGACCCACTAAACCATATTCTACAAGAATTCAAGACTTTTTAAAGCAATAAAAAAAGTAATACATTACTGCACCTTGAATATATTGTGACATTCTTTTCTAGGAAAAATTCCTAATATCTAGGTTCATTAAATATTTTTATGCACATATATATGCATAGACATATGTATGAATACACGTTCATGTTTATTTAGGTGAACGTATTTTACATTATAACAAGCTTCTGAAAACTAAACTTCTGATGACAGTTATATTAAAATTATTTGCAAATTAACTTAATTTGGGGTGTAGTTATTTATGGGTCCAATTTATTACTAGCAAAAGGTATAACAAGTAACAAAAAAGGAGAGAAATCCAGCATGGAATTTGTAGTTAAATAAACAAAAAGAGGTTGGCTTTTCGATTTTAGCTAGCCTGTGATATGCACTAAATTTCTGCTACTGCCAAATTCAACATGAATTTTGTGATCTAAACAAAACCAGTGTGAGTTTTGTTAATTTATTTCACCAGAGTCAGGATGCTAGAAGTACCAGTAGTCTTGTCATATCATCAAACTTCCAGAAAAGAGTTTTGAACTCTAACCCACAACTACAGGCTATAAGCAGCAATAACCATTATTACACATCCAAACCCGGTAGTTTTGAAATTTATATTTAATGAGGAATGTACCAATACCAAATGCTACACAGTCAAAAACTTCCTGTGTTCTGGGGTATTTCTGCTCAGTGTCATGTTAGGGATTGGTATTTCCTATTTTTAAAGGAATAGATGCATCCTAACCCCTAAGAATCAAGCTCTGCTATGATCTACCATGAATATGGGATGAGCCACCAGGTTCTGAACAGTGTGCAGGGAAGCATGCAGTGCCATCAGCGATATCAGAGTCACCCTGCCTGAGTGACAGCCCCTCTGCAGACTTCCCAGTATGCAAGAAATCACACCTGTTCTGTTGACAGTCCTTATATCTCTCTTCCTCATGCCACTGAGCAGTTTGGAAGGGGAGTGTAGAGTGGAAGTGGCTTTCTTATGCCCAGCCCCTCTCAATGACTTTGAGGGAGTGTGTACTCTCCAGAGGAGGAATTTAGTATCAGCAGTTCCTGTGCTAATCTCTTCTAAGAGCTTTAGGTGCTCAGCACTTTTGGAAATAAGTTAATAACTATTAATGACTTAGAAGGATGAGAACTGAGTCTTCATGGTACTCCTTATTCAAGCATTTTTCACATCAAATTTGAGTGGAAATTCGGCTTTGTTAAGTGAGAGGATTGCTGAAAAGGATCCAACATCAAAAAAACCCTGAGCAATGCAATTAAATTAAATTTGGATGTAAAAGTGATGAGACATTCTGATTCTCCTGAGGATTCAGAAACATTCTCCTCACAAATAAGAGTTGTATAAATGTATTAGGGCATGAGGAGCAGCCAATCAAAAGGTAAAATGATACTTGAGGCTGAGAAGCTATATACCTCTTAAGTCCATCTGTAAGGAAGAAGCATCCCATGCCCTTAGCTTTCAAAACTCATCAATTGCATTGTCTAGTATCGGGGTATTGGCACTTTTTAAAATTAAGTAGCTCAGATAAGAGTTATTGTATTGCAGAACTCACCTCAAGCTGACCACCTCCACATTTGCCCAGCTTCAAGGCCACTGCAGCTACTCTGCTACTGATGCCCAGATTTGTCTGGTCTAAAAGGCAGAGTGAGTGTGCCTATGTAATCACAAGGCTGCACCACCAGCCTGTAAATCACTGCATAAGAAATGCACCATCAGTATGTGACACTGCCTCTGCCATACAGCCAGGGGAGTTCCCCACTTTGGAACGCTCTTTTCCATCTTGAGCTGTTCTCCTTCCTGGCTCAGTCTCACATGCCAGCCAGGATGGATGTTGCAGCACAGGCAGGTAGCTGGTGATGTCTGGGAGCAGTGAAGGCAAGCAGGCATGTCAAAAGACACACTCAGAATCAACTTTTAGAAGTAGGTAAAAATAGCGGGTTTTGATTCTCTACAAAAAAAGAGCAGGCAGGAGAGAAGCCTCTTTTTAGACAGATCTGGGTAAATTTGCATCTTGTCAGATGCACAAAACAATTAGTTGAAAAAGTGCAGAGAACACCTACAGATTGTAGGCAATGTTATTTCTATGTCTGCAGAACAAAGATCAAAGCAGTCAATAATAAACTTCAGAAGACCTGAGGAATTACTTTGCAATGATTCGACTTTTTCCATCAAATCATCCCCTAAACCATCAATAAATGTTAGGAGTCACCTGCTTATATCAAAGGAGCAGGGCCAAGCACTGAAGCCAGTATTCTACCACAATTACAAATATATCAGCTGTCAGAGTAAATGAATCTCGAGTACAAACATAGCAGCACCTATATAAAGCTTTGTATTTTAACAAACATGAAAAGGAAATCACTGCCAGAAATGTTAATACAAGTGAATTCTGAGCAAACAGGTTATTTATTCTATTAGTACCAGAAACCTTTCTATCAAATAAGTATATGACATCGTTAGAGACACTCTCTCTTCCTTGGGGAGGTTTGATTTTTCTTATTCTTAAGGGGACAGAGCAGACTTTATTTTAGTTTTAAAAATCTGGGGTCTGCTTTGTTTTGCCACCAGATTTTAATTTCTTGGTTTTAACAAAGTTGTTTTTTCATTAAGAGCACTGAGGTTTCCATATATAAATAAAATTAATCTTATTGATGACTGGTTTTTCCATGGTAAAAATGCATATCTGAAAGTGATAAGATGCAGGAAATAGAGGGACAGAAGTGCTGTGGTGAGTTTTCTGCCTGCAATAAGAAAACAAAGCAGCCAAACTTTGACGACATCCATTGTCCTCACCGTCTGGAGCATACCAACATGATGGACAGACTGCTCACCCCAGCCACCTTTGGGGACAGATGGCTTCGTTCTGGACCCAGCAGAATGTCCATAAAATTAACATTGACTATATGTTGCTTGGTAAACAAATGCAGTTTGATTGATGAAGGAAAACCGCAAGAAATCCTATGAAATACTCTTTTAAAGTTAGAAAAGCCTCTGCATTTTCAACTTCCAGCCCACCAGTCTAGAGCAGCCAAGTGATTTAATAAATGTATTTCAATGCAATCTTAAGTGACTTGGTTACATTAAAATCCAGTTATTGCACGTCAGAGTTGTTGTATTCTAAGGGAATACAGTACAGATTTTAACTGATGTGAAAACACACAGATTTTGTTTAATAGCCTCTTAATCCTGCCAATTTTACTAATAAGATTACTGTCTAAAAGGCAGCTAAATAAACTGTGCTGTTGACACTTTAAACAAAACAAAAAACAAACGCACCCACCCCCTGAAAAGCGCAATTTCTCTTGAAACATTCTTTTCCTCTATTATGGCCCCAATCCAGCAATGGGACTACTTATGTGCTTAAAGTTAATCGAGTGCTTAAGTGCTTTGCTGGACTGAAGCCTGCAATAACATAAATCTGAGTGGACAAATTATCATTACACATAAGAAACTTGCAACAAAATGAAAATAATTAAACAACTGAAGCTGTTTTTAGAGATACTTAAGTGCTGCATGATGATGTAAAGTATGTCTGCGTTTTGCACATCCCAGTGTTGCCATTTTATTTTTGAAGAACACATGCTTCTCATTGTTTTGGCTGCCCACATCTGAACTTCCAGCTACAATCTTAGAAAGGGAAGTGAACCCTTCTGCCAGCTCTGTATTCTGATACATATCAAAATCTAACTGGACAGACACTGAATATTACTGGGCTAAAGGATGGGTCTGTGGGAAAATGCAACAGTAGGTTTTCACTACAGAGTGAGTAGCATTGGAATGGTAGAAGGAAATTATGAAAGAAAGTGAAATGGGAAATTAAAATATCAAAGTGAGGGGGAAATGGGATTTAATGGAGCATTTTTTACATTTCATCTTTTGGGTATTATCTGAAAATATTTGGACTTCCTTCCCCCATCAGCCAGGCCTCCTCTTGAGCCTTAATTTTCATTTAGTTTTTATCTCTGTCACACAGTCTGCCTTTATATAGTCTCCTTGCTCCTCCTCTAAGAACATTCAAGCTAATTTCCTTTTCCCTTAGCCATTTATCTTTCATACACCCATTCAAGTCTATGGATGCATGCATCTTGAAGGAGAAAAAAACGCTAAGACTGTATATGTCATAAATGTGACCAGGAATCACAAATAGCTTGGGGATTAAAATCCAACAAAACTGCGCAGTCCAAAGCAAAGCATCCTGGCTGTCTAGACAAGCAAATGAAAAAGAAGAGCTACATTCTGCAGAAGTGTTTTTCCCAAACTACTTATCCTTCTATGAAATTTCTTCTCTTTCATGAAAGCTCCAGCTTCAACAGAACACTCTCCAAGACCTTTAGGCAGCATATGAGCAAGGAGGGGAGCCAGCACTACAGGGACCCTTCAGATTTAGTCAGTCTGAAAGGCGTATTCCAGGGCATGTGAGCACTTGACCCTCGTGAGTCTGTCAAATCCAGTGTTCCCCAAATTTCACACAATACTGTGTCAGTGCATGCACAACTGCCATCTTGCTGCTTTTCCAGCTGGGCTGCTGGACATTCAGGAAAGTCAGCAAATTTTACTGCCAAAATGTGTCAGTTTTGGAAAGCAATGTGGAAGCAAAAATCCGCATGGGTTATTCCAGCATGAAGGAATGCTAGCCACCAGCTCACAAGGCTTTCTGAGGAACTCAAGATTTCTGTGAATCTTCCCAATACAGGGCCTGATTCTCCATCACTACCCTTTCCCATGGGGGACATCTCCAGTTAAACAAGACAGAAGAGCTTTTCCTCTCCTCATGCCGTCCCTCATTCCCCTCTGAGGAGATAAGACAACTGGCATGCGAGGCAGCTCCACCATCGTCAACAGCTTCTGGCCATCAGAGTCCTCCTGACATGGGGAATGCTCCCATGCAGACCTCTGCTGGGTTTGCAAAATAAGCGTGGTGGACTGGAAAATCTAGTCATGTGTATTGATTTCTGGATTCTATTACAAATGCACTCGCTGTGCATTGTTCTGAGGCCCTGGCTTTTCTCCAGCTTGGAACTGTCAAGATTAGCTATGGAGTATTTTCATTCAACTTTCTAAACATGTAACTTTGTTGAAATCATCTTTTGTGTGTATGTATGTGCGAGAAATGGATTTTCAAGGGGATCTATGAAAACTGATGGTACCCTCAGTGTTAATGCAACTAAAGTTTTCAAGGATTGAGAGCCATTTGGTTAGAATGAACAAAAATGTCTTCTTTTTTGCCCCCACAACTCGACTCTGCCATCATAAATCAGATCAAGTAGCTTAGCTTTTAAAAATGAAAGGAACTTAAAGAATAAGAATTAAATACTGAAGTAAATTTCATATAATTACCTGTACCCTAAATGAAATTCCCTGATTTTCAAGTAGAGACCCCTTTATTAGGGCCAAGAAATACAATAGAAATGGATCTTAGGGTGGATTAAGAACTCATCTAATATCAATAAAGTTGCTGCTCAAAAAGCATGAGGGATCAAAAGTAACTGTAAACTATGGAACAGGAAAAGAGGCTGAAGGGGACAAGGTCACAGCCAAGCCATGCTGAACAGAACTGAGCTGAGCTGAGGACAGGCAGGACCTACACAAAAGTGTCAGTAGAAGCTGAGGGTGAAATTGTAATGGCTGGGAAAAAGCCCCCAACTGTTCCTCAATCCATGATGAACATGCAAACCTGCAAACCCTTTCTTGGGCAAAACATTTCCTTCTACATCTTCTTTGGCAGAACAGCTGTTTTAAGTTCTTCTCTTCACTTGCCTGCTCATTTTCACACACCCTCTGCAGCACTGCCTTCTCAGTTGCGTTGCTGGTCTCAGTGTGCTGTGCAAGATCATGGATATGGTCTGGACGGAAACAAAAAAAACCTTTTCGCCCCCTCCAACAGATAGGAGAAAGCAACAGGTGAGAAAAACCCAGAATGTCAAATTACATACTTTGAAAATTGCAAAATACCCCCAAAAGGTTTGATTTGTTAGCAAGTGCTTTAGATTAGCAGACACAATTCATTTATGTTTGACAGCATTAACTAATTACTGTCTGCAGACTGGCAGCACAGATGCAGCTTGTGCTGAACCAGCTTCACAAAGCATGTTGAGCAAGCAACAGCATAATAGAAAGCACAGCTCCATGGAAAATGTACACTGACAAACTTTCAGTGCTTTTAATTGTGCACTTTTTAATTGGTATTATTCCTAACAAGAAAAAAGGCTATCCTCAGGAGGCTGCAGAATTATATTTGCCTGAAAGCTTATTCTTTAAATAAAAATGGCTGTTCATAGAAAGTCTATTAGTTTCTTCTTTCATCCCACTGAAATATGTTCTTTCCCTTGGGAAATAAATTTTAATTTACTGTAATTTTTCTTGAGGTTTTTCACTTACTATGTCAATGTACACTTCTCCCTCCTCCCTTTCTTTTTTTTTTTCTTTGTGTAAAGACCAAGCTTTTTAAAAATAGAATTAAATCCGAACAAATGAAAAAGAAATGAGTCAAAAATCTCAAAAATAGCTGAAAAATTTATGGAGCATTCTTTCCAACACTCTTAATTTAATATGTCTGTGTGCGTGTCTCCATTTTCTAAACAGCAACAAGGACAAGAAAGCCTTTTAGTAAATAACATAAATTAAACAAGCGCTGTTAATATTGCCTGTTGACCTCAGAAAGGCTAAAGTTAGAATAGAGTCCACACTTCTTCTACTGCCAAGTTTGTGCATTGATCCACTTGTTAAAAAATTAGTCATTTCAAATTGACTGAGGATCTATGAAGAACATATCCAGCATGTCTTGGCACTTCCAGTTATGCTTCTGGGTCTGCAAGAACGAATGACTGAAGGAAGGAGTTAATGAATGAAGACAGCCTTGGTATTTAGGACTGCTGAGCATGCACAAAGTGGAAGAGCAGAGAAAGCAGGCAGTAAACTGTGAATATGCGAATGGAGATGTCCTTTCTGGTGATCAATATGGCAGCCGAACAGCACTCAAGAGCCAAAGGGCTGTTAAAATGAGAGCAAGGATAATCTGGACAAGAACTGGTGTAGAGATGGCTCAGGATAAGCCATAACCAGAGCTCACTAATGTATAGTAACTCCTTTTTTAACCCACAAAAGAGAAAAATCATGGTTCACTGCTCTAACTGAGCAGGGCTGGACACCATTCTAAAGAAAAGGGCAAATGTAGTCAATACTGACAATTTGAGAGAAAATGCAAAGATGAATCGAGTTGGAGGTTACCCAATTCTGCGGAAGAACCACCTCCTTGAAACTGACGTGTCCCATCTTGGAGCAGATTGAAGCCTCCCAAGATCAAGCCAAGCTATCTAAGAGCAGGAATCCCAAAACAGAAACACCCACCTCAAGCCAGTATGGGGGAGAGCTTTGGTGTAAGTGCAGCACGGGGCCAAATATGCCCTGCACAGTGTTATTTCCTCCAATTCTAGTCATTATATGGCTGGGGATCTTCGATACTGGAGTGAGGTTCTCACATCCATCATTAACCTATTCTTTGCTCACCTTACAGAGCCTGTACCAATTTTCATCCTCACCAGTTTCACTCCATGCTTCTCAGGGGACAACATACCATGCTTTACTGAATTGCAAACAGATTAGATCTAATACATTTCCTTTGTGTACAAAAGGAAATAGAAAAATCTGTTCCCTCACAAAAAAAAAAAAACAAAAAACAAAAAACCAAAACAGGTTAAGTTGGCTTTTTCTATCATGGGTAAACTCACACTTCCTAGTTTGCATTTAATTCAATGCCTTCAGCCATGTTTTCTTTATGGTTTTTTTAAAAACTGGTTTACTACTGAGATCTGACTCAAAACGCTGCAGTTTCTCAAATACCTTCTACTCCTCTCCTGTGTTTTTAAATACTGATGCTGTATGTCTTATTCTGTATTTGCAGTAGTCCTCTCTCCACATGCTATAATTAACAAACCTATGTTACTAGATCTACAATATGATTTACCAGTTCATTTTGTGTTTTGGCATGGGATTTCTCTGGCATGCTTAATTTGATGATATTCAGCCTTCAGATCTTCCTCTTCAGATTCTGTCACTTCCATAACTACATTAATGTTAGCCAATCTTCCTTTATCTTCCTTTATCCCATTTTTAACATACTCATTCCCCAAAATAAAGTCTGGTCAGGTAACATCATTAAGAACTGAATGGTGCTCCTAATACAGTCTGGAAAATGACAAAATATATCCACCCCATCTGTATCTTTAAAATCAGGGTGATGCACATTTTTCATTACAAATATATATTTGGTAATAACAATATTAACCTCCTCCCTAGAATTAGCCACAAAGTACTGAACAGCAATTTGCTAGCAAAAAAAAAAGTAATCTCTCTCACTATGTTCTATTTATTTTTCTCCTATCCTGTGCCTGTAGGTGGTAGAAAACAGTAGTTAAAAGCAGGACTAGCAGCTACCATCAGTTGCTTTAGCACATGTCATGTACTTCCTGCTGTGTTTTATTAGACAAATATAAAATTAACAACAGAGCTATAATGATTCCCTAAACTGGTTGCAACACAAATTTCCAATTTGAGGTCAGATGTATTGCCTAATAAAGTTTTACAACAGCAGTCAAGTAGTGGTAGTTAGCTCCTCAGAAATACAACTCTTAATTCACCAGATTTAGTTTTAAGACTTGTTCATCACATAAAACAAAAATAAATATTATTATAGCTTTACTCAAAATGTTCAGATGACAACCTCCAGATAAGATGGCATTGGGTTACTTTAACTGCAAACAACACAATTAAAGATACTTGATATATTTACATTTGTAGCAAATATCCACTATAACATTTTGATTACTTGACCTGATGCTTGTAAACTGTCATTCTGAAGCTACTTGGCAAGTACACACTGGTAATTCTATTGCTTACAGACATGAAACTTTAGATAACAGGCTGTTATGGTCTTGCACTGGGAAACCCTTTGTGTTCTTGATGAAGGAAACTGGGGTAAATAAACACTTTTTTAGCATATCAATAAATTGAAACTGAAGGGATATCATTCTAAAGCCACAGCTAAGAGCAGAATGTGTTCCATAATAACAAAAAAGTTCATCTTCCACAATGGTTGTTTGACACATTTAGGAATTTGGTGTTAGTCTTTAAGATTTTATGGGAAACCACTGAAAAGCCCATCAGAAATTGTATCGAGAACAATAGAAATGCAAGAAAAATTTCTATGGACCTGCATTTAATGTATAGAAAAGACAGTTTAGCATTTAGTCATGTCTGCAAATTATTGGTTTGGACATGTCTATTTAAAGTGTACAAATTTAAGTGAGCTGCCTATACTAGGGCGAGAACCTATCCCAAAGGATGACTTGATCTAACCAGAACCTTTGTACAACAAAATAAGGAAGGTCCACTTCTTTTTCCCCCAAAATTTACTGAACAAATTAAGTGAACCAGGACTTTGGTAAATAATACACATGAAGGGCAGTGCTAAGGGAAGTAAACGTTAGTGCTGTCATATACAGGATCAAAAATATACTAATCTTAGTCACACACAATTAATACTTTTCTGCACTTTTACAGAATAGGATTGTGCAAGAGTGTCTGTACAGCAGAGTTTATGGCCAAAACTTCCTTGGGATCAATGTAGATGAGCTACAGTGAGAATTTGCACAACCGCAAATGAAAACAAAGCCATCGTCCTTGGAGTAAGATTTATATGCACATATATTTATAAATATCTCTTTAGAAATACTGTATTTATAAATACCTCTTTAGAAAAAAACTCCTTCAAATCTAACAACTCCTGAGACTGTTTTGGAGAAAAATCAGCTTAAACCATTCTATGGATGCAGAACACTATACCTGTATTGCTCAGTCCATTCATTTTGAGTTGTTGCAGGTTTCAAGTATAACTACCAACTCAAATATGCACATTAACTGAAAAATTGTGAGTACACACCTCCAGAGTGAATAACTGAGCAGAATGGTTCCAAATGGATACTCTGCCAGACAAGAAAAAAGACCAAGATCACACACACAATAACAGGCACTGTAATATGTGTAAGCTGCAATTTCTGCTGGGCTACATTTTTCAAAACAGTCCTCAAAAGCCCTTTTCCACAATATGACAGCAAACATTGATGAATCAGCACCACTGGTTTTCAGGGCAATCAAACAGGGGTAATATTTCGGACACAAGCCTGACCTACACTAGAGATGCAAGCATTACCCAGGGCCTTGGTAGGGTGTAATATTTTTCTCTAGATCTTCAGAGTCTATAAAAATCTCATCACAAATAATTAAAAAAGCCAGGGCTAACATTTCAGTTGCTTTCAGAATACTGAAGGTGTCCAACAACAAAGAATCCTATGCTTAGTTTCAAGCAGAAACTATTTATTTAATGGTTTTGTGTCTCTTTGGCTTTATGCTATGTTTTTCTAACTGCTGAGTCCTATGCAATCAGGAGATCAGATGAGGCTGTACTGTTACAGATTAGCTTTCCTTTACTTCTTTCTCCTGTGCCTCTTCTCCCCACTTAGAGACTCTTTGGGGTTTCATTATTTAACTTTCCCCTCAGGCATGGGGATAACACCATTGGAGCCATTTTGCAGGCAGCAGGATTCTATAAATGAGGTACTTATTTAAACAGCTTCACACAGAGCTGATGTCAAAGTTCTTGGCTATTTACAGGTGACATCACAAGAGATGCCTTCTGAAGCACAGCCAAAACAAGTACCATGCACAGATTAATTTTTCTTGTCCAACATACATCAGAAAACAGTCATTCCACCCTTGCTTCGCTTCACAAAACTCTTCCTTCAAGCAAATATATGACAGAGATGCACAGCAACTTTTTTTCTGCCTGTTGAACAGACTAGAATTTGGTTACTGCTGAGCAAAAATAGAGCAGATTTGTGGGTACAATTCTCTCTCCCACCACATTTTAACAGCCTTATTGACAGCCTACAGCAAACAAAAAAACCCCAAAACCCCACAAACCAAAAACTGTGGTCTGGTAGCAGCTTTTGACCGACATTTAATTAATCAGGATCTGATGGTGCCACCTATAATAATAAACCAGGATGTGAATAAATGAGTTCTTACTTTACATTTCTTGAAATCCATCTGAAACATAACGATTCAGGAATAAGACCACAGATACTTGTTTGGAAAATTATAACAGCAGATTAAATATATACGATCTTCTAATGGGAAATACAAAACGAAACTGTATTTTCCAAGGTCAAGTAATTTCCTAAGAGCTCAGCTTTCCAGACTCAGGGTGGGAAGGTGCTGGTCTTGGTAGCTCCGTTATCCCAGCAGAGCTGCTCCTGTGAGGGGAGCGACTCCAGCAGCACCATTTGCAGGGCCCTAAGTTTTGAAATTTGATGTGCTGACTTAAACAATATACACACATGCTTTGAAACATCGCTCCATTCCTCTGTTAGATATTAATTCTACACAGTAAATTTTGCCATTTATTAGCATACATTTGGGGTTTATTTTCTCAATATTTAATCATGCATAGTAGTCATTAGCATATATGAACACTCCTTTTCTAGAGCAGTTTGTGTAGAATTCTCATTTGAGTTAATTGCTATGTAAGATAGCTAAATTCTAATTAAAATTCAATGGCACATGTAATGATAAAATTTATCAATACAGTGTCTTTCTCAGCAGTTACTTTTATTAAATTACTTAGCTTCATTGTTTATTTCTTGAGACTGAGATTCTAAATCAGTCTGGTTTTAACCACTGAAACAATAATTTCACTAGGCTTTAACTGCAATGTTTTTTCTTCATGTTTTAAGGCAGTAAGTGTCTTTCAAGTTTAGTATTGACTTGTTGTTACTTTGCTATGTCTCTGAAGATCTTTATTAACCTCTGTCTCCTGGCACTGAAAACAAAAAAGCAGCACATGATTGGTACTCTTGAAGCTAGTGGCAAAACATCCTTTCCCATCACTGAGCTAGGAGCAATGCAGTCCACAAGTATCTTGTGCAAAATATAATATGACTCAAATGGATCAAATTTGCCATCAGATAAAAAAAACAAACCTATTTAACATGACTATTTTTCTGCATCCTCACTAGTAATGTGAATTGTTGCAATACCAGATATAATTTACTTTATTTAGTGAAAAACCTTCCCGGAACAGAGGTCAAGGCAGCAGCCTGGGCTCTTTCTTCAGCTCCCTTCAATCTGCACTTCTCAAAGTGACCGCTGTGGATGTTTATGTGTATTTGCATAAGCATCTACAAGCTGAGGAAAGTACTTCGCTCATGCAAAGGCTTTTCCTTTTTGAGAAAATTTATCTATATTAGGCAAGTCTTGTGGCTTGAAAATATGAAAAATCTCTTTGGATCGGTTTCATGTGGGTGGGGTGATATATGTGTAAAAAAATAAGTGTGTCAGATTTTAATCTGAGCTCAAGCTTTGCTCCCTGCATGCAGGATGCACTGCTAAAAACTAAATGTGCTCTGAACAAAAGCAAAAGAATCTTGAGGAGCAAAAACTCCTTTCTGCTGCACCAAATGCAGAAGGCTGTTATTCTGAAACATAAAAATGACTAATCACCCTTTAATCAAGTTATGGTTAATAAAGTCATCCAATTTTTGCTTAATCATGTTAATATTCAGACATGTTAAACAGTAAATCCCTTCAGGCATGCAAGCCTGTTTGCCAAGTTTCAGCCTACAACAAGGTGTAAATCTCTGAAAACAACCCTTTGGAAATGCTGACAAACCTTTGGATATTGTAATAGAAGTTGGCGTCTCTGCAAAAAAGAGAAGGCTGAGCTCAGTTTCTCTACAAATTTCTATCCTAAGGTTTGCACAACGTAACTCCAGTGCCCTAGATTTACTCTGTGCAGAACCCCTATTGCTATACAAGCCATAGAATATTACTGAAATAGGCAGGAAGTAGAAAAATTTACTATAACTAATTATTATTAGAAGATAATATTTATGAAAAAATATAGCTGTACTTCTACCTAAAAGTTTATTATAGATCAGATTCTCAGACACATTTGTAATCAGGTTTATTCAGTTGTTTGTTTTTAAAGGTGCTTTATGACTTTTGAAGCAGAATAAAATGATAAATAATGCATTTTCCTCAGTGTTGGTGGGAAAACTCAGGCTATAATTAGCATACAAAATTACATATTCTGATACTTGATGTTCAGTGATACCATTTCCACAACATAAATAAAAAACTAGCAATCTTAATACCCCAATAACTTTATTCTGATAAACAACCACTGTTGCTCCAACACAGCTTTTCTTCAATAACTATTTAAAGTCAGAGCCCCCATATCTTCCAGCAGCTTAATTCTAACTGAAACCTGCACTCTGTGCTGCAACCTTACTGAAAACACCAGATTTCTGTCTGCTCCTAAAGAGCAGCACAGGAAAAACTGTGCCACTGTGGCCAGGAAGGCCCCTTTAAAGGGAAAGCCTGGGGAGATGCTGGGCAGGGGCTCCAACAGAGGACCTTTGTGCTGCCATGCAAATGGATCCCTGCAGCAGCCTCCAGACAATGCCCAGGGAGAAGGCAGGGGAGAGCCAATCCATCTGTGGAGAGTTGGGGAACTCAGCCCTCCCGACATTCTTTCTCTCACACAAAACACTCCATGTTGACAGCTGTGAATTTTAAACAACTATTCTGTGTATGTTTTTCTAATTTTGTGTATTCAAATAGTTTCCTCGGCATCAGGGGCTCAAAGCAGAGTGCTTGGATTTCATAATTTAGAGATCTCATGCTTTTCAAGGAGTCACAACTCCTATTGAAAAACAAAGTGGAAATTAAGTCTCTAATAGAGAGAGCATCAAATGGCAAGACAAGTGATTATTTTAGAGCTGTTACAGAAAATAAAATTCATATTTACATAAATTATGATTACAGAGAGTCTCTGTAAGCTAAATTATGCATGTGATAAATATATTAATAAAAAGTATGGAAACTTTGCTTGACTAAACATTCTGCTTACTCAAAATCCACTTGTAATTTGTAGTGCTCCTTTTAAAGTAAAACTGCAGTATTTTGAAGAAAAATTTGCCTTCAGTCAATTAATCAAATAAAATATTTGGATATCAGCAATTTGTCCATGCAATGAGTGAAGTTTTTTTACTAGGTCAAGAACTAACTTAAAACAGATGCTGGCGTAGAGCAACATTTCTCTGCACACTGAAAAAAATAACAACCGCCACCAAAAAGTCCCAACCACTAGTTAAAAGCGTCCCTGTAAAACAGAAAAACCAAATGAGTTTTCCTTTTCCAGTTAAAAAAAAAAAAGAAAATAAAAGAAAATACTAGAAAATATCATCCCATGAGTATCCCATGGTGATCCTGTCATGAACACGGATATATCTGCAAAATGGAAATATTACAGATAGGCTATCATTAAACAATTCTGGCTAAAAATGAATTTTGGATGTACTCCAGAGAATTCTGTCTAACTAGCGCTGGTGGAGCTGTCTTCACCAGTGCTCTGGGAAGGGAGCAAGCAGGAAGAAAGCAGGGAACTGGAAGTCAGGATGAGTGGCTGCCATTCCTGGCTCTACCAGTTTGAAACGTCCAGAGATTTCTTCCCTGGCTTCCTCTCCCTGAATCTCCAATTTTAAAGTGGAGGTGGTCAGGAACTATCCCTTTTTATACAATAATTCAAGAGTGAAACCAGTTTCAGACACACTCCAGTCTTTTCTGCAGAGCAGGGTGGTTCTCCTCTGACAGCTCCTGCAGACCCCTGCCCATCCTCCCAAGGATCTACCCCTGCTGGGAGGGCACTCTGGGAAAGCCCCCAAAGCAGAAAGCACCCTGAAAATGCAGGAGCCGGGAAGACTGTGCCCTTCCCAGGAGCCAGACGACTCCTACACACCATCCTGGTGCCAGGCTCTGTGCCTTGCCACACTCATACCCTGTGCCTTTCCCCACCAAGTGTTGAAATTGGTTTCTGCTACAGTCCGTCTTTGATGCTCTAGACCAACAACCAACAGGACTTGAACTTGAACCTGCTTGGGCAATTCACTGCTCTTTGGTTAAGGCACCGACCCCTTGCCTTCACAAGGTGTCTCCAGATCACACAAAAATTCCTGTAGGACAGCATCATTTCCCTTGTTCCACCACCAGTCTCCACGCTGGTGAGACCTGCTCCTTGTTGACATTTTCTCTCCCTAATATCTGCAGGAACCAAACAGCAACAGCAATGTGGTTTTGCTTAGGGGAGGACAGGAGGTGGGTTCTGTCTAGTCTGGAAATGTATTTTCCCTTCTTCCCAGTCATTTATTGTTCTTCTTTTGGCACAAGAAGAACATATTTTGGACATGAATTTCTCTGTGGGTGTTACATTGAAAATTAATCTTTCTCCAAGGCATATATGGTCTGGGACACTTTTAAAATACGTGTGAGAGGATGGAGATGGGAGGCCACTTGGTGTGGGGCAGGCAGAGTTATCTGGCGTGTTCCCACAGCCCTGCCTCACCTCACCTGGCCTGGCTGGCCACGGCACACACCTCCCCACGTTCCTGCTGGGCACAGGCAGCTGTCCAGGCCAAGGACAGGCTGCTGGCACGAGGCTGAGGCATAGGAGCGCTGATCTACATGGCACGACACAACACAGGCACTTGGTCACTTGTCCCCTCCAAGGAAGCACGGAGCCACCACCCTGCCAGCACAGGAGCCACCTCTCACCAGCACATGGCTCAAGGTCTGCCACGATTTCACATGTGATCTCCCAGAAAATCTTTTGATTTTCCCTCATCCCATATAAGCACTACCTACTCCACTCCTTCCTCCTTTCAGGGTTGCTGCAGTCCCGTTTCTTCTTTTGGTGGTGTGGTATATTCCATTTGTATGGCAATACAATCAACAAAGTACAGCCAGGTCCCAGCCCCCTGTGCTGGGCACTACAGAAAGGAGAAAAACAGTAAAAAAAGTTGTATAGCTTTGATCCAAAAGGGTCAAAGAACCACAAAAAATGTTAGAACTGTATGTGGGTTTTTTGCTTAAATTGAAAAGAATAAAAAGCCAAAATGTATCATTTTCCTATAAAACAAATTCTAATGAGTCATTATGAGGCATTAGAAAAAGTCCCATGTACAGACATATTTAGGCACTCCTCTGGCTCAGAATTATGCTTTGAGCAAACAAAAGGCTTCTCTCTACAGATTTACACAATAGGTTTACACTGAGCCATTACGATCTATCATGTAACTGAGTGCTTAATGACTCTTTAATTTAAGGATTATTGGCACAAAAGATGTAACAGCTGCTTAAGAGTTACTACACAGCAGCAGCTTTCCAAAGAGATATCACTTCATCATTTTTATATTTTCTAAACTACCCAAAGATGCTTACATTCATGGCAGTGCCTTGAAAGAAAAAGACATTCAAGGGGAAATGAATTAGAATATACTTGACCTCAGTGAACTGGGAAAAAAAATTAAAGTTAACATTCTCTGTTGAGAACAGATCTCTTCTTATTTCTGACAATGTGAAAGTGTTGAAAAACAAAGCTAATTTTATCTGAAAACAAGCCTTCTAAGCTAAGACCCTGTATTTTCTGTTTAAGTCCAAGAATTATTTTTTTTTTAGGAAAGTTATAAGGCCCTTGGAAAAAGTCTTACACAAAGGCAGAACTGACAGAAGTTAAAGTCCAAGAGGTAGTGGTTGTCACTGTAACAGCAAATACTTGAAAATGGAAGAGAGTTTGTTAGGCTGTGTGCGTGTATACATATATATATTTATAACCCCCTTAACAATGAATATTCCTGCTGCCAAGCATTTGGAGACAGAGTTGATTTCCTTTCAAGTAATTGATGTAGGCTTTCTTCAGGACCCCGTCCAGACAAGTTCTCCACCGTGGAGCAGGAAATCACACCGTCAAAGGAAAGCTGAGCGCTCCTTCCACACAGCCCGGGTCAGCCCCTCCAAAACACTAGATTTATACGACTGCTGCCAAAAAAACTTGCATTTCCATGCCCTCCTGTTGCTAAGATAAAGGATGTTTCCTACTGCCTCAGAATGCCGTCCTCATTTAAAACTCCAGCTATGTTCTGACAAAACACACTGCTGTCACCCCAAATTGAGCAAATGAGCCTACGTCCTACAGTATAAAGACCAAAAGAGTTATTGAATATCACCCGGGGAGCACAAAATGAAAAGGCTCCCATTTCTTCCTGACCTTTTTGGGGCATTTTTTTCCTGAAATCGGCTGAGCCCTTCAGCCTTCATTTCTCATGCTGTCTGTGGTAGCACAGGAAGGACAGCCTGGACTTTGCAGTTTCAAACAGATCAAGTTTTGTTAAATAACTTTTTCTTTTTTTTTTCCTCCTTCTTCAAACCCAAAGCGGAAGGGAACACTGTGAAGAAAATGGAAACTGGCAAAGAGCTTTAACTTCAAATAGCCTTATAAGTCAGCGTTGATGTGCAAAACTAATTCTGTTTTTGTGGCATTTAAATATAACCCGACAGTTGCAGAAGGGAGGGGTGAGGGTGGGAGAAGCGCAAGGCAGATTCCCAGCCAAGTGCAAAATATGTAGACATGTAAGGCTACAACTTCTGTTTATCAAATGAAATAAGGATTAGATTTACTGGCACCAAGCTTTGCAGGGGAGACTACAAACTTGACCTAGAAAATTTCAGGAAGGGAACCCTAGGACAAAAAGCACTTCCGTACTGCTGGTGCCTCAGTGAAAGGCATTTCACTGATGGCAGAAGAGGATGTTTCCACAGAAGACAAGCCCAAACTTCAGCAAAATAGAAATGCAAATAACTCCATTCATTAAAAAAAAGAAATACCACTGAATATAATGTATCTAAATATTTGTTCAGGGTTAAGTGGTGCTGTCTAAACAAGCAGAAAAGCCCTTTTTTTATGTAGATTGGCTCCCCCCATTAGGAGTGCCAGCCACGTACTTACTACTTGTTTATTTCTATGCTTTTCATTTCCTGGAAATCTCCTGTGTTATTTTACAGATGCATGAGGGAAGCAATATTCTGGCACTGGGCATTCATGTGAACCATAACATCACCTGTTCAGGCTTAAACTGAGTAGCCCTTGCTATTGCTCATCAATGCATTGATGGAAAAGTACATGCTTCTCATCCTAAGAACTAGAAATGAAGCTGATCTGGTGGTGTTTACCAGCCTGTAATGACAGCCCATGTGGAAGAGCCTGCATTCGGTTGTCCTACAGTACCCACTTGTATGGCCCAGCCAGACGTCCCTGCCTTCCCCTAGGCAATGCCACTGCCTTCAGCACCTGAAACTGTGCCTGTCCTTGTCTCTGTGGCTTTCACTGCTTGATGCTGTTGGCCCAAAGCACCACCCAGAAGCAATCCACAACTAAGAGTAAGAAAATTACATTCCACTACAAGAAACAACCACCAGTGTGAGGGGTCAACAAACAACGCAGCAGCCTCGGGGCTGTGACATGGGGGAAACTAAGTGACAAACAGGATCCTGAGTGTCCTGAACACTTCACACAGGAGATATATGGAATCATTCGAGCAGAAGGGGAGATCTCCTACAGCTTGCTCAAAGGAGGATGAGGGAATGCTACCATGTTGAACAGGCATCTGCAGGAGAGGCACTGCACACTTATCCTGCTAGAGAGAAAGCAGCTGTATAAAATGTGCAGGGGCTAAAGAAAGTTGCAGAGTTTGAGGGGTGGGTGTGTGTGAACAACATGTAAACATAATGTATACAATTTCTCTTGATCACTTTAAAGCATATTTTATGGAGGTCACTCAAAAACCTACCTTAAGTGGTCACCTCATCTTAAGAGGAAAAACATACCCAAAAATTGATACATAGTCTCTTTTATCATAAACAGAATGAGAAGTGTTTACATGTAGTCCTTCATCTACCAAAATCCCAGTTTATTATTGACTAGAGTAAGTAAATGCAAGTCAAAAATTAACAAGCATATATTTCTATTTAATGTCTGCCACTGTGTAGTGCCATTATTCAACTGGTCCCTTCTAAGGAAAAGCCATTCACGAGTCTGTGCTGAAATTAATTTTTCCAAATATATTATTTGCATAAAGTCTTTTCTGATTGGTTAGTAACATCAAATCAAGACAGCCCATGATCACAGAAAACTCTACCTGGCAAAGGATGGGCTCCTTTTGGTGAGGCCTCTCTCTCAACATCTATTTATTGTTGCTGAAATTAAATTTTCTACTGAAATTTTCTACTGGAGCCCCAAAGTAG
Organism: Corvus cornix cornix; assembly: GCF_000738735.6. Taxonomy (NCBI): domain Eukaryota; kingdom Metazoa; phylum Chordata; class Aves; order Passeriformes; family Corvidae; genus Corvus; species Corvus cornix. The sequence goes on along the minus strand of NC_046341.1, from coordinate 10,382,874 downwards.
CAAATCCCAAAAAGGGAAATATTACATTTCAGCCTGTAGGAGACCTTGCTGCTAACCATCAATAGCCGCAACACAGAAACAGACAAAACAAGATATTTGAAAAGGAAAATACAACTTTTCACACAGAAGCCACCCTTCAACCTCCCCCCAAATAAGAGCCCCAGGTTATCAGAGAAACTTCTACAGAGTTTCATACACAACACTCATTTTCTTTTACCAGTCCTCTTCACCTTTAGTTCCATAAACAGCTCTTCTCCTTTCTTCTGGGGAGGAAAGTAATCTACCATGCCCAGGTGGATTTAATAATGGAGGCCTAATACAGGAGGTCAAAGAATGTGAATGGATTAAAAGATTAGGGAGAAGACTATGAAGGTTTGCACCTTTCAGGTTTCTGCTCCGAATTTGTCTGATGTCAGCAGTGAGCAAACAGTGTAACCATCAAGGAGCTGTGGTTGCATGGAAATGTGTCCTTCAGCTTCTAGGAGTTACACTAAGGGACCATTAAAAAGAGTCTGAACGCTTTAAAGATATATACTGAGGCTGCGTCATTATCAAACCCCATATCTACCTGTTTAATATATTCCATATGGCTATAATCACACCAAGATGGCTTTTCAGTTAAAAAAACTTCCTCATACTTTTCACAATTAAATTCAAATTTTTGAGGTATGTTTTCCTGTGACTTTAAATATCAAAGATACACATCCTTAATTTTTAGTACACCTGAATTTCAGTCAACCAGTTGTCCTTCATGTACCAAGTTAAACCTCCTACAAGCAATAATCTGCAGGAAAAAAAAAAAAAGGAAAAAGAGAACAATCTGACTCTGCCAAGAGCTATTCCTCTAGTAATGATGAAATTCAACTTAACCATTCCATGATTTTGGTGAAATCATGTTAGAGGCAATCATTATGGTATTATCAATGGCTAAAAGTGACAGTTCATGCACATAAACTTCCATCTGTCTCTTACAACACAGCTCATAGCTTCAGCTCCAGAAATTATAGAGAAGTTATCTTATTTTTCCCAAGACAAGGGAAATACAGCTGGCAAAGTGCTTGAGAAGTAAACCAGCCATGTATACAGGGTCCTCTCTTGGAATGAAAGGAGTGAGCTTAATAAGTAGGTTGCTAGATTCTAGATGTTAGAAATTTTTCAAGAGCTAAATGACATATTTGGTTCAGGATTTAGAACCAGCCATGATTACATCCAAAGTGCCTTCAGTTAGGAAAAGCAAGTTGCACAACAGAACCAACAGCCGTGACTGAGGCTGGTTTAATAATAAACTCAAAACTACTTAAAATGAACCTCATGTTTCCATGGTGATGAATACATAGCTCCCTTCAGACTGTCTTGTGATGTAGAAAACATTCACCAGTAGTATTTTAGTAGTAATCTTACTAATGGAAAATTCATTAGTATTATTCAAGATGGCGATAACACTGACTTGGATTAATTATAGACTGACCTCAGTGAATTGGCAGATGGAGATGAAAGCCCAGTGGAAAGTAAAGTGCCCAGTAGAAAAGTAAAGTGAAGATACCTGCTTGTGACATTTTTTAAAAAAGAAGACAACTGGTGGCTGCTAAAACAAGTGTGCACACCTATTAGTTTACTTTACCTCTCTAATACCTGCTAATAAATCCATTTTTGCTTTAGTAAGCTCCCTCACCAGTGAGAAGACTTAAATCTTCTCAAACAGATATGAAGTGTTATCTTCTCCTTAGGTTAGTCTTGCTTAATGGCAGTGAGGCATAGCCAATTGCAGACACCCTTAACATAACATATTTGACAGGTATAGGATCAGGCATATAGAATAGGAGAGGTCCCAAAGCTTGCCTTTATTCACAAGGCTGTTCTAAGGGTATGAATTGCTAAACTCTGTCATCATCCCTTAACTTACAGAGCTCCTTAATACGATATGGTGTTCTATTCAGAGGGAAAAAAACCCCTTCTTAAGAGTACATATTTGACTTTGATCCGGTGACATGTCTCTGAAGGAAAGCATCTGACAGGACAAAGATGTACAGTACTTCATTTAGCCTGTGTGCCATATGTGGCAGTTTAGGGATCACTGTCACAGCCCCTTCGGCTGCCATCCAGGATTGCACGGCGTGGCAGAGCAGAGGGATTGCTGCTGGGCTTCAGCAGGAAAAGGCTTGTGAAGAGTTTCTCTGGGCTCTTTCCAACAAATGTATTTACATGTTCCATTCAGAAATAAAAAAATGAGACATTTTAACTCGCAATCAAAAAAAAATAGTAATAACTCTTCATGTCATAGAAATGACATCAATATTTTCATTCAAAAATGCATAAGCATGGGTGTCATTTTAGGCACACAAACAGATGTTAATCAGCCTGCTCAAGGACTTAAAGCTACGTATATGCAAAAACACTTTGCTAGGAAAAAACCTGCAGATATATACTACAGACACACAAAGCTTGTTTCAGTCAACAGACCCAGAAATCCTGGCAACTGCAGGATCTGCAGTTTTTAAAACATTATCTCTTCCCAAATATGAATTTTGGGGTTCTTTTAATCAGAAACAACTACAGAGTTTCTGAAAATGCAACCAGAAATAAAATGCAGTGCTTTTGGTGTACAATTGTCCTTGCAAACATCTGCACAAGTCAAAATGCTAACTACCTATGAGTAGGTAGCTGGTATTTGTTGTGAATAAAATTCATACTGAGAGATTCTCTGGCGATTTTTTTGAAAACCTGATTTAGATTTGACATCACTCTGTGTTGTCAAACAGTGCTCTGTAGGTTTCATATTCCTTTTTTAGGTTTTATTCACTAAATCTGAAAGTCATTCAGCAGAACAGCACTGTTATGATATGTTTCTAATTTAAAAAGGAGCAAAGCTATTCAGGAGGGAAAGAAAAGGTTCCCTTCAGGAAAGGAGTAAGAGGGAGCCGATTAGACAAAGATGTGTCAAAGTGGACAGTGTTTATGAAAACAATCAGCATTATATCTAAGTCTTCACTTAGATGTTACACAGTCTCGTTTCCTACACTTGCTCCTTCAGAAAGCTGCTTGGGATTTCCAATATTAATGTCAGTTTAGCCTGACTGAGGCTTTAGTAAGTGTGCCTTTTTTAATTTCAGATTAGGAAGAAATGTACAATGTCGAGAAGTAATACGAGTGATATGTTACACAGACATGCAACAAAAAGGTTTCCTTTTCTCTTGTGATTTCTGGTAGTCAACACCAGTTCTCTTTTTCCTGTAATCATGAATCTAAAGGCACTGATTATGTCAAACAAATTCCCTGCATGGGTTTAGAAATGAGTTTCTTCAAGTCTCACAGCTTGGTGGCAATATTCAAACATTTATTCAATTACCGTCAGTATTCATACAATGAAATTAGTGTCTTGAAAGAAAACTACTGAACTGAAAAAAAAAGTTTAGGTAACAATTTTCAATTTACCAACTGACCCCAGGTCTCAGTAGAGATGAGTGTGATCTATTCCTCATATTTCCCCTCATGCAATCAGCATCCTAAATGCATTGCAATTAAACCACGGTCTAATTAAAACACAAAAGACTTTTCAGTAATGAATCTTTCTGGCAAACAGCATCTTCAACACTTAACTTCACAAACAATAGCACTTGTCAAGAGATGTTAAACAAATTTCAGAACTGAGGCTTTTCACAGCAACTTAGAATATTTGGTATTTTGGTCTTTGGTGCTCAGTGTCAGCCAGTTCCTTATGTTCCCAAAACAGACTAACGATCTGTAGGCAGATATACACAATTAAAAAAATTCATCAGTGTGCCTGGGATTATGTGTGGTTTTCCAAGGGAAGTGGCTTGGCCTATCACTTTCTGACCTATTTTCGCCTTGTTCTACTTCAGCATGTCCTCTCAGCTGAGTGCTGGAAAGTGCATTCATTTAAGTGGGATAAAAATAACAATAAAAACTCAGTGCCTATAGCAACCCTCAAGCTACAGAGGGTGAAAAGAATTACATTTTTAATTCACAAGGCTCTTTTTACATATAATCATTCCTTTTACGTAAAGGTCAAGTTACAAGACTTTCTGCATTATGCATAGTGATTTCCATTTTGGCTTATTATTCAGTGGTATAAAATTTATGATGTCAGATTTCATGACAGTTAAACCTGAGTTTGTTCTGTTTCAGAATGACATCTGGGTATAGTGAATAACAAAGCTTCTATGTTAAAATAGCCCCATATTTTTAGGTTGGCTCCAATAAAAGAAATCAGACCAAGAGATACTTGAACAGATGTTCAGAAATGTATTTCACTTCAAGTGCTGACAAACTAGAATGGGAGTAGAGTTGCATAATAGGAAATTAATCATTAAAGTCAATAATGAAAAATATGCAATTGTTTGGAATCAAAGTGTTTGGCAAATATTCTTTTCTTTCTGCACTATTGAAAGGAATTTGATACTCAAACCCAAACGACCTAAGAAACATACTTGGAGCTGTTGCTTAATCCCTTTATGAGAAAAAATAGGTTTTTCAGGGTAATGAAAGCATATTTTATTTGTTAATGTGTGTACCAAATAATGATTTTTAGCTGCCAGTACAATTACTTATTATGACAACGCAACACCTCTAGTGAAAATTGAGTAGTCTTAAGGTGTTCTGTGCTGTTCATTCATGCAAAGAATTCTTGTCAAATATTTTAATGAGAAGAAAATATGGCAGTCAAGATTAAAAGTCAAGGTGACCTTTAACTGCGGAAAACAGTATCTACATATCACCTTACATTTTTTTTTAAGGTCATCACTCCTCTCTTGAAGAGTCATTCCATAAATGGAAGTAAGCAGTGCAATGAGAGAGCAAACTATAAAAACTGTCCTTCCTTCAAAATTAAGCTCCACATTAAACCTATTTTAAAATCACATTGCCTTTTTGTTATAAAATTCAAACACTTGCTGTGGTGTCTTCAGCAAAACAAGCAAAGAAATCACACGTTACAGAAAACAGGGATATACAACAGTCCCCCAGCCCTTTGCAAAGCAACAGTGCAACAACTTCGGAATTGTCACTCTTCATTATAAAGAACAAACTCATCTGTGACCTGGCCATGGCCAGGGTGTGCTGAGTCAGCTGGAAAACTGTGCTGATGGGCACCTGATGACCTGTTATTCTAAAGAGTCTTTGGGGAAACCAAGGATGCTCCCACAACACAGCCATGACCTGTTTCCTACTGTCATGCTTCCAGCTTCCCTGGTTAGCCAAGCAGGTACCCTGCTCACACTGTGCAGAGGTTCTGCTGCATGAGCAAAATCAGCACAGCCAATGTGACCTTTAACAAGTCCAGGGGAGCCTGGAAATACTGTTCCAATTACCAGAGATGAAATACTAACAAATCATTGAATATTGGGTGTTCATGATTTCCAGTCTACTCACAGCAGATGTGGCCAACGGGGGGTTGATTACCTGCACTTCATACACCTCCGCTAGAAACGCCCCCAGAAGGCATCCAACCCACCCAGCTCCCTGGTAGAACCTCACGCTTGCAAAGTCCTGCATTTGTTCTTCCAGCCTTCTTATCGCTTCCTTTACCCCTCTACAACTGGAGGGAAAGACAAACCTGGAAGCAGGGAAAGCCACCTGTTATTTACCTCCTAGACCTTAGCTGTGTTAAAAAGAAACTTTTTTCCAACCAATATGGCTGCAAAAAGAAGCATGACACCCCCAAGGACAGCTTGAGAGAGACCTCAAGGCTGGTCCTAAATAATGGCATGAACCTACTTTCTAATTTATTTACTTTGTCTCCAATTTTATTCGCTTATCTGCAATCTTTACTGGCTTTCTCACACTGAAAGCAGTTCAGGTATAACATGACATGAGAGTGGTGATAAGGCTTCCAGATTAGCACTGGTTTGGGTCCAGCCAGCTTGGCATGAGCTGCTCATGAGCATAGGCAGCAAAATTAATGTTTACTTGCATCTGTCCACAAAGATACATTCTTAGTTATATATACTAAGAGGATTACTCACAGAGTATCATTAATCATTTTTATCGCTACCAAACATAGTATCAAACACACAGAAAAATGTAGTTCCTAATTGCTACTATGGAGACAAAGCAGCAGAGGAACAGGAGATGAAAATAAAGTACTAGGTGTTATTTCTTCTGTGAAATTGTACGTGGAATATTTTAATTAATGGATGATATCCTTTATACAAGGTTCTAAGTGAATCTTAAATAATTATAACACCCAAACACAGTAAATCAGATTTTAAAATTTCCTAAGAAAAATGTTGTGGATAAAATTGCTAAAACATGTAATAATGGAATTAATTTATTAAAATATGACAATGCTAGCACAGTTTTAAATCAGAGCCTGAACTTGCTGAAGCTCTGGATTTAATAAGATTGGTGTTCTTCTCCACTAAGAGTATCCATTTTCTTCTGAACGCCCATTTGCCACATATCATGTAATGAAATGACTCAGACAATCCATGTATTTTTTTTTTTGTAAAATATTAGAATCTGCTTAAATTAAGTTAGCAATGATGCATTGCACTTTAATTATTTCACATGGCACACATAGAATTTAAAGCAAGCTCTCACAAACTGGGCAAGTGAACTTTCTGTGTCTATTAGGAATTCCCACAGAGTATTATGCAAGTTAAACTTGAAAACACTACAGTACTTAAATTTTTACATTTTACTTTTTCTTATTAGTTGGCTGCTAATGTCTGAAAAGAGGATTCCATTCCTACAACTGCTGATGCTATGCACTTTCTCTGTTTAACACACAACTATATTTAACACACTAGTCTGCTATTTTGGCTTTATTGAAACGTGCACAAAATTCCTTTTTTAGCCACTGAGGAGCCTTGGCACAGGTTATAAAAGATTTATTGATCTAGTACTAACTAGAGTGCATTACAAATAGCCTAGTGCCAAACAGTTGCTTTGCACAAGATTGTGATTTACAAGTGAGGAGAGGAAACTGGATTACTAATTATGTACAAAACTCTAAGTTTTCAAAAGTTGTGTACTTATAATTAAGGTCTTGCAGAATAGTCTTTCTCTAATTAAGACGGGCTTTTATAGCAAAATCTTTTCTTTAATATAGATACACACATACCATTTTCTTTAACAGACTGCTGAGGTCAGCTTTAAAGAAAATTTTTGTATGGGAAAGCATCACCACTCTCCCAAACCACCACCATTACTACCAAGAAAAAAAACAACTTCTAAATTTAAGTATTTAGAAAAAAATTGATTCATTTGTATCTTGTACTGTATAGTTTTGAATTTGTAAAAGCTTTACTAAATGGTCTGTTCTGATTTTCTTTTAATTTTTTCCATATTTCTTTGCATTTATCCATGGGGACAAGTGCTCATAAGACATTTAAGAGTATTATGTCACTGTAGTGTAACTCTTAGGGATTGTCTTAACCCTATTATCTTTCGAATAGATGCTTGGGCTAGATCACAGGTAACACAAAGACAGACATCTGAACTGCAAAAGTGAAACAGAACTGGTCCAAGGATCTGTGGGATGCACAATAAAATCCTTAAACCTAATGAAGGCCACTTAAAACAAGTGAAATTAGTCTGGATAAACCAGCAGTATCAGAGCTCAGAGAGAAACACCTGTTAGCCACGGCCTCATGGCAACAGTGAGTAGGCTCAGCCTGACCATGAACACTTGTGATTGCATCACTGGAACAAGCAAAGTTCCCAAAGTCTATTCTGTTAATTTATAAGGGATTTACCACAACACTGGGTGGTAACAAGGGTGTGATTGAGAGCAGGAAGCTTTTCCAGAAACACCTATTGACGCTTCAGCCACTTTGGATCCAGTGCGCTCTCATCACACAGAGACTGATGTCTGCCATCCCCTCACAAGATGTGCAAAGCTAAATCAGACACTGAGCAGCAAAAAAAGGGACATAAGAAACCCAAAGCAAGTGGAAAGTCATATTCAAAATAGCAGGGGAAAAGCAGAGCCTTTCATTTATAAAATTAATTTTTAATTATTGTATTTTAATGCAATAGAAAAAAGTTGTACTAACAGCTCACTAACAATGTATGGGTGTGTCTTTTGAAGGTCCAGCTCCACAAGTTACATGTCAACAGCCAAGACATGCATTTCAGCCCCTGGGTAGACAAAGTACGTAGAAAATATAAAACAAAAAGAGGATGTGTAATTTAATATGTAAAGTTACTTGAGATACACCAATTACGTTAAATACATTTATAACTAGGCATACTTCTGCATTTAAAACCTTATTAAGAGCACAGAACACAGAAGAAACAATCTGTTTGATCTGTTTTGAAGCTATGGTAATAGGAAACAAGTTTTCCTGCAATGTCTCTCAGGACCATCAAACAGTCCTTTTTTTTCCAAGAATAAATACAGAGCCATATTTGAAACACTTAACCTGATGCTCACAAAGAAATCTCCCTTGTAGACACAGTTGTTTATTAAGGCTAACCCTAGTTCATTTTCCAGTCATATTTCAGAGATAAGCAAAAATTATAGAAATAAAAATGTCTAGCAGGTAGTTTCATTTGCCTCTTTTATTACAAATCCATATTCAGATATGTTAATATAAAGATGTACAATATTACATAAAGGGCACAAAACCTGACATCGTGACACTGGTGGCTGAATGGCTCGCTTATTGTAGTGGCTCTTATTCAGCTATTTTCTAGTGCTCTCATCAGTCTTTTGTGTGAAAGTCTTTGGTGAGAGTCAAGTCTGAACTGATAAGGCCTTGGAGACATAATCACTGGCCCTCATTTTCCATTGACAGCCCCACACAGCCAATTCACAAACATTTTCATATTAATATTGAGCAATTTCCCTACATTCTAATCCATCAAAGTAGGCTATTAATCCTTCCCCAGTGCTCTTCTCTATTCAAATGCTAACAATTTTCTTCTCACAAGCTAAAACATTTGTCCTACAGCCCCTCACACAAAGACACTGTATTGTCAGCAGTGATTGATCAGAGTATTAATATGAGGGATGCGATGTACATTGTATCAATGATACCACATGGATGTGGAGGAAAAGGCCTCTTTTAAAGGATAAACCAAATGCAAAATATGATAATTTCTCAAGGAACAACATTTTAAAGTGTTTTGCCTGGTGTATTTTATGGAAATTTATGAAAGGTGCAAAATGCTTTTGAGTTTAGAATGCAGAATAATTGTCAGGGATATCCTAGATACTGGGGCCTGGGCAAGGAGCAGGCTGCAGCTGGGATTGGCTGGGCACTGAGAAGCAAACAGCAACAAGGCTACTAAAAGCCACTTGCTCTCCAATACCATATTTTATAGAATTAAAGGGGGCAAGGGCAGAATAAAAACAAACACCTAACAAAAAAACCAGGTGATGATAATTTTTTAAAGACAAAAGCCTTTAATCTCCTGGAATGGAAAAACTAAACAAGGCCAAAAAGGAGTTCCAGCCTTTGGCCAGTGGGTTCCTCGCTGCAGGGCCACCTGACAATTCCCACACCCTCGTGGATGGCCAAAAGCTCTCCTTGGTGGAAAAGGCAAAAGGCATCTGATAGATCATTTCTTGCACCCTAGTTTCAAATGACTTGGGATTACTTATTGAAAGAAGGATGCTCAACCTTAAGATGCTTTATGTGTAGTCTTACTTTGCTTTAGGCCTTCCCTGTAAAAACACAACTCAACGAGCAGCTTCTGCTGTAACTGCAGGAGATAAGCACAGAAAGCAGCAGGAACAGGGGGACAGTCTAAGAGATGTTGTTGTAGAAAGGTGAATGTGCTGCCTGCAACCAGAGCAGAACCATGGGCACAGGGAGGTGGAGGGAGGGAGGCTGTGGATGCACAGAGCTCTTACATAGCTGATACACCCTGGCACAAATTAGAGTAATTTCAGGGATGCTCTAATTTACGGCAGGTTACAGTGGTTCTTGGCACAGAGCTCAGCCCTCTGCAGACAGAGCCCCTCCACATCTCAACACATGTCCTCCTCCTTACAGGGTGTGAGCAGAGGGAGAGACTGTGCCAGGTGCTGTCAGCAAGTCAAAGCCATCAAGCTCAGCCTCAAGTTCACCCTAGGATCACTTTGCTGGAGCTGCACGAAGCAATTTAAAAGAACATGCAGCTGGATGACAGAGAAATCCAGACCTCCTCAAACATCCAGCACCCGTTCATCCATAAAAAGGAGCAATTTGCTCACTTCCAGTAGCACACAATACAGGGAGCAGGTGCATGTGCACACACCTGTGTGGTTAAATAACCTCAAAATAAGATAAACACACACAACTGCTTAATAAGCTGATAAATTCAGCACATTTCAATGCAAGTAAGAGAATATTTGAGGCTGAGGGTCTAAGAGATACACTATATTTAAGCATGTGCAGGTGGCAGCTAGCATCTAGTGAGATCACAAATCATAAACTGCAATTTATGCATATTATTCTATTTAAATTAACTTTAATTTCCTCTTCTTATATACTCCTTTCTTTTCTGAAGGAGCAAAGCAAACCTAAAATTAACAGATATAAACTCAACCCAGCAATGCAACTAGACTGGAAAAGCCTAGTGAAATTTTATCACTGGATTTAACCCACATCCCAGAAGAAATCATTCCAGCTCTGAGCACCCTCTGCCATCATATTGGCATCCATGTCCAAGCATGTGTATGCCTTCAATGCATCAGGGAGATGGCAAGCGGGGTCCCTGCTAGTTGTTAAAATGATTGATTGATCTAAGAAGACAATCTGTTTATGCACTTATGTAGAAAAGACAGAAAACCAACCAAACCCAAACAATTTGTAAACTAGTTTTCTTTTCAGTACCTAAACTACGATGTACTCAGGCATGAAACTACTGCTGCTTCCCAGGATGAACTCGCTCTGGGCAGAACAACATCTCTTTTTAAAGAGCCTGAGTTTCTATGCCGCAACATCCTATTTCTGCGTCACTTACCTTCGGTACGTTATATCTTTACACAACAAGTAATGAAAAGTATTTGTACTTTGAAGCCACTTAGGAGCTCTTCCAATTACTTTTATTAGCATTCTGGCAAACACTCAAGCTTTTTTAATGTTGAGTCAGGCTCCCGAGCCTGCATCAAAAACCCTCCAAAGAGCAATTTTGATTTTCTCTACTTCCAGACAACTGGAAGGGGTACCACGAGCTCTCCTGCTGCCTCACAGGAATCTTTCCTGCGGAAGATGACGATCAGGGCTAAAACTGCAAATCACCAAGTCCCACCTCCCAGCACCTATGAAAGGTCCTCGACCGCAGGAGACAGGGCATGGGGCTGAGGAAGGGAGATGTTCTCACGCCTGCCTGAGGCCAGAAGATGCGCAGGATGAGCCGTGCAGAGCTGTGGCTGTTTGGCGAGGGGTCGCGGGTGGCTCGGGAGCAGCGCTGATGACTCGGGGCTGGCACTGCAGGGCCGTGAGTCAGTGTGCCAGGAGCGGAGGGCGTGTGCCGGAGAGGCACCGCGGGGCGAGCGCTGCTGCAGCAGCTCCGGACGCTTCGTGTTGCTGAACGTCTCACAGCAATTTTGTATAAATAAGGGTGTTAACTCTACTTGAAATATGGCCAAGGCATCAAGGTTAAGCTTCCACTGATATAAATTAAATTGGATAAAGTATTAGTCATTTCCTGTCCCATGCTGTTATGCATTGTGATGTACATTATGAAATAGCAATTTTAAGCCCAGAAATAGATTGACTTCAGTTTTAATTGAAATAATCTTTATTTTGTAATTAAGCTATTACGTGCCAGAAGAATGATTTGCTTGGGGTTCACGCATGAGCGTTACGATCTTTATGAAATCCCAGGCTGGATACTGTTTGCTAAGGTTGCTCTTGTGCAAAATATAAAACCCAGAACTAGATAATTATAAAAATTAATTTGCTAATGTATTAAATAGAAACAGCAGAAAAACCAGATACCGTCTACTGAAGGGTTTATTTTCCAGACTAAGGCATATTCACAAATGCACCCACAGATTTAACAATTCAGAGACCTTAAAATTTTAATGAATTTCACCTGGAAGGCCACATGAAGATTGTGAAACCTGGGATTTAGGGATTTGAATTGGAGAACTTTCCCTCTGTGCCTTCCACCATCACCTCAGATGGCAGGAGAGTTTTTCCCAGCTGCTCTCCCACATCCAACAGCAGGTTTCCACAGCACACCTCTGTATCTCCTCTCTGGCAAGCTACTGCCCAAGGTTAGCAAGTTTCAGATCATGCTACAGACATTCCCTTTAACTAAACTTATGTCAAACATGGTTTTTCTTGTTCTTTGATGAGGCAAGGTTTTTTCGGGACAGAACTGGCTCTATTTTAAACAGTTTAATGTGTTAAAAATCATTTTCAGCTACATTGCAAGTGTTCTAAGCCAAAGTAAGTGGAACTTACAATCATTGCTAGAGAAAGAACTGCCATCAGGAATAAAGTGTGGGTTTATCCATTTTTCATATGGAAGTCAGATTCACTTTGTCAGTCTTGAGATTTGACAAAGTATAATTCAGAATGATTCAAGCTCACCTTCCACTAGACTGAGTAATCAGATTAGACGAGGAAATGTACTGGTGTCTCTCCAGAACTTCCTGCAGCACTCCATAGGAACTTCACAGTACGTGTGCCACTTCATTTTCCCAGCAATGCAGGGCTGCTGTATATAATTGTGTACACAAGGACTACAACAATATCTCACAAATTTCCAGGAGCAGAAACTTGCAGTTTAGGAAGGGAAACTGTAGGGTTTTAATCTTGCTAATGTTTCCAAAGGCCATGGAGTCATTGCAGAAGCTGTGGAACAGCTAACAGAGGTGTGGAGGGCTGTGTGAGAGCCCCAGCACGCAGACAGCAGCTGGTGTCATCTTCCTCGACCCTTCTGTTGGCAGCATTGTTCCTAAAAGACACTGCCTCTAAGGTGATGTCTCAGCATTGCATTCTTAATTAGTTGATTTTTTTGACAGTGGTGCTGCTCCTCAGATATAATACAGTAGATGAAAGACCTTTAAAGATACTGGGTGTGACACAGTTTAATTTGGCTAAAAGATAAGGGGTTTTTAAGAAAAATGACAGCCATATGAATTCATTCAGTAGTATGGGAGGTAGAGTGGCAATTAAAAACAAGTCAGAAAGAAAGTAAAAGGTTTATTTTAAAGTTAAATTTCCTAGAAAAATAATAATATTCTCTTTTCTACAGGGATATCACCATAGATTTTAGCCTAAAAATTAGCATCCAGTGATGAGAGAATACAAATGCAATTCACTGCAAAGGAATACTCATATGCTGATATTTTTTGTCTAGATTTTTTTGTTTGTTTTCATTTGAATTTTTCCCTGTACCTATGTTCAAATGTATTTTTGCATCCCACATAAAAATATGATAACCTTTCTGATAAAAAAAGTATCTCTTATGTGATTTAATATAATTCTGAGAAGAATGACTTTGACCAATTGGCGCAGTGGCTCACTGCACTAGTGAACAAGGGTTTCTGCATCCACTGGTCCACAGTCTGAGTGCTACGCAGGCTGAATAAGGAGATGAATTTAAAATGTGTAAATGACAAGTTTGAAACTTGACTGAATCAGACAAAAGATGCTATATTTAACACTTTGCCCTCTAGTTTTAGACCACCTTCTTTTTTGTCAGCTGAACAGAATAGTCACAAGTGGCTTACAATTCTCTTTGAGCTATTCAATTTTTCCTGGGTCTAGAACTGAAAACATTAAAAAGTGGGTGATGATAATTAAGGTCAAAATATATCTAAATATACTGTAGGAAGAGTCTTAATTAATGACAAGATAGAAAGAGTAAAAATTAATGGGAAGAAGGTTTGAAGAACAGCATGTGAAAACACTGGTAATTTACACAATAGTATAGAGATCTAATCAAATATTACTCGATTTATCTTTGATCCTTCTGAAATATTCCTTAGGGCCTGCTCAGTACAGTACATCAGTCACCTCCTTATTTGACTAAGGGGGAGTGTGGCCTTTTTATTTTATTTATATTTTAAAATATAGAAAATATCACACCACAATAAAGCAATCAACCAGTAGCCTGTGTGCTCCAGTGACTGGAAAAGATAGAAAGTCAGTGAGTAGATAATTATTCAAGGTCAAACCTTTCTAGTGTGGTGCCAGAAAAAAGCAAACAGAGAGGGTTAGCCAATACTTCACAAACACTTGTTTAAGGATTTCCTAATTACTATAAGTGGTTCCTCTGGCCCTGGCACTTAAAAAGGCAGCTGTATATGCATGATGTCATCCCTGCTGCCCGTTATCTCTGCAGTAAATTTAGAGGATTAAGAAGCAAGCAAGGCTAAATAGTCAAAATAATCGGGATATGTTTCCTGCCATTAAAAAACTAATTACAGGAAAAAAGACAAATTTAAAACTTGCATGCAATTAACTACTCAAATATATTTGAACATTTTTTTCCCAAAAATCAGAAAAAAGTTTAAAAATGACATGTATGCAGCATGGCCACAGCTCCATAATTAAAACACAGGTCCTCAAATATTTTCCTTCCTTTGTTTCTAGAAACACTCACTAACCTTTTTTAGAATTTTTACAAAACTAGTTTACCAAGTGCCACAATGTAGAGGCCCAGAGATGGCTTGTCACACACAGTCACTTTCCCAGTTCCACTCTCTGCCTGTATGGGAAGTTCTGAGGAATTAACTTTTCTGCTGCTGTCCCTTCCTCTTATTTTCTATTATGGGAAGCTGCTCTTCAGCACTGGTCATTTCTTTGTTCACTTTCTATTTGTCCTTGAAACAGGAGCCAGTGAAAGGAGCGCTCCTGATTTGTCAACTTGCACAGCCTCAGTCTTTGGTATCAGTATCGTGTGGTCATTCTCTTCTTTTTCCTCCTGTTTCCCTTAATTTACAACTACATTCCAGGTTACCATTTGTCTGGTAAAATTCCTCTCCTGCTTGTCCATTTGTAGCAGAAGTATCTGACTGCTGCCAGGAATACTCTGTTTTATTAACATGTTAGAAGCTTATGTCAACACTGTAAGTCAATTTCTTCTGCAGTGTCTAGCTCAAGCTGGATTTGTCCTTTTGTCTGCAGCTTCAGATATAGCTGCCAGGCACCAATTTAACTTCTGTACTATGCTATGTTTCCTACCTCAGTATTTTTCTTGGATCAAACTTATTTTACATCTCAAAACTAACTATATAATTTCCCAGCCTTCCAGATCTGGGAAGCTTCTATCACCATCTTTTTAACCACCATGGCCTCTTTTTACCACGATTCTCTCTCCTGGTGGTTGTGAAGTTGGTTGTTGTCTCCAACCACATGGAATGTCCAGTGGTGGTCATCTTGGTAATACTGGTCTAGGAAACATTACCTGGTCTTGCATGAGAAACACTCCATTTTTAATGCAGGAGATTGTCAATTTGTATTTGAGTACCTTCTACCAACTAATTTTGTGCTGCTCCTATACCAAGGTGAGTTGTTCCTGAAATCCAAAGCTTCTATTTTAAGTCCAGATTCTGCATCCATACTGGTGTACAGTCACTTCATCAGGAGCAGTGTGGGACATTCACTACTACAGCTACACCACTCACCACTTCCCTTTTCCCAAGTGACACTGGGCAGTGCCTGCACACAGATAACCCTTCCACCTACCCATGGAAATCCTGTGAACAGTCTCCACTGCAGTATGGAGAAAGCACAAAGAAGCAAAGAGCTGTGGCTGTATATTCACCAGATCCACTGAAGCCCCTGGAAGCTTTTCTATTAACTTCCAGGAGTTATGGATCAAACTAGAAACGAATTTCTAGAAATGAATGAGATGGTTCAGGAGCAGGCTTTCAGAAGCAACCCAAATAAGTGCATCTTTATTCCCTCTTGCAGTAAAAGCCATCTTGCTTCCTCAGATAGCAGCACATGCAGCATCATGTTGCAGAGCCCAGCCATCCTCCCAGCCATACTGTTGTGCACATGGCAACTTGGCAAAAGGGAAACACAGGGAAAGGAATGCTGCCACGTTTGAGTATGGAAAATAAATGTCTTGCACAGATGCACATGCCATAAGGGAATGTTAGACCTAGTCTGACCTTCTGCACCACTGAGACTATAAAACATCATCCAGCTTCCTCGTGCCCTGCTTTGATGAGATGCATGTACAAATCCAAATGGGAAAACACTAACATATAAGCTTTAGGACATGTTATGCACAGAATGACTCCTGCTTTTTATGCTCTTTAAACATGCAAAATTGTCTCTACAAGAAAAAGTCATATTTCCCAAGCTGAGAAAACATATTTCTAATAATAAATATTCTGCCTATGGAGAAGCTGTAGGATATATGTATTTCATAGTTTCACAGCTCTAGTGCCTACCCAGTCTCTGTCTTTGATGTCATTGCTGCTACTTCTCTCTCTCCAGGAACACAGCCAGTATCCTTCCTGCCCTGGGGCCATGATCCCACTCTGGTCAGACAGCTCTAGAAGCAGCCAGTGCACCGGACAAGGATCATGTGCATTTGCTGAGAACTAAAGGTGAACCAACAGACTCTTCCCCATTGTGGCAGGGTGGTGACAAATGGACAACTGACAGGGTGAGAAGGAGGCAACAAACCCAGCTGGGCTCTGCTCAGACAAGAGCAACAGCACAAGATCCCTTTTTGTAGACAGTGGCTGAATAGTAAATACTGATGGAGAGAACAGAACAGCAAAAGGGGACATTGAAGCAATGGAGCCAGGCATGCAACCAGGAACAGGAGATGACACAGAAAGCACTGTGAAAAGAGGAGATGTAGAGGGGTCAGAGAGCTGAAACTTGACTGAAAAACCAAGCACAGGACAAGGAAACGATTCCACACTTTAAAAAAGGGACAAGGGGGAGGTGTGGGATCAATTGATATCATCTACCACTAAAGAGACATATTTAAGGGAATACAATTTGAGGCTGAGCAACGTAAGAATATTCAAGTACAGAAGAATATAGAATAAGTTGTTCCTGCCCTAAGGAAAATTGAAGTTATTCAGTCTGGTGCAGTTCTGTTCAGACACATCTGAGGCAGAGGAAGGATCTGTCCAATTAGTACTCCCCCATCCCCTCAGCTCAATTCTTCCTTAAACCACCACAGTGGTCCTGCTAATGGAGCAAAACCTTGCCAAAAGCAATAACAGGTGAAGAATAAGGGGGGAAAGAGGCACAGCAAAATGGTATTGGGAGAAAACAGATCTTTCTCTGTGATTTGGTGTGGGTTATGCCTCAGAAAGGATAAGTTTTCTGGTAAATTCACACAGTCAATTTAGGGTGTATGGAACTGCGTTAGCCATCACCCAAAGGTCAAGAACAGTGCAATCAAGGGCATAAACCAGCACATCAAGGATGACTTTTATGGTGCATAAACAGAACGAGTAAGATTCCATGCCTCCTCATGGAGAACAAGAAAGAGAAAGTTTTATGCTATAGTCAGCCTTTGCAAAATGACATGTTTTCAATCCAGCATCCACAATATTTAGCTTTTCCATTTGCCTTCTCTGACTTTGGATCTCTGTATCGTACCATCACTCTTTGATATCTTAATGGATGCCATTTTGGCAGAAAATAATTTACTCTGAAAAAATTCTGCACCAGCATTAGCTGAGCTGAAAAATAACCCCTTAAAAAAACCCACATCACATGAAATAAGCAGATTTTGAAATTATACAGTTCATGCCATAAGAGTAATAAAATAGCAAAATTAAGGGGCTTTTTTATTTATAAGTAACTGCTTTCTTCTACCTTTTATAATGTCCACCTCTTAGCATAACAAAGCTTTTCATAGCTTACTAATGGCTCCCTGTCACTAATGCTGAGAACTATTATCACTGCCTGCCCCTTCACATGGGCCTTTCAAACATCACTGTTTCACTTAATTCTTTCACCTCCTTCAGTTCAAATGCAATAAAAACCTTTCACTGGCTGACAACTAGAAAGGCAGAACAGCCTCCAACTGCTGTATAATTCAGGAGGGCTCTTTCTCATTTTAATTGGCTGCCTAATTGGAATGTTTATGGGTTCTGCGATAGCTTGGGATGAAAAGGCAGGGTGAGCAATTATGTGCTCAGCATTCCTATCTGGCAGAGTTAATAGTTTTTTTTTTTAAAAAGCTAAAGTTCACTGGAATGCCATGTTTTTGTTCCCTAAGAAATACCTTGATTTGAAACAATGTAATCCCCAAGTCAGAAATTATGTCAAGCTGTGCTTATCCAGTAGCAAGTTTGAGCTTTTGGAAGCCTCTTTGCTCCTTTTTGATGTTAGCATAACATGAAGAACAGGAGGCTATCTGGTGGCTGTCAAGTTTTTAACTGCTTGCTCTCTCACTGGCTGGAGATAAGATGTAAGCAGAGCACTTGATGGACTTGATTAATTCTCTGGAACGAAGGTTTGTCTTTCTTGGCTCAATGAATGACTTCATTCTAGTAGATGAGGTCACCCAAGTCAAGGCAATAAAGTTTCTGATATTCACATGAAAGCTAGTTTTCAAAGCTGCCAGCCCCTAAAAAGAGAAGCAAGTGTTTTCTCATTTACCTACATTCTAGTGTCAGCATCCAGCCTGCTGCCCTATCTATCCTCTCCAGCACAGGACTGTGCTTCAGCTGAAGAGCAATTCTAACACAAGATGAGATTTAAAGGTAAGGAAACAAAAAGACACACTTTGTTTGAAGAAACAAAGATTTTTGTCAAGTGATTTGTCAAGATGCCAACATGAAGAGAAGAATTACTTTCAAGCTTTTTAGCCTGACCAGTACAGTTTCATTTCCCCCCACTTCCCACCCAAGCTGTCTCTGTGCCACTCTGGGGCCAAAGAGCAGCTTTGTGGTCCCCTGTACAGTGCATGTTGCAGTTTTCTTGTGTTTCAGAGTGAGAGAACCCAAGCACTGCAAACACAAGGAGCAAACATGGAAGGATGCTGTGCACTTTGGGACACTTGTACCCTTGCATGCTTTGAGCTTTAAGGGCAAGTTTATGGACTCTCTTTCACAAAGCAGACCAGTCTTTGTTTTTCCTTTCTCTCTTTTAATAAACACCATTTAGTTTAAAAACAGGAAAAACTAGTGAAAAGGGCTGACTTGCTTTGTAGATTTTCAAATTATCACAACAGTTTGTGCAGATGCCTATTAATCTCATCCTTTTTGCTTTTCAAAACCATGCAAATGGTAAGCAGTCCCTCCAGTACTCACTACAGCCTAGCAAGTCCAGTGAACAACCCACACAACAATTCAGTCTAATCTGATGTACAGATTTGTTTTTTCAGACAACCTGAAAATCCTTGGTCTAGTATGAGGGACTAACTCATTCTACACTCCTCTTCCCAGTTAAATTGTGTCCTTACCTCTAAGTAAGAGTGCTCATAGTCCTGTGGATTATTAGGGTTGTTTTTCTAGTGTTTGACACTTCTTTTAACCCACACTTCTGTTCCTGTGCTGCAGTTTTCCAGCATGTGCAGTTACAGTTGGAGCATGGGGATGATGACAGGAGCATCCATCTCAGGCACAAGTGCAACCAAAATGCCAACCAGGGGGACATCTGCCAGCTCCCTTCCAG
The DNA here is from genome assembly GCF_000738735.6 of Corvus cornix cornix. Classification (NCBI taxonomy): domain Eukaryota; kingdom Metazoa; phylum Chordata; class Aves; order Passeriformes; family Corvidae; genus Corvus; species Corvus cornix. The sequence goes on along the minus strand of NC_046341.1, from coordinate 10,363,360 downwards.
CTGGTGCTACCACACAGGAAAAGGCTGCAAGCTACAGACGTTTTGGGGCACTGCACTTTTTTTCTAAATGCTCTCATAGGTACCATGGAGAAATTAGAAAGTTGTTTAAATGTTCCCATTAAACTGTGGAGACAGAGTTTTACCCCAGGTTTTATTGCCATCTGGAGCCTGGAAACCTGTGGAAGCAGTGCCTTGTTTGGAAGGTCAGAAGCCCATACCACATCAGAGAGCCCAGCTCTGCCTAGAACATACTTAGGAAATGTTGATTTGGTGCATGCCAGGAGGGATTTCTGGCCACAATAGCTCTTAAGAAATTCTCTCCAAAGGACTCATTTTCAGACTCACATACATCAGTTCAGCGTCCAGATGATATAAAAATAAAATATGACAAGTCATATCCTTGCCACCATAGATGTAGTTAACCTGTAAGAAGGCAGTCAAGCAATTAAATAACACTTTCAAATAAGCTGTCAAGTAAACAACACCCACTTTTGAACTAATCTTTGTTTGCATTTACTGAAAGATTGTAACTTGCTGATATTAAGAATTTCAGAGGAAAAAATCTAATTGCTCAAGATGTCCATCCCATTTTATGGGCAAAGGCGATTCAGAAAAACCCATATGTTTGGTAAGTGTCCAAACATGTGGACGCTTATGCAAACCAACAATTCTTTGAAGTATGCTGCTTTCTAAAGTCCAGGCTGAAACTTAAATTTAATAATCAACAGAACAGGCAGAGCTAAGGCAGAAACTCTCTGCTAAACTCTGCAGGACTGGGATATGAGAGGAGGCGTCTCTCTGAAGTGACATTATAGGCCCAGATGTGTTGTAAGAGAATAAGTCTGTCTTAAGATGGTCTGTAGACCCTGTGAACCTCCTTGTTTCGTGACTTTAAAGCAAGAAGAAAAATAAATAATGAAACATATTAAAGTCATTATTGTTGCTGTGTGTGCCTTCTGAAGGTTTGGGTTTTTAAAAGCTCCAACCTTTGCAAAAAAGTGCTCAGTGAAATTAAAGGCAGCAAATCTACACTGAACTGTATTTTTATATACTACCAAATTTACATGTGGAACTCATTGTCACAAGATATTATTAAAGCCAAGAGCTTAGCAGGATTCGAAAAGGCTTAGACATTTATGTGAATAATAAGAACATCTACAGTTGGACCAGAAAGGAAAAAGACATTTATAAGTGACACTAAAACTCAGAGGTGAGGGCATACACCAATTGCTAGATGCATTGGTTTAGGGAGTAAATACCCAACTGACACTTTTTCCATAGCTGTCCATTTCTTTGCATCCTTTTTGTAAGCATCTGGTACAGACCAGTGTCAGAGGGACCATCCAAATCTGAGGCAGTCCAGCAGGTGTTATGTTCAAAACTCTTTTTAATGTAAAGCTGTCATTAAATATTTTGGAAAGACTGCTTATTCCTTACCTAATCCTATAGCATTTGGCAGCTCTTAAAAAGGGTAATGGATATTCCACAGTACTTTGTATATCCACAAGAAAAGGGGAGTTATTTGCAATATTTTCTTATGTCTTGTGCCAGGACCTTTTCCCCTTTAAGTGGCATCAGACTCCATGGGTCCATATGGACATTCCACCTCAAACAAAACACTGTTCTACAAAACCACTGGAGTTTCACAACACCACTGAAAAGTCCCATGATTAAGCACATGAGATGCCACTCCCAAATCCTAACAGAGTCCAGAAACTGGGAGTGCTGAAGGAATCTGCAATTGTAAGCAAAGCCTTACAAGTGCTAAGGATCAACACTGCAGAAAAGGTCAAATAAACGAGTGCTGTGAGGCCATGAAATTATCCACTTTCATCTGTTAAACACCTGAGAGACATTTATATCACTAATGACCTGTAAACACATATTGACACAAACACAGCATTTGCTACTAATAAGTGTGTGTTTGTGTCAATAGGAAGAAAATTGTGGCCTCTCTCTTTTGTCCGTAAACTTTGCCTGTCTTATTCTAGCCATCATAGTTTGATCTTTGCTGATTTTTATTAAGTCTAAATATCAAATGAAGTGATTTTTCTGCTTGGAATAAAATATCACGAATGTGATAACGTATTCAGAAGAAAAGTCAAAATGACCCTTAAAAAAGGAATGCATAAACTCCTAGAATTGAATTTATGCTACTTAGCATCACATTAAAAATATTCAAAATATAAATCAAAATTCAAGGGTATAACTTATATTCAATTTCAAATTTATGGCATTTTAAAATAGGATGATTTCCTTAAATGTGCAATAAATTTGGTTTTGTGGAATTGCACATGCCACCTTATCATGACAGTTGCTTTATCTACACAGTCCACTGAAGCCTAGTCACTTTATATAATCTGAATTCACAAATCAACTGTCGTCTTCACTTCACTGATTCATTGCTGATGGGCCTTTCACAAGGTAAAAAATCCTTTCCAAGTTGACAAGAGCAATAAATGGAGAGGTGAGAGCTGCCTCTCCATCCTGCTGTTCTATTGTGCTGCCGATAGTGACACATGGCAGAATAAGCTCATAAACCAACCTCATCTTTTGACCTCTGCAGAGCAAACGGAAACAGAGGGGCATTTATGATGATGACTATATTTAGAGACCAATAATGACTAGATAAACCTCTGAAATCCAACCAGCTCAAGCAAAGCTTGGAAAAATGTGATGGTTTTGTGTATTTAATATGGTGAAAAAGTGTTGAAAATACAGCTATGAAACTTTTGGAATGACCTAGAACAAGTCAGCTGCATCAGGTTATAAGATACTTACAACTATCCAATACACACAAGAGAAATTTTGAAAAGATTAACGAAACTGTAATTGGAATTTTTTTTTAATGTTGTTCCAGATTAAGCAGAAACAACATACAAATCAACAACTGAACAGAACAGGATGGCATTCTAGGAATAACCAAACTATATAATTACCAAATAACTATTTTAAGTTAGAAGACTTTCTTTGGCCAATACTGGTCAGGAGAGAAAGATAGGTGAACTAAAAACGCATATGGGCTTGTATCATCCTTTGCAAGTATTGTAGTACTGAATTTTGATTTATTAGGGATATTGTCTTTTTAGGAACAAACACTAGTGATTAAATTTCAACCACCTCATTATTTGCCTTCTCTAGTGAGGACACAAGTTTTGTGCAGTTTAACGAAGAACCAGCAGCAAAACTTTGGAGCTGTGAGCTCAGCCTGTGCAACTGCCTCACCTGCAGGATCAGCTGGGTCCCCAGGCTAGAGAGTGCCAGCACTGTGGAAAGCAGCTTGATCAGTCAGCAATGCCCATTTCAAGTCCTAGAATACAAACAGTTCACCTTGTCTGTGCACTTAGTAGTAGAAAACTTTTTACTTGTATGGAAAGATAAATTAATACTTATTCATTCCAGCCACAACAAAGGCTTTCTTTTTCCATAGTAAGAATAAATATATATCAATACCAGATATATTCCAGTTTTCAGTGATATGTTGTCTTGCTTTAGTCATGAATATATAATTCCTTCTGCGTTTTACAGAATGGCTCTTCAGAATCTGTAGTCACTTTAAAAAATATGCACTGAAAAAGTTTTACACTGCAAGCAGTAATAGTAATTGCTTAATTGCCAAAATTTGGTGAAATCAAATTATGAAAACAAATCTATATAGAATCAATAGAAAAGCTAAAGTTTCAGTGGAAACTGGGAGAAGACCCCACCCTTGCAATAATGTCTACTACTCTCATGCACACCCCGCTGCCACCCTTGGATTGGTATAGCAAGCACATGAAATGATTTTGAACTGCCTGTCTGCACTTCTAGCATTCACATGGAAAAAAAAAAAAAAGGGTTTTTTTAACTCTTTCTTCCAAATGCAGATTTTAGCAAACCAATGATAAAATATTTTTCAATTAACACCTCCATTGTAAAATGTACAAGCTACAATAGGGAATAATAATAATAGCACTGAAGTCTCCAGATGCTAAGAGAAAAACTAATGCTCAATGTATTCAATGTTTCTCAAAGCTGTTTTTCATTCCTAAAGTAAACAAGTCCCCCAGCAGACCTTCAGCAAACAGGAATTCACAGCAGTTTTTAGGAGGAGAACTTTGCCATTCACATGAAACCATCCTCTATCTCACCATTTTTCTGAGGTTTACACACTGGCCAACACTTCCCCAAGAGCATGACTATTTTGCTACAAACAAAATAGCAATCTTAGACCTGTAAATTAATAAAAACAGGAAAGCCACAGCAACTGCTTTCCATCCCCAGAAATATTAAAATATTTAAACTGGGCATCCACCCCTTCCCTAGAAATGCATTTCTGCTTAAGGCAAGAAAGCATCCTAAAAGGTGAAATGACATGTCTACAGGTTACATCTGTAGTACATAAGAAATCAATAAAAGACACTTCCATAAGTGTGACTGAGTTCACTGTGAGATTACAGGGACAAGAATAAGCAGCTAGACCAAAAAAGATGGTTCATCTCCCCAAGTATTGTCTCCTAACCTTCTCTAGATCCAGTGAAATGTTATTGTACAAACCTGTGCAGACTTAGGGCAATATTTATAGCAGAAATTAAATGCAGAATAGAAGCTTTCTTCATTAAAAATTTCATTTTTACGTCCATCAAGTTGAAAGTTGTTCAAGTGCCCAGTGCCCTCTGTATTTGTTAGACACAGAAGTACTGGAAATGTAAAGCAAGATTCCTTGCCCAGAGAAGCTGATGGTATCACCTCTTCTGCTCTGATTGTGTCCCATGATTCTGGGCATATATTTGATTATATTAAAGCATTACAAACTCCATTACCATTTGAACACACCTGGGAATACAGACACACCTGGTTAAAAGAATACTCTGGCTGCCCTCCCTCCGCACACCCTCCCCCCAAAAAAAAGAAGCCACAACAAAACAGAATACAATATATTTGCTCAGAAACACTGACGTCTATTTTATGGTGGAGTGACGTGCTCTAGATGCTCATTGAGTCCATCTCAAAAGCCCCACAAACACCAAACACCACCACTCCCATTTTTATTGATAAGGCTCTGTTGAAGCTGTGTTTGAGCTGGGTCAGTTTTCAGGTAGAGCTCAGGATTTGGGTTAGAAGCCATAGCCAGGCTAGAGGTCATATTCTAATTAGATAGCTCTGAAACCTCATGAACTCAGGACTGTGAATTAACAAAAATAAACTGAATTCAAGGAATTGCACCATCAACCACAATTCCCCTCTTATATCTTGCCATGGCAACAGTTTAATTTCACCACCCAGCTCTGAGTTGTCCCTCATCAAATGCCACAATTTACCATGCCAGGCCACTCCAGAAAGTTTGTAAGGTGAAGTTCTTTGTAAGCAAAAAAAAAAAAAAAGAAAAATGGTTTTGTTTGAGGGGATTGTTTCTTTCTCCCCCCCAAAACACTTTTCTTCACAGGAGTACGTGTATGTAAAACTCAGTTGTTCATGCTGATTATCTCGGGCAGTATCAGTTGGCTTAGTTTGAAAATCAGGTGTACTGTTTCATAATTAAATTATTCAACAAAACCTTGACTATAAAGCATTCTCCTAAAACCTAATTAAGAGTATGATTTGATAAAAGCACATTCTGCAGTTTTAGTTTACATTCCCATATGAGTGGGAGTGTCATTATTTCATGCTTTACACATTTGGGGCTTCACAGGGTTGTTTGCTTTTTTTTGCGTGGTTAGGTTTTTTTTCCACCTTTCCTTTCCCAAAGGTGATTTTGAATAATATAAAGAAGTACTCCAAGCTTAGATCACAGCAATTCATTAAATGTTGGCAACATTCAGTTCTGATTAAAAAAACAAAACCAAAACCAAAAGACACGCCCCTAAAAACAAACAAAAAACCCACCAAAACCCCCCAAAAAACAACAACCCCCCCCAAATCCACAACTCCCTAAAAATACCCTCAACAAATAAACCAACCCTCAACAAATGTAAGAGAAAGACATCGTAAAAGGAGCACTATTTCAAAAGTTGGCCCTTGTTCAAGCTGCATATGGTCACATAATCTTTTAAAACACACGATTCAAGTCTCAATTTAATTATGTAATAGCACAAATGGAATTACACTGCAGATGAAGTGCAGTATTTCAGCTCAAACACTCACTGGAGTTGTGTGACTGACCCAAGCTTATTTAATTTGGCCATTGTATTAGAGGGCTTAATCTGAATGCAAGCACACGTAGCAAACAACAATTTCAATGCAATACCTCCTCCTCTTGATCCAAATTTTAATACAGGCCAGGCCAGGTTATGAAGATAATTTGTCAGGCAGCTTGCAAAGATTATGACAATGTGATATTAACAAGTATTTTTCTTGAATTGTTTTATTTGCCATATATACTCGTGTGCCTCCTTAAAAATGCAGATTCATCTTTTTCCCATGCAAGTACTTGTGTGTGTGTGTGTCCTTTAAGTGGCAGATAGTTATAGTAACATCTTGGGGAGCAACTGGAAAAACAAGAACTTTCTCTTTCAAGAAACTGGGAATGCAAAATCCTAACGAGCTCATTCCTCAAGACTTGTATACTTTCTGTGCTGCAACAATGGGCACTTTTCCCACCTCTCCATGCTGGATCCTCATTTCCTCTCCAAACGGTTCTGCTAGAGGCTTCTAAAAACTGTGGGGAGGGACCAGAGATGGACTGATCAATTTCTGACTCTGGTGGAAGAAGGACGTGCAGCTTCTCAGTCTGGCCAGGGACTTCCCTGAGCTGAGAGGCCTTAGAGAATAAGTGAGGATGGAACATATGTACACTGTGTTAGGAGACAAAATACTAAGCTATATATAAATTTATTTCGAACCAGTAAGGCCAAAACAAATTCTCTTCTTTCTCTTATCTTCTAGCTTCTTAGATGCTGGGGAGAAAAAATGCAGATACTCTGGCTTTAGCCTAGCTTTTGTCAGTCACTTCTTAAAATGCCTTGCAACACATTTTAGGGAAACTTTAGATTAAAATTATAGAAGGTTGGTACAGAGCTGACAAAAAAATCAGTTTTGCTCAATTATTTCAATAAAAACAAAAAAAATGGTGTGCATGTAAACTTGAAGACAACTGCAAAATATCCCAGACAAGAAATACAAACACAAGTAAAACATATTACCTACTTGTAAAGAAACAGCCCTAGGAAAAAAAACGAATAACCAAGAGAAACTGAGACTATTTTAACTGGGCTACTTCTATAGAGGTACAGGAAATGCTTCCAGCACTTTGCCCATTACGGCTAAAGCTTCTGCTGAAATACTGCAAGACACCAGCCAGAAGAAACAAAAACCAAAGTGCCAGTATACCTGCAGAAGGTTGCCTACCTAACCATGGTCCAAGGCAACATCAGTGCATGACACCATATTCTAAATCACACCTCTCTCCTACAGAGAGCCTGAGAGTACAAGGGGTTTTCCACACTGGGAATCAATTCCATACCTGCCATATTCTCAGAACATCCTTCTGGCACTTCAGTCACTGACCAAAATTATATTTCAAGCTATGAATTTTGAGAAAATTATTATAGAGAAAAACATTACACCAATAACATTTTACTTTTGTTTAGAAAACTGTTATAGCTGCTGTACCTAATTGTTATTATAAAAAAAAATTAAGAACGTAGTCTTATTAGGCTTTTATGATGTACCTGTACATCATAGCTTGCCTAAGCATTCCTGCTAGCCACATCAAAGTGAAAGACAAAGCAGCACAAGATTTAGATTACAAACATGATTCTACACTGTACAAAGAAAGGTACCTCTCACAGAGACAGCACAGTACAGATCTCAATACACAGGGCAAGGCAACCTCATCATCACTGAGACACTCACGTGCTGCAGAAATGGGCTCTAACTAGAAGAGCTGAGGAAGATCAAGAAAAAAGCCCCAAGCCAGAGAAGAACAAGGTTCTCCTTTTTTAGCCTACCAAAACAAAGCAGAGTGGATAACATCTGTAAATACCAGTGGGGAGAGAAGTGTGAAAGAAATGAGGCTCTAGGGAGGAAAAAGATTCACTTAATTGAAAGAACCAAGTACCAATCAGCAATTAGAAATGCCAGGAAATTGGAAATTAGAAAAAGGTCATTAACCAGCAAAGTGGTGAGATCCTGAAACAGCTGCCAATGAAGGGGGATGGGGCACAAGAAACCAATCAGAGGTTCAAGTGGAACTTGAAAAATAGAGGAGGGGATTACATCATGCTATGGCTTTCAGACTTTTTCTGTCTTCTCATCTTGAACTTTTGAGGTATGGATTTTATTTTTGGCTCTGTCTTTGACTTTAGGGAAAGCTCCTTTCTCTTTTGTAGAAACTTCTACTTCCTTTTAAAACAATTATTCAACGTTTATAAAGATCTTTTATATCTATTGCAATTAAGAAGTGAATCTAAGTTTAAAAACTATTGTTTTTTAAAATTACACATTTTTTTGTTTTCGTAGTAGAATGCATCTATAACACCAATGAATACTTCTGTTCCTTGCAGCCATGTCAACATATCTTCTTTTTATGTCCCTCCTACCAGGGGTTTAAGTGCAGATTAACACAGTCTGTGGTCTCCTTCTCTTCCTTTTCTCATTTCACGCCAGCTCTCTCACTCTCCTCTCTCTTTCCTAGCACCATGCACTGAAGATATACTTTCTATACATCCTCATTGCCCCACACTACTGTCCCTCACTCTCTATCCCACATTTCCTTCTGCCCTGTTTTACCTCTGTGCAATGGCTTTATTGCACCATCTGATCTGTTCTTTCCCCACCAACATTTCCTATTTCTCTTTCTACAGAGAGGACAGCTAAACATGCACAAAACCCATTTAGACAACCGAAAAATATGACACATATCCAAGCACAGCCCATGCATTCATCAGGATTCTGAACTGCAAGTTATTAAACTAAAAAACATCCTCTAACAGACTGAGCAGAATAGGCCGCCTCTCTTTCTCCTCAGATGTTTTCCCTGTCAACACCCCATGAAGTGCAAGTACAATGTAGACCTGATTTGCTCCCCTCTAGGATCTTCAGGGAATCAGGTACTAGAAAGACCATACATTTGTTCAGGTTAGCAAAGACCTTTAATATTGTTGAGTATAACCATTAACCCAGCACTGCCAGTTCCACCACTAAACCATGGCCTTAAGTGCCACATTTAGATGTCTTTTAAATACTTCCAGACATTGGTAACTCAACCACTTCCCTGGGCAGCTTGTTCAAATGCTTGACCAGCCTTGATGAAATCTAGAGAGGTGATGCACTGTTAAGGATTACTATTATACTGGTGACAGAGCAGCCAAAATATTTTCATTGGAGACTTCTCAACAAAATGCTGACAAGGAAAGACTCCACAGTACCTGAACACAGCAACGTGAACACTGCTGGTGTCATCTTCAAGTGTTTCTTGGTGCCTTAGGTCATCTCGTTAATTTTTTCTTATACCTCTCATGCACTTTCTTTTAGTCAAAAAGTTTCTAAGTATGCAGCATGAGGCACAGAGAGGACAAAGTCATTTGACTAACATCAAAGAGATGGTCACTAAGAAAGGAAGGAGGAAATCTCCCAGGAATATGAACCTCTCTCCGCCTTAGGTTTACCAACATGACACTTCCCTCATCCATGGTTTCAAAGCCACACTTAGGTATTTCATCCACAAATGTATTCTCATCCTACCACCCAGATATTTAATTTCCAAATCCACAGACTTAATATTTTGGTATTAATTAACATTAAACACCAAAAAAATTCATCTATATTATTAATCATTTATATAGAATGCCAGTCACAGGGAAGTTAAACCTGGGCACAGTGTCCCAACTGATGCTTCATACAGCTTGGTAAAACAAATGCCACTGCAGCAAAGCAATCTAAAAATAACCTTCTCAAAACCTGCAAATGCAAACAACCTACTCCTGTTCAGAACATCAATATAATCAAGTTCTCTTTGATTATACAGGATCCTGTAATCACAGCCCTCTGAGAATTTTTTGGCTACTTTCAAAAATGTCTGAAATTTACTCTGTAAAATTAATGCACAGAATCTGAAAATTCTACCTTAGCAAATACAAAAGACCATTTGATTAGCTACAAATAAAAGCCCCTTGAGCTAAAATGAATAAGGTTTAAGCTACTTCAAATTATTTTCCCGCCTGATAAAGCCATTATCACATTTAGAGCATTTACAATGCAGAACTACATTCCTTTGATCATCTTATAAAATTAATTGATCTTGCTTATCTATTGTACTATTTTAAATCATTTTAATTGAGGACATTAGGAGAAGTAATGGTAACAACCAATGCATTTATTAGTTACTGACGTTCAAGGCAGCAATGTCATTTTCATAATCTGAATTTCTCTATAACAAAATTCCATTCTTAATGGAATTTACATATAGATCACCCCCAGCCACAAATAATTTACTGTTACTTTAAGTCCTAAAGGACAGGCAGAAAAACTGTGAAAAATCACTCCAGCCATACTTAATTTTAATTATTCTTTAAAATCAGATAGAGACCCTGAAGTTAAATTCTCATAATTAAATAGAAATTAAAAGTTTCTAAAAGCCTTATTTTCAACTCCAATTTGAAATGCAAATGAACACATAAGAAAATTGTCCCATGAAGAACTGAGTAATGTTCATCTACAATGTTTTGTTCCATAGCCCCAACACTCCTCCCCCACCCAGAGTCCCATGGAAGTCCTCACTTAGTTAAAGGCTACAAAAGACTGGGTGCAAGATTCCATTATTAACCAAAGTCCTGACTATGTTCAGTGCTGCTCCTGTCAGTGTCTGCAGAACTGCCTGGCTTACCTTGAAAGAGTCCTAATGTTTCCATGATAGACTGTGAGTTTGTGTGATCCACTGTGCCACAGATCAACTGAACCCCTTTGAAAGAGAAGGGTGACTTTCTTTCCCAGTAAAGGAATGTTCCATTGCCCATGTGGCTGAAATCATTATTAACACAAACTGAATTTTTCCTGGGCTAAAGATATTGAAAATATGCTTCATCTCCAGCCTTAAGTCCTCTGCCTGACTCATGGGGTTCTAAAATTAAAGAATACACACTCATTTAATCAAGTTAAATGGGATTTTCAGTAGCACAAAAGCAAAGTTTAGATATGCTGCACAAATGCACACGCAAATGATTGTGTCAGCATGCCACTGCACGCTTGGGAAATAGGTTCAATCCTCCTTGCCATGAAGCTGTTGCACTGCTCCAGGCAAAGCACTCAGGTCATGTCTATGCTGACAATTGCCATCACACCTGTGCCAGGACTACTGGTCTTCTCTGCTATCACCTCTTTTTGTCAGCCTCTCTGGACTCTGTCTGCTTCAGCGCCAAAGTGTCTGCTGATCTTCAAGAAGAAGACATACTGCCTTCCTCCTCCTTGCCTCCTGCCTTGTCAGGTCAGTAATTCCTATTCCCAACTCCTTGTCCTGCTGCAGCTCCATCTCTCTTCCCCACTACAAAAAGAAACAATTCTAGAGGGAAGACAAGCCAACAGGCAGTGGCTTAGACAACGGACAAAAACTAGCAGCATAATCAGGGTGTCTGACATAGGCTACAAAATACCACAATGCATGAAGACTAGTTTTGTGAGTGCAGTGATGCAGGAGACTAAGGTTAGGACAGATGCACCATTTTTCCATTTCTAAATTATAAAATGAAGGCAATAGCGCTTACTGGACTGCAAACACATTATGTACCAAGCTTTAGGTGCTCAGTTGCATTCTGATTTTGACCATCTTTGCAAAAGTACAGAAGTAATTATATCTAGGTGGTTTATTGTGGTAACTTGTCAAACTAATTTCTGTGGGATAGATGCTCCTATGTGGTGGGAGCAGCGTGTCAGTCGCTGCTGTGTGACAGCGCTGAGGTTGCTATAATGAGACAGTAGCATGTGGAAGGTTTGCCTTTACCTGAGACAAGGCTGAATGTAACAGCTGCTTATGCTTTGATGACATAAAATAAAATTTAAAAAAAAGAAAAAAAAAAAAGAAGAAGAAAAAAAAGAATGAAAAGGTGGGTCAGCTAGCAGCAAGATGTAAATCTGCAACTAGGTTGGAATAAGCAGCCCTTATTCATGCTGGTCACTAGTCTACACCAGAGAAACCACTTAGTACTGGGCTCAGAAGAGAGAAGTGAGGAACCTGGTTACAAGTTGAAGAGGTGGGCACACCTCTATAGGGTAGCTGCACTATAATATTCATCCCTTTTGTCCTTGGCCAAGACTACAGGCAGCAAATGCTGTGCTGTCCCCACCGGGACTCATCAAAGAGCAAGGGGAGGAAAGAAAAAGAAAAAAGAAAGCTGCAATAAACACTGTAAAGAGAAACTGTCTTTACTTGTTCTGATGACTAGACGTTTTTGTTTCTCTTTATATGGCTTGTAGTGAGTACAAAGCTCTGGCATTCCCCTTTATAGAATGGGAAAATGACAGTTAAAAGTAAACACTTGCATTTAAACATACACAATGCAAGGACACCACCATGTTTTTGCTACAACAGCAAGTCTGTCCTAACATTATTATTAGAATATTGACTCTGAAAACTAAACTTCTTACTCATTCACTAAAGTTTGCAGATTTTTAAGATGAAGGTTTTGGTTCGGTGGGTTTGGGGTTTTTTAAATCTTATTTTGTGTTTTAGCTTCATCCCCAGAGGAACTCCTGAATCAACAGAGTCCCATCACAAAAGTACCAGCTCTACCTTTCCAAGTGCTCCAGAGGAAAGGACCTGTTTGATTTCAGGCTACTCTGAGGCCATTTTTTAATTCCCACAATCTAAGGTTCTTGGCAGCAGAGGTAAACACGATGTAAGTAGAGTTGGAAGGCAAAAGGATAAATAAGAATATAAACTGGTTAGGTGAATATATTTTGAGAAACTGAAAATATAAGGAAGTAGAGACAGTTTTTAACATAGAAAGCAAAACTGAAACTAAAATTACACTAATCAGACCTGAGCAGCCAAGCTATTAGGCTGTGGGTTTTTCATTGTGTAGTAACCTCTAGTGTACCTTTTCTGTCCCCTTTACGAATCCAGACCTGCAGCCTCCCTCTATGGCTGTGGTGCATCTGGTACACTAAATTCAGCTTCTATTACCAAAGAGCCCATTAATAACAACAGCATGAGCTTCCAGGCTGTCAGAACTGTTTTCATTTCAGATATTTCTCTTGTTGAAACAGAAAAGAGTGTAAAACAATGCAGCTGTGTCTCCCTCTAGTTTATGGCGTGCTGGTTTGAACGGCATAGATATGGTTAACATCTTATTACTACAACCTAAGGCAGTAGAGCTCTGTGTTCGAAATTTCCCAGAGTGTATATTATTAACAATATATTAACATATATATATGTTAATATATATTATATATTGTATATTAATAATATATTCCTGACACAGAGATTGATAAGAAACTACTGTACTTGTTTGGTTAGGGAAACTTAACACATTGCTGGTCATTGTAAAAACATAGTCAAGATAAACTATTTGTATTTTATTCACCTAATTTAGGTGAGGCCAACCACTGGTGTGAAGTTGAGTGCTGATCACACCGAGGTGGTATGTTTTGTGGTAAGTAGTTCAAGCATAAAATCCATTCAGAATTTCATGGCACAATAATCATCATTCCTGTGTCACCTCACTGGAAATGTCCTTGCGATGGCCAGGATCTCCCTGCCCGAAGCACCTGGCTGCTCCTGAGTGCTGGGCAGGTGAATTCTGGTCTTTGTCTCCAGCTGCCTTGCAAGGTGGCAGCAAATACCACTCTCCAATGACTCTCTCAAACACAAAACAACATTCAAAGATTTGTTTGTAAAGACCCCTGAAATCTGAAGGCATCTGTTACTCAGTGTAAGTAACCCATTAACCTAATTAGATCTATCAGCAACTGTTCCTTTGGTTTGATTCTTATAGGAGCCAATCCCAGCAAAATGCATCCCAGAATACAAATAATGAGTCAATACGACCATGACACATGATTTTTGTAAGATTTTGAGTAAGTAACATAATTGTAAGATTTTATAAGATTTTAATAAGCAATCCACGACAGAATGCTAGACCTTTCATATGGAAAAATGAAAGGTGATTAAGTCAAAGTCTTCATCTTTGGAGTCCTCAGGAATGAGAAAAAATGGTATGATGGTAAATGGAGCAGCCTAAAAATTCCCCTAGTCTATGGCAGGAATGACAATGACATAACTTGTCCTGATGCCTGAAGTTTTGATTATGTTGCCAGAAACATGGATATTTAGTCAGGCTTCTCAATAAAGCAAATTTTCCAGCAGGCTATGGAAAAGTAGGTATAAAGGATTTTTTTACCTGAGAAGAAACCTACAGCGAAAAGACAGTTAGGGCAACTCTGATCCCAGGCATCATCCTCTGACAGACCATTCCTGGATTTATGGCATTACTGGTTCTTAAGCACACACAATGAAATCCCTATCACAGTCCTGGCAAACTCCTGTGGAGGAATCAACCCCAGGCTAGTAACAGTCATGACACGCCTCCAGTGGAACGTGTCTTAACACAACCCTGACAGGTTTTCAGGCTTGCAAAGAAATAACCCTAACACAAAAAGCAGTTAGACAGCTATTAACACAAAGCTCTCTCCGACATGGCTTGACCAAGGAGTGTGGTGTCAATTGAAAGAGGTGAATGCCAAAGAGGACAAAGCTGAAGTGCTCTCTTAGAACACAATTTCATAGTGAGAAGGTTTGCTAGGATGGATGCTAAGCTGGAGTTCAGGAACAGTAATGGCAGCACTAACAGATGTTTTAGTCTTTTATCTATAGATTTTAATCTTCAATATGCGCCTTTGTTACATATACCAAACATCCCACTTGCAAAGTATTTGCTAGATAATAATTTCATCAAACCTACAAACCGTATATTCAGTTTAATTTTTATTTCTTTGCCTATAAAAGTACCTACAGAGGTGTCAGTTCAAGGCCAATCACTTGGATTTGAATTCAGTTGATTTACCAAACAGTAACCTTCAACTTAGATCGGACTGGTTTGCATGTTTGAGTATCTCACTTGTCTCGCTCTGCCACCCTCCATAAGGGTCTAAATCACTAACACTAAATGTCAGCCACTGTGGATGACAATGCATCTGGCAGCACCACAGATTATTTGTACCATGTGGCAAGTCAAGGAAGTGCTCTCTCCCTGTTACAGCTGCATGGACCTTCCCAATGTGTGAGGAAAAGGATTTGAGCTGCTGGAGTACAGGCAAGGACAGGGGAAGCACACCTCCCACTCACAAACCCCTCCATGGTACATGGGCCCTTCCAGTGCCTTGCAGAGTTGCCCTGGACAATCCAGAGAGCTTCAAGGCCTCAGGAACAGCATGGAACTCAGAGACACTGCCCTCAGCAAACTACAATTGCCCAACTCCTTCCATCAAGGGCTGACATCCCTGAAGTGCCAGCAGAGGCCAACCACAGGGCTCCTCCTCAGAGGACACCAGCAGATCGTGTGTCCAGGCGACGGTGGCACTCCCTGAAGCAAACCAGTGCCAAGCACATCAGTCAACAGCACACACCTTCCAGACATACCTGTGCCACCCCGCTTAACTTGTTGCTCCACTCATAAATGCTAGTGAGAAAGAGGAACACAAATAGCCTATGGAAGACAATGCTAGTGAAAAGGACAGTGACCCAAACAGAAGCCTGTCTATGTCAATAATCAGGCATTGAGAAAGACAAAAATAAGTCCTCTAAACAAATCTGAACTGCCTCAAGGCTTCACACTGCCTGTGACAGCCTCTATCCCTTCCACAACTACAGTAAAGGTTAAAAATATTGCAGTTTTAAGGGGAAAAGTATAAAAAACTCAAGAGCAGAGATGACTGAAGCTGAGCAGCAAGGCCTGAAGACTCCCAAATCTGTCAAAAGGGGAGCAGCAGACAAATCTGTCAAAATCTGTGCAGCAGGCAGCCCCTGCAGGTCCTCCCCTGCTCACTGCCGCCCACCACTCCTGGCCTTAGGACCTGGAACTGTGTATGCAAACCTCCTCTGAAAAATACCTGTTTTACATATAGCTCCCACCTTTCCCCCTCCATGATCATTTGGGAATGAAGGGGGAAAAAATTGTCATATGGATAACATGACACATGCAATTCAAATGTGATCTCCTAATGAAGGAGCAGCACTGACTGATCCAAAGAGGAACGTCCCAGCAGGGAAAGCAGACTGTGAAGTTATGTAAATAAAAGGGTCCCAAGGAGAGGCCTCTCATGTGCCCATACAGGAGCAACACTGGTGGGGCAAACACATTCATCTTGTGCTGTGATGAGGAGGGGGAGAAACTGCGCAGCAATGTAGTTCAAATGGAGACACACAAAATATCCCTCTCCCACCAACGCAACTGTGGTGTTTCTACAATCACCACTGCAAATTTTGTAATAAAATGAGACTAAGAATCATAAATTATATGTAAATTGCTTGTGTATAATTTACGAATACCTAGGGCTAGATATTATTATTCTCTGCATTGATAGTTTTCTGCCAAATGCTCAGATTGCTGCTTTGTAGCTTAGCATCCTCTCTTCTCCTCTGTGACCCCACAAGTGAATACATGTATTGTAAAAGAACAACATTTACTTATGACTAAAGGGGGAAATATCCTAGTTATACTGAAAAGCTTACATTTACTATAGGAAATAATAAAAATAATAATAAAGTCTAAATTGCTTTCCTCATAAAAATACTAAAGCAATATGATCTCTGCTTGCCTATGATTAAGGGTGCTTTGTAAACAGATTGTTGTTCATTTTGTGATTCAGATACCATAATACTGCAAGATCAGGGTCTGTTTCAGTCTGAAAATATTTAGCAACCCTACAAGTTAAACATGATATATATAAATAGAACTTCCTAATTAACATTTCTCTTTTGTCTGACACTTTATTTGCCTTTTTTTTTTTTAATGGATAGCAAGCACAATGACAGCATGGTATTACTCTTGAAATAAACCTGCCAAGACAAAAGCATGTGTCTTGGATTTATTTTTAACAAAAAGAACAGAAGTAGCATCTTTTCCTGGGGTTTGCTTTTGTTCTGTCTGTAGGATGTTCTGATAGTAGGTTGATTTGTTCAGTAAAAAACAATAAGTAGAAAATACTTTTTCTGAAGAGATATTCAGTACTTTAACCTGCCCTGATAACCTGAGATACATGGAAGATACTTAAGGGTCATCTGTGCTCTTTGACAAGTGTTACATCTGGTATGACAGGCAAAGATACAACCTTAGCACTCATCTGATGGTGCCATTTTGAACCTAACTCTGGTGGTAAAATGTTACTTTTTTCCTAATACAAAATGTGATAGCTTACTGCTGAAACATGGATTTCCAGACAGAAGATAATATCAAAGTGGCCATTTGTGATGCCTGAAATCATAACCTCCATGTAAGGCTCAAAGACTCATTCCATACAAGAGATACATACATAAAATACTGCAGTCATTTATGGATGCCCTTTAGCTCAGATGTCTAAAACTATTCCAGTGAAATACAGCAACCCAAACCCAGGTTTTTGACATTTTATTGAATGATTATATAGGAAACTAAAATTAGATAGCTATGTGGATGCTCCAGTCACAAGAATGGCTGTCCTCAGCCTCATGCTGCAGAGACACTTCAGCTCCACACCACTTTTGAGAAGAAAGAAATGTGCCCCCTTCATCTTTCCTTGCCTAGGTAGATACTACCCAATTTCTCCTTCTGATCCATCTCTAGGGTGCTTTCTAGACATGGAATATAACCCAATAACTCCCCACAAAACCTCGTGTTCCAGGACTCACCCCATGCCCCTTGCCTCTAGCCCACAAACATAAGAAAACTTTTTGAATACTGGTCTGAAAAAAACATATTGATTCCTGGGAAAATATCTCCACATACATACCTTACATATTTTGGGGAATAATTAATTTTTTAAACAATCTTCTTTTTAATAAGCCTGAGCGATAAGATTTCTTTCACATGTTGCATAGCCACGTTGGAGTAAACATGGGGACACCCAAGGACAGCCAGGACAGAGGGAACAAGGTGCATTGCAGCCTGTGCCTGCCTATATAGCTGCATTAAGCTAAGCCACAATCTTGCCTTTAAGCTAATTAATTAACTGCTTTCAACCATAACTGTTTCTTCACAGCTTTCTTAGTCTGGCAGTGATAAATACACAGTAATGATGTTAACAGTTTGGATTTACACAGCTGGTGTAACATACAGAATGGCATCCATATTTATGGACTTGGCAAGGTCCCGAGCCAGCCTGCACTAATGTATCACCACTGAAATCACAGCAACTGGGCAGATTTACACCACTGAGTGATCCGATGACCTACTCGGTGTATCAACTCCTATGTGGGCATTAAGCCCAAAAGCAGTATTTCTATATTCATAAAAGTACCTACTCACCAAACAAGCTAAAGGTACTACACCGGAAATCACCTCTCTTCAATTACTGCATGTAATTTTTAATGCTGTTCAAGTTTAATTACAGTGAAGTACTTAACTGGTCTGCAGCTGATTGATCATGTTCTTGACTACTCGTCTCCTATTCCTCACAACTGCCAGATGGAGAGATCTAGATTAGTTTACACCACATAATGAGAGCTTACTGCTGAAATATGAATGAATATTGCATAGTTCAACTTGACCTGCTTTAACAACCTTTATTTTAAAAAACCCACCTCTGGCTAATCAATTATTTTTATTTGCCTTTCTTGCTTGCCAGGAATTGCTATGCATTTAGGTATTTTATTTAAAATGGAAATGAAATCATAATACACTAATTTAGTCAATAACCAAATGCATAAAACATATTGGGTTTGGGTTTTGTGGGGATTCTTAATGTGATCCTGCTTGCACACTGGTTATGTTCTTTTACTCACTTGTTTCTTTGGAGGAACTTTAGAGTTCCTCGGGATTCATGCTACTAAAGAAAGATGCTTGTAATTATAATGTTGCTGATTTGATCCATCTATGACAGAGTTCAAGAGAGAAGGAGAAGGAAGACCATTAAAGAGAATATGTTTCTCTCAAGTCCTAGTATTTATGCTATTCTAAAAATATTTTTTTTTCTCCTGTAACCCCTCCCTTCAAAAGCAATAAGCAAACATATCCTTAATTTATTCACTTCTAAAAACTTGAATAAGCAATGCCCAAAACATGATTGAAAAAAAAAAGATGTTTTTTGAGCCAGAACTACAAATCAGTTGTTAGTCTTCAGCATAAACATCAAGACAAGACCTTCTGTCCTAGCTCAGGAGGAATGGGACAGAGAGGGAATAGAGTAGGGACCCTTGTATTTCTGCTGTGATTCCAGAAGCAACCTAGAGAGTTTTGCAAGGCATAAAGTGTTAACAGCTCTTACAGCTTCAGACAAGTACGTGTTAGCTGTAACATGTTTGAAATAAATTAAAAGTTAACCTCGCATCTGCAGCAGCCTAAGTGCATTACACAAGCCTACGTGCATGAATTTGGAAAGACCTTCATAAATTCTGGATGAAGGAGCAAGAAAGAGGCCAGTTTGGAGCTTGCTGGGAAGGAGCCGTGACAAAAAATATTGAATTTCACCTGTAGTGGCAGAGGTATGGCTGCAATCCACAGCAGAGGGTCTCTGTGGGAAAGAAGAGGAGCTGGGATGGGTGCATACCAAGAACCAAGCAAGTGCTGCTCTACAGGCAAAGCAAAGGTGCCAAGAGTTACACGCTTATCCCATGAACACACAGGTGAACAAGACTCCCAGGCTGATCTTTGAAAATAGATCATCACAGCATTACAAGAAATGTTTGGGGTGTAGCTTGGGCTCTTACTGAACACTGCCAAAGTAATTTCATTCTCTTTACTAACATGTGTACAGATTAATTACCAATGTAAAATACAGAATGCCTGAAGAAATGCAATGCGTTTCATTTTCGCACCTGGTGCAACCTGGTGCACTGATCCCTCCCAGATTGTTGTGTTTTACTGGATGTAACAGAGGAGACTGTAAGCAAAATTATCATTGCAAAACCTTTCAACTGCTTGGAGAAAAGAGCACGAGAGAAGTCAGCACCAGTTTTCCCACACAGTTCAGTTGCATAAAAGCATTTATTGGGAATAACTTCTATAAGACAAAATTTTCAGGGGTATAAACGTGATTTTTAAAAAATTTGCATGGATGGATGTTTCTTCTGCAAATGTTATTGAGAATGAGAAACTTGCAAAAAAGTTTATACATTTTGCTATATAAAACAATCAATTGCAGAACTCCAAAATAAGCAAAGCAGATTTGGCATCTGTATTCCATTTAATAAATGAGTAAGCAAAGTAGTTGCATAAAAAGCCTTTTAAGATGTATAACACAATAGACTACAGATAATACTAGAATGGGAGAACAAACCCTTTTCATTTTACAAGGTAGGCAAGTAGTTGTTTGTGTGAATGGCTGTGTCTATCTGTTAGTGTAACAACTGCCTACAGAACACATGAAACAAGCTAATAGCAATAATTATCTGGAATTAATGATGAACATATACATTTCTTTGCACTCGCTAAATAAACAGCAACTGGAGCTTAGTATTCACCAATGGTGCAACCAGAGCACGGCATTTACCATGATGAAAGGGAATAACCATTCCAAAGAAAGCCATGGAGAAGCTGAGTGTCTCCATTAATAACAAATAGATAATTCGGAGCTTTAATTCCATGGCTTCTAAAGCTGCATTAAAAGACTGGATCACAGCCAAAATGCAATAATCACAATGTCTTCAAATCAAAGAAACAAGCCATCAAGAAACTCAAGTTTTTCTGTACAATGTAATTATCAAACAGTACCAATTGTTCTCGCTATCTGAACTTTGAAAAAAAAGATCTTTAAACAAGTACCAGCAAATGGACCAGGATCCTAAAATTGTGAACTCTCTCTGTGTCCCACCACTGTCACACACAGAATCAGTTTTGTTATGCTTATTTTTGCCACCAACATACTGAGACAAGCGTGTCTTTTATGTGAAAAAGGATGAAATACAAGGGCTTTTGTGCCTTTCCTCCATTTGCTTTAGTTCCTTCTCTGTATGGAAGTAGAGAATGTCCTGGTTTGGTTTTTTCTTCACTACAGCTACTTGCAGTTTGCATACTGCTTGCCTATCTGATTAGAGATGAGCAGGTGTGTGCAGCACTCTCTTCCAATTTACATTCTGTATTTTAAAACAGACCATAACTTGCCATGGGCATTTGGTTCCAGGAGAGAATGCCAAATACAGAACAGGAAGGTTTGCTTCTTAATTGCCTAAGTAAATAAAACTTTCTTGTGAAATATGTTACTATATAAAACATTGATGAAATACCACAGAGTATTTCTACATTTTCCAATCCCCACCCTCAAAAGAAATGATAACCAATGGATTTCCCATACTATCTTAACAACCAGAATAGTTCTTCCTTTTGGTCAGTTAAAAGCATCATGATGACCAGGAACAGTTCCTGTGGAATGTCTGTGTAGATTCTGTTACTTTGTTTAGGAGGTGTAGCGGAATATACAGAAATACACTTTGATATGTTGCAACACCGGCTGCAACAGGAAATTAAATAATTCATTGTCTTGATTTTTTAGAAAAGTTGTTACTGCAGTGGGGAAACCAATACCCACGATGTACATCACAAATGCACGATGGGTGACACCCTTCAGATATGCAGCAATCTGAGATGTTGCTCCTATGGTCTGGTATTGATTAGAAATCAAGGTCTGATTTGGATCCTACCTCAAACCCACATACTTGAGGGACAGTAATGAAGACTACCCAGACTCTCAAGGTAATGGCATTAGGTAGTTCTAAATGTTTAATCATTTAGTATGGTTCCAGTGCCTGCAACTAGCATATTTTAGGAGCCACAACACTGTTTGGCTTCATATATTAACTCTTCTTCCATTCTATCCACCTTGACCTTTGTATTAAGAAAAAGTCCATGAAATCTAAATTATGTTGATCACTACTCTTGATAGCACAGATTCCTTCAGACTCGCCTGTTAACCTACATACACTCCTTCCACAGGACTTGAAAGGCCACAGCAAACATTCCTCATCCTGCTCTATGCCCACCACAGGTGTCTCGGAGCACAGTATCCCACTTCCAGCAGAAATCCACAGATGTTCTGAGGCTAAAATTAGCACAGCCCAATGAACTTTGCCATCTTCTATTAGCCTAAGATATCGCCTTTGGATGGCACAATGAGATCCTGAAGCAATTTTCCTATACATTTCAAAAGCATTAATCTCTCTCATCACAAATTTGGTAAAGTTGAACATAAATCTGAGAACACAACAGCTTACCTCTGTTTATGTCCAATGGTTTTTTCTTTTCCCTTTCAAAACCTATTCTTAGCTATACAATTACAAAGTTTTCAAACCCACGCTGCCATTTTCTGCAGAACAGACTCCCTGCATTTTATTTCTGCTTTTCACAGGTCATCATAATAATCATTATTATTATTAATTAATTAATTAATCCAACTATGTTGTTGCTATTGCATCATGAATTGCAAATAGGATTATGTTAGTAATCTAGATTTATGTTAGTAATCTCAGATATGTTAGTAATCTAAAATTTAAACTCTAGCTTTACCAGTCCCTTGGACAGCCAAGTCAATAAAGACAAGCACCTGTAAAACTGAACTATACTGTGTCCGAGACACCTGAAATGGAGTATTTTGCCCTGTGGAGGTAAGTCTTCCTATTGCTCGACTGTAAAGGAAACCTTGTATCATTGCTTACAGACTCAATGTTAAAGTACATAACATTAGGCACAATAAATACTACTGTTCTCATCTAATTCTTATTTTATTAATGATTTTCTTTGTACCTATACTGAAAGGTTGTTTATGCCTGCACACAAAGCAAATGTTAGTACTTAGTTTCTTGAACTTCCTTGACCTGAATCAAGGTGGAAAACATTGAAGCTTCTGTTGGAAGAAGTTCCCCATATTCTCATACAACTTCTTACTAACAATTTTTCAAGCACCGATTAATAAAGCATCAAAATATTGCATTACAAGGAAGCAGGAATAAATTATGAAATACATCAGTAGTTAATTCAACTATAATATCTAAAGTATTGTAGAAATAGGGATAAGTTTGACTAAAGCAATTTTCAGTTGACAGAGATCTGCCAAAGGATTTTTCACTAGAAATAAACTGGTGGTATAAACAAACTTTTGATCTTTTTTAGGCTTTCATGTTTTTTTCATAGTCTACCCAAATAATATAGAACAGCTTGTACAAATCATTCTACCTTTTGCAATTTGAAATATCATTGTTTTAAGGAAGAAGACTTTCTGACTAAAAAAAAAAAATTAAAATTGTTCCCAAGTAAGACATTTGTGTTTTAAAGAGGCCATTAGGAATCCCTAATACCACTGTTGCTCTGTGCAACTGTTATTTCTATCATAAATATGTCACAGGTTTTATTAACCAAGAGAAATGTGTGGTAGTTTTACCAGCTGTAAAGGATACTGAGAAACAGTTTCAATGAACCAGTTAAGTCATACTATAATTAATGTCTTTTTACCCCATTCTAGAGGGTTTTTCATTAAAATTATTTTCACACTTATTTTTTAAAGGATAAAAAAAGAAGCATGTACACCATTCAACACATTGCAGGTAGCTTTGAGTTTACATTTTGATGCACTGAACATATTTTAACACTATGTTAACAAGAAGAATCAGTCTGTACACAGCAAGAATGTTCTCTTTTCCTCCATACAGTAATTTATAATGAAATTTCTTAAGAAATGTGGGTAGTTTTAAGACAACAGATGGTCTTGTCTCAGTGCAAGAAATATTAAAAGAGTGGGTCATATATCATCTGTCTCTAATAATGCTTGCATGGTCACTTGACTTTCAGATTACTAAAAAGACCTATTGAGAGACATCAGATTCATAGAACAACAAACATGGAGTGAGAAGCTTGAGCAGTGAAGACAGTGAATAAAAACATGTTCTTGTTGGAAAGAGAAGTGCAAAAATATTTTAGAGACAGCTTTTTAAACAATCAATTTTCAAGCATCTCTAACTTTAGTGCTATTGCACTCTGAATTGAAGCTCTGAAACAGAATGATGGAATCTCATAGTTATTTCCTTTGTGCCATAACAGACCAAGGCACAGATTCTGCAAAGGCTTCTTTGCAGCTGTAATTTTACTTATTCAGCCTCAGAGGTGAATCTCCTAGCTTTGATCAGATGGACTGCTCATGTGAGCCCAGTCACAGCAACATTCCTGCAAAGTCACTGCACTTTTCCTGGTGGTGGGAGCTCCTCAGGCTATCAGGAAGAAAGATGACCACAGACTTTATTAGTAATCTTATTGATTTGGAATTGAAATACAAAACCTAGTCTCACAAAAAAAAAAAAAAAAAAAAAAAAAAAAAGAAACTTTTTCTGCTTAGTTGACATTCTGACCACACCTTTATTTTAAGCCTGATTTCTCAAATGTGGAAGAATTAACACTCAAAAGCAAATTTGTCCTTGATTATGCTCTGTTAAGCACAGAACTGTGTTTATAGGAAAATATGAAGACATACCCTATACCACTTGAATTTTGAATGGGAAAAAGAGCAATGTTCCATCTCCTTTTCTGTACTCCTTTAATATTTGAGGGCTTGTTATTTCAACATACACTCTTGGTGTTATTCCATAATTCAAAAATTCTCCATGTTATTTTAATACATAAATTTTGTTAGAAAAAGCTTTCATTTGCCCTGAAGTATTACTGAATGCTGATAAATTACTGTGGGCCTATAGCAATTTTTCCAAGCAGTCTCCAAGTAAGTGTAAATTTAGTCAAACAAATCAAAATGTGAGTTATGTTCAATTGAAAATAATGATATCTATTGAGTGGTCAAAAATTGTTAGTAGCTATTAATAAATAATCCTCAGCACATATGGTGATGTCAATCAGCACTATTATTTTACCCATATAAGAGGAATTTAGTAAGGTAGAGCTTCACAGTGATACACAAGTTAATCATCGTACACAGCACACTACTGTCAGAGCTCAAGAATGCCTTTGATCCCTACCTCAGTTTCAGAGCATTCGGGTCAGCCTTTTGCACAGCATTCAAATGTGGTGCATGAATACTTCAACACACATAGAGAAGGAATAACTGAGCTGTACCAGGTCACAGTGTAATCGTGACATTAGCAATTATATCAAAAAAAATCTCTAAGAAAACCAGCTACCCCACATGTACACATAGCCTTTTTCAATATTTTTCCTCAAAACTTTGAGCACACAGACATATAGTGAGCATACACGTCAGTCAAATGGATTGGAAGCACTTAGAAGGAGATGTTACGGTCTGTTGCACCCATGATGTAAAACGAAGAAGTTTAGATAGGCCTTTGACATAATGGACTTGACGAGAAGAAAACCTGAGCAGAGAGGGCACTTGGAGAGCCCCCAATAGCCCCAGCAGCCCTGTGACATTTCCATACCCAGACCTGAGCAGGACCTAAGCTCTGCCTATCACTGCTGCAAGGGTTCCTAGCACCTCTGCCAGCAAAATGTCTCCTGCCTTCATACACCACTTGTTGAAACAACGCCAGCCTGTGGAAAGCTGATGCTGCAAACCAACAGCTGGTATTCAACAGTATGGAAGAAAAGAGATAGGCTTAGGGGAAACGTGAGCGAGCTAACAAAAACTGGCTGTGAAATTTTGGTTGAAAAAGCACTACCTTGCGGTTAAATAGATGCTCTTCAAAAAAGCAATGTGTCTAAGGGTGAGGCCAGAAACTAATGTCTTTCAGAAACACACCTGTGTTAATTTCTAGAATAACATACAGATGGTGTCCAGACTGGTATTTTCCTGCTGCTGAACAAATAACAAATCTATTAAACATGTGTTCATCCTGTATTAATACATATTAATGAAATATATATTTGCAAAAAATGTGAGTATTTCTAGAAGAAACAGAGTTATTTAATTTCAAAATACAAAAATTTAAGTTATGAAGCCATCTGGTTATACAAGGGATTTTGTGTCTAGGAGACACCAAACCAAAAAAAAAAAAAGGAAAGCAAGGAAAAGAAAGGTCACTCTCACAGTAAAAAGAGGAAAAAAAAAATCTAAAATATTCCCGTTCTTATAATTGAATTGGCCACAATTTTAAGCAGCTATTTATGTTGATTTGTAAACACAAAGCCTATATTTTAATAGAATGTATTTTAAGTTCTGGGATATTAAATGGTTCTAATCCTATTCTACTTTATGACTAGTTCAAGAAATGACCTCTAGCTAGATCTGGCCTTGTTCTATCATGCAACTAGATTTTTCTTACAGAAAATAAATTAAAAAGGTGTGACCTTGCTGAGGGCTTGCAGAGAAAATGAGGTACATCTTGTCACAAGCAGAAGCGCCTATTTGAAACACGGTTTGTTCAATTTGAAAGGCTGCTGCTTTCCTCAGATCAGAAGTTAAGATAAAGGCAGTTGGATGAAAGAGGAGAAACATTTCCAAGAGATGAAATTAAAGAGCTACACTGGAATCCCATTCAGTGACACAGTGCCTTTTTGTGTGAGGGTTTATCTGGGATGCATCAGCCACACCTTGTCCCCACGCAGAAGCAGGCTCTTCACCCAGCACAAAGCCTGTCGAAGAAGGAGAGGATGAGGACTGCTCACCAATGGGAATCAGAGGACATTCTCCCCCACACAGCAGGGCATGGCAGAAATGAAATAACCCACCTAAATGCTATACATTTTGCTTGGGAGAAAAATCTAAGTCCCTGCTTGTCTTGATCTCAGCAGCTCTCTTGTGAGCTCTCTGCTTCCCATCACCAACAAATGTGGCATCAGTGGGCAGTGTTCCCAGATGGCTAACACCTCTGCACTGAAAATTCAAATTTTAAGCAGGTAGTAGAATACCCACCCAAAAATGGGTATTCAAAACCTGTCTCACTGTTATGACGGTAGCTCACACTCAATTAACTTTTCATTTGACCTCCTAAAAACACACAGCAATTTGTTTGACACCACCTCACCAGAATAGCTTGTATTTGGTGTCCAAAACAAAATAGGCTTATTTCATAATTTCTCTTCTAGTATCCTAAATAATTTCCTTGCTCATGATCACAAAAAGTATCAGGTAGTAAGGCTGTGATTCAGTCATGTCCTTAAGTGCTTTTCTAAGCCTGCCAGGAACTCAGTCAGGTTAGTCCTCAGCTCACCATGGTCCAGCAGTGAGGACAAGCAGCACACAGGTTTATTCCCCTCTGCAGCTGCAGACCTGCAGCACCATGAGCCCGTGACTGGTTCCCTCCTGCCCCTCAGCAGCACAGCCCAGAGCCCTTAAGGGCTCTGACTCCAACAGCCCTACAACACAGCAGCTTGCTCCTGGCACAGCGAGTTCCCCTCAGCCACCAGCCCTCATCACGGCTGAGGAACACTGAGCAGGGAGCAGAGGGTGTCCCCAGCCACTGACCCGCCTCAGAGCCAGGCTGGGTGTCATGTCACCTGTCCCATCGCTTCCAGACTCCAAGGCTTCTGGCAGGTGGGATGGATCACACCCACAGCCACAGCAGCATTAATGTAGGCTCTTTCTTGCAGCGCTCGAAATGTTTTTAATCCCAACCTGATTATTAGGTACCCCTGCTTTGAGTATCATAAAAGCAGAACCACAGCCTGCAAAAGATTGCCTTACAATTATCTCACAGCAGCTATTTAAATATCACCCAAGCATATGTTGTGCTAATGCTTATGACCAAATACAGTTTCATTTCACTTGTTCAGAACAAACCCTGACTGCAAACAAAGCTTTTGGTGAAGTGACAAGTAGAATTCCAAACGAGTAAGACAAATATTTCCTCCAGAGGCTAAACCTACTGCAAAATATTAATCTCTTCTTCTACACATCTTCACATGTCTTTGGTGAAACACCTGTCTGGAATTGTTAATAACAAATATTTTTCAGGGTATACACTTCAAAGACAGTACTGCAATGTCAAGCAGTGTAAAACTTTTGAAGTAATTTTAGCTAAATACTTCTGTGACAACTGTCTGAATCAATTTGTCTTAGCTGACTATATTCTGGTATTATAAAAACCTAAGACCTGGTTATCAGCCAAAAAGGTAAAAATTTGAGTGAAGTCATAACTAATAAGTTGCACAAATCAAACACACACAAAAAATGATAATGTTTTAGTTGATTTAGGAAATGATCCATGCCCTGTGCTTTCTTAACTTCCAATGAAAATGCTATTTAGCCTTAAAAGGATCAAATGAAAAAAATAATTTATGCACTAAAGGCCAATTCAATAAACCAGTGAAACAGCAATAACTCAATGTTAAGGAATTCCAAAATGAGAATATTATGTTCTTGCTTAGCATAGTGAAATTTTCGTCTTTAGCAAGGAAAAAGATAAAGATTCAAAGTAAAATGATGCTAAGAAAGGATGGCTATTTTTAATTACTGAAAAACCTCATATCAAAGGAAGTAATAAGACCAAAAAAAGAAAAGGAAATAAAAAAGAAATAATTGTGTGCATGTGTTGGGGGGCGGGGAGAGAAAAGAAAGCAAACTAGGGCTGGAGGCTTAGCCAAACTTCTGAGCATTACTCACAATTGTGGTAGCAAAAAAAAATATCACCCAACAAAGAAGGTCAAGCTGACCTCAAGATTCTAAGTCAGGCTCTTGAAATCCTAAATCATACAAAGCACCATCACTTCAAGGCATACAAACATAAGAGGATTAAGGTAAGTGTCCCACCTAAAAGCCTGAGAAAACAAAGATTAGTTTTAAGTACTGAAAAGAAACACAAATCATATGGATGCTCCATGCACAGGAAGGAATAATTGTTAGGATGTATTAAGAGCACAGTAAAATAAGCACTACATAACATAAGAAAAAATCCAGGTTTGCTTGCCACCTTCTGAGTGCAAATATACTCATGTCAAAATGTAACAAATATTAAAGACTTAAAGAACCGACTCAAAACCTGTTGAAGTCAATGGTAAGTTTTTTATTGACTTCAGTTAGCCAAGACCCTCTATTTAGAAAGATTAAGTAGAAGACAAATAAAACTATTCTTCTTAGGGGAGGGCAGTAAAACTGCTGCTCTCAGCTCACTGTACCTACCCAAGTGACTTCAGTAACTCACTTATCAACCCAGCCACACAGCAACAAAGGCTTTCCCTATAGGTAAACACTCAGAAACAGTTTATGCTAGTTATGCTATCAGACTCTTGACCATATTTGCATTTATGCTACATTTATGTTAGCAGGACAAAATGTGGTGCCTTTTAAAGGATGACATTAGTTCTGGATGTTATTCTACAAGTTTGAACTATAACGGTCATGTCTTGACTTTATGAGATGTCAAATGCAATTTGAGCATGCACTCTGAATTCTGTATTCATTTTCATGTCAGCTAATATTTAAAAATATTAGTGATGCAATTGTTCATGCTCCTAACTAGATGGAAGGAAAAGTAATACACATGATTTATGGGCTGATCGGCTTTTCACCAGCAAACACTACCTCAAGAAGTTATTGTTTAATTGAAGAATTCAAGTTTGGAAAAATTCCATTCATCTTCTTGTTACGTACCTGCCGGAAGTAATCACTGACTTGTGGCATTACTGAGCACTTATGTTATCCTGTCCCTCTACTCCAATGCAACTCAGTAAGACAGAAGTGTGGACTAACCTACCAACCTGAAATCTTCCGATTGTTCTATTCATTAAAATTAATGCTTACACCTTTTTCCTGTACTAGTAAAAAAGCCTCTGCTGAGTCCTCTCAAATATCTACTTATTTAAATGCAAATATGAAATTAGGGATCTGGGGGATCCCCACGCTTTTACAAGCACTTAGTCAACAAAAATACTCCCTGACATTAAACAAGTCACTTGCCAAGTGGTGTCTTTTGAACCCAGCTGAGAAGGGCATAAGAGTTTTAGAGCTGAACCAGAGGCAAAGGGCTTGGTGGATTCTACCACATCTGAACTGTGCCCCCAATGCTTCCTTCTCTGTGGAAACTAATAAACCACACTGTTTCAGAGGAAAAAAGTAGTATGACAAGCAATTAAGTGCTGTCAAGTCAATAACCTTTTGTCATGAAGACACTTAATGGGGGGAAAATTCCCTTTTAATTTATAATTCATTCTTCTTACAGGTTGTTTGATGAAAAGTCACCTATCACATTATCAGGGTCACTTATAAGCAGAATTGTATTTTTTAAAGAATTAGGTACAGTCTTGGGTCAAGTTTCCACAAGCAAACCAAGACAAACTTGGTTCTACTGGCCAAGATGACTATTCACTGGAAATTATAGCAACCTGTATTTAATAAAAATTAATTTCACCTATAGGCCCAATGCACTCCAGACATTTAACTTCTCTTGGGAGTGTTCTCCTCCTAGTCCTTTGAGGAAAAGAGTGAATATTCTTATCATTCAGGATGAGAAGTAATTAGGAAGAACATAACTTAAAGAGGTACTTTAAAACAACCATCTCTCTCATTTACTTTCAGCATCCTAAACACAATCTGAAACTTAACAACACCAGACCATTTGCAACCACTTTCAAAGCAACCTTCTCCAGAATTTGTGTAAAAAGTTTTCAAGAAGTTAAACATTTCTGTTCACCAAACATTAGGCTTCTACTTATGATTATTTTAAAATAATTTTGATAATGTTTTCAAATAGATGTAGAATTCCCACATAAGGCATTATCTGCAGAATGTTGTTTTTATAACACCACTGGCTAAACAAAAATAACTTCTTCATTGAATTAACCTGTTTTCTGAGCCATTCCTACTTGTCAGATACAGACAAAAGCTGCACTGTTCAAACGCCTTTTGGCCAGCTGTTGCACAGAAGAATACAAAGTATGTAAGGTAGCAGTACACAAGGTCACAGAGCAGAGCAAGCGCATACTCAGAGAGTTTTTCACTGCCATTTCCTACAAGCCTTTAGCACAGGCAGAATTTCAATCTCATTACTAGGTCACCCACTGCTCTCACTTCCTCTGTCAAAGAACTTTCCATGGCAAAAGTGACAGCCATTCAACAGCTATATTGAGGTCTTGTTGTGTTGCGGGGAGCAGTGTAAAAACACAAGGTTGGACAAATAAATGCTTTGTTTCTTATCGGAATTGCTTCAACACCCAAGGGAAGCGCAGGCGGAGCGTGAGCAGGACACCCTCCCTTTCCCCGTTGAGAGGAATGCAGCAGCTGAGGACTTGCACATCAAATTCCTGAGATGCTGCCAAAGAAAAAACAGCAGCATCCCACAGACCTATCTCCCACCAAGCATCGCAGTGAAGCTCAGCCATGACCAGGCCCAGCCAGAGAACTGTTTGCAAGGGCGCTGTGGGGGGCACAGTTCTGCTCTCCTCCCATTACTGGGGATGCACAACTCCTGTGGTGACTCCTCACATGATCTGCAGCCTCGCAGAGAAACCCCTGAAGGAAATGCAGCAGCAGAGCTATTGCCTATGGCGATGCTATGGAAAGAAGTGGTAGTGACAAGATGACATTGAGAGTCTGACACTGTAGATTACCCCAGAACCATATCAAAATGACTCATAGTTATCAGATCTAGATGACAATGAGACTCTGGCGTCACTGTCATCTATACTGAAAAAATAAATAAGTGCTACATGCCACTAGCCACAGGAATGGACAAGCATTATAGATATGCTGCAGCAATGCTGTCTATGGCAAGGATGGTTCAAGAGCTTTGATAATTAACCTAAACTCAAACTTATACAATTTTGTCTTTTTCATTAAAGGGGAAAAAAATATGCATGAATATTATGATTAATCTAGGGATAATTCTTCTTACAATCACAGAGCAAAGTGCTGGTAATTGAACAATATCAATTAGGTATCAATAAATATTGAATTAGTACTCATCATTCTGATGTGCAGAATGGCAAGGATGGATGCATCAGGCTAGTAAATTGGGTACCGGATGGAAAACCTTCTGCATTCCAAATGCCCTCCTGTGAATAGCATCCAGCAATCCTATCTGTAGGCATTAGGCACAAGACACATTAACAGTCAGCAAACTCAGGCTATGTGCAAGGGCAAGCACACAAGGGCTCCCTGCTACACACAGTGTGGTACCCCCAAATCGATTCTCTGACAGACATGGAGCAATAAGGCAAGTGGCACTGGTGACTGCGAGCAGACAGCAAGGTAAGAGGGACAGCTGCAATTATTAGGAACAGACAACAGCAATATCCTACAAGCAAGGAAAGAACACGTCCATGTATGAACAGAGGAAAATAAAAGATACTTTTTCTCTCCCGTTTTTTCCAATGAAAATATGTTAAATAGTAGGTTTCTTTTTCCATTAAAATAGTTTTACCAGAACACTGTTTTAACTCCTGTCCAAAAAACTCAATTTCTCTTCCTACGAAATTTTAGAAGAAAGCGCATTTAAATTTTTATTTCAAAGGAAAAGGAGCTGCTTCAGACTGACCACCAGGTCATTTGTCTTTTATTGCCACACTTGTTTTTCTCTTCCTTTTTCCTTTTCATTAAAGTCATACATTGAAACTACAAGCTAATGAAACAATGATGAACATCTACTTCAATAACACTGAGAATTCTCAAAAGTGCTTTGTTTGTTTTGTTTTTTCTGCAAAATTAACACATTAGAGACTATTTACCACTGTACAAAATTCCTTTCTTTATTTATGAAAGCTACATCTTTACTATCATGATGTGAAATGAAAAGCCTCCTGTACTTGTTGCATACAATTAAGCTGCAACAAAAGCCAGCCCAAGCCATTTCACATTTCATAGGGCTGCAATTATTCTTTAACTGTTAGAATATGCTGTCCCCCAGGAGCTAATTACAGAAAAGCTCTCATCACATACAAGAAACACACAAACAAATCCTTCAAGCACAAAGCAAATGTTCAACATTAAAGAGATGCATTCAGGAAGTCACACCAATCAGTTTGGTTCAGCTAATTACTAATCTGATTTCTGGAGTAGTTGCATTAGATAATTATGATGCCCATTCACAACTTGAAAGCCAGGACTCTGACTGATTAAAATAAAGATCTAGGACTCGAAATAAAAGTAAGGGCAAAGTATGAAATATACATCAGAACAGGGCTGATGGGGTATGTTTGTTTATTGCCGGCACTTCCTTCGGCTCTTGGCTTTGGAAGGCCCCATCCAGAGTTTGCTGCACCCAGCAGGAAGATTTCCATTGATATCACTGCCATTTGGATCAGGCCCAGAATAATAAGGCATGGCTTTGCCTTGCAGATTGTATTCATGAAGTGCCCAGGAAGGAGCTTTCGTTGCTTGCTTTTGGTCAGGCCGAGAGCCGCGTTCCCAGGCAGCCGGTGGAGCCCACGGCAGAGCCCATCCCGCGGGCACTGCCCTGGCCCAGGCTCTCACTGCCCATCCTCCGGGGCCCAACGAGAGGCAGCCAACTTTGATAAGAATTAAACTATTCAAAGACTCCACTGTAAATGTGTTTTAACTCACATTTTGTTTGGTTTCAGCTTCTGCAAGACTTTTTCTTCCTCCAGCAATTGCTTTGCTAGGGTTTGAGCGTTTATAAAGGTGCATGATCCAGAATACAGGGTACAACAATTCCTCTAGTTTCTGACCCAGCTGAAGCCCTGAATAGCCCATTGTAGTTTCATCCTGAGACTGGCAAAAATTTGCTTGTGGAAACACTAATAATTACACTTTATAGGAAAACATTGTTCTAATTAACTGTATGATGAAGTAAATATGCTGAGTTCCATTATCAGTCCAGCCCTTAGTTTCTGCTCTGTTTTAAAGACTTCACCATATATAAGGGAAAAAAAGTCTTTTAAAGCCCACTGACTCATTTACAGGTAGCAATTCATTGCAAGTGACAACACAGGTACAGGAGCAAAAAATTAGGAATTAAAACTTTTCACAAATTTACAGCCTTGCACGTCTTGCACCAACCAGGGTAGTACTACTAAGCCATCATATGCATTAAAATAAATACAAAAATGCAGAACTTGACCTGTCATTTTCATCATCATGTGTAACACCTGAATTTCTAATGAATACATGGTAGCATTAAATAAGTGTGAAATTTAAACAAAGGCTGAACTTCAGGCAGGTGAACCAGCTTCAGTACAATGTACTTGGTGGTTCTTTGCCAAGTTGGGGCAACAACAGAGATTAAAACCCCATATTTTAAACTAATTAAAGAATAAATAAGTTTCAGCTGCAACTTGAGGTACATATAAAATCCTAGAATAAAGAAAATAAAAGAGATAAAGGCTAGAAAAACAAATATCAAAAGCAAACTTTCCCATGGATCCCTGAAACTCATCAGCAGTAGTTTCACATTGTGGGGTCACAGATTCTGTGTATGTCCTTGAGAGGGTGCCCCTGCTCAGCTCACCGTGTAGGGATCACACTGCTTTGTACACACACAGCTGCAAAATCACATGGGCTGCTAAAGATTTTTTGTTGGTTAAACCCCCCTAAAAATAAAATATCCATTCAGACTGGCATTCCTCCACCTCAGTATCTCAAATAAGGCAGAACTACACTATTAAATTGTTTGCTCATAGTCACGCTGGACACTTTTCTAAAGCATTAAGGTGAAAGGGATTCTTTGCTGCTGTTAAACTAAATGAATGAGAGTTGCAAATCTGTATTTCAAAGTCAATAGGCTACAATATTTACAGGGCTGCCATATGTGATAGCTTAAAATTCAAAACTGAACGAAAATTGTATGGGGTGGAAACTAATGTTATGGAATCTGAACCAAGGCTACATTTATATTTCACTTTAATGCTCTAGCTGTTTAATCAAAATATGAATAAAAGGTCTAAAAGACCAACACGCAAAAATATCATAGTTCTGGAATTTAGCTTTAGCTTCCTATTGTCAACCAATTACTGTGTAATTTTTTCCCTGTGACTGAATAACTAACTGTTAGCAAATAATGAAAAGGCAATTACAGCAGAGCTTTGTTCATATTACCTTCTTCATTTTATTCAGGCTATAATTATTGTCAGTGCTGGAGGCTTACTGTACCATGTAAGTGGCACCAGGGAAGAAAATGGAATGGGCTGGTGCATGGAAAATTGCAAATGTCACAGCTACCTTCATCATCACCATTGGACTTCAGAGATTAAAAAAAATAAGCAGTAAAAAGCTCTCCACGTATGTTTTGCAAATTCCGTACCTCAATCTGTTGCAAAGGATGATGAACTGGTAGAAGGGAAAAAATT
This sequence comes from Corvus cornix cornix, assembly GCF_000738735.6. Taxonomy (NCBI): domain Eukaryota; kingdom Metazoa; phylum Chordata; class Aves; order Passeriformes; family Corvidae; genus Corvus; species Corvus cornix. The sequence goes on along the minus strand of NC_046341.1, from coordinate 10,328,132 downwards.
CAAGTACCATATTTGTTCTTTTTTTGTTCTTAACCTCTGCTCCCTACCTCCCCCAACATTTTTATTACTATTTAATTCCCAGGGGACAGCTTCTTTTGCCACAGTGTGCCTGGAAACAAACTCATGCAAATATTCTTTTAGCAGCAGTTCTCATTAAGGATGTCCATGCTGTTCTATAACACAGTGGCATATAAATGATGCATTTTATGGGGTTTGATCTTTACTTCTTTGCCACATACAGACATATCTCTAGGGTAAAAAAAGAACAGTATGACCTGTGTGTGCAGATTTAGTGTGCCATACTTAGGACCTGACAATGACCATTTATTTTGACCAATGTTTCTCTGGGCTTCTAGTATTTGTCAGAAACGATGGATACAAGTCAGAAGTGTGATATTCCATTTAACCTTTTTTTTTTTAGAAAGAATAACATTCCTGTGTATCATGCACTTTGGTTTTTTCTTTGCATTGTTGTTTACAAGAGAAACTCAGTAAAACAATATTTTATGCATTTTATTCATGTGCAGTGCTGCAATTGCTTTTAAAATATGTAAATCATTATATAGCCAGTTAATTTTTCAGTATTAAGTAAGGCTGACATACATTAAAAGACATCATAGCTTGATGCTGACTTGTGTTTAAACTTGCTTCCAAACTGACTGGCAAATTTTGGTATAAATTGCTTAATATAATGCATGATAATTCTTCTGATCTAGGTTAGTAAAAGAAGAAACGCATCTTTATATTTTCATAATATAAAGCTGTTTTGTACTTTCATGGATCTCCCTGTCAGATACATGTATATTCATCATCTTTCCTTAGTATTTCAGTGCTGGGTCTTTATCTTCTACTACTGTTGCTGAAGTAGATACTTCCACAAACACTACATTCATAACCTAACATTTATAATTGTTCTTTCTCCTTGACACAGTATTCGGCCATTCAGTGTCCCCCCAGCATCTGAGCACTCTCACAATTAGAGGAGTGATGTTTTGGAGTCTGCTTCACCCAAAGAAAACAAAGTGAATTCCAGCAGGAGACTGTAAGTCTTCCATAAAAATATACGGGTGGAAAACAGAAGCGTAATGGGAAATGGCATCAAGCGAAACCACAAAAATAGAAAAATAGAAGGTGCCTCTCCTGGGCTCCTTTGCAGCACCAATCCACTTTCATGTTGCCCTGTTCCTCCCCGGAGATCCTGCTCACCATAATCAATGCCTTTCTCCAGGTGGTGGGAAGGAGACCCTTCGGGTGCCTCCTCCCCTCCCCTGGGATCCTGGGCCAGGGCAGGGCTATAAAGGTGATTTCCCACACTGTATTTATGTCAGCATCACCCTGCTCCTTCAGCTGGGATGGCTCTGGGGCTGCTGCCAGGGAAAGGCAGTGGGACTTTTGGCACCCCTTACATTTAAGGACAAGACCAGCAATTAAGCCCGGAATATAAATCACTGCCTTTCTGCTCCCAATGACTCAGAAACTACACTAAGATAATATGCTTGTCACTTTTATAGCTAATGTCTGCATTTTTTAATGATTTATTTAATTCGTTAAGCCTTTCTTAACTTTGATATCAGAAATTGCCACATCCTTGTGAAAATGATCAAAAGGCATCATATTAGGAAAAAAAATTAACCACTTATTTTTTGGAGGGCAGAACAAGGAGTCATAGAAAAATTATTTGGAACTAACTACTTAAAAAAAGTAACTCTAGTTAATGCAATTTGGTAGAGACATCCAGCACTACTCTTTTTTCCCTAGGTTTAGCCAGTAAAGACTACAGAAAATGGTTTTGTGCAAACTCCCTCTTCCAGATAGGAGAATTAACTATAGAATATCCCTGGGCTAGAACAGTTCACAGAGCAGAGGAAGGGACCAGGATCACACTACATGCCTTAAAATGTCTGTATTTTAATCACTATTAATTAGATGGCATAGAACTGGAAGTAAACACAGTTGGTCATCCTAGGCAAGGGACATATTGCTACGTGACACCCAGCCTAGAGTTCATCACCAAGAGAAGAACACCTCACTGTAGGCAACGTTGCTCTCTCAGAAGGCTCCTCATAACAGTTTCAGTATTTTGTGCTTTGCTTTAAACACCTGCTGCCAGAAGCTAAAGATTCCATCTTCCTACTGAATTTTCACCCAGCAGTTTCATGTGAGTGCCTTTACACAGTCACTCAAATTTTGCTTTGTCACGTGAGTGTGAGGTTAGTCTTACTCTCACAAGGGACTTGTTTGAGAAAAAGTTAATATCATGGGTATATCTTGCCTGTCTAACTTCATTAATTTGATTTCCATACTATTAGCTAAATTTCTAAGTGTGTCTATCCCGTTGACTGCAAACAGACAATCTCACACTAGCCACGCATCCAGCCACCTGGTCCAAGAGCCCTGAAATCCAAACTGCAGCCTTTTAACCCCTCTAGTATGCTGTTTAATCTGAAGGAACGCCCCTGGTCCTGCCACACTGAAAGGCTGATATGTCAAAAACCTTTCCTATAAAGTATTTTTTAAAGCATGGATCAGCATTATTCATGGAACATGCTCACACTTATCACAACTGGCCTTATATTTAGAAACACTGAGAGCTTTCATGATCTGTGGCAAGCAGCCCTTACCAAGAATTATATCCCACACACAAAACATTCCTCTACAGTGAATTTATTCCATCTGAAATACCCCTGGTGTGGAGGCCCGAATTTCCAGCATGCCTCCTCCCCTGTGATGCGCTGACAGCAGCAAAACTGCCTGTATTCTCACAGACAAACTGAGCCCAAGGGGGAGTGAGCCCTGGTCATTCTGCAATTGCAGAAGCCTGTGTGGTACCCATAAGAAAAGCTCTGCCTCTTGCTCTCCAACTACACAACTGCAATTGCAGTTATGTATCTGGGTAGTCAATTAGTGCCCGTAAAATGCAGCTGCCTCAATAGAATAATAGTAATTTAACTATCCTATAGAAGTTATATTCAATTCTTAGTTTAATTCATGATCCACGGGCAAATCAACAGCTTAAATAGTTTGTTTTTGTTTTTCTAAGTAACAGTATATCTGGGAAACAGGAATAAAATCAATTGCATACAGACAGCACAGTAAGGGCATTTTCCTTTTTATACATTTTCCCTGGCAATGCTTCGGGACCTTTGTGGTCTGTGGTCATTTTTCAGCTCTCTGTGTCAACAAAAACAGACTTTTCAGCTCCAAAAGAAATGCATCACACATTAAATCCTTACCAAATTTAAGCTTACTTTGTCATTTTTTAGATCCTGAATAATATCATAAACTTTTGGGATTACAGAAATAATAATGACCAGAGCCCAGGCAATTTAAGCCTGCTGTGCTAATCGCAGAGTAGAAAGTCTTTTATAATAACATCTATATGCTAGAAAAATAAAGATTTCAAACCACCCAAAACCCTGCTCTTTCCATTCCCTGCAACAATGCAGAGGTCATTGCTGAGATAATGACGCACATCCTCCAAGCTATTCAGATCATGTCCCAACACAGATGAAAAATAATCTGATCACTCTTTTTTCATTAAAAAAACCCAATACTACTTCTTAAAAAAAAAAATCCCCTGATTTATTGAAAAACGTAGTATGATGTCAGTGTGAATTAATGTTTCCCATAGGCATACTAATAAGCTCCATGACATAATAACTTGTTATACTACACCAGTGGGACCTTAAAATTATTCCAAAGATAACATAACACAACACTTGAAGCAGCAGGAAACTTCCAGCATGCTTTTAGATGTTTTACAGTGTTACTAATCTTTGAATTGCTTGGAAAAACTGAAAGGAAACAGAATATTTAAAATTGGAAGCACTGCAGCTAGAAAATGACTCCATCCCAAATTCCAAATGTGCACAGGAGATTAATGTCAGTGTGAAAAAAAAGGCAGCAGAAGGGGGGAAGTTATTAAATGCACTTTCTAGGTTGGACATGTGCCTTTTGGTAGTCTGGTGAAAATCTGTTTTTATTTGGCTGAGTTATGAGGGTTTAAAAAAACAGACTTGCACACCTACCAATTTCTTATTAATGAGAAGTTGGTTTTGTTTATTTATTTATTTGCAAATGAAATTTCAGCTAATGATTGCCCAGCAACAACATCAGGACATGCTTGGGAAAAGAAGCAGATACTGCTTTTTCTGTAGCACATAAGGATACCATCTAATGTAAAAAAAACCCCTATGAAGTCAAACTAGAAATTAGTGCAGTGTAAGCTAATAACTCTGCACGGTGCAGCAATGTGCTCTCCAGGGCTAAACACTATGAGCAGACAAAAAAAGAAAATTAAGTGGTGTGGTGCAGTTCACTAAACTGTCACATTTTTTATTTTAATCTCCACATTCAAACCATTTATTCAAACAAGTCACTTGAGATATAAGTGAGGAACCCTAGATCCCTCAAAGAAAGGCCACCAAGTGAGTGCTTGGGCAAAAATCTGTGTGCTCCACCCGACGAGGCCAGAAAGGTTTTCCAGTTTTGAGACAGAGCTTCTAAAGGGTATGGGGGGACAGTGCTCAGCAAGAGCTGCCATATGGCCAGGCAGGCAGTGGCCACTGCTCCAGCTGCCCAGGGAAGCTGCCTGCCCACTCCAGCCAGCACTTGCTCACCTCAGTGAGCTCACATAGCAGGGTTGATGGAGGGGCAAGGCTCTGCCCAGGTGAAACACAAGCACGGCCTCCATAGGTCTGCATGAGCCATGCTCTGGGTTGTGCAAAGTTCTGGCCTTATGGCTTGTGTGACTTGGACAGAGACACTCTTCCCTTCTTCCAATTAGCAAAATTTCTGTGTGTCTGACATACATTTACTGCATCATCTCTTTGAACCAGCTGCCTTTCAGTCCCGTTTGGTTTCACCACCATTTCCACTTGGCCTTGCTAAGCCATTCTCTGCTTGTTCATTTCTAAAATGATAACTCTGACCACTGCTCCCAGCTGAACAGTACAGTGTTCAACCAAAGCTAAAAATGAATATTCCATGCAAAAAATGTTAACCTTTGATCCAGACACATCTCTGGAATAAGTGATCCTGTTGTGCTGCAACCCTTTGATCACTTGCACAAAAATTGGAACCATTTGCAAAAGTAAAGCTTGTGATTTGCACATAAACCAGACCTGATGGGATGGTTTACAGAAGGCTGTAGTATCCACACATTACACTGGGAATGCTTGTCCAGTCCTAGTACAGTGGTCATGCACTAAAACCATTCCCATTCTGTGTCTAACATGGGTTAAGCCCAAGTTTCTACTCAAAAGCCCTGCAGAAGGAAGCAGGATGGTGTGTCTAAAACAATAAATCACCCCGAACTCACTAAGAAAGTGATCTCGTGTCACCAGGCGTGGCGGAACAGAGCAGCAAGAGCAGCTCTGGAAGCTGCATCGGCCATGAAAGACTCGGTTTCCTATTCATTCCCTCAACTGTTTCAACATCATGGGAATCTACAACAACCGTGTGAAACCATTTTCCACAGTGAACCTAGAACACCTGGGGAGCTCTTTGTAGTCTCTGCCAAGCAGCTATCTTTAAAAGGAAGGATAAACTGCAATCTGCAAATGTCAGATACAGACCACTACTGGTACAATGGCAAGGCACAGTCAAGCAGAGAGAAGGGGTGCAGTAGGATGGATGCTTTGGGCTAGATAAAGAGTAAGATGGAAATAAATGTAGAGAATTATATGGAAAAGGAAGTATTTTAAGAGTATGCATGGGCTACCAAAGGATTGAACAAACATAGCAGCAGAGATGAACAGAAAGTGATACACAAGTAAGTTTGAAATCTGCTATTCCCATGATACACAGAGAATAGGAAAAAAAAAAGGAACTGAACTATGAGCTGGAAAAGTTCCCCCCCCCCCCCCCCCCATAAAAGAATATTAACATGATATATGACTGAAAAAATATATAGGAGCCCTGTTCTTGTCACTAAATGAAGATTTTACCTTAACTTGAATGATTCATAATCCAAGGAAAAATAAAAATCTATACAGAAATATATTTTAATTTCCTTTATCACTTACAATGGACTTGTGGGGAGGCAGTGAAAGAGAAAACTTGTTTGAGGAATTCAGTGTGCTTATTTCACAAAAACAACACAAGTTTCATTTCCTTCCCTGAAAAGCAAAACATAGTCTCTTTCATACTGAAGAGACAACTCCCCTTATAATTCTGTTTAATTTCTAATATTTGGCATGAAAAACAAGTTTAAATATACAGGAAAGATTCACTTTAATGCCAGCTTTTTGTCCATATGAAACACCACATATAGGACTCCCATCTTGGTGAAGACCCTGCACAGAAAAGCACTACAGCAATTTCTAATATTTTCTTGTAAAATGGATGCACTTAGAAAAATTTCAAGTTTCTGAGATTCTTTTTGCTAAACATTTTTCATCATCTGTCTTTAGAGATATTCAGATATTCTGCCTGTACTGCTCACAGAAGTTTTTACTGACTAATATTAAAATTAAAGCTATTAACATTATAATATTTTCCCTTTTAATATTATAGCATATACTATAGAATATATTATTATATGATATATTATTGTATTACTTATTAACAATGTTTTAATTAAAAACAAAAATAAATTTTATGTGAAAGTGTTCAAAGCAGTTTTAATGCCTGTTAACACCCCAGAACACACTTCTACATCTGCTTGGTGCATCCATCACTCACTAAAAATCTAATCACAAACAGAACCTATCAACAGGAACAGTGCAAAAATTCAGTCAGGAAAATGGGTGAAATTAAAATGGTGAAAATTTCAAATGCTGTCATTTGGTCCATTTGAGCCCAGCTTACAAAATATTCATTTAATTTAGAAAGACAGTCCATGAAAACTCACAATTGCATTGACTTGTAGTCTGATTGAGAGGGTGTGGCTTGTTTGTCAGTCAGTAGAAGTGTTGCTGGAAACTTGTGTAAGCTTGATCTAATTGGACTTTTGAGATTGACTCCAACAGACCATACAGTGAGACCACCAGCAGTACAGTTCTATCCATATGCATTCCCATAATTGCAGTCTTCTATTCTCATCAAAGCTTATTTTTTGCATGGCAAAATGACATGACTTGGTTATTAGGAGGACCAAATAAAATGCAAGTGACAATTAAAATTTAAGTGTAAATTAATTACATGCCTGGGTATTGTCAACTGCATTAAGAGTACTGATGAATGAGGAATGATGCCATCTAATAGTGAAAAAGTCTGAAGTTATGGTCTATGTGTTAAACATCAAACCTCTGTAATGCAGGTGGCTTATCTCAAAGTACTGTTTTGTGTGGGCCTGTTCCTCTCATGTCAGACACAAGCACCAACACAGTTTTATACAGAAGATGATAGGTAATCTCACAGGCTGCTTTAATTTCTCATCATTGATTTTCTGTAGGGTACACAGGAAGCATCTTCAGGATTTAGATGATTCCTATTTGCAAATATTTTTAGATAAAATAGTCATGAAATTATAGAACTAAACTCTCAGAGACAAACCCATCTTGCAGTCCAGTGGAAAACCATTCATTTTCATGCTATAAAGTCATGGCTAAGAGAATAAAACATACTAGAGGGTCCCTTGGTACATCTTGTCACATTTTTAGAGACTGATGCTATAAGGGTCTCATTCAAAACTCATTGATGCTGGTGCCATTTTTCCTATGCATGTCAGCAGATTTCAGAATGAAATAAGACCTTACCATGCAAAACTTCTGAGGGATCCTTGCAGATGTGGCGATGGTGGCCTTGAAAAGGAAGTTCTTATCTGAAGCAAACTTCTGTAGTCAGCAGATTGGGACTGGGATGAGAGGAATCCATTTTTTTAGAACTACTGACACTCATAAACCACTTTTTTCCCCCCTTCTGGATGGTCTTATCATTATTAGCACAAATATACACTCCTCTCTCTCAATCTTCAATCTCAAATTTTCTTTACATTCCTATTTTCTTCTTGTTTCAGGCAAGCTGCCATGCAGTTCTTTTGTGTACGTTACAAGAAAAGTAACAGATGCCCTTTAAGCATCTTCCATGTATATCACAAAGAAAGAAAGAGAAAAGAGAGATGAAGGAGAAAAGAAGGAGAGAGGAGAAGAGAAAGGAGAAGAGAGAGAGAGAAAAGAGAGAGAAAGGACATCGATCAAGGGCACAAGCATCTCCCTAGAAAAGCAGTAGCTAGAAAAAGGAATGTGGCCACAGGATTTTTAAGGATTTCTTATGTTTCAGTAGTAGCAGCACCGAAATTTATATCCTTTCATACCAAGCTGCTGAAAGATAGGCAGGAATGTTATAGACTGCTGTATGGTAAGACAGATCCCAGATCCATGGCAGTGGATTAGCTTAAAGCCATGGCTGAGGCCTGACTCTCAGGCGTTTCAACTTACTCTGTGCTCACAACCTTTAAGCACAGGAAGGTTGGATGATGATAAGGGAAGGCAAATGTAGTAACCCAGAGTCCTTCCAACCTCACAAGCAACCCCTTAACTGCTTGAGATGGTTGTGTCAGTGAGCATAAGCAGTTAATGGGGCTGATAAATCTTTAAGACAGAGACTGTCACAAATTATGTTTCTGCACATTTTATTAGAACAAATCCAACCTTAATCTGAATCTATTCTACCTCAAGACCCAAGCAAGTCACTGGGAAACCATGTCAAACAGAAAGAGAAACAATTTAAAAAATACTGGCAGCTGTAAAGAAATTTTAACCTTAGATATATTCTTCTAGAACAAAATGTAAGACTTAAAAGCTACAGGTCATAGATTTTTCCATAATTTAACATACTTGCACTGCAGCAAAAGGAAGTGACTAGAGAAGACCAAGCAGAGGGTGCATACTCTGAATACCTGTCAGTCAGACATCACTGTCATCATTACCTGCAATTTCAAGACTGAACATGATAAAAAAAGTTAATTGTGTCTTCTCTTAATTTCATTGAACATCCCTAATTCGGAAGGGAAACAAAATGAGAATGCAGTGAAGTATCTGCAAATTACCCACAAAAGGTTACTTAAATGGAACGTGTACTTAGATGGCAGTCCTTTTTAACTTTTGATGTGCCATGATACAGTACTCTCAGAGACACAATCACTTTATGTGGTGTCATTTAACAACAAGTTACAAAACTTTTTTTAAATTGCTGTAAGTGTAAAGAAGTCCTGGTAATGGGGATTGTTTGCCAAACTCTTGGGCCAAGCCAACATCTCTATTCCATTAATTACTTAAGATTTACTTCAATTAAGAGAATATGTTAGAAAATGCGATCAAGCTTCTAGTAATTAATGAGAAGAAATAAGAGTGTGAAAATCTGGAAAAGAAACCTACAAGCCCACAACCGTCAGGATTTCAAGACTAGGGAAAAAAAAATGAGCACATATATTTAACTAAGATGACAAAAATTTGAAAATTAAAGTCTTGATTACATCACAGAAGTGAGATGACAGATTTGCAGATTTAAATCTGCATTTTGAGAGAAATTGCTTGTGTTGCAAATACTTGAAGTCTAAATGCTATGTTAATCCCTGTATCAGTGCTCCATCTTGGAATAACTGGAGGTATGAACTTTTAAGACCAGGCTCTCCTATGCTGTACTTAAAGAAATATAATTTTCTTTGATAAACCCAAAATCTGGCACAGCTTTCTGTATCACCCTCAGAGAAAAATTCTATCCCACATCCCTCACTAACAAAGTCACCACACTGATAAACCAAAAACTGCTCAGCAGCGCTGGTTGGGCAAAACCTTTTAAATATTCAAGCCCCGACAAACACAGAGCTTGTTTTAGGAGAGGCTTGCACAAATTCTGTACTCATTAGAAGGATATAATTTTTCTAGCAAGTAGCAGAAGTAATAGATTAACTTGATCATGTCCCCATCCTCATAGATTATTTTTTAAAAAATTACAGTAATACCTGTAGACTAAATTAAAGAACTCTGTAAGCAGAACAACCACCAAGCCTTAGTCATTACATATAAGAAAAGTTTCTCAAAGTCATATTGAGCAAGTGTCTGACCTCACATTAGTGAAGAAACAGAGCTTGAACCACAGCTAATGTACACCAAACACAGAGCGTGTAAGGAGATCTGAGCCCCAGTTTCACACCTCGAGCTCTGTGCAGGTACAGTCAGGGCAGAGGGGGGCACTGCCTGGCTCACCGGTGGTGCTCGCAGGAATCAGCCCCAGTTGTGCAGAACAGTGCACTGGCAGCCCACTTTTCACAAGCATTTGAGTTAAAAGTCTATCTCATGCATGTGAAAATAGTTATATAAACCCTGGTTATCAGTGCCACATTATTCAAGAGTAGCTTGGATGTGTGGGCCAAGTCTCCAGCTGAAGTAAATCCTCATAGCTTTGCTATGGGTAATGCATAGACATTAGCATAAATTACCTGAAGATCTGTCATATCTGACTCCTTATATATAACAGCCTTAGCTCCACAACTATTTTGATGTTTGTCTTCTGAGGGTATTAACCCTAAAATCACCTGTTCTGACCGTGTGCTGGAGAATACTTGATACTGAAGCTGAGGTGACACAGAAGGTGAGTAGTAGAGGTGATATCACTGGAAGAGGCCAACACTTATGTGAATAGTAGGAAACTGTTCTTAAAGCAGTTCCCTCAGCAAGCTCCACCAATATCCTAATGGTTACACTCCATCTTGTCAGCAGATGATGTCACAGGCTCTTTCACACACAGAAATAAAAGCCACATTTCCTTTTCAAAAATGTCACCAGCAACACACAATGAAAGATTTTAGTACCCTCAGGAAATTTTATGCATGTACTCCATGGGTACAAACTTCTCAAATCACCAGTATGCTTTAGGATCTGACCCACAATCTGTGTGCAGGATCACATCACAGAGTTGTGTGAGACAGACCCCCTTTGGATGAAATTAAACCAGAAGATTCCTCACAGCACCACACCTAATGCACTCCAGCCCATGGGCACTCAGTCCATGAGACAAGCAAGAACCCACAGAAACATACAGCATGGACTTGGTGTCTACAGCTCCAACTGCTTTGCTCTATAAATCCACAACCTGATTCACATCACCTGAAAACATATGCATAACCCCAGAAAAAGCACATATAAGCAGATGCCAAGTTCAACTCAATCTGATACATCTTTTGCAAACAAATACATGAAAAGAACAAAGTGTGTAAGCTGGCTTTTGTACACTTGAGAATCGTGCCTTTCCTACAAATAAATTGATGTTAGTATTTGAAGCCTATTGTGTATAATTAAAAATGTCTAATTCACCCAAGGCAAGATTTTCTTAGTGAAAGCCTGTCACCTTCTATATGGGAAAGACATGCATTATGTATTTTTTGCACTGACTTATCTTTGTTATGCATGAGGCATGTTTTGGCAATATATAGGAAACATGCATTCAGTTTCTGTGATTTAGAGTTGCTACAATTAGCAGAAGTTAATTTTTGACAGCAATTTCCCAAAAAAGCAACAAGGAGAATTTGAGAATAAGCATCCTTGATACAACAGAAACAAAGGTGTTTCTTATGCTCATCTGTTAAGAGAAAAATCTATCATAATTCCTTGCTAAAATGTGTAGGTGAAGAATTTGCATTTTTAGAATTCAACTTTGAAGGAGCAAGTAGCTTGTTATAAATTACAGTAATTAAACATGAATTTAGAAACAGCTTCTAGTTCAAAATTGGTACTGAAGGAGACAGAAAGAGTTCATTGGATATATAAGCACTTTCATGCTATTATTCACAACAATGAACAAAATGTGAACAGGAGATCTGTATGGAAATGAACATAATATATACATGATACAGCACTACTCTGAGAATTTGGTTTCACGGTGCATCTTTAGCCAGGCCTTCCATTTAATGGAGCAGGCACTGATCCAGTGCACCAAGTTGCAGGTTATTATTCTAGTTAGATGGCTATGAAGGCCCAAAAGTGACATGAGATAAGATAATCAAATCTTTTTCCTTAAGGCACATAAAGGTCACAAAATAACATTTAATTACCCACTCTTCTAACATTTATAAAGGAGCAAATCAGAACTACTCCAGAGTGAATATCTAGGAATCAACAATGAATCAAAACATAAATGGCAATTATTTTGTGTATCTGAACAAAAAACAAAATAACTTTCTGCCAGAGGAAATCAATTCCCCTTCCACATACTCCAACTGGCCTTGGTATTTTGCAAAAATACTGCTGCAACCAGTTTGCTGCATTTTAACATGATTAAAAAGACACCCAAACACAAAACAACAGAACAAAAACTAACACAGCAAAACAAAAAACCAAAACCCATCCAGTTTTCACTAACTAAGCAAGTTTTCCCTACTTTTTACTGATTTTCATGTAAGGCTTAAGTTAAATTGGGGCTGAGAACTCATTTCAATTTTATGCTTTCTGAAGTGAGAAGAAGAAGCCATGTCTGAGATTAAACCACACCAGTGGTGTCCATTTCTCTATCTACTCCAAAAAAGTGCTCAGTAATACCATTTGAGGCAGCCTTCTATGCTGGAAATTAGTCCATGTAGTTGCTGCATGCACTAAAAACCATGCAGCTTGTCACGGATCCCCTTTTAGGTTGGCTGAGCTGAGGAACACGTCTCTGTCATCACCACTGCCATAAGTGAGGAACAAAGTAGATCCCAACACTTGACATTTTTAACCTGCAACACCCTTAATGGGAATGCACCCATAAACCTCAGCAGGTCACAGGTCACCCACCTATCTGGACTGTCCTGATTCTGTAATGGAGACTGAGTTGTGCCACCTCATCACCAATGCTAATGAAGATGTCACAGCCTCAACCTCACCTCTATACACCCCGACATGTACAAGAAACTCTTATGACTACTTAGTTATTTTTCAGTCTTTTAGATCTTCCCTTGTTTCAACCTCGACCTGCACGTTCCCATGTCCTCTGTGTCCTTGTGGACTCAACATATTAATAACCTTAAAAGACATGAGTAACATTTGGTACCAGAATGTTTCATTTCTAACCACATTATGCTTCAAAGGCTTGCAAAGAGATACAAAGTCCAACAATTTAGAGTTAATACCTACTCACAGAGTGGTTTGCAGTTCTACTGCTAGAAGAAATACTAAGAATTGAGACGGTATCTGCAATGTGAATGTCAGACAGAAGGAAATGGTCGTGACGAAACACAATTTCAAGTGAGGCTATCAGTTCTTGTACAGCTGACATCAAAGCACTGAGGTTACCTAAAAAAAACTGAACCAAAAAGCCTAATCTGATTCCAGAAAGCTGTATTTTGGCAGCCATTACCTTCTTTCTTCTTAAATTATCACAGAATCTTATATGTTTATTCAGTGGTGCGCATTTAGAACAACATATACTGAAAATGTCTGCTCCCCACATTACATAAGTGTCTAGAAAGCACCTGAGGAAGAAGGGACTTATTAAATCAGTATAGCCAAAGCAACAAAACATTTAGGGAAAAATATCAACATGTGACCTTCTTTTGAAATATCAAGAGAGTTTTACAATTCTCTGTTCTCAAACCACCCCGTTACCATTTCCCTACTAATTCCGATCACAGTTTCTAACACACAGCCCTCATCAAAATGAAGAGCTGAGCATTCTTATCTACAGGCAGACCAGACTGTCTGGAAAATAGCCATAAGACAGGAGTGATCACTGAGTGATGACAGCTTAATTCACAACTAAGGTACTATTAAAACAGCTTCTAGTGTTTCCAAAGATGTTCCAAAATCAACTGTCATAACCCCCACCATGATACCTGGTCATGACAGTAAGAGAATGACCACATAATCCCTGTGCTAGTTCTTTAAACATAGAGGATTAGCAGATCATGTATTTCTGTAAATCTTCATTGTTCCAGACAGTTAGAAGTCATGATAAGAAAGAACCATGCTCGTAGTCACGACTAATAAAGCAGAGCTTGTCACTCCTTTTGGGGTCACCAGAGCTGGATTAAGCCCATCTAGCCTCCTTTACAAAGATATACAAGATAGATTTGAAAATGTAAGTGACCATTTCAGATTGTGTAAAATTAGCCAAAGAGGTACTGAAAATGCATTTATTATCACAATAATACTGCTATTCAAGTATTGCTGCAATTAAATCAAGACCCATCTCTTACAACAACACAGGGAGAAGCCTGGATTACAAGACCAAGCAGTAAAAACAGCTGACTATGCACCTCCTGAAAGGTGGTGTAAATGGACTATACACCTCCTGAAAGAAAGGTACGCTTAGCTTTTGCATAATTTGTTGTTTCATCATATAGTTCTCCCTGTTCAACCACAGAGGAATAAAACAGAAATCTCTAAGCTCATATCTGGGCATCCCTGATGTCCAGAACAATGAGAATGTCTGTAAAAGTTCTGGGGGACCAAACCAAAGTGCACCTCTGGGCAGAGCTCCCTTTAATTTTCTTCAATTTACAGGCTCCTCCAAGTGGTTTCAGAACACCTACAAGCTACACCAAGGGAACTTGTGCCTGTAAACTGGAAATATTGTCTATGAATTAAGAAAATATATTCAGATGTCACTACAAGCCTCTGGAAGACAGAAGCCCAAGCAAACGAATCCCAGCTCCCCAGGGACTTGGGCTGATCCTTGTCAAGGCAGAGTCAGTCAGAGACCATGTCATCAAAAACACCTGCTCAAACCCCAGTGAGTGGCCTCTGCTGCCGAAAGCTGAGAGTACTCAGGGCAGCACAGTTACTTTCCTCCTTCTTTGCCATGCAAGCCCAGCCAAGGAAAGGATTGCTCCACAGACCTGTGGGTTGAACTGAGGAACTCTCCTCAGAACTGTTGAATGAGGAGCTGGACACCACTGTTAGCTCCCTGGAGCACCAAGAGCTGTGGTTTAATCTTCTAACATGCTCCAGGCAAGGTCATTTTTTAATCCTGAGAACAAGACATCACACAACTGATTGGAAAAACCTTTCTAGAACTGCATCAATTCAAAAAGAATTTTCCAACACTTAGCCATAGTTAAAAGAATAGTAGCTATAACTGATTTGGAGAGATTAAAAGGATAAATCACCCAGGATGTCGGGGAAGATAAAGCCAGTAAAGTGAATAAATGTTCTGGGTGTGGAAGGAGACAAGCTGGTTTTATCAGCCAACAGCATGGAGTCTCAGACCTAAGGCTATTAGGATTAACGTTGCTCTGTCCTTTAAAAACCCTCTAATGTATTCAGTGAAATTAAAGAGGAAGAATGTGCCTGAAGTGAGGGAATGCCATGACAGCCCTGGTCTGAGAGCCCTGGAAATGTTGGAACTGAATCCTTCAATTTGGCAGCACAAAAGTCAGGAGGCAGAGTGACTGTAAATGGTATGGAGAAACACTCTTGACACTGTCCTGCTTTTTAAAAGGACTCTAGTCTGAGTATTCAGTTGGTCACGTACAGAATTATTAATTTTTGTCTCCAGAGATTAGTTTTGGCACTATCACCAAAATCAGCAGAAAATTTTGTAGACAGGGGTGTTGAAAGGGCTACATAAAGGAATATAGTTGTTTGAATTTTTTATTATTATTATCATTTTAGGACATGCAAGTATAAAATATTAAAACTCCAAATTTGTGTTATGTTTCAGTTCTATTGATGAAAGGAAATCACTTGCTTTCTGTCTGGAATACAGGGCAAAAATTCCAGTACATAATCCTTTATGGAAAATAGCTACATTTGTAGGAGATGGAGAGCCAAGACTGGCACTTCCCTTTGGTCCTGGGAAAAATATCCCTTAAAATATGATCATTTTGAGCCTCCATATATCTGGAAATTCACTAATCACTTCTGTGTGCGAGTAGCTCAGCATGAAAAAAATACTATTACTCCCTTCCATAGCTTTAGCAAGACAGGTATCAGCATGGCATATTCATATATCCCTCTGTGGATTTATATGTAAATATGAAAACATCTTCTTGAAGGTCTCTTATTTTCTAAAGAACCTTTTTGGCAATTTGCTATTAAAGCTGCATCCGTACATATAATATTAGGCTGCCCTTTGGTCTTCATAGAAAAAAGAGGCTGTCATGAAGCTATCTGTCTTTTTCCAGAGGCTTACACAAAGCAGCAATGCTTTCAGGAGTAACAATATTCCTTTTAAAGCGACTTCTACAGATAGTAGCTACTTTTTCCACAAGTAGCTTATACAGCATATAAAATGGGCTCTTTATGAAGAAAGATGGAGTGTAATAAAAATACCATTCCTAATCTGAAAATCTAAGAGACACTGGAAGAGCCACTTACGTGTTTTGGGGTTTTGCTGCCAGGAAAAAGCACTCCGTCTCATCTCCTGGACCACTTAGGATGATTTGGAAGACTAGTCATTATTTCCTTTTGTTTTTTTCTCCTATTAGATCTAGTAGAGCTCCATCTTGGCATGTACAATTCCCCACGGGTAAGCAGAGAAAGAAGCAATTAAGTACAAAATGCTAACAAGATGTCTGAGTGAGTCAACCGTGTTTCTAAAGTATCTGTGAGTTTTTGTACACCTAAAAATCTTTTCTAGGTCAGAGAAAAATAAAAGTTAGGGTAAACCTAGAAAAAAGTGTCATATTAGGATATTTATATAAACTGTCATTCTTGTGTTTTCCCCAAACCTCATGTGCTCTAAGCTATCAATCAACAGCCTCCACAATCAGACTTTGAGTCCTGATGGAGTAGGAAGATGTCATCCAGGGAGGAAAACATGTGGAAAATCTGTTAGCCATGTGTGTCATTACTGATGTCAACATTTAAGTAAATATGCAAGAACTACCCAAGGTTCCTACAGACCTACTGCAACAGAAATTACTGAGAGAGCCTTGCCAGATTAAATGGTGCCATGTTTATCTCAATTTTTTCTCCAGTTACCAGGTTTTACATGTTTACATGTGTCTGTAGAACAGGTGTGTCTGTGTCGGTAGCACAGGAGCAATTTGCAAACTGCTGTGGTAAAGAATTCCAGGGCAATTTGTTAAATTAACGGACGTTTTCAGCTTTAATTATTCCCAAAAAGACCTGAAAATAAACATGTATTCTTAAGTATTTTCTGAATGTGAGCTATCATATGAATAATTTCAAGTGGCAAAAGCAGCATTCAGAGTCTCAGGATGCCCAATGCAGTTTCACAAAATGGGAGTTACAAACTGCAGATGACATCAGCAGTGATGTGTTATTCAGATCACGGGGAGATTACAGCAATTTCACAAGGAGGAGGAGGAATCAGCCACTTTTCATCAAAATATTACATAAATACTGATGAAAGCATATTATAGTAAGAATTAGGATTAAACTTGCAAAAATTTCATTCAGTACAAGACAGCAATGAATGCTATAGGATACACATTAAAAATGAGAGATTAGAAACCCAGAAAATTTGGATTAAACAAGAATGATGTCCAAAGCTTGGAAGCAAGGCACCCTACACAAAAGCTTATTGCAGGCTGCATACATCTCTGTTATGGTGAAACCCAAATGCACTGTCACTAAGTTTTTAAAAATCAAACACAGAGTCCTGAGCAACCTCAAATTTTAAGCCACTAAATCTCAGTAATAGTTTTTAAGGAGAGTTCAAAAGCAAAACAGAGAAGTCAAAGTCCAAAGGTATCACAATGGCAGATCAAAGTGTGAAAAGGGATTAACGGCATCTTCAGTAAATGAAGTTTAAAATTCTAGTGTATTAGGGAAGGTCTTTTTTGAAATGGTAGAAGGCTATACCTGAGCTGAAAAGACAATTAAGATAGTGTTAATTTTTTTTATGGTATCTGGCAGTAATATTTTTATCCTGTTAATTATACAGCAGACAGCAAATGTACATAATATGATAGCTCCATGCTGAGATGACATGCCTGCTGCCTAGTTAAGTGGCTACATTTATCCTATAATTAGCTTGCAGGAATGTGATTTGCATTGCATACCTAAGAGTATATATAATGTCAACTATGCCACAAAAGCCTAAAATGGAAACTGACACTCTCTTAGCTTTGACCTCTGGATAAAACAAGGTGATGCCTCTCATGACCTCCTGCTCTTTGTATTCAACCACACACAAGAAACGCATTGAAGTAATGCTAAATGTATGACAAATTCAAAATGTATGGAAATTTAAAGTCAGGGCAGAAA
Organism: Corvus cornix cornix; assembly: GCF_000738735.6. Taxonomy (NCBI): domain Eukaryota; kingdom Metazoa; phylum Chordata; class Aves; order Passeriformes; family Corvidae; genus Corvus; species Corvus cornix. The sequence goes on along the minus strand of NC_046341.1, from coordinate 10,310,040 downwards.
ATCAGTGCTGATGCTTCAGCCTGAACTCACCCCTTTCCAGGGAAAGATGATAATGGTGGTTAAAAGGCAGCATCTGTGGTTTATTGGTATTAAGTCTGAGTATGTTTTCTCTTGCATTATAGGAGCATTTCCTGGATATATATTTAACTGGCATAGGATATACATGGCTTTTCTAGGCAACTACATATAAAAAACTTATTATTAAAACTATGTTACTGTCTTCTGTATTTTCTGAAAATTCTGTATGGGGTTAGGGTGCAGAGGACTTCACTGCTACAGATACTGCACATCTGGGTGAGCAAACACCTAGAATGAACTCTTAAGTGTGTGGTTGAACATACCTTTGTCAGCAATTGCATTTCTGCTGTCAGGTAGGGACAGACTCAATTATTCTCATTACAAGCAAGCTATCAACCTATCCCAAATTACTCCACTGAGTTCAAGCTGTTTGTCCTTTTGCCACAACTCTTTGCTCCTGATCCCAGAACATACAGCACCACATTGCTCTGAGAAGAAAAGGGAAACCAAGCAGCCACAAACAACTCTGAAGATTCATCGGGTGATTTAAAGTCTTATACACACTGGGTACACCATGAATTCTAGTTTGCTGTGCAGTCCTGCAGTACCATTAGAGGCTTTAGCCTCTTGGGAGCCTATTCACAGCTGTCCTTATCCCTTCCCACTACCGGGAGAAGATAGGGAAGCAATAACAAGGGTTGGTAACCTCACCAGCCTCACACTAGCCATGGAGGGAGAGAGCCTGGGGGATTCTGCCCTTGAAACATGGCCAGGAAGTCACCAAATCAGAAACAGCAAAGCCAGGTGACAGACACCATCTCAGAGGAGTACACAGAGGAAGGAGAGAGGGACACAGGGCAGGCTCAGGGATTGTGGGACTGTCCAAGGAAGAACAGCGGATGAAAACAAAAAGCCAGTGAGGGTGAGATACACAGTGACAAGCAAAATGCAGAAGGGACCTGAGAGAGCTCTGACCCAACCACTCTTCCAGACAGAATTCTTTCTGTGCAGTGCCACAGACTGCTCCCACTCGGGAGCCCAGGCCTCTGAAACAATGCTGGAAAGGCTGCTACTGATAACAATAACTATGTAATATTAACACAAGCAAGAAGATATTTTCTTGTATTTATTTACTTGATATCTATCTGTACAATTATTGTGATTCCAGCAAATCCTTTCCCCGATTTTTATTTCTCTACCAAAACTAGTAGGCAGCCCCTATGTCTAAACACAAGGATTTAGGTGCTTTTTGATTTTTTTGCATTCCCATTTGACTGAAACTGTCAGTTATGATTTCTCACACCAAAACTTCAGCCTCTGCAGCAGTTCCAAGCTGTGCTTGCTACATTTCAGCCAGGTTGCCTCACAGGTTTTGATGCCATATGAAAATTTACAAAGCACTCTCTATTACATATCTCATCTTTCATTAACATTTGCATTCTTGCTTGCACAAACACTCCAGCACTATGTGCCTTTAACAGTTTGGCAGCTTCTAAAATATATTCTATTTGACTGCATCTCATGACTCTTTGTTTTATGAAACTGCTTACCTTGGTGCAGTAGGTCTTCTCCAGTCAAGTGTAGGGTAGCTCCCAGGACTTGGTCTCATACAAAATTCACGGAAGTTCTGGCCCTCCTCCTTAAAATTTTGCCTTTTGAAATAAACCTATTATTCTGTCTCTTTGTCCATGATGAAATGATACTCTAAACTTCTCTGATTAAAGTACATGGCATGCTCTCAAGTATGTGTTACTACATCTGTTTGCCTTATTGAACAGCTGAAAAGCATTTAAACTATTATTCACTTTTTTATTACAATTCAGTACATTTCTGTGTATGTTCTGGCCAATTTTTTTTTAATAATAATGTTGATTGCTACAACACCACCTGGTGTTGCTGGCAACTGTGTTCTTAGGACAAATCTGGAGATAGCTGGGGTTTAATTTAAAAGCCCAGTTCCTGGAGGCATGTGATTAGATAAGAATTTTTTGTTTTCGTTTGGTTTTGAGGGGGTGGGAGGTGTTTGTTCGTTAAAGAAAAAAAAAGAAAAAAAAAGAAAAAAAAAGAAAAAAACCCTTAAGCTTCTGAGGAAAACCTAAATGTGACCACAGTGTATCCCCAAAGGATCAGAAACAAAAAACCTCAGTAATTTCCTATTCTTCATTTCAGACTTGACTATTTCAGTACATCCTTAGACATGGAACATATCCACAAAATGCACATTCGTGCTTAGACATGCAGACACACAGACTTCACACACATCTTGACAGGGTATAGAAACAGTAATTTAGCAACTGTCATCAAAAGAATGTTTACAATATAAATCTTCCTCACACCTTCTCTATCCATCCAGCAGCTCCTTTGAACCAGCAATGTTTTCTAAGAGTAAAGAAAAACCAAGATTATTCTGTGAACATTTGTACTGACGCTTTACCAACTTCAGCAACTGATCGAGGAGTGTGTGTGAAAGCATTGCCTACATGTTATTTGTTTGTTGAGATGCAACTGCATAAGAGTAAAACCCTTGAAGAGTGCCTCAAGATCAAAAGAAATAAATTATGTACAAGACGCCACAACTCCCCCAATGTACCCAACAGGACCAGGCACTGAACTGAAGCCTCAGTTCAGCATGAGGCATGAAACAGGCAGCAAAGTTTTCTGTATGTGATGCAAATCACATACAGAAGAATCAGTGATTTTTCATATACTCTTAGGTCTTCGTTGTATTAAAATACAACTCTATTTTTCCACATGCTTAGCAGCTTAAGATTCTAATTTGCTCCTTTAAACAGCACTCTCCTGTTAAACTGATAGGCAAAGCTTTTTCAAAATCCCACAACATTGTTATCTAAGAATCAAACAGCAGGATGCTGGAGGAGCTGTTTAAACAACAGCTATTTCCAGCCTTGCTGGAGCACCTCATTTTACAGTATGTTGAAACACAAGCATCTTGACTAATCTTTAATGGGCACCAGAGAATGTAGTCCAGAATTTAGTTTTCAGGATGCTGAAGACAGTCTTTCAGGGAAAAACAAAACCAACAACCCAAATCACCAGTTTTATCCCACATATCCTGAACTAGGCATGTCCATCCAACTACATAAGCCTTGTTTCTGTCTTGTACTCAATGTTGTGTGTCCTTATACCTACAGGCAGCCTGTAAGTGCACAGCCCCTTCTCCTCAGTGAGCTTCTGCTGGCAACACTGGGACCTTCAAACAGGAACAGTCCTCAAGTTTCAGGAGTTTCTCAGTTACCCACCAACCAGCTGTTCTAGGGAAGAGACAATCTTTCCATGGAATATTTCTGCTTGGCTTTATTTGATAAGCTTCTCAGTCCTCTGCTCTCCCTCAAAGTCACCATTTGGTCATTAAAATGTTTCATAAAGGGCAACTTTTTCACAAAGCCAGTCTTGATATGTATAAAGAATGCTATATGCCAGTGAGTGGTAGGTGAGGTACCTACAAGTACAGTTCAAACAAGGATGCCATGCATAAACACCACCAAAAAGAAACTTTCCTAGTCTGACCCTACTTGCTTGCTGTTTTCACAAAGGTCACTTTCTGTTCAACAGCAGGAAGAACACAATGTCCAAAAGTCAGTAAAAGAATGTACAAAGTGCCATTCTGAGTTCCTGGTTTATACTTATATCAGTATTTAACTGGAAGTCTACCTCACTTGACAGTGAGTGAAATATACTTTGTACAGTCGGATACTGCCCCCAGGAAGTCTGAGAAATAAATGCCATGTAACAAAGGTGTTTTGGACACGATGTGAGCGCACACTGTGTGGGTTAAGAGTGAGGAAGGAGCTACAGCAAGCTAGTCACAGTTTGTAGAGCACCTGAAAAAATGTTGGTTTTTGAAGATAACCCCAAGGGGAAAACTTGTGGGAAATCTCCTAAATGGTGTGAAAGAAACACAGCTTTAAGATCTGCTAGTTTAAACAAACATTTTTGTTTTAACTGGAGCTAATGAAGTGCCCCACTTATTCTGAATCGCTAACGGGTTAGAACAACTACTACTGACTGACACAGCCTTAGGTAAAGAAGCGTGAGCTCAGCAACCACCTTTTAGTATTCAAGAGCTGCTGCTAAACAAGCACTGAAATCCATTGAAGCTGAAGGAATAGATCCACCTTCAGTTCCACTTTGAATTTGGCCCTATTTACTGAAGAAACAGGAGAGAGTGGAAGGTGTGAATTATCCAGTCATTTAAGCAGCTGGTGTTGAGATACATAAACAGTGATTGAGATTCTAACTATGTGAGTGTACATATGCATATACATTATACATCTAATATATATACATAGTACCAGTATTAAGGAGTCTAACAATTTTCTAAATAATTTATGTTTTTCCATTAGATGACCTGGATATTATCCTGAAGAAGCAAAACAAGTAAGAAGACACCTATAGAAGAAAACTTTGACTACAGAAATCACATGCAGCTCACATTTTACGGATGTTAGTGTGCTATTCCAGTATGAAGCTGAGCACTGAATAGCACTGAACTTGCTTTTCATTAAAAGTCAGAAGCAGTTTGCCTTCCTTATACAAGAAATACCATTAAGAAAGAAGAACAGTTCTATTTCTTTCTCCCAGAGAAAGTTTCTAGCAGTCATCTTTAGCTGATGAAAGATAGATACTGCAGGACCAGCTTTGGTTTTTTGTTACCCAACATGAGGGGTCCCCCACTACAGAAGATATTAACATATAATTAGGTATCCACTTAACATTTTTCACACATATACACATTCACATCAAAGCCTGATATAAAAAGCTGCTTTTAAAGCTTACTGTGCAGGAAATCATGTGTGATCACTTGTTCAATCTGAAGGTATGGAGTAAGCAGGGATCCTAAGGCAGTGGTCCCACTGATCCCAACACGAGCTGCACGTTGTTTGTTAGCAGAATTAGTGCTACCAGAACAATCCCAGCAAGCTGGTTGGAGGTTTCCTCAACCCTCCTGTGTTGCAAAATGTTCTTCCTCATTGCACTCTGTAATTTGGAGCAAGAGGTGAGGACAACCAGGCTTTGTTCAGAATTGATCTAACTGCACTTTAACAAACAGCATTTCACTAGCTCAACTGAAAAAAAAGATATATTTGCTCTACAAAGCCATACCATCACCCCAAGGAGACAAAACAGGGACAGGACAGTTCATTTCTAATATCAGGACTGTAAAAGTCAGTGTAACACCAGGAGAACTGAAATGTGGTGGTGGAGAACTAGCAAACTGACCATGGGCTCTTCCCCAGATGGGTACAACATACATATGCAGTTGAGAAAGCTTCATATGGATTGGCAGCTGCTGCAAATAATGTCCAAGAATTTATTTTTCTGTTATGTAAGAGGAGCACCCCCATTCTAGCTACCTGTATGAATACAACCACATCCTCCAGAAATTCCTGCTGCCTCCCAAGCATGCTGGCCATAATCCCCTAGTAGCCAGACAGCTAATTTTTTTTTTTTTTTTCAAAACTACCAGTCTATTTAATATATTTTCCACATCAGAAAAAGAATTACAGAACTCATGTTCAGCACAAGTTCAGCAGAACTCCCTGCACCAAGCAGGGTGAGGGCACCTGAGGCACATGCTCCTCTTGCAACACCCACAAGGGTGAGCAGGTAGGGAGTGGGCACTGCTGGGGGAGAAGGCACTGACAGAACGAAGCACTAATTCTGGGCTGGCTGTGTTTGTGTCTGGGAAGTGGAGACATGCCTAAACACTGGGTTTTTTATAGACTTCACCAATAGGCAGCACATAAAACGCTAGAAATGCCTTTGATCTTGGCAAAATTAGGAGATAGGACTGTATTTGGGTCAACCGCTCCTTCTTTTAGCACCCTTGTAGAAGAAAAAAAATGCTGAAGGAAGAGCAGCACAACAAAGACAGAATTGCTCCTTTGAATAGAAACAATAGAGGCAAGCATCTCTAAAATAAAGATATTGTGATTAGTTTATACACTCCTTTTTTGAAAACCTGCATTAATTTTGATTTATATTTAAATAAAAATGATTAAATTTTATCTTCTAAGATGGAAATGTTGTGATAAATACTGGCCCATGGCCAAACTAATCTCTAAAGCCTACAGCTTACAGCCCCTGTTGTCTTGTATGGATATTTGAATGGCAATGGGTTTTATCAGTATTTCTAAAGGCACTCATTTAATTATGTGGTTGTAAGAATTTTCAAAACCCCAAAGAATTAACCCTACCAATACATATTCATATTTCTCAAATTAATTCAACCTGAACATTTGAAAATATTAATTTAAAAAACACACTCATTTATTTTTATTTCTGTAAACACTCAGAGCTCTTTTCTGGTCTTGTTTATGCACTCATTTTATTTTTGTATAATTATGAAAAAATGATGTAGTGAGCTCTCTATGTTACATAATGCTGGCAATTGATCTATTTACAATGGGGGGCATTATCCAGAGAAAATGGATAGGAAGGGAGGGAAGGAATCTGGTAGCCCACAACAAAGGGCAAGTCCTGCTTGCTGAACCCATGTATCTGTGCACGGGGACCCCCATTCTGGTGTCACTGGTGTGCTCCCACTGCCTTCCACGCTGCAGCTCCCAACCTACAGTGCTGTGAGCCCAAGCACAGGCCAGGCAACTCCACATACCACTCACATCTCAGGGATGAGAGGTTTTTAAGGGCTGAGGTACCTGGGCTCCTGCAGCATGTTTGTTGCTGGGAGCTTTTCCAAACCGTGCTTTTCCGGGCTAAGAGCAGGAATGAAGATGAGACCATTACTGGACTGTTCCTGGCTGAATCAAGAGCAGCTGCAGACTTCAGATTTAAAAGAATGCCATCAAGGGAAAGGCTATCTTCCATACAACACTGCTCAGTACAATGGCCAAGGGCAGGAGCACTGACTTCCAAACCATAACCCATGTGTGTATTTTGTGACAGAGAAATGTTACCAACACACGCCCGCCGTGCTTTGTCTGTGCACAGCAAGAACTGATGGCCCACAAGACTGGGGACCACGGACTTAGGGTGTGTGGGATATGAGTTAATGTATAGACAGCACCAACACAGAGTCAACCCTCTGCTCAGCATTGCAAAACAACTTTGTTTGCTTGTTTCACTGAGCCCAAACAAATAAAAACCCAACAAAGAAAATCCCCAGCCCGCCAAAAAATTAAACAAAAAACCCCCCAACAACCAAAAATAACCCAAACAAGGACAGTCACCCTAAACACCTTTTTGGGGGTTATGTGTAGATTTGATTTCTGAATGGAAAAAAAAAAAAGGAAAAAAAAAAGAAAACTTCATTGTTAACCCAAGTTTTGCTGTGATTTCAAAAGCCAAGCATTGTGAAGGGCCCAGAGGTTTATAATTTAAACATCTCTGTAAATAAAAAATATTCTCACCAAACAAAAAAGTTGAAGTGTTTTACTTAAAAAACATTAAAGTGAATCACATTAACTGAAAACTGGGGGTTTAACTTTTGCCAAATTACTCTCTATAATTAATTTTGATTTCCCATGTTCTACACAGAGCCCATAGCAATATGATTGTCTAGCAGGAGCTATAGCACCCTCCTTCACAGGCCCCTCCACACAACACTTTTAGAAAGCTGATATTTTAGAAAAAACAAATTTTTCTGCTTGGGCAATTATCAGTCTGACATCACACTCCAGGTATGCAATGTTGTGTCATTTGACAACTGTTTGCCCACTTTGACAGGGCAAATTAGGACTCTTTCTTCTCTACAAGCTCATGTACAATTATTATGGCATCATTCTAACATATTTACTACACACAGGAGAGAAAATGGCATTATCGCTTTTTAGCTGTCACTTAAACTAAACAATTCACAGGTATATATGGTTATTGCTGGAAAAAGGATTACCATTTCTATTAGCAAGCAGAAAAACAGCAAGAAGATTAAACATTTTGAGAAACACAAAATCTGCCCTATTCCTTAGGCACCTATCCTATTTCAAGTTCAAGAATATGTCAGATAACTGATTTTTTTTTAGGCTTCTTATAGCCCCCATACTTATATCAGTTTAACATAAGTAATAACAAAACTAAATTCCCTCTACTACCACTAAGGCTGCTTATAGGACTTGCTTTGCTGCAAAAGCCATGACATAGTGGACTGAAATCTCTAATGAAATGCTGCGTATGTTGATTTATGCAGCTTTAGTGGTACCATTAACTGAAAATTGTTCTTTTCATAGGCTTATAGAGAATCTAGTGGCTGTCATTGTTCATGATTCAGTGAGAAGGCTGGGTCTAAAATTACTGTTGCATTTGGGTGCCTGTGTGAAGGATGCAAGTCTGCCCTCATTTTGTGTTAATATTTCATATAACAACAAATATAAACCTTCTATATCTAATAACATATTAGATTCCATCACTAGCACAGCTGTCATTAAGTAATCTCTTTAAAAGTCTTCCTGTTTAGAAGAAAAAAAGCAATTTTTTCAAGTACTAGTGAGATATATTTCTGGGAAAAAATACATACATACGTATATATATAGACACATATGCGTGTGTGTGTGTGTGTGTGTATATATATATATATATATGTATATGTATATGTAAGAATAACCAGGCAGTAAGCATTTAAAATTGTATTTGAGACACTAATGCAAGCAGCTAATCCTATTTACATTCATATTAGCCCTGGGTATCTTTTTCCCTAAGATTTACACATTTGTATGCTTGCATGAGTTGAAGTGCTTTTTGCATGATATCAGTACTTTTGTAATTTAAATCTATAAAAGGCAATTTCTTTTAAATATACTTCCTAACAGTGGGTGAAAGAAGCACTAAACTTATTTGAGAGCTGTACACATCAGTAAACATGCGCACTGAACTCCAGGCAATGTGCTGTGAGAGAATTAATCTTATACTGTGTTAGCTAAACAGAAAGATTCTGGGACTCCAAGTAACAAGCACGGAAAATGTCCAAACGTTTTCTTCCTATTACCTAGAAAATGTGTATTTTTTAGGATTATGATTTTAAAAATCCAAGCCTTATTTTCAGTGAGTGGTTAATTTGATATTTACTTACCTTACTCATTTCAAAATTTCCAACAAAGGTAGTCCATAAATAGCCCTAATGAATTTTATGGATCTCTAATTTTGACTACCTTCCTCTCATCTATCACCTTAATTCTGAACAACAGCACAGGACCACCATTTTATTTAAAATCTATCATCTCCTTGCACTTCCTACAAATATACAGAGTCAGGAATATTCTTCTCAGTGAAATTATCAGGAATTACAAGGAATTTTTTTGCTTAGAGACATGAAAATCAAGGCATTTGTATGAGAAAGTCTTCAGATACACTTGAGTAGGACACTACTGGAGTAGCAGGACTTGAAATGGATTGTGTGCACTAACTGCTAATTCCTTTTTGACTATTTCTTTCATTTTATATCTTGTATTAATACAAAACAACAAAATTCAAGCATGGAGGAAGAGATTGATTTTGCAAACCCTTTCTAAAATTATCAGTAAAATGAATTTTCATCCTCTGTTGACATGTTCCCAGAGGCTGGTGAATAACACAGTTCTGCCTTTTTTTCTCTAGGTTAAGTCCATCTACTGATCCAAGTCTCCCTTTTTCCTCTTACACTCCTTCCTTTCCTCTTCCCCAGACCCCAGGTTCCTCTGCCCAAGCACCCCTGTGCTCTACCCACTTTCCTGTATTTACACGGATTTCCTGGCATGCCCTCTCTTTCCTCTGACTTTTGGAGCCTCTCTTACATGCCTCTTTCTGCCTTGCCCATCTTGCTTGTCAATGCCATTTGATAACAATGCTTTTAGAACCGTTACTGTGATTATTCATGCATAAAAAGAAAGATGCTGGGAACATGTTGAAGACAAGTATTCTCAGATTCCTTATGCCCTTTCTAAAATAAACAGCCATTTGCAAAAGAAAGGAGGAAGTTGTGAGGATTTATTGCTCCTTTAGCTCTAAATTTTGCCAGCACAACCAGTGCTCAAGACAAGCCAGTGTATATTTCTCTGATATAATCTGTTGCCACACACAGATGTGTGTGTGCTTCTATTTCTGTACAATTTAAAAAAGATCATGCTGCCTAGAAGAGTACAGTTGATAAAATTTTAATAAATGAGTGAATAGTCTAAAAGTAGATGTGAATTTCACATGATATCTCATTATCTTCAAAAGAAAGGACACACATACCATCAGTAGTGGCAAGGACATGGCAAGCAGCTGCAAGTCTCAAAAACTGCATTCAGTTCCAGCAGCACTGAATGTCCTTTTCTTTTCATGTCCTTTTTTGCCCCAGCCCTAAAGGAGTCAAGAACATGATTCTCAAAGCAAACCATACATTGAGGAGAGCTCTTGCAGGTGGCCTTTGAGGAATGGTCTCTCCCATATGACGCACCCAGAGCTGGTTTAACATGACTTCCCTTCTACCCACCCTTTAGGAAACAGCTTTGCAGAGCAGTTCTTTTATTTCAGCCCTGGCATTTCAGACGTGAAAACTGGAGGCAAATACTGTTTTAGCGATTCCCCAATCACCCAACAGGATCAACCAGAATTGATCTCTGCTCTTTGAAATTAGCAGGTCTTACACAATCTTCCTTCTGTGTCAGACCTTTTCTCTTTTTTTTGTCCCTCCTTTTTTTAGGTAGGGAGGTAGGTGAAATGAGGAGTAATGAAGGGCAAACTGGCAAACAATGGGCAGCTATGGAAAGGGCCTGCATTGCTAGTTTTAAGCATCTGGGTTTGCTCCAGCCTGTTTCAAGTACTGATATGGATATGGAGTCACTCGCAAACTAGCACCCTCAACTTTAGTTAAAAGAACTATAAATCTGAAATGAATGTATAAATAATATGCAACTGTCTAGACAGTATAGGTCACTTGCAAAGAGACTGGGTCAGGAAAAGATTGTCCATCAGTCAGACAACCATAACTGATTCTGATGCTAAATAATGGTTTAGATATTCAGTATTCTATATATGCGAAAGGCTTCACTGAGCATTGGATCTTCCCAGCTAAAGTAGCCCTCTACTTATACATATCTTTATGCAGCCATAAGAAAATGTGCTTGCTATTTAAACATTAAAATTAATGCCCAAAGAAAAAGCTATTTAGCGAGGGACTGGAACCAACCTAGGTAATTGGCTTTTGGTAAAGCAAAAATAACCATCATACCCTACCCATGATAAACAACCTAATCTTATCATAGATGGAATCTTAAAAAGGGAAACAATTAAAACTTCAAGCTGGCAAAGAAACTTATTTCCACTTACAGAGTCAGTTCACAGATACATTCAGGGAATTGTGTGTTGTATAGCCTGACTTTGCTCTCTGCAGTTCAGAGCCCCTAACTTTCAGATATCACAATGCAACCATGCTGACTACACATGCTTTTGAAATTATTCTGTGCATTGTAATTTTTTGCCACTATTTTAGCAAAATAAGTATGTGGCCTTCAAGGTAACAATGCTGCCATCCTAGTGCTTTTCAGGATATAAAAGTAAGTTTTGCTGGACTAGAGATAATTAGCAGAGTCCTATACAAAATATTTCATTTACTGGCAACTTATACAGCACATTCATACATATTTGCTAAAAAAGGAAAAAGAAAATACATGGGTAATAAATCTGGCACATGCAGCAGCTGGCACAGCTGAAAAGCAGGTGTTATAGCTGCAAGACACAACCAATGGCTGGGTGTGATTCCCAATCCCAATCCAAACACATTCCAGAATCAGACACTGTAAGGCAGAGGATGCAGCAGGCCCCTAACTCCTTCCAGAGGTGGTGTGATTTCAAGGAGGCTCCACATGGTTGCATCACTGAATGCCTGTGCAACACACTGCCAAGCACATCTCAGAGCATATCTGGGATCTCGGGAACAGACTTCCATCAAACCAAACTGCACCATCGGTAGTGTCATAGCTCGTTACACTGGCTGTATCACAGCCTGCCTTCTAAATCCTACTACTGTTTATTCTGAGTGGAAATACACAGGTTATCCTGATAATTCTGAAAGCTACTCGTGTGTAGTGACGATATTTTTCAATGGATGCAGTTTGATTTTCTATGTAAAAAAAAATCAAATATCTTGCTACTTTTATACTTATGAATGCTATCAAAAATTTCTCATGTGCATATCAAACATGCACAGAAGCTGCAAATTTGGAGGTTGATCTTTTGTTATGCTGGCCTACCTTAGTTCAGCTTGAATACATCAGCCCAATTATGAATTTTAAATGCCACATGCAAAGAGAAAGAGCAAAAATCGTGAAAATGAAACACCAAGATTCATCCTGCCAATGCTGTGGCAGTGGTAGTGAACGCTGCCCTGCAGAGGCATTACATCCAGCAGTGATGACAACAACCAGCCTCACACACCAGTCTCTTGCAACTTATACCAAGAGGAAGCAACCGAGCACTTCCAAAAATCACACCCACAAATGCTGGTCAGGAAGCCCTTCATACACACGTTACACTCTGACATTTTGCAAATGTGCTGAACCCCAACCTGCAAACCCAAAGCAAATTTCCCACATTTGAGGATTCATATGCTGGTAGAAAATACAAAGGCAAGGAGATGCCCAAGTTTCTTCCAGGACTTCACTGCAAAATCCTTGCCCACTTCTATCAGTGGAGCACCATTAGCTCTTTCTCTGTCTTAACTAGAGTTCTGTACTTTTTTTACTCTAAATCCAAAAATGCTTAGAAGTCAATATTATACACAAGGCTTGAAAATGAAAGACTTGTTTTTAATCAAGGCTAACAAAATGATGAGCACGTTGAAGTTATCATTTAAGCCGTCTGGGCTAATCCTGTTCTTAATTAAAAAGACTTTCCATTTGAGGAAAAAAAAATAACATCAAGATATACAGAGTTAAATTAAAGTGTTACATTTTGAGAAGTTTTTTTGCAGGTTTTGGAAGGAAGAGATTTTGTGAGAGATCCTATTAGCTGATACTATTCTTTGTTTCTCCATTAGCAGCCTACAGGCAGAGATTTCAGGCTCGTATACAAATAGATTATGCCAAAATAGATGTTTCTGAATAATTTCACGTGTGGACACTTTTATTCTGGAATAAGAATACAGTTATTCAGAAATACCTAGCCCTACTTTAAATTCAGACCCTGCATTAATCCAAATTAGCTTTCAAACAGAGCCATCCCTTAGGCTATTGGAAGCTTGATTGTGCCTGGTATTACAAACTTGTGTAAGAGCCCTCTCCAGCCATTCCGCCTCTAATCAAATTTATTCTGAGTTGCACTGTGGGGAAAGACAACTGAGGCTTACATTATAAATGATTTTGAGGCTTTGAATCCATGTTTTTCTTGTACCTTTTTTATAATGATCTCTGTCAGCTGTTCAAAGTGTCTCTGTCACTACCATCAGGTATCACTACTTCATCTGATTGATTTCATAAACCAGGGTTCAAACATGCACTGCTGCATTGGAATTAAATGTATTTAGTTTGAGTCTGTAAGGCTCTATAAACTCGGAATATTTGGGGGGCAGTAGAGAGTCTTCAGTGTTGCCGTGCACATGGAAATGCTTTTCATTTTACATGTGTCACTATCATTTCACTGTTTTTAAAGTATTGTCCAGCCAGGCACAAAGACGGGAGAATATTTTGTAAAATCAAAGTAGGAAAAATATGTAGTTAGGCTGCTTTGGAAAACATTGCCTGTCTCCAAGTGTGTTATTTTCTTCCAGATGCCATAGATACTTTACAAACACAGTTTAGCAAGCAGCTCCAAAGGCTTGTCTACACTTGAAAATTAATTTGGATCAAGACAGAAATGAGAATTTATAGTACAATATGTCTTTATAAAGTTGTTCTCTTCACATTAAGCCCTCTGGTGCTTTTTCATAAATAGATTTTTAAGGTCCTGTCCACATCAAGCCATTCTATGATTCTCTGATATTCCTTAATGAAAACTACCTTGTATTACATACACAGCACATAAAACAAGGAAGCAGATAATTTTTACATCTTTTTTGCTAAACAAAGAAAACCACTGGAACCCAAGCTCCACTTGGGAAAATAAAAAGAAAAAAAGAAAAGAGTCCATGTTAATCAGTGCAACATTAAACAAGTTTTAAGTATGGTGTCACCCTCAACACTCCTCACCCATCACTGCTTCAGTATAAGCCTTGATCATTGCTGACAGCAACCTTAAAATATGTTTATTTCTTAAAAAATAATAGTAAAAAGCAAATTAAAATGTAATAGCCATTGACCAGCTGGGAAAGAAAAATGCTGCAATCTGTCAAAGGGGGGAAAAAAATTACAAAAGGAGGGACATAGTAGGGCTACAGAAACAGCCCTAATTTTTGCCAAAATTAAAGGGCCAGCTCCAAAAAAAGCATGCTGGAAAAAAAATTACATTATCAGAGTGTCCTCAAACAGAGGAGGGAGAACACAGTGAGAAATGAGCACCCTTCAGTGTAGTCTCTCAAAGAGGCCTCTTCACTTCAATATAAATTGTTCAAATTGCAGCAGTGTACCAAAATGTTCAAAATCCAAATGACGAAGTGCAGGAGTTATGAAGACATTTGTGAGACCATTCCCTTATTCTCAGAGTCTTGAGCCTTTAACATTTTCAAAAGCACTCAGTACCAGGCTAAGGGCACTCCTGTTCCACAGGAACCAATGCACTTTTAGAAGCCCCATGCTCAGCTAAGAAAAGGGGTCATCATCTTGTGTCCTGGGAAAAAAAACAAAACCCAACCTACCAGCCTTAACCCTGACCTCTCAAACTACACTGTCCAGCTTCACCAGAACAAGGATTCCTGTGCAGCCCTGGCACAGAAAGCTCAGAGGTGCCCAACTTCAGGAGACAGATCAGGGCTCTGGACTTGGAAACATGAAGAAACCTCCTTACAAAATGGAGTAAGGTGTCTCCTCTTCTCTTCTAGACTCTGTACCATCAAAGTATGGAAACTTGTTTTCCCTCTTTGTGCATTGCCAACCCCTCCCATGCATGCAGGGGTGGCCCTGACCAGATGTGACCTGCAGGGGCATCAGTCCTTGTGCTGAAAGGGAGCCTAAGGAGATAATGGTACTTCTAATAAAGCCATTTTTTGGTACCTCATGACTACATGACCCAGTTTAGTAGACACCACATGTGTTAAACAGCATCACAGACCCTTACACAGAAAGCAAAACCCTAGTGACATTGATTCATATATTTTCATATATCCTTCACTCACAAAATCCTATAGTCATGTAGGTTAGCACAGAACAGCAGCATTGAAAAAGGCTTCCAGCATAGAATAACAGCAAATATTGTGATGTTATGAGCAACTGAAGAACTATTCACAATTTGGCTTCAGTTTACTATCAGCTCAGAGCTGGCTACTGGTCCAAGCACTCATGACACTCTGGAGCCAGGGACAGGAATGGATAATTGGGAGCAGAGGACACTGGAATGCTGGGACTGTTATGACACCAGATGCAGTGGCTGTATCACTGCAGCTGCTGGCTCCAGAGGCAGGGGCAGCTTCCCATTTCATTTACAGTTTTGTAGCTCTCTCCATTTCCTCACTGCTAGTGTGCCACACTCACACAGCCAGAGCCACTCGTGCTGCTGTTATTTCATCCCAGAAGACTCTAACAGAGAGCCAGAGCACACAGGGATAAAAACAGAATCCCTGGCAATGCTAATGTCCATTCACATTGCTGGAAACAACTCTGCTCCTTCAGGAGTGTCAGGGCAGTCACATATGTATTTGTATCTGTTCCCTCACTGTTCAAACAAGGACAGTCATCCCAAGGGAACCAGGGGATGGAGTTTATGGCACGGCTGTTCTCCACTTGCTTTCTGAATGACATTGAAGCAATCTGATTAGTTAACTGTTTATGACTTTAGCACTAAAATTTGACAAATGAGAAGCTCCTTTTGAAAGACAACATTAATTTAAAACAACAGTTGGAGTGAGACCAAAGATACAGGGAAGTTGCCACTGCCAACACAGTTTGGTAGAGTTTGTGGGGTTTTTTTCCAGATATACTTATGTTTGATGTACCTGGGGATCAATCTACCTTTATGATCCAGAATTAGAGTATCCTTAGAGTTACTCTTATCTGTAAAAAAACAGCAAAGCAACTTAAAAAGCAACACTCTTCAATGCTTACTTAATATTCTATTCTTTCTAATTGAGTGAGGAAAAGTAGCTTTCATATTTCCTTCTACATTATTTTCTTCCTCCCCATTCCTAATATTTGAGGCACATTCTACAATCCTCGGGAGAGAGTTGCTGATTTTAGCCAAAAAGGATAACATTTGTTACGAATCGAGTGATGGAGAAGGTGGTGTCAACTTTCCTGCAGGTGAAACATAAAGGCAGTGTCATCAGCTGACTACAGAAAAAGAGAAGGATTTGTAAGTGACAGAGATCCACACAACCAGAGAGGAAACTCTCTGGCAAAACTGCTTTGAGTTTAGTGGAATATGGAGCATCATGTCCTATGGTCACTCAGACCATGATCTCCGAAGGCTCAGGGAGGGTATTTTGTGCAGTGTCATTGAAAGTCAATGCACGGTATGTAAAATTAAACAAGAGTAATCCTTTGCAGAACTGGGGCCATGTTTAGTTAACCTTTTGCAGAAAAAAGAAAAAAACTTAAGGTTGTTTTCTAAGATTCTATTAAGTCCTGCTGTATTTTAATAGGAATGAGGATTTTGTTTCATTTTTGCTACTCAATATTTACATGGTTGAAAAGAAAACAAAATATTAATCCAATCTAATCTTTTTAGGATAAAAATCCCAAATAACATGTGTGAGAAATGCTGAGGAACAGATAAGCAAGAGGGAAGGTCTTTTATATACAGCCTTGCAGAGTCAAATCCATTTTAAGAGTCTAAATTTAATGAGAGCTTTAGAGATTAAAAAAAGAAAAAAATATATTTTTTGCATATAGAACACTTTGAAGAACAAGTTGCCTTCAAATTTCTGTCACTGACGACAAGTCAAGGATAACACTAGGGAATCATGATCATAGAGATGCCAGAAAAATTAGTCAGAACGTATCACACTGCCAGATCGATCTGCTTCCCCAAACCAAAAACGTGGTCTGGAGAGCAGAAAAAGGAAAAACACAAACCACATTTTTAGGACAAGGAACCAGCAAAAAAGAGAGTTGTTTCTGTATTAAAAAAAAACAAAAAAAGTAAAAAGTAACCAGCTTTTGAGTTCTGTTTGCCAAAAAAAAAAGAAAAAAAGGTGAAATAAAGAAAATGCTAGCCTAGAAATAAATACCAAAGTTTAAAAAAAAGAAATGAGAGATGAGCATTTCACCTCAACTGGCTGTATTGGAGCCTTGGAGCAAAGACCTCTCTCTACAGCACTTCTGCTTTGGCCACAAAGTACAAATCTGATTCCCATCTTCTGAGAACATCATTGTTGCTGTTCCCTGAGAAAAAAGTCCTATCAGGATGCAGCGTCCATTTCCTCTTCATCACTGAATGACTTCTTGAAAACAAAGAAGTTGGTCAACAAACCATCCAACCCTAAACCTACAATTAATTTATTTTACAACTTTTATTGAACTACAAACAGTAATGAAAAATACAAAAGAAGTGGAAAGACAATGACAGTAGCATTTCAACCATCTATGGAAATCTTAGACAGACAGACATGAGCTGAAAGAGTCCAATGAGGTATCTATGGAAAAAACTAATTGTGTGTAGGTGAAGGGAGACTTTAGGAGAAAAAAATATCCTTTTCCAGTCTGACTGTCCATTGTGTTATGTCAGTTCAGTAAATGATGCTCAGGGTGAAAAGGTATCTAGGAAGAATATTGTGCATCAGTATTTTTCAAAATACAGAGAAAGAAATGTTACCAGGAAGCCATGAAAAGTGATATCAAGCAGAAGGAATATGTAAAAATCAATTAATGAAAGCAAATATTAATCAAGCTACGTTAGACAATAGAATGGAAATGGCCTGAACCCTCATGTTCACAGAAAGGAACTGCAAATGATAAAGACGAGAGAATCCTATTCAGGACAGCCACAGCCGAAGCAGTTCTGTGTCTCAGCCTGACCCTGTACCATCAGCAATGCCACTTCTTCAAACCAAGGCTTTTGGGGTGAGAGACGAGGCCAAATTCATCCCCACTCTTGACTTACCCCAAGGCAAAGCAACTAAAGCAGGTCCAGGCCAAATCTCCCTTATTACGTGGGAAACGATGCACAATTTTAAGTCAGGCGTCCCAAGAAAGTGGCAGTAAAATGCCTTTGTCCCTGCTGCCACGCTCTTTGTCATACACTCTTCCTGAGAAAGTTATTCGGCAGCTTTCTGACAACGGGTCCTGAAAAGAAATGTGTGATCTAAAGCAAACCGAATGGGATGCTGTTCTTGGCAGAAAGGGATCAAATCCCATGTCAGTCAGAGCACAGCAAACTCTCTTCCACTCTGTCAGCTACAATTTGCCCATTTCCTTCCGTGGACTATCCTCAAAAAATAAACATCACTACACAAAAAGCGACTCAAACTACATCACCAAGTCAGATTTAGCTTATTCCCAAGTCACCTCTCCCAAATTCACTGGATTAGATCACTGCAGGCTGGATAATATGGTAGAAGAGAGCACACACAAACACCAAACATAAGATAATTGCACCCACACAGCCTACTGGAATGAACAAAATTATACATGGCAAGTTTTTAACTCAAGAAATTAGCTCTCTTTATCTTCTGACACAACGAGTTAGACACTGTCTCTAATTTTCCTTCTAAAATAATTAACTTTGCAAATTACATTTCTCAAGTTGTCCGAACATGGCTAATTATATGTATTTCAGAAATACACATGCATAGAATGGCGTTGTAGATTATATGGCATTGGTTTTGTACAAACTTCCCTCTTGATTGGAAGAAACAAGAGGAAAAGTCCTGAGACCTACTGAAAACTCTGAGCAAGAGGGAACCAAGATCTGGCAAAGACACAAAGATGTGTTTAGGGCTATTAAACCTTCTACTCTTCAACAAGAGTGGACACACCCAATTTGTGAGTCATTCCTTGGACAATTAAGTGGAACTTATACTTTAATGCCTTGTTACCTCTATGACAGCACAGTGAGTGTGTACAGACATAGTTCTGGTTGCAAGGTATGACATTTTTCCCTGTTTATTTAACTGCTTCCTTGCAGGGAGCAAGGCAGGAGCCTCGCAGACTCTGACCCTTCCGTGTCACAGAGCATCCCTACAGAGTCCAGCTAACCCCAGCACAAATTGTCCAGGGCAGAGGAGTGCATGCAATCCTAGCTTGCAGTCCTGGGAACAGAGTTCTCACATGTTCACATGGCACAGCCAAAGCAGAAGCATTCTTAACTTTAGGAGAAAATCTAAGGGGACATTCATTTATTTGCGTAGTACTCATCCCAGCATCCTGTACTGCTTTTGTTTTGTCATTTTTACCTGTGACACCACAGCTCTAATCAATGCCACAGAAACATGTATAAATCATGGCTAGTCTATGGTGAATTGTCATAATAAGAACCCACATCAGAGACCACCAAGCTGCTTCTATGTATCAGCTGAAGCAGGAGGTTCCAGTTCCTGTAACATCCAAACACTCACAGAACTGCAAAGCTCAAGCATTGCTTTATTGGCAGTCAGAAGATGCTCCATCCACTGGATATGGCCTTCCCAGAAGTCATGGGGTTTATTCAAAGTGAGTCACTTTAGCTTATTAAATCAACATTAAAAAAACCCTGAACAACTCTGGTAGTTTATGATGGGAAAAACGGTATTTATTTGTCATGATTTACAACATGTATAATTAACACACTCACATATGGCCCTCAAACAACACACAGGATTAAAACAGTCTTTCTTATGAGCAAAATCATCATCCAAGTCTTTTATCTATCATTTTATAAGCAAACTGACTTATGGTCAGTAAGAATATATTCTCTGAGGGATAAGTATATTTCATAGAATGTGGCCCACTTCAACCTCTCCAAAAAATGAGCATTGTCAGTCCATTTCAGACAGCCATGGTAATGCTTTTGTGAGCAAGAGAGACTTCTGGTACATTCAGTTCTGTCAAACACATATAAATCCCTATTGAAAATATATATATGTATGTATATATGTATATACATGTATATATGTACTGAACTGTTTGTTTGTGGAATCTCTGCTATGCTCAGGAACTTTGTCATGTGCCAATAGTTTGTCCATTCTCCATAGATAAATGGGCACAAATCAGAGTAGACACCTGCCTCCTTCCACCTGCCCAGTTAACTGAAAAGGTTCACAAAGTCTGCAATCAATCCCTACATTAAAATTATCACCAGCATCAACAAGATGCTGAAAATTTACTCAGAGCGGCCAACCTAACTGCTCTTTTTTACTTTGTCATTCTCAAATCCCTGCTCAAATGACTCACTTTTTTTTCCATGATTCCCATTTGGCAATGTTATGATGGGTACTCAATGGGAGTACACTGCTATTGTTTTGAAATTTGCGCTGTTATAGCATGGTAATTTCTCATAGGTATTTGAATAAATGTTCTTTTCACAGATACTGAAAATACTGAACTATCTGTCTGTGAGCAAAGATAATAAGGTATCTGAGTAGGTCAGCTATTTTACTTTTCTCTGCTACATTAAGGAAAAAAAAAAACGTGACTACAACATATTAAACACTAAAGCAGACTGCAAGGAGTAAGTTCAAAAGTGAAATGTTCCCAAAATCCAGTAGGTATCTGTAACAGCAGGTTTCACTTAAAGTGGCTATCACTTTACTGGTTTTAACAAACTTCAAAGTAAGTGTCCTAATGCTACTCATTTTGTGTGTCTGTTTTACATCAGTCACAATTCTGTATCACGGTTTCACTTCTGCCTGATGCTTACAATGAATTTTTGTAACTGGAAAGCACATTTAGTGTATGGATTAAATTAAGAATGGTTTTACAAAGCAGCATGATAGCAGACATTTATGTTATTAACTCACTTTTTTACATATCTGCTGATATGTTGTTGGGGCATGTTAAAATATGGTATGGTAATCCATACCACATCCATCAGCAAGATAAATATACTTAACTGAAATAAAATCAGAGAATCAGAAACCAGTTTCATGGGGCTCCGTTTCACATCACTGAAATAGAGGAACATTTTTCAAATAGAACTATTAATTTTTAATTCATTATACCACTTCGATTCAATGCAAAATGGCTAATTTTAATAAACCAAAGTGTCAGGGCTGATGGTGAAATCTCATACAGATGGAAAGCTATTCTCCGAGGAATGCAGCCTGGGAGCGATACCTTGAATACCAAAAAGGTATTCCCCAGCATGGAATTTTTATGCTATTTGCCAGCACATGGAGTGTGCCGGATGATTTCACAGCCCTTGGTCTTTCCCACTCTGAGCAGCAAGACCACGAGCAGTGGCAGCACCTGCAGGGCAGTTTAGGGGAGTTAAAAGCACACCTATCAATGAACCCAGGAGCACTGTGCACCACAGTTTCCTTGTTCCCTTAGAAGATCAATCCCGAAAGAAACGTTGTGGGTCTACTTTCTCTAAGTAGAACAAATGAAGAAGGAGCTCGTGATTCTCAGTTACAACTTATTATGCCTCAGCCTTCTTCCAAAACCAATGCTGTTGTGTTCCCACAGTGACCCTACTGCTTTGGGATAGAGAATGGCCAGCACAAGAAGTGCAAACTGGAGTTAAGTAGGTTCATCAGAGATGAGTGCGTTGGCACATCTGGCCCACAAGGCCAGTTCAGGCATAGCCATGAAGAAGTGGTAACACCATAGTGAGCAAGAAGAAAAGGCATTCCATATGCCCTGCTAAGGAACATGAAGTCATCCTATTTTTTCAGTCATGTTCCTTTAGGTGCTATCCAGTGGCAGGGGAGAACTGTGGAGGTACATTTTGCTACATTTCCTATGCTTTCCATTCAGTCTGGATAGGATATTCATATTTCTGTTATCATAAAATTTCTCATTTCATCCCAAAACGTGTTTTTTCCAAGGCTAAGGAACATGTCGCTCTAAGCAGTTTATAAAACTTCTAACCTGGACACCTTTTTTTCCCAATCACCTCCCAAAATATAGACACATTAAGAGATGGTGCAATTAAATCTATTTTTAAACCTGTCATTTTGCTAGAAATACTTGATTCTGCCTGGGCCAGTTAGTTACCCTGTTTCTGACTCCTCTAGAACATGTACACAGTGTACACACAGCTGCTGGTCACCAAAGATCAGCAGTAGTCATTTGTTGAAGGGAAGGTAAAAATCTTCTTGCAGATCCCAGGAGCAAATGGCCATATCAGATGCATTTCTAAGGCAAAATTAAACTATTCCTTAAGGCTGTAATAAAAATCAGCCACTGGAGCTTATTTTGGGAGCATTTCATTGATCCAACAGGATGAAAAAGAAAAGCTGAACTTCATTAGCAGGAAGAATTTTATCAGGCACACATGTATTCATGCTGTAGGACTGAAACTAGTATTCTCCTTTCCTCTTCTCCCTCACTACACAGGTCTTGTCCCTGGAAGCAGAGAGAAGTCTTGGAAAGGCTGAGCCCTCTGTCCAAACACACACATATATTTGTCTGCCTTTTATCATAGCAGTTCAGTGTCTAAATGGACTTACTCTTACTTTGTCTGCATGGACTTACTCTCTCTAAGGACTTATAATGACTGGCAGAATGCACTGAGGCAGCAGAACTTGCCCACAGGCCAGTCCTCCTCCCTCCTTCATGCCCAAAGACGTGGTGGTGAAAATAAAAAAAATGCTTCATCTTTTCAGTACATGGGGCTTTTAAAACCTTTGATTCCAAAAGCTAACAAAATCTTCTAGGCAGCTATCACTGCTGTTTGCCTCCACCCAGCTCTTAGCTGAGGTTGCTGCTTGAGCACCAACTGATGGTCCAACACCAGCAACATTGATAGCCAGTGTGAATATGCAGAATGCACAACAGCTGGAATTGTAGTTATTTTCCTGTGCCCTCCTCCAGGTACCTGCAAGTATGGTATTTAAAACTGTCAGACATCAGCAGTTAGGCATATCCAGACGTCATAGCTGCCGCCATCCAGAAGGAATTATGATTTATTGTCATTTTGAGATTATACAACAGTTATTTAGTCATTTTAGAGTACAAACAACTACTTTAATAAGCTTACAGATAAGTTATTAGTGTGGTGTAGAACTCCTTTGAAACAGTAATTTAATTACTCCTTCCCTTGGAGGATCTACAACATCTAGCACACATAAAAGGAGGCATCTCACGTACTAACTTGTCCAACAGTTATAAAGACGTAGGGAGACATGAAAAGAAGATGCTGAAATATGTATAACCACAGAGTTCAACAATAATAGGAGTCGAAACGATAAGATAACAAGGATCTTTGCAGTCTTTAAATACTGCTAGAGGCCACATTAAAAAAACCACCAAAATTATTTTCAACTGTCTGTATCAGTACTTGACTCCTATTTAATCAGTGTGATTTTTGGGGCCAGAATCCTCTGTCTCAGATGCACATGGCTCCACATACCCTGATCCTAACCTGCAGCTATCAGCGCACGCAAAGAGCAAAAGTAGTACAGGATGAGGAATTTAGCAACCCCTACAAGGTACAGAGAATTGGTCAATAACAGCAAAGCTACTCAAAGATGAAATCACAGAGAAAAGAAGGGAAAGTTAACCCAAGGGAGGTATAGCAAATGTTTTCATAGCATTTTTATATTTCAAGTTTATGGTGATGAAATGGAGAGCTTATGCAATTCATTTGGGGTTTGGGCCTCCATTGTCCCAGAATCAAGAGCTCCATTTATCAGTACCTTGCAAGATTAGGTACTCGCAAAATTATTTCAAAGAAATCCTTGACAAATGTTTTGTCAACATTTCTGAATGCAATATTCAAAATGAACCCTCTGTAGAAAAAAATATATAAACAAAGAAACCTGGTAGGAGGAGGAAACTTATCTTAACACTTAAAAAATAATTGAATCAGGCCATGAATCTTGAATCTTTTTCAAGCAACCAAAAATGTTGCAAATATTTTATGCTCCAGATGAATTTTACTAGAATTTTTACCAATTTGCAGTTTTCAAAAGCCTGCGAAAATGAGAGTAGTGAAAGCTGAGCATTTGATACACATTTAAGTTCCTCTTTTTTTTTTTTTAAACTCAAGTAGGATAGTTCACTGACTGTGTAATAGTTCCTCCCAAGGTAATTTGCTATGATGCTAAAAATGTTCCCAGAATATTAGAGGCAAGATTTTATTTTATGATAAAACTAAAAAGCGTATAAATTATGGGTTGCAAAATTACCAAGGATAACACTAATTTATGTAAATGTGTACTGTACAATACAAAGAAATATTCATTTTTGAGCAGCATATAATAAGATTTAAAAATCCTGCTGATTAAACAAATAGCCTTTTTAATGCATTTTGGGTTAGAGGGAGAACGTTTCCAACATGAAATAGAATTTTTCTAAATTCAAAATACAAATAAATGAAAATTAAAGAATTAATTAGAAACAACAAGCTGTATTTCTGACCACAGCCAAGAATACAAATCAGGTAAGATAAAAGGGAATTTTATATGAAGTATTGTCTATCACCACCTCATCTGCCTGTGTGATCACAACCTCCAGGATACTGCTGCTGCTGTCACCTTTTCATCTTCATGCCGAGCTTCTTCTGTTCCTCCATGAACCAACAGATCCGAAGAACCACAGTCTAGCACTTCACCAACACACTCCTCATCTTCTGAAAAGTCAATGCTGACTGAGGTCTCAACGCCCTCTACAAAGGCTGACAGGGCCCCTTTGTTGGCACCATGCACACTGTGAGAGGTTACCTGAGCCTCTTCAAAGGTCTGGTGTCTCACCATGACAAACTTTGTTCCCTGCTGAACAAAGAAAAGAAAAGACATGAAGGCTCTTTCAATAGGACACTGACTTCCTTAGCTTTGCCCTGAACTGTATTTGATACATTAGGGACCCTAAGCATGTATGATGCCAGAGACTGTAACATTTTAAAGCCAGCACAGTATCTTTCTCAGGGAAGGATTCTGCAAAACAAATATTATTACAGCAACATTCTTCTATTTCCACAGAGAAATCCTTCATGCACACAAAAAAGACACCTGCACACATTCTGCATCAAATAAACAAGCAAGTCTCAGCAAGAGGAAGAGTGTTTTTTGAACGCACTCACTGCTACCACAAGACTCAGACTCCACCCCCAAGTCGGAGCACTGTGGGGTTTTCTCTCCGCTCCCAAACACCTGGTTCTGGCTACTGCTCCCAGCAGCACACTGAGCTCTGCAGCTCTGGAACCCATCAGGGAACTGAGTATGACTCTCCAGGAGGGATGCCAGAGCAGTACTGGCACTGCAGTTAAACTCCTCTTATTAGTAATGTGTTTATATACAAAATACAACACATAACACATCCAAGTAACTTAAGCTCAGGGCAGTGTTGTTGAACTCCTTCCTTTCCCACATATGTGATATTCCATCTCCCACTTAATTCCAAGTTTCAGCATTGGAAGGATTGTCATCTAGAGCATGCAGAGCACATCTCTTCAGGCTGCAAGCATTTATTGCTGGACATGTGAGAATATACAATCCCTTCTTTTCATGCTATCCACAGATGTGTGCTATGCAACCCTGCTAGACAACATTGCACTATAAAGACAAATTATTTCATTTAAAATTATTATTCTAATTGTTTTGACTCTGGTCTCTGAATAAAAATATGAAGTGACATTACTTCCCAGCCAGTACTCACCCCCCCCCAAAAAAAAATTGGCAGAGTATCACTTTCCAAATGACACATGACATAATTTACTACAAAAGGGAAATGTTCTGTGACTAAAATGACATAATGTTGATTTCCATGCAAAGCACAGTCTCAAGGATTTACAGATAAGACAAGAATGACCACATATAAGTCTCAAGTTTCACTTAATAAATCTGTGTAGCAGATTTACACCAGCCATTTACACCCCAGTGAAGCCATGATGATCACTGCTCACTTAGAGACCAAAATTGATATCTGCATTTGGGGAAAGTTCAGGTCTTTGGAAACCACAGTAAATGGTTTCTGCCCACAAAAATCATCCTGAAGAACCACCACCACAATGTAAGAAGTAACCTTTCATAACAGTAAATTCAGAAGGTATATATGTTCACTCCTTTATATGTGCTGCACAGCACCGAGGTAACTGGGCAGAAAGCAGCTGTGTTGATTAAAATCTGAACACCGGGTACCACTGAGTTACTATTACATATTTTCATGGTACAACTTGCAATTACATCATATCTTGACCCACAGATTGAACTCAGATACTCTATTCAGTATTTCCTGAGAATGCTTCAGATGACCAAACACTTCCAACAGTTTCAGAAAACCAACAGAAAAATTGCAGGACCAGCTCAACTTCTCAGAAACAGGTCCAGCTCAGTTCCTGCCCTTACATCTCCATGAACAATCCCATTTGCTGTCAGTTGTGTTAAATGGGCAACTTTCTTACTAGTCAAGCAGAAAAGATGGGGTGGGGAGGGGTAATCCTGCACACCCAGTGTGACACGGCACCAGAGGAGCGAGCATTAAATTAGAGTGAGAGGTTATAAGTCTGACAGAAATCTGATCTGTATTCCCTAATTATGGAGGCTCACTTCCACAAAACTGACACAAATGTTAAGCCAAATTAAATGTTGTCTAATTAACTATCATATACATGCCTTCAGAGTAGGATGTCTACATGTTATTTAGCGAAGTAACTGGAACACAAGGGCTCGTGGATTATCAGTCAAGGCAGAGCTGCCACCCCAGCTAACTGTTACAAGGTGAAGCCATTCCATTCCCACACATCCCTTCCATGAGTACTGCTTGTAATATTTACAGGAAAAGGCACATCAGTAAACAGGGTTGCCCAGCGAGGCGGGGGAGCTGCGGGGGTGATTCAATGGCACTGATCTCCCCAACGAGGTGCCAGAAGCCATTATGAAAGGCCCAGCTGATGGGCTGATGGCAGATAAAGAGAAAAAACCACCAGTGCTAGTAATTCATGAAAAACTACACGCTGCCATGACAGCTACAAGTGCCAAGTGACAGCTGTCAAAGTAAATGGAGTTTGGGAAGCCTTTCTTAAAGGATCATCTACATGTACATGTTATTTTGGGGGGAGGGAAGAATAAGCATGAAGATTTTCATATCTATTCCCTCCCTTGGGACCCAGGTGAAAAAACTAATTTATGATGCTCTTGATTTCAGTGTAATCATTTTGGTTTTTGACTGGAAAAGATAGAAAGATATTTACTTCATTTCAGATCACTGTTCTTGTATAGCACTAAGCCCTTTCCATGTCATCAATAGCAGGAAGAGTCTTGAGCACAGGTGAGGCTGTCTGGGCAGGGAAGAAGGTGCCAAGGCTGAAGGAACCTTGGGTGTGGGAAGGGAGAGAAGTGAAAGCAAACCACACTCTGATGTGGTATGGGAGAGCAGCAAGAGATGCCCTTCACGTGGGCTGCATTATCTGCAAGGGAGACATCATCCAGATTAGTCTCAGTACTAAAGGAGAGCACTAATCCATAGTCTAGAACTGGGAGGAGCCAAGCAAGACAAAGCAGCATCTCAGCGTGGGTCAGCCTGCCTTGGCACAACTGCTTTCCCACCAGAGCAGGGACAGGCTCGGCTGCCCCTCTGCGTGGGTAGCAGAGCTCAGCCAACATGGATCCGATTGATTTGAAGGGGTTTTGTTCGTATCACAGAAGGAAACAGCTGCAGCAGTCTGAGCAAATCAGCCACCACTTCCCATACAAATCACTTCTTATCCTGTCTTAGCTTCCTGAAAACATGATTTTGTTTGTTTAGGAGCAGCCACATTAAAATGCAATAGCCAAAGCACTGGAAAATCGATTTGTGAAAATTTTAGAAGATCTACATCCAGCCATGGTTTAATGGATAACACTGACCATACACAATACAAACACACAGAGCTCCACTGTTTACGTGCTCTCAGAGCATGGTAGGAAAGGCACATCACAAAAAAAAAAAAAAAAAAAAAAAAAAAAAAAAAAAAAAAAAAAAAAAAAAAAAAGGAGAATTGGGCAAGGAAAGTGTGAACAAAGCCTGCTATTAACATAATTCTCCCTAATTGTTTTACAACTGTTAAATTGACAGCATAAAAGGCTCTACTATCATTACCAGCTGTAGTCTATCTCTCTCTATCCACTCTAAGCTTCAAAACATTCTAGTTACTCAAAAACAAATGGAGCCAAACATTCAAGCTGAAGTCAAACAAAAAGGAGGATCTTGGAAGTTTAATGCCCACTCATACCCAAGAACAAATAAAACCTTGCAAAGACCTATCTTTTCCTGCTCTCTCCAGTAACAAATCCATCTAAGCTGATTACATTTTGCATTGAGCATCTTCTTGTACTGCTATTCATACCATTCCCAGGCCCTCACCCATAACAGATTGCTGCCAGGGTTTCCATGTCACTGCTTCCAAGAGACTGTGTTGGGAGGTCATTCTCAATCCTGACTAACCATCCTGTAGCCTGATGAGAAACAACGGTGCCACACAGCACCTCACTTTAAAACCAAGCACATGGCCTTGCCCCTGGCTTCTCTGCTGCATAGATCCTCATCTGCAGCTGCTTTGCTTCCCCAGCAAGGCAGCCAGAGGGGCAGATCCTGACGCTTGCCCTCAGACAGCGGGTGGTGTCCGAGTTCCACTGGTGCCACATGACCACTTCACAGAAAACAAACAACATTATATTAAATGTAGCATTAATGTTGAAGGAAAAGTGGTTGAGCAAAAACTATTAATAGAAGGGAGTCCACTGACTAATTACAGCATCACAGAATATGCTGAGTTGGAAGGGACCCACAAAGATCATTGAGTCCCACTCCTGGCCCTGCACAGGACCAACCCCAAGAGTCACACCATGTGACTGAGATCACTGTACAAACTTTTCTTTAACTCTGTCAGGCTTGGGGCTGTGACCACTTCCCTGGGGAGCCTGTTCCAGTGCTGACTGACCTCTGGGAAAAGAACCTTTTTCTAATACTGAACCTAATTAGAAAAGACAAAGCCTTTCTCCCTGTCCCATCCAAATGACTAAGGAACCCTGTCTGAATGGGATGAGGCAGACAGCGCATGGGTGAGACTGTGGCCTGGGGAGCAGCTGAAGGGGTTTTCATTCTCTTATGCCTCCCAAAATAGTTATTTCCCTATTGTTGGTAACACTGGGATAAAGAAGAAGTGGCGCAGGTCTGGACATTTCTATTTATGCTTTCCATTTCTCAACACATCATGCTTACCAAAAATAAATAAACTAAAACCACTTTTGCTTTTAACCAGATATCCTAAACCCCAGTGTCTGACTGTGCACAGTGGAGTGAGACAAGAATAAGGGGGAGACACTTATTTGGGGAAGGGAAAAAACAATGGAGAAACAGGGTAAAAATGAAAACAGGGTTCCATTTTTCCAGTCAAGACGCAGTTTGCCTCCGCTCTCAAAGGTCTGATGCTTCCAAGATCAACACAAGCAGACAAGCTTCTTACACCCGAGCATCAGCATACATGACCTGACTTGTCAAACAAAAGAAACATTAAAAAAAAAAAAAGGCATTTTCTCAAGGGAATCAAACACGCCCTGTTTCCCCTTTCACCGCAGCCTTGTGTTCAACTTCAGAGCCTTGCCACAGGCACCTCTCCTTCCCTCCTCTCTTATACACCTCTGTCCTACCCCCAGGTGAGCTCTGCCCTCCTTTGACTACCCCTCCCTGCACTGTCCCACAGCTGAGAGCCCATCCTGGGGCACACACCCACACCCTCCCTCCCCTGACAGAAGTGGGTCTTAGCACCTTCCTCTGTTGTGGGTTTGCCAACCACGTAGTTGACTACTTTAGAGACACAACCTGCTGAAATGCTGAGAGAACTTTATCAACTTACAGTTTGCATGGACACATGCTTGTGAAAATCTAGCAAAGGTAGAATAGCACATAATATCTATTTTATTAAGGAAAAGAAAAAAAAAGGATGTGTCAAAGCTTTCCTGCAGTGACAAACTGCTAAGATCCCCGTCACCAGCATTCACTGTGTAAGAGATGGAGGGGAACTCACTGCAGCCAGGCAGCTACCAGCAGCCCTTGTGTGCTAACCAGAGGCTGAAATTCTCCCTCTTGAAGCAAGCAGCAAATAAATTGTGTCCCTTTTATCTGCTTGTTCATAGCATCATTGTCTTAGATTTTATGCTCAAGACAGTAGCACTACTGTGAGATTTCCATATCCATGGGATTGCATTACAATGGAAGCCCAAGGCCAAGTTTAAGGAAGGCTGTGCAGTCATCTCCTGTAAAAACATCCTTCCCAGCTTCAGCAGCTGTGCCAGGATAGCAAAATTTGTACCCTGAGAACATATTTTCCTAGTGGCCATGTAATCACCTTCCTTTTGACCCCTTCCCTCTCTCCCTCCTCTACCTTATCCCTTTCTACCCAATCTAACATTTCTCAGTGTTCTGTGTAATTTTTCCTCTTCTGAATGCTGCAAACACAAGAGTCCCAAATTATCATATTTTTCAGGACAGATTTTTTTTTTCTATTTTAAAGAATCACACCTCAATGTTTAGAAATTAATATTTTCAAGGTATAGATAGCATTTGTATAGTTGTCTCTGGCTTGAGCTCAGAATTTCTATAGAGAATAATCCATGTATTTCACCTTTCCACAAGCGATATGCCTCTCCTTTTCCACCCCAAAAGAAATATTATAACAATCACAGCCACCCAAAGAAGTTTATAACATTTCTATTACAAACGTATTTCAACCTACAATTACCAAATTACTTAATTATCATAATTAGATATGAAGCTTTACTGTAAATTAAGATTAAACTGGGTTGCTGAAATAAATGCTAATATATTTAATTGTGGGATGAATTATTTTGGCTTCATTGCTATTCCTTAACAGCAAGTCTTCCAAATAAGTACGACTGAATGATGTCTTTACATAGAATTACCCAAGCTCACTCTGCAGCAAACAGCAGCAATTCAGTGTTTGAAGCAGAGGGCACTTTTCCCTGTGCACCTTGACTTCCAGTGAGCAGATATTGATCTCCACAGGAAGCTAACGGCTCTTCATTTTTACTTTCAAGGTTTCAAATTAATCTGATAATGGTTGAAACCTATTCTCTTCCAAGGCATTACTGGTAGACATGAGGAGTTCCTCCTAGAAACATGGACTGAAGCCAAGAGATTGGAAGAGGGAAGGTCTGCCATACTTTGTGTGGCTGAAGAGGAGAAGTTACAGCCCTAACAAAGCAAAAGGCAACAAGGGACTGTTATCAAATGCACTTCTACCTCTGCCCTGTCTTGTCCAAATCTGCATCAGGCTGCCTCTTTCAGCACTTCTCTCTGAACTGAAACAGAATTCTAATTGTAGATAATAAAGGATATTGCAAGGCACACAGGAAGAGGTAACTCTTAAAATGCCTGTCCCTCATAACCTGCCGCACCATTTGAGGCCAGATCTTTGCTGCTGCAACCACGCTGTGTGTTAGACAGATCTATGCTGCTAGCTTGTTTAGTATATATTAAAGGTAGGTATGGTAAATTTGATTTGCAACCCGTCTCATCTCATTTACATCCTGAAGCCAGTGCAATAAAATACTTCTGACATATTACACTGGCCTATGACATGATGCCAATGGAAAATGACATGCCCCACCATGCCAAATATGGTAACATTTATCTGAATATCTATGATGCTTTTTTTTAATTGCTGAACAATCCTAAATTTAGCCAGAAAACATAAGAAGATAAAGCATAGATTGAAAAAAAAATTACATATTTTCTCAGCATCTCACTCAATTTCCTTCAAAATCAGTACAGAGCACAGAAGATGGGCTCAAGACACTTTCAAAAGCCATTGGGAAGTCTTTATACATATTTTTAAAGTAAACAGACACAATGCATCATAAAATAGAAACATTTCAATATTTATTTTCAATATTCTTTGTGAATTTCTTTTATGCAAGCCCTGGAATAGCACAGAGAAGATTTAGGTTCATGATAAAAATGAACTCATCAGCCACAGTCTTTATCCTGGCACTGGGGAGCCAAGGCCCAGACCTCAGAATCTGCACATGAATCAACATTAAGTCTTCATGGACATGCAGCATTTTCCTCTAAAAGACCTGAGAACACTTTATAAGCACTAATGAATTAAGTGTCCAGCACTTCTGTGAGATAAGGAAACACCATCCTTCTTGTACGGACTGTGGGCAGAAGGAGGTTAAGTGATTTGTACAGGGTCGCCAAATAAATCTGTGTAAGGCACAGCAAAACTCATGTATTCTGTCTCCAAGTCACGAGCTTTGGTGTGAGACCATTCCTCATCTCCACCTCAGTCACACGACGGCTGGTGCTTGAGTCACCAGGTGTTTGAGACAGAACCTCTAACACATACATTTCCCATCTCCCCCTAATTACTCATATTTTAGAAGTATTCACATTTTTACATGCTTTCTTCCATGACAAAGTTTTACTAGGCTTAAAAAGGTCAAAGTAATTACATGTAAATGTGTCATACATGTTATAACACCCTGCAGAAACCAGTCAGGACTCTTGAAGGCCAAACTGATGAGGACTCTGTAGGGAACTGGAAGAAGGTCCATCAGAACCTTTATAACCTGGCTGTCACCTGCAGACAATTCCCTTGGAGACCTGCAGGGTTTCAGGCTGCTGAGAGGATCCTGAGAAAACAGAAAACCCCTGTTCTGAAAAATATTTTGTGTTTCTCGCCAGCTTCAGTAATGAGATTAAATTAAAGAAAATTTTAAATTGAATACCCAGGGCAAGAAACCAACTTCCTGGTACTCTGATGTATTGAGCAACGTAATCTCCCAGAGGAAGCAGCAGAGCCCAGATTGCTCAGAGCCAAACAGGGCCAAACAATTAGTTCCCTTGTCCTGAGACAGACAATTTCTCACCTGCAAATGGGCATTTTTCCAGCAGACAAGCTCAGCCTTTAACAAGATAGGATTTTTTTCCCCTTTGTACACGTACAAAGATGAAAAGGCACAGCCAGTGGAATGGAGACAGGGCAGCCAGCAAGGATCCCAAGAGCTTTCCCAGCACACCCACCCCAGCCCTTACCAGGAGCAGGTGGATTCACACACTGGGAGGTGGGACAAACTGGTCAATAACAGAATTGACTAAAGAAGTAAAGGAAATCCACATAACCTTAAGTGAAAAATATCATCTGTTAGCTGCCTCTGTGACTGCATGCACATAGCCAAGTGAGATTATTCTACACAACTTTTATTTACTATTCTTGCCATATTTAATTAAAAATGCTTTTATTCATCCAGTTTCATTAAACTATCCATTACCTAAGAAAGGCCAGTTTAGACTTACATTTCAGTTTGAAAGCACAGAAATCTATTTGTGATCTGCTAGAGCAAGCAAACCAGTGGAAAAAAGTTTCAAAATCAGAAGGAAAAACTCCCCAGTGCTGCTTATTCTCACTCCTGACAAACTCAATATATTTAAAACACGTGCAGAAATTCAGAACTACTCACAAAGTGGGTTTGAGCTGATGCTGGTGAATATCAAATGAACAATGAATGGTTTTGCAATATGTAAAAGACATAGTGGGAGACTGGTACAATCTGCCAAAACCAGCCTTAGTAAAGTGATCTCAAGAATCTCAGGGACCCAGCTGCAGCACTAAACCCCACAGAGCAGTGTGGGTCCTGTTACACCCAGCTGAGAGGCTGGGGCTTCAGATGTTTGGTCTTGTACAAGGTTTTAGAAACCTGAAAGAATTTCTCAGATGCTTTTTCCAACAAGAGTTTTCACTGGAAAGGAAAAGAAGGGAAAGCAATTTACATGATGCTACTTGGTTGTTTGTTTGAACTTAAAAACAGTCCTTGTGCATTATTTTCCACCACCTTTTAATCAAGTTTTGTCACACCCCTTAGTCCCAAGCCACAAGGACCCTTGCAGCAAAGGAAGCCTTTGCTGGAGAAGCATGCATTGCCTGCACTCCCACGTGCAAGCTCCTGCAGAGGTGAGTCTTGTTTGGGGACTGAAAGGAGAGGAAACGGTGCAATAAGACCAACTGTGAGACTTAGAATGATTTTCTGCCATGTTATTCTTGGTCATATTCCACTGATTACCTAGTCAATCATTCTTTTACTTTTAAAAAAAAATCACTGTTAAACGGCAAGAAAGTTCAGAAACTAAAGCTCAGAATTGCAGAACATCCTGTGTTGTTGGTGTCCAGCCTGACTGGCAGGTCCTCCAGTCTGCTGCCAGAAAATACCACCTTTTCCTCTGGCTAAACAACACTGACTACATAAAGCCAAATAAAACGTGGAACCAGAACCTGTGACTACAAATAACTTTAGTCAGACCAGGAAGGGGAACCATTGGGTTTGGCAACACAGACTATAAACATGTCCTTCACATGCAGGCTGTCTAAAAATGGCAGGTTGCAGCAACAGGTCTAGTGGCACTGGGGACACCTAAGTGCAGTAAATTCTCAAGGGAGGATTCAAGCAAATTCTCTCTCCCTCTGCGTGTTCTCATGAGACCCCACCCAAAGCACTGTGTCCAGCTTCGAGACCCACAGCATAAGAAGGATGTGGACTTGTTGGAGTGAGTCCAGATGAGGGTCATGAAGATGAGCAGAGGGGTGGAGCAGACCTGTGAGAGAGCTGTGACTTCTCTGGAGCAGAGACAGCTCTGGGGAAACCTTATAGCATCTTCCAGTACCTAAACGGGCTCCAAGAGAGCTGGAGAGGGACTTTAGGCAAGGGCATGGAGTGATGGAACAAGAAGGAATGGCTCCAAAGTGACAGAGGGCAGGGTTAAATTAGATATGAGGAAATACGTAGAAGGTGCCCATGGGCAGGGGGAGTCAGAACTAGATGGTCTTTGAGGTGTCTTCCAACCCAAACCATTCTAGGACTACTCATGAGCTGCTCAAAGTTGAAGACTTAAGCTGGATCACCAGCCCAAATGATCATATTGTCTCTTTTCCCCCATGGGCACCTAAACCACTCCCAAATCCAGCAGACAGGGCTCTGAAATTCCTTCCCATACTTTTTCACCTGCCTGCCAACAGGCTACATCCATGGTGTTTGCACAAAGGCCAGGGACAAGGAGGTGCAGCTCTTCTTGTAGCACAGTCCTGTCTCAGCCATCCCCCCTCATGGTGGCACCTGCAGCTTCTCCTGCGCTTGTCCATGGGCTGCGCCTGAGGCACAGGGTGCTGCAGCATCAGGGTTATAAATGCAGCCCAGCTGAAGGTACCTTATCCTAATTCAGACTTTTCTCCTCCAGAGAGCTCAGCACATGTATCCAGATGCTCCAGCTTCACTTTTCCATGGAGCTCACTGCAGGGTTTATACCTATCCAACAAGCTATGGGTTAAAAAATCCCCACGCCTCCTTCCTTTCCCCAACCCCAAAACAAACCAACATCAGAAGGTAACCCAGATGCAAAAGTCCATCCAAGCCCTCCTTGCAGTTTGCCAAGACTTCATCCATTTCATTGCCTTAAACCAGGCTGGTTACATGATTTCAGCTTTTTCCAAGTTCAGCAACAAATGTGTAATGTTTCTGTCTATCAAGCATTCCTTTGCTGTATTGTGTCTGATGGGTCAAACCCCTAGTAAATCAAGCTCATCGTAAAGCAATACTACCACACATAAATTTAAGCCTTTTAGTGCAGGCCTTTCATCAAGTCATAATGCTGTCCATGCAGGAAAATCTAGACACTTTGGAAAGCCTAACTGCAAGTTCAGACTATGAAATGCTCATTTTTCTCTTTAAACCTCTTTTTATCACCACTTCTTGTTGCCCTATGGTGTATATTGATTATATATATTATACAGCAAGAGAGATAATTGTGTGAAAAGAGCTGTGTGTCATTTGAGAAAAAGGAAAATAAATAAGTCTATTTGGCAAGACTGTGAGACACTCAGGGTGAGTAGATGTCACTCTTCCTACAAAAACACACAGTGGTTGCAGGCGCTGCTGTAACCTAAATTGTAACAATTACAAAAGTAATTGTTAAATTACAAAAAAGACATCAAACTCGCAGACCTCCCAGGGACCCTGTGCATTTGGCCATCCTCAACAGTAAAACGAAAGGTGGGTGTCCCCTTTGTCACTACATCATGAAAACTGGACCAGGTGGCTAATCCTCCTCAGGGAACTCGAACCTTGGCAAAGCATCTACCAGAGGCTGAACAGATGCTTAGGCACTCATTAACCAATCCATTTCATCGTCACGCACACAAATGGGAGTGTAACACTGAGAGCCTCAGAACTCTGCTTCCACCCCCCCAACTGAGACCCAAAACCTGCCCCTCGCTCATTTAATGTGGCCCAGGTCAGTAACACGAGTTTAACTTTTCCAACTGCCTGGGAACATGTAGGTCAGCAACGCAACGCAGCAGGAACCCAATTTCAGAGATTTTTGAGCAGTTGGATGTAAGTTTTTGAATTATTTTGGGGTCTAGCTTCCATATTTATAACAAAGCAGTAGCAAAGCCCTTGGGTCCCAGCCTGCAAGCACTGTTAGATGAGCTGCCACTGCCACAGCACTGGTAGGGTCATTGCTGCAAGCAGGACACCTGACAGCTCCCATCCCTACGGCACTGGCAGGCTCATGGATGTTAGCAGGAAACCTGGCAGCAGCCTCAGAATCGGGTCCTAAAGACTGCAGAAAACTTGAGGACGACTTGAAAGTTCACATTACAGTGGCAGGGTGGCTCTAATACCACTAGCAACTAACTGAGGATGGGATTATTAAAAAGAAAAAACCAACCAAACAAAAAAGCCCAAACAACACAAGAAGAAGAAGAAACCTCCCCCCATCAAAAAAAAAAAAAAAAAGCAAACAACTGTCAAGACATTCAATGAAAGCCTTAGGAGATATTCAAAGATCTAAAATACTGCAGGGGTGTGTGTATACAATATAATTTCAGTAATATAAATACAACAGGGGATATGAGCAACAAGTCACAAAAAGCAAAGCAGATTTTTTCTGAGAGTAGTTTTAGAAGTTTATGCCATTAAGAAATGAGGCAATATCTAAAAGGGACAGAGAAAAGAAGTTAACCCTGCCTCAACACAGTTTTAAACAGAAATGTAGAAAAACTCTCTTGTCCAGCTACTTCCTTTTCATGCTAGACAATAACTGAAAGAAGAGCATCAGTATCAGCAGAAGCAACAATGTAAGGAGAAACAACAAGAAGGACTCCTGTACACAGCCATACTTTAATTTCAGGTCATTTGCTTTCTCCTAGCATAGCATCAACAGAGAACTGCTCCATTACCTGTGGAGCTGAAGGGAACAGCATCACAGAAATGCCAGGCAATACAATACCTTGGTAAAGTCAACAAGCAATCAGAGAGTCATTCAGTCAGGGCTACAGGAAAACTTGCAGCAGTGCCCAGATATTTTTGCAGGTAAATCTGATTTTTCACACTAGGTTCACTAGTTTAAACAACAGAAACATCCATCAGTACAACGCTGGATGTTTGGTCAGTTAGGTGTCTTCAAAAATCTTGGCTATGACCAATACCACACATTTGCCTCTGGGACTTACAGCTGCTTTAAAGAGGTTAGTCTGAGTTCATATTAAAAACCATACATTGAACATTATTTCCTGAAAAAATTATCTTAATTGGTGAAATGTAATGAAATGGGCTAAAACTAAACCCTGCCTTAGGCATCAGGAGCTGTCAGAATGGCCAAAGCTGGACCAGAAGAAGATCCCAGGGAAAACTTTTGTTTCATCTCTGCCTGTCTACCTCTTTCCTGCCTGCCAGAGAGCTCAGAGCACACTGTCGTACTCACCAGGCAGCAGTCAAGGCTACGGAGAGCCTTAGAAGTAACTTTAATGGCCTTTGGCAGGATAAACCTTCTCTAAAGTTTGTATTTTTAGTCCATTTTCTAAGGTAGAAGTTAGTGATGGCGTAGCTTGTAACATGCCTCTGAAGAGGAAATGCTGGTGGATTTTGGAGCCAAAAAGGTCATTTTATCCTCAAAGGACAAGAAACCAGCAAAGGTCTGAGACTCCCTTTGTGTGCTTTACAGCACTGGGCACAGGGGGTACAGAGACTGGAAGAAGAGATGCCCAAGAACAAAAATGCAGCAGAAGGGAGAAACGCCTTTCCAGCTGCCAATCTCCAGGCAACTAAAGCCCACAGCCCCCCTCCTTCCCCATCCTCAGGGAGAGAGAGACCAACTGCTGCAGGACTTACAGGAACTGATCCTGGCAATGACAGACAAGACCCAAGCCTCAACAACCTTAGGAAAGAGCAGCTTTGCAGATGCACACTTTAAAAAAAAAAAAAAAAATCTCGTCCCAGGCCAGAGTAGAGACTTCTTAGACCCCAGATCACTGACACAACAGTCAGCAGTGGTGCTACTGTCATGTCAGTGCAGCTGTTGGCTCATCCACAGGAGAGGCTCAGCACAGATTTTAGATGCCAGGACAGAAAGCTCAGTCCAGGTGCAGCTCATCCTGCTGCGAGTCAGGGCTGCTGGCAGGACCCCGGCTCTATTCCCAGCTCTTCTAATTGCATCAAAGGGAGGCAGAGCAGGAAAATGCCACAATTCTATTTACAAAAGTAAGAGCTGATGAGGATTATTTACACACAGCAGTAATTCACAGTTACATCAAACCCTTGGGTACCTTAATTCTGTGCATCACACACAGAGCACAAAGGGTTTCTAATTGCAAGTCGCTGGTAGCCAGGAAAAAGCCCGGGGAGCTGGATCAAAGTAGGTGGGATACAAGCACCTAGGGAAGCTCAGAGATACCCCACAAGGTTTCACTGTCCTCAAAAAAATGCTCCTTCCTATACTTTGAGCCCAAATTCATAAACCTGTTAGAGAAAAGCTAATTTACTCAGAATTTTTCACCTGCTCAGGAAACACACAAAACTGAAGCTCCTGATCCTTGGGACCATTACTGTACCCCAGCACGTCATCCACAAGAGAGGTCTGCCTTCATTACCCTATCCTTGCCCATAATCATTCTGCACTCACCTGAAAAAGTCACACAGGTTTTGGTGACTGCAGCCAGGTACCTGCCAGGTCACTCCCCATTACACAGCTCCATTGGTGGTTCATCAGTGCTTCACTAAAGTTCAAGCAACTTCAACTAAAACCAGACACTGAGAGGAACCTTCAGCTAACAGGTCAAAATTATTTCTGAAAGCCAGGCTGAAGAAAGAGCACTGTACTTTTGAAACAACCTAGGGAAGCCCTTTCCTCACAAGCTTCCCCCATGGTAGGGGCCCAGGGTGTGCTGCCAGGTACCGCTTTATACCCCCAGGTTGTGGGCAGGTGTGCTGGGGATGAGTGTGTACCCCGGGGGAGAGGCTCAGGGCTGGGCAGGGCTGATGGCAGAAGCTCCAGCATCTCTGCTGGCGCAGCTTCACCCCTGGGGCCCCTTGTTCTGTAACGATTATTTGAAACATGGCAGTAAAAAGACTTAAAATTTCAGAACCAGAGACACTCTTACA
The DNA here is from genome assembly GCF_000738735.6 of Corvus cornix cornix. Lineage (NCBI taxonomy): Eukaryota > Metazoa > Chordata > Aves > Passeriformes > Corvidae > Corvus > Corvus cornix. Next base: position 10,270,490 of record NC_046341.1, on the reverse strand, counting down.
GGTTTTGATACCGTTTGCCAAGTTTTAGTGTCATGCAAAATCGTTTGTTTGCTGGGTTTTTTGGAGGGAGGGAGCAAAAATAAACTTTCTCTGCAGAGTGACCTGCAGCAGAAAAAAGTGCCAGCGAAGCAGGAGAGCAGCAGCTGGGGCATTGCTGCCTGTGCTGGATGTGGCACTGTGCAGTCCCTGCTTGCTTCTCCCAAGAAACAGGCTGTCCTGGGCTAGTGCCACCTAGACAGCACATCCTTGCTACGCGTTCAGCTCGAACACGAACTCTATCCTGCAAGCAGGTGCCAACTGGAACAAAAGCATCCTCAAAAACAAGTATTCCATCCCTCTGCCTGATTGTCCTATTTCTGGGAAACAAATCAGTGCTTTAAGAAGGCCAAAGCATGCCTTGACCAAATACAGCTTTTTTTCTATTTAGAAGATACACAAGTGCCTTCAAGCTTTCCTCCTTCCCCTGCCATTCCAGGGGGAAAAACCCCAGCAAAACAGAAGAGAAATGAAGTCAAATATGCTTTATTACTTACTAGTTGGTAATGTAATACTTGTGACAAGCTGAACAGTTGTAGTAGGTGACTAGTGGAAGTCACTACACTGTTTAGAATGAAAACAGGAATGAGAGACAGCTCTGAAAGGGAGATTTTAAGCACAGCTCAGCCATCCTACCGTGCCCAAACCAAGTACTGTTATCCAGTTAATTTAGTGAATGAATCCCTCAGGGTCTCCAGCCATCTACCACTACAGCTCATTAGAGCCCAATATCCGACTTTTCATGTTGTATCACTGAAAGCACTTATGCTTAAAATGTAATTAAACTTAAAACAAACAAGGCCTCGTTTCCCCCCTCGGCTGCCCTGGGACGTGCCCCAGCCCTGCCTGCACGGCCAAAGGCACCCACCTCTGCTGTGTTATTCGGGAAAACGCCGCGTGCTCCCCACACCGACGGCTGACATTCGCCTGGCTGGTCATCCTGTGAGCAATTAGAAATCTAAATACTGGGTGTAATGCCTGGCTATTGGGATTTAGACTCTTACAAACGAGTAATGCAGTAAGACTTGCTGTCCAACGAGGTGTCTTATTGAAATATCCCAGGCTGGTTTGCTTGTCACAGCTGTCGTTTCAGCCATTTGCACTTACACTGTATTGCTTTCATTACAAAAATAGAAATTTGTGTCCTAAGTGCTGTTACATTACTAATGCTAAATATTTAATTCCCCGGGGTTCTAATTATGGTTGAGCACTGGCAACACTGATTCTACTTTTTAATAACAACTGTAAAAGCAATTTGAGCATTTTTCAATTAATTAAATACATAGTGTACGAGTAACCTCTTGTCATTTTGCCCTCCAGGACCTGAGCTAATTTGCGTGGAATAAAATGTTTTGAAAATTAACTGATATACTGGTCTGATCATTGTTGTTCTATTAAATTATAGTCTGCCAAATGAGTGGTGTATAATAGTTACATACTGTACTGTTCCCTTATTTATGATGGCGTGGTGGTTTTTTGAAAAACTTCTCCAGCACATTTCTAGAGAGCATACTGGAGAGGACTAATTAGCAAGCAGGAGATGGTCTGTGTACCACGGGCATCAGCAGACTTACAGTGCAGGGAGACTTCAGCGATGAAAAATAAAGCCTCTCTCCACTCTCCAGACCTCATTTTGAGCTTCTTTCATAGCTGAAATTAAAAGTGTTAATTAAATGACTGCATAAACTTCTATGGATTAGTTCGTAGTTTACACTTTAACATATGGGAATTGACTCAGAATATTAAGACACATGAGCAGTTTAGAAATGTTTTTGTCTTCAAATTGCAGAACCCAATAGGAAAAGATTTGTCCATAAAATGAGTTTGTTGCACTACAAAAACAGTTAAAAATACCTATCCTGCTCATGAAGACAACCAGGCATAAAACTAACTTGTACTGCATGCCTAACACAGTGCTAAAATTATAAAGTGCATTTTCCATTTACACAGTCCTAGAAGTTTAGAACACTGACACACAAGAGCACCTTATGCATCCTGGTAAGGGAAACTAACTTCTTTTCCAAGTCCCACATTAAAGACAATACAAAATCAACTGGGAAGAATTTAGCAAAAAACCCTAAAATTTTGAAAATCATTTTTCCACATGTTTATTCATAGCTGATGAATAATGTTCTTTCAGCATGTATTTTAATATTGTATTTTATTTTACAGCACGCAATAATGGTAAGTCAAACATATTGCTTGAAAAGTGCTTAAGGTCTAAATACTACAAAATATACAGGTGAAAGTTTGCTAGTTTTAGCCAAGTAATTTAACAGTAAGGACAACATTTTACTCTGAAGTCATATGAAATATGAATGATAGATAAGCAAGCCTATTTTTTCACAACTTGCAGAAGTATCACACATGTGGAACATTGCACTCATCATACTAGTTAAAATGAAACCCAGCCTCAGTTTAAGCTGAGTAAGATTTCTTGCTTGCTACCACGACACTCACGCACTAAGAGCTGCAATTCAAACTAAGCAGGATTGTATTTCAGTTAAAAAAAATAAATTAATTAAAAACTCCCACAATATACTGCAGATTTCTTTTGGTACCAAGCAAATTAATATTCTCAGTCAGCATTAGAACACTATTCTTTGCCAAATAAATACTAAATAGAATATACAATCACTGTCAAATAAAAGTGCTCAGGTCAAGCATTTGTGTGTAGGTGTATAAGTACATACATAAAACACATACATGGACAAAATATGAACACGAGCAATGTATTGCAATAACAGCTCTCTTCTTAAAGACAGATTTATATAACAGCATAAAACTTGGAAGTTATCTTTACTACTATTAAAAGCTCTCCAGTATCTCTAGACGTCTGCCTTCAATAAATCCTGGAAACATTCTGCTCACATACTGAGTTTTAAGGAATGTGAAGCATATGTCAGCTTCAATAAAAGCAGTACAGTTCTTTAATTACCCCATTCACCCAGCAGCTGCTTTAATGAAGTATTTTTCTGAACATGTAAAAATGTAAAATACCCAAAAAACCAGTCATCTATGTTCAATGACTACTCAGCATCTAACAATAATGGATATACTGGAGGACAAAAACGTGAGTTGTGCCAAGTCCATAATTCTCAGTGACTGACTGTAAAGCACTTAGAGTCAGCATTAAGCTTTTAAAACTCTAACCCTAATCAATCGTAAACAAAGAAATAAAGATCTCACAGTTATTTTTAAAATCTTTAACACTACCACATAACTTTAAATAATTTTTCTGCTTTTTCTGATTTGCAAAGCATTCTTCCCAAGTCAGTATGGACTTCTGCATGAAAACAGGCTTGTACATACAAGTTGAAAAATAACACTACCTATTTAAACACATGAGCTAATTATACCTGGCATTTTGGACTTTAGTGGGAATATATTGATTGCCTCACAGCAGAACACATCCCTGTTAGCCAAAACCAAAGGTGCACAAGATTCAGAAATCTATGTGGAGACAACCTTTCCCCTTCTCCAAACACTTCTGCCCACAAGTCTTTTCATGGTACAGGACAGCAAACACCATCTCCCCAGGCTGTAGGGAACTTGGAAAAGTATGACTTGCTCACATTTATTTCAACCTTGGTGACAGCACAGCAACAAAAAGCCCATTAAAAAGAAAAAAGGCAGATAACTGGATACAATCAACTTGCAATAATTTTCTTGCAACATGTTAGTGAATGGGTGCCAGCTGACTAATCTTAGTAGAGAACAAACCTAATTTACCCACAGCAGGATGTTGTCAGATTATTTTCAACCTAATAATTATTTCTAGCAGAAAGGCAACATTACACTTTGTAGAAGTAGACACTCTGTAGAAGACATTTGCTGTGAAAAAATATGTTCATGTGCTGTCTGATTAATGTGGGTAGGAGCAGGATGGATGAACCAGAGAAACCCACCTAAGCCAACGAAACACCCTACAGAAGCAAGCAGTCAGGTGAAAGAGGATCTTTGAAAAAAGGCATGGCATTAGGAGACAGGAACACTATCAACGTCCCTCCCAATCCTTTTTGAAGAGAAGCTTAAATAACTCTGAGTAACTTTTCAATTGAAGCTGCTATTCTATGAAGGTATTTGCTACGCTGAGACTTCTCGCTCCCTTCCAAACCAGAAGGATGTCTAAGATGACCCAGTCTGACCCCAAGTGTTGCAAAAGCCACAGAAGCCTGTGAGGAATTCCTCTACCACACCCAGCCATTTGTTCAAGCATATACCTCTATAAAAATATTTCATCCTCATTCAAAAGATAGAAAATCTAATATTCCCTTCCTTATAATTTCTAATGAATCATTGCTCTTATTAAAAGTTTGCTCCTTAGTTCGTCATTAACTGATTTTTATCTCTGTATATTGTCAACACATATTGCCTTAAAAATGTTGTGCTATGTCTGGACTATGAAAAGAGTCATATAAAATCGAGTGTCCCATTACAGATGTAAAGATTATTTTCAGGAATGCACCTTTTATTCAATCAAGTTAGAACTGAAATTAAAGAAGTTAGAAAGTAACCGTATCGTACCAGTTAAGAAGGTAACTATGTTTTATCCAACATATTTGTGGAGAACATATATAGAAATCATGTGTTTATAATAATAAACACACCATTATGAGTGGGATTCGTGATAGATTCAGACTAATGCAGCAATCACTGAAGAGCCAGGAAGTCTACTTGAAACCAACCTATTATTTGGAATATTTATAAGAAGAAAATCTACCTTCCCTGAAGTTTTATTTTGTTATCTTTTTAGCACTACATAAACAGTATGGCAGTCTTAACTGTAGTATTTGTTCATTTTAAGTGCTTGGATGTAAAATTGTATTTATCAGTTTAACATCCATGACAGAGCTCTACGCAAGATGTTATTTTGCAGTACTTGTTTACCACTTAGGCAGGTAAAAAAGATTCCTCGGCAATCACAAGCATTTCATGAAACATTTCAGTCCCACTACTACAATAGTCCATTTTAAGATAAAAAGAGTTATATGAATTATGGGCTGTCTCAGAGAGCTGTGGAGACTCATTTGCACTTAGTTCATGGTCAGGGGAGACATGTGACAGTCATTTGGAGGAGGCACATCACTTCTGAAGCTAGGACTGAGAGCTCAGCCATGGCTTGACACTGGGCTGCTGGAACAGGGCACAGCTCTCACACCTGGAGCTGCACCCACCTTCACTGTGGAGCTCAGCGATTGGATCAGGGCAAGCTGAGGATCTTGGAAACTATGTGGCTGGCACTTTGCCTCCTTGACCTATGCACACACCAAGCACTCCACTGCAACTACAGGCTAACAAGGGTAAGAAGGAGTTTGACTGAGGAGCCCAACATTTTCTCAGCATACTGCAGTACAGAGCCAAGTCAACTCAAAACTTGACAGAAGAGCAATAGCTTTCCCACTATGTCTTATCATAACTACTTTGTTTTCACACAGAATTATAAAATATTAGCAAAGTCTAAGTTTGTGCACATTCCCAAATGTCTCTTTAAACCTTAGTCCTGGGACCCACCCTGCCTCATCCCTTCACATTACTATTCACATTACTATTTTTCAGACCCACAGTTCAGGGAACAGCCGATGCGGGCCCTGATCTGAAGACACTGTGACAAGGTAGTGCTGCCAAGGATAAACAGCCAGGGCAAGCAGTCCTGTACAGTGCCTTCTGTACAGTATGGCCACTGCATATTTCCTCATCCTTTATCATAAGGCCAAATAAAAGATAATGGATGCCACACAAACTGAGCTGGAAGTTCAGTCCTTTCTGTGACTGAGCTGTGTTCTTTTCACCTGGCAGTGCCCTGACAAGAGATGTCAGCAGTATTGCTGCTCTCAGGTTTCTGACAGATCAGAAGGCCTCTTGCTCTTTGTATGCCCAAGCCAGCAATAGGAAGGCACCTACAGTCCACAGCCTTCACACAAGGGTCAGTGCTGAAGGAACTGTTTAGTGCACTGTTTTTCCTCAGTATGTCTTTCAGTACTAAAGATTATCCATACCATTCTCATTTTGGCACAGGGAATATCAAGAGCTTGGATGCCTCACCAGACTCCAGCATCTACTGATTCAACACTGTAGAGAAGCAACAGCAGCCACTCCTGCTGGAGGTGTTCTCCCTTCTCCATTCAAGGCAGCCCATGTGTCAAAAGCAGTTCTCCCGAGGCATGTGTTGGCTGAGGCAGCCTCGTTGATGAGTGAAGTAAACAGTGTGTTCTCTAGGTAATGGAAACGCTTGTACCATTCCCACACCTTGACCAGATACATTTTCCTGAAGTAGGTGTCTGTCATGCACACACACTCACACCAGGTCTCTCCCCTCATACTGGCACACACAAGGAGTAAGTCAAACAGCACAGGTTTATTTTGCATTATCCAGGATGACCCTGAAATGTGAATATTATGTGTAACAGATCTGCACAGCTTTCTAACACATCCAATTTTTACCACATCCGAGAGATGTAACTGCACCTGCTGAAAAGGCGACACACCAGGGCCAGTCCTCAACAACCCTCTTGTCAACACACCACCCTTCCCAGACATGATGTCTGCACAGCTGGTCTCTGTATGCCCTGTCCTTTCATCAGAGTGACCCAGGGTGCTGGATAACTAATATTTGATAACACGATTAACTTTCGCTGAAATAAGTCTGGGTGTGCTCAGGGAAACAGTTCAGTTCGCTTCCCTAGCAGGGGCTATAACCTTCGGGAGAGAAGGAGCAAGCAAGCGTGTACGAAGCCTCCTTCCTTAACCAGCACAGCTGCTGACAAAGGAGCCTGTATCTCTCGCCTTCTCTGAAGTTAATCCCAGCAGTTTAAAGCTGACTTGTGAAAAAAACATGAATCTGAAGTTACTCTGAAATGCTACTCCAAGGACACATTAGTTCCACTAGAGTCAAAGTATACACCAGACGCAATAGGTCAAGCTCTAGTCGAAGAGATTGCACAGAAAGTAAGAGCTAATAATTCTTAATTTGGCATAACATGACATTCCCAACAGCTTCTCTCTCTCCTTCCAGTAATTGTATCTTGGCAGTATACATATTAAAAAAATCATTGCACAAAAGACATGTGCTGTTGGGGAAAAAAAAAAAAAAACAAAAACCGAAGCACCTTTCTTTGTGTTGTGTCATTCCAAAACCTGAAGACACTTTCACTGAAAGGCAAAATATGCTGATCAAACCACAAAGGGTACAAAACCTCATTCGTTCCTTATTTGTTTAAGAATTACTAAAAAGAAACATTTTTGCAGGAGGCTAAGGCAACAGTAATTTAGACAATAATAAATTGAGCATTGTAAGAATAACTAGTCCATTGAATAAAAGAACACTGGCAAGAAACTTTTCACATGGCATTCAACAGACATTCAAATAAATGAATGAAGCATGCAAGTTAAATTACTTCAAAAATAAAGACTTTCCAGCAGTTTACCATAATGACAACGTTCTATAGCAAGATACAATAGCTCTTTGTAGCCTAAAAATTGTCAGTTTTATTTTACAAAGATGACTTCCAAAAGCATCTTGTCATGATAATTGAGTTTTTAGGAAAAAACAACCTGTCATTTGATAAATAGATGAAATTAACTGTCATTAAAGCCACTTAAGCACTCCTCCTTCCTGTTATCCTTCTCATCTCAGCAGTAACTGATAAGATTTCAGGGAGGCTCAGTCATTGATGGCAGGATCTAGAAAAGAAACAATTTTGCATACAGTTATCATTCTCATTCACAGCTTCTAGTTATTGTATTTCACTAACCTGCACTTAATTGGCTTCCTTCTGCCCCTGGCATGAGTACAGTGAACCAGGTACTTCCCACAAATCACTGCTCACTGTTAACACCTTACACCATGAAAATATTGAGGTGGTTGCAATCCTACGGTGTTAATATTACATATAAAGGTAACAGTAGCAAAATCCTGGTAACAGAGTCCCATTATCCACCAACTGTGAGTTGCTAATACCAGCCAGTGCTTTAGCCAGTAGGGACCAGACATTACTCATTATCATGCAGTTCATTACTTATGGGACATGGTTGAACTTGAGCCTGTAACTTCTGGAAAATGTACCACTCGTGCACAGGAACACACCAATGAAATAAATGAAGGACCAGATGCAACAGTTACAGCAGAATTAGTGAAGAGGCAAACTACAACTGCACACTTCCTCCCCCTGTTCCCCTCCCAAAAACATTATCCAAGATTTTGTCTGACTAAGCAAGCAGCTTCAAGAGGAAAGGAGGACGTGGACTGGGTAAAGAAAAAGCTCTGAGCCTTGCATATCCAGACTAACTCTCGTGCAACCCCAGGAGGTTGTGTGCATGGCAACCCCACTTCCAACATACAGAGTAATTAATTGTATTCCCACACTAAAGCTACCATGGCACACCTCCACCTTGGCAGATTTCTAGCTGGCTTGAATCCTTTCCACCTTCCACATGCCAGGTTCCTCACACCAACTGGCCCTCAGTGACAGCTGAGTTTTTAATGCCATACAATACCTTGATGCAAATGGGTTTTGCCCTTTTTCCCACCTTTTGCTAGACTACACTGCCACTTAGTCACTGCACTGACATAACAACTCCACCTTCTCTACTGCAGCGCAGCTGTACATCCACTGACGTGACAATGGGAAGTGAGGGGCTTCATCCCTACAGGAGCAGAGCTGCCTTTCAGTTTGCAACCTGCATCATTTTCATGCCGAGGACAGAGCATATGGTCCTTCGAAGGGACATCAAAATAAATATGACAGGTCAGTGCAATCATCATACTGAATGAATTCAAATGATGCCATATCTAAAATGAAATGTGTGCACATAATAAAGATTCAAATGACAAAAAAATTCCCCTACCCTTTATCCCTCTCTGAATTATTTATGAATTCTGCAACTCCAGCTGTTGCCACCAGCCCAAGGACATTACTTCATTTTGGGAATGACACTTCATATTAAAAGATAAGTTAACAAAAGAAAACAAAAAAAGAAAGGAAAAAAAGGACACTGTGGGCTTTTAAAGACCACAGAAAAGCAGAATACATCTTTTCCAAGCTTTTACAAAGGAAAATAATCAACAATCAATTCTGTTCATGTTTCTCAACTTGTTTCCATAATTCCAGACACAGATTTCAACACTCATGCAAGTCAGCCATGCCTTTTTAACCACTGCAGTTAAGCAAGACCCTCAAAGCATCTTGGATCCCTCACATATTTTTATAGGGTTATCTCAGTCTTACAGTTCACCATAAACCAACCATATGCCAACACACCAAAGACTGTGATACTATCAGCACTACTGACAACTTTTAGTACATAAAATGGTCCTTCCAAAATAATGGAATATTTGCATATATGGAATAGCTTTTGAGAAAAGCAATAATTTGTTCACAAATTTAAACAAAAAGGAACAACACCTTCAAAGTGTAGTTTAGGGCTCAAGTAATCATGACATTTAGATGATCAAATTCTACATAGGGCCATCTGCCCACTTGTAGACTGCTCTGATTTGGGTTCTATCACATATTAGTTCTTAGATTTCAAATAAGTAATTTGGCAATGGGAAGGAAGCAGCATGGAGAAGGCTTAGCCAGTAAGCCCAATTTCCATCACCTCTATCAACATGCTCTCCTCCTTTACTTTAAACTATGAACTTGTTTTAGTTGGCTGGTCTGTAGAGCAGATAGATAACACAGAAGCTGAGTAAATAGGAAAAAAAAAAAAATCCACCATTGGTTTTGGTTGCTACTTTATTCATAATGGAATCGAGATCTGAATTGTTACACAAAACCACCCACTACAAGAACATACTGATGCACTGTGCTCCCATCAGGTTTGAAATTAACTGAAATGAGTCAAAATTTGCAAGTTGCCAAGTGCTGAAGGACATACAGCCCTTAAATATTAACCCTTAATGACTGACCAATAGCCTCATCTCAGCCACAAAGGATATTATTCTGTTCTCTACCCATGATCTTAATTTCACAGCGTTTTTTACTTTTACCTAACTGAACAGCAACTGAGCTTGTTCTAGTCCTGGGAGATCCCAAATGCCACAAGAACTTTTAACCAATTAGTGATTTAGGATTGTTTTTTGTCTGAGGCTTTTATTCTCCTCCATAATCACCTGAAAGTGGACTAACAATTGTCACAGTTCTAACACCAAGAGATGTGTGAACAACAGAGCTTCCAAGGTAACATCATCAGACATCTCCACTATCACCCAAAAAGCCTCAAAGCCAAGAATGCACCATTTGCCTTTAGTGCCAAGCACACGGTTCAGGCCTGAGCTGGAATGCCAGATATTCAATAAACAAACTCATCTTTGGGAAAGGCAGCAAAGCAAGAGCTGTTACCTGGCTTGCAAGTGAAAAACGCCAATGGCTTGAAAGCAGAGCCCACTTCGGTTTCACTTCCAGCAGTACCTCCAGCAGTATCTGCTGTTACTCAGTTTGGTACCATGAGCTCATGCAGTGTTATTCAGGAAAAGGAGATGTTGTTAAAACAAACATTTATTTGCCCTTCAGTCTGCACCAGAGCTGGCACCCAGCCCTGAACAGTCTCCCTCTTCCTCGCTACTGTGGGAAAGCTACCAAACAAGAATCCTCCCCTTCCATCTCCTGCTGTTGGCCAAAAAAACATAAAGGTACAGAAACAAAGAGAACAGGAAGAGAATTTGAGGTGTGTAAAATGCCACTGAGCAGGAAATTAAGGTTCAACATTGTAACATTTGTAGATTTCTTGTAACATTTAACAAGAGACCCAAATTCTCCTGTTGCCACGGCTATATATTTCAGTTTATTACTGCCTCACCATTAATAATTCTCCAATATTTTGGAAATCCCAGGTGCTATGCACAAACCCTCTCAAAACTACAATTATTTACAGTTGCAACCCACTCAAATGTACATCACTTTTTTTTTCTGAAAACTAACAAATTAAAAACAGGAACATATCTCACATTCCAGGGTTGCCATTTAACTCTCAATGCCACAGGTTCTCAAGTGCCTCCTGAAATAGTTTCTAGCTGTGCTAAAGGAATGACATTTGGAAAAAATCACCTGTGTGCTGATAGGAAAACATCCTTCTGAAGATTTTCACAAGCTAGTTGCATGCAATTGAAGTTAGTCCTCAGAAAATAAGGAAAAGTCGCCTTCATGCCCAAACATGCTCACTAAATGCTTCTGGCTATGACATTATTTCCTAATTGACATATTATACACAACACCTCAAGAAAATATCTTTTTGTCTATGTCTGGATTACATGGCTATTTATACCCAGTGCTTCTGCAGAGCCTTCCCAATGTTGCACAATACTCTTGAATACAAATGACCAATTGATCCTTTCACATGATAGGGTGGGGTTTTTTTTTAGCGTTCAATACTTTTAATGTTAAAAAAAATTGTACCTCAACATGGTCTTTAATCGAATCCTTACCCTGAACAACTGAAGTACATTCGTATTAATCTATTAGATGCTTTTCCACACCACACCTATGGCACTGCATAAATTACTGTAATTTAAATGAATTACTGCTTGAGAATTCTCATTTGGTAAAAAACATGCGGTGTTACATGTTATGGAAAGAAAAACATGCATTAGGGTAACTAAGTTTTATAACACAGTATATCTAGGTGCTCATAAACCAGCCATTTTAAACTGTTGAAGGACAAGAACATTAGCTGATCACACAGAAAACACATCAGTATGTCAAGAAGTCAATAATATGAAATTAAATCTACAGTTTATTTAGATATATTTCCATTCTCATATTCAGAATCCACATTAAAAATGCCATTAGGCAAGCCAGAGAATATTACTGCAAAAGACATTTACACCAATAGTAATTCTATCTCTGCCCTGGATAACTTGAATTTTCCTCTTTAAGCGTTTGATCTACTGAAACATGAACTTGGAGGAAAAACAAAAAGAAAAACATAAAAATCCACTGAAGTTCTTTTGTTACGTTATTCCACATATTACTAATGTTTAAGGATGATTTGTTTAAGACTGCACATTTCAACTACCTAACAGTAAAGAATGAAAAGCTTCTTGCTACAAGCTAAAAAGAAAGTCTTTACCATGCTCCTTGAAGAGCTCATTTTCACATTACTCAGGCTTCATTATGCTGAATCAATATTCGTTTAGTCACTGGGTTATTGACATATTTTAAAATAAAAGTATACCCTTCAGCTACTGCACTCATTACGGGTAATTTGTCTTGTCAGGGAGCAGGGAATATTATCCCAGTCTTTCAGGGGCTGACAGCCCATGGAAATACCTCCCCTTGGTTACAACTGTAAATAATTTTAAGGTAAAATATTGAAAAATCAATGACTGTTTCCTGCAATCTGTCACAAACAAATCAATCATAATCTGCACAGCCAGAGAGTATGATTTGAAGGAGATGAGAGCAGATGTAATTCTTGGCTGGAATCTCTCATTTCAAAATCACTTCACATAATGGTATCATCATTTAAACACTTAGCAGTCACTGCAACTGCCACTCATAACATCTAGTTGGACAAAACCACAAGGAAGAGGAGGAGAAATGCCACTGCTGTTATGTAAACAAACACTTTATTTCAATGGTTGCAACATTAGCGAATTTCACAGATATAACAACAAGGCTTGCCCCTCCACTAACGTCCCAGGTGCTTTTCCTTCCCAGTGGAAGACTGCCTATAAATTAGCCTCTCAAAATGCAAAGCATTACAAATTTTAAAACCAAACTATGCTTCACAAAAGGTGAGAAATAATATCTGGTACTAATACTACTTCTAAAAATATTTTTCATTCACTCCAAATCACGCATAACAGAATTACGTATCAAATTCTTAAGAGATTAAGAAAGGAGAATTATCTGAGGTACCTTTGTCTTTTTAAGAGCAATAAGGACTTCAATGCTTCTTTGTCTTCTACATATTATATTTCACATCTAATTTTCATTAAGCACACACTGACTCAACTTTAGGGTAGGAACCACTGCAAAGTACATGGGAAAGAAAGTCATAACCTACATAAATTAATTGCTAAAATATTTTCAACTTGCATTCAAAGATTAAATGTTGTATATGGAATTACATCAGTATAAAGGATCAATTTATACATAACGAATTAACTACTGCATTCAGAATGCTATAAACTGACCTTTGTACATGTGAATAAATTGTGTAAAACTAATCTATTTTTATGGAGTAACACTAACACTTAGACTAAAATTATTTCCTCATTTGTCCCCCCACCTCACTACATTTTCACCACAACACTACAGTGTTTAAAAGAATTCTCTGCAGATAAAACAGGATAAAACTGTTGTGTAACTGCAACCATAGGCCTAAGCCTGCATTTCTTGCACAAACAAAATTTAGAAATGCTCATGGAGTGTTTCCCTCTGGAGTCTGTAATTTGAGCTCTTAATCTTTAATGTGCAGAGCCCGTTATCACATACTAATTTTAATCACATTAACCTTAGCGACTCCTAATTCTGAATATTTATCTTACAACTGTGAGACTAAGAAAAAATTGCAATCAAAAACATTAAATTATTTTCTCTTTTCTTGAAAAAAATCCCTTAATGCTGTTTGTAAAAATGAAAGAATAGGGCATATTGTACATCTAAGTAAACCTCTCCCAGGTTTGCCTTCCTTTAATGCAAGCTTTAAGTCTCTTTATCTTCTACATGGAAAACACACATCTCTAACTCTTTATTGATACACATCAAAACCATTATTGTTTGTAACAGCTGGACAGATTCTCTTTCTTAGCAAAATAAATTATTTAAAAAAAAAGAAACTGAAGTCTTAGGCCAGAAGAAGCAGTTAGTGCCTTAGAGGCTAACTAAGTGTAAGTGTAAATATCAGCCATGAAGAGAATCAGCTTATTGTGGGGAAAGGCCACTCCACAGCGAAAGGAAGCGGGAGGAGGCAGTGGGTGAGGAATTGCTAAGAAACAGAGTAGCTCCTAGAAACGAGTTGCAGCTCCCCACTTTTTACCTGGATGAGATCTATAATGAAGCAATCCAATAGACAGCCTCAGGCTCCTCAGCCCTTTCAAATCTCCTCCCTGGCCCAGTGACACTCACAGAGGGAAGCCCTGCTCACTACACTAAGCCATTGTGTGAGGGAGAAGAGCAGCGTGTACGGAACGCGTCGGCAGCTTCCGCCTGTGCCATTCCCCTGAGCCAGGTTCTCATTTCTTGCGACAATCACCTAATTAGGTGGGTCAAGAATTGCAGAAGATAGAAGAGATTCATTCTTCCTACATACCAGTTCTCCTATTTGTAAAAATGAAGGCAATGGCTCTTCCACTCCATTGTAAGGCACTTAATAAATGTTAATAACAATTAAGTCAGTCACATCTCCCAGACAACACTGTCAGATCTTTTTTTGCAGTATTTCAGAACTATTGGGCTCAGGAGGGAGCTCCCACAAGCTCCAGACAGAAAAGGACTCACGAATTCCATCCTTCAAAGCAAGAGGTCACAGAGGGCTGTGCCACAGCAGACATTTCACAAGCCCTGAGGAGCAAGAGTAGCACATGCCACTGCACTGCAGATGTTTATGGGTCAGCACTGTGAGTGCAATTTCCTGCTGGACAAAGCATTAAGATGCTCTAACAGCTAGTAGGACCGTGAAGTCTTTCTGGTTAAGAAGTTGAACTAGATTCAATTTTTTGAATGAAAAGATATTTTTTATTCCATCTTTATCAAGAAACAAAACAACTACTGGTTATGGAAACAGCTGTAAAAAAAAAGACACTGGCTTAAAGAAAGCTACTAACATTTCTTCTAGTACCCACCTTCTCCATTTACTGCTCTCACTCATAATGTTCATTTAAGTCACTGGCATATGTTCATTTACTTAATGCAGCTCCACACAATCACCAAACAATATAGCAATGCCATATTACACCATGCAACATTACTGATATTACACTATTAGCAATACTCTACCTAATGAAGTTTATAAAGTCTTCACGTTTGGGCGTTACGGAAAGATGAAGAATCCTGCTTCGAAATAGCTCCTGCCTTCCAATTCTGCTCTTCCCTTCTTCAGCATTGCTGAGACCATCTCACTGAGCTCATCTGGGGAGGACAAAAATAGAAAGAAAAGAACATACTTATTACAGTTCTTGTCACCTGCACTGCGTGACTTTCTCAACAGGAACGGGAATAAAGTTGACGTATCTGGAAACATTAATTCTGCATTTTGTAAGTGACTGAACCCAGCACCACAAAGGAAAGTGCCCCTACTGTAATGCTTTGCTTAATGAATCATATCATACTCACAGCAGATTACTTACCATTAACTCTGAACAGGACTTAATATGGTTAAAAAGACTGCAAGCCCAGATGCATTCCAGCTTTGTACTAGGTCTCTTCCCATATTCAGGCAGGCACAGGACAGGATGGACTGCTGGGTTCATTCTCCCTACAGTGGGCCTCACTGCTTCTCTCTAGGATGCAATCTATAAAGATTAAAAAAAGGGACATATGGAGAATGAGGGATGGAACAAAAATTCAGTATTTGTCACTAATTCAGACAGCATGTTTCTCTGACAAACAAGGATTACAGACTGAGCAATGCAAGGGTTTCTTCACCCATTGATCCAGCACGTTTGTTAAATCCCACAGACACTGTGTTAGTATCACATCCCACTGGATGATGTTCAACCATGCATGTTCCAAGAGGCACACCACAAACAGGTGCCGATGGAAATCAAAGATCTGAGGAATGTGAAAGTTTAATGGCATTTTGCTAATGAACCAGTAACAGCATTAATAACCTGCTCTTGGTCAAAAGCACAACAGTCTAAAAATTATACAAGCACGAACACCATTTTACATCTGAACATTTCTGAGACAAGCAGAGCTCCTGTTAGGTAAACTGAGGCTGAGGTTACATGAACAAATCTAGGTCATAGGATGTGCCAGAAATGCAAGAAGAAAACAAACCCAGGTCTAGCCCCTTGCCTGCTACCAAGTTTTCCCATCCCTTCTCAGCCAGTCTAAAAGTCTCTCCACCCTTCTGCAGCCTCCACCCTCTCAAAGAACTACCTGGATGACCTCAGCTTAAGTTTTACTTAGGGACACAGCAACACAGTGTATACTACAGGAAATATCAGCAGAATTTTAACTAAAACAATAAATCAAATACTGAAATAAACTTAAGAAAAAGCATAAAGGAAAAAAATACCTTTAAAATTACTTTTGAAACTTAGGCTCTACAGAGCTGTCCTCTTCCCAAGAGACATTCATGGAACTTAATGCCTAGAGGAGCTGGGAGACAGCAAGGTCCTTCCTAGATAAAAGCCAGAAAGTCAGCACAAACAAAGTAATTCTTGCACTGCCAATATCATAAAGAAGTTGTAGGCACCTTTTTATAATGACAGAGTGCTCTTAATAAAAGCTTCAAGCAGGTTTTACAGCTGCATATTGTCCAATGAAACCAGTAATAAACAGCACTGTAGAATTATTTAGTGCAACTCCAATACGCTGAGAGTCTCAACCTCGGTTTTATTTATCACACAGGCTAAAATGTTAGTTCTTGTCTTTAGAGTAGCAGCCAAGCTTGTAGCTATCTTTTATCCCAGCACACTGCCATCTGGATATTGATACTTTGCTCTGGGATATGAAAGAAGAGCATAGTTACCTAACACAGCTTGATTGAAAACACAGGACCTACATATTATACCATGCATTATTCTACACAAAATTAAATCTGAAGGGCAGGAAAATTTCTGTAGATGTCATCAGAGAATATTTCAGAGGTAAATGCTGTGTTCTTGATCCGCACTAGAAATGCTAAGAAATACTGTAAAAAAATATGTGCTTACGAAAAGAAAAAGCTCGTTTTTGCTCTGTTGGGGAAAAAAGAAATTGCTCAGGAAGGTGCATCTCCTTCTGGAAGAGCAGGAGAGTCATCAGTCACATGTTCATTAGTACAGTAAACTCTGTTATGGTGATCCATATTCACCTTGAAAGGTCCAACCGGTTTGTTTTTCTCCTCAAGCAGTGATTTATATAATAATAAAAAAAAAATGCTAGTTCTACAAATACATTCACATTAATCTGCAAAAATCAGCTTCAAGAATCATCTACATCTGCATTACCGACATTAAGGAATACAGACTAAAAAGCTCTAATATTAATAAAACCCTGGAAATGATAAAGAATTCCTTGGGTGTAAGGCCAGAAAGGCTACCTGGCTTTATGCTTCAGAGAGGTACTGCTGAGCTCTTGCAAACACTGGTCATAAAGACTGCAAATATATGTAAGTAAAGCAGATAAAGAACAAAATCTTTGGAACACAACACTGCTATTAAGTCACCCACCTCTAACACTCACACCGGAGGCCAGGTTACAGCTACAGGAGCTCCAACCATGCTGCAGCACCTGCAGGCAAAAGAGAATTTGCCACCATGAGGGAAGCTATGGGCTCATGTACATCCCATAAAACGGCACAGGGAGCCACAGCCATCCTTCCCACTGAGCTGCTCCTCATTTGCTGTAGGAGCCAACTAACAGTAGATGTGGCTTGCTTTAAGTGAAAAACTTGTTTCAGACATGAAAGAGAGCAGTTTTTTATTTTTTACTCAGGGTCTATTTTCTGCATATGTCCATGGAACTGTAAGTAAAATAAACCCTCAAGACATTCTTAACTTAGTCCATACTATGCCAACAAATTCAAGCAAATAATGGCATTTAAGTTAATTACAGGAAACTTCAAGGAAACTGAAATACAGTTTCAGGTTCTCCCATGATACTGTCAAGATCTTTGGAGTTACATGCTCAATACAATAACTAGGTGCTTGAAAGGCTTGTCAGCTGCACTTCTGTATTTCATTCCACACACTAAAAAGGTTTGCTGAAGCAATTTAAAAAAAAGAAAAGACTGGAACTGATAATCAGGTTTTCTTTTAGCAGACAAGAAGAGATTTAACATAGACAGGCTTGGAGAGAAAAACAAAACTCTAAGCTACCTAATACCCAAGTGCTAGGGACGGAAGAGTTGTTCTTGGTGTTCACGAGTTTACACCTCGCTCTCAGACCACAAACACAGAGAGTGTGAACAAGGAGCATCTCAGGCAAAAGAAGCCCAGGCAGAAAAAACAACAGAGCATCTGAGGGTGTCTTGCCCAGAGAGCTCCTTCAGGGACCCCTCACCCAGGCTGAGAGCCACAAACACTGGCACTTCCACTGCGCTGCCTGACCCTGGAACTCCCAGCACTGCACCTGAGGGAAGCAGTGTCTGGTGGGAAAGGGCCCCTAAGTTTTACAGCCAATATTTTACATGCGATTTTTTAGCTCTTACCCAGTTAATAATGTATTGATTTAACACACAAAGACACAGGCCCCTCCCTCCTCTTTGCAAGCTAATTAGTTTTACTTCTATGATAGTGCAAAGATGAGAAAGAAAATTTTCTTTTCTCTTCGTGCCTAATTTAAAAAATGAATATTCACATGTATTTATTTTCCTCTGTTATGAGTTGTTAATACTTTTAAATATACTGTACAAAACATCTCTTCTCAGATGTTTCCAGCAGCAATTTCCACTACCGAGTCTCACAGTTTTTTTTTTCATAGGACAGCTTTAAATGAAACAAGATACCTTGTAGGGGAAATACTTTTTAATTTTTTTTTTCTTTAAGAGGATTCCCTTTAGCATCACATACAGATCTCCTGATAATATAGTCACAAATTGAACTGGAGAAACAAATTATTGAGTGTCTAAGGTCAGGTATTCTGATAAAGAAATATCAAAAAGGTTTCGACAAAACAGCCTCCTTCTCATCTACCCCTGTAAAAAGAAAAAAAAGTTGAAATGATCTCCTAATGCATCTCCCTTCATAATTCATGCTGAAAGATGACATTTTCTCAGGATCTTAATTAAGATAATGATGAACACCTGTGTCGGCATTCTTTGGCAAGACAGCATTATCCATCATAATCTTTTAAGTACTCTCAAAAAAACCCAACAAAATCGCATGACGGAACCAATCTGTTGCCTCTCCTCGCACTAAGTTTTACATCTCAGACACACAGGAGAACGATTAGATCTTTAAAGACTGCAATAAAAACAGGATCGTTAGATTTTAAAGTTTCAACAGAAAGTAGCTATTAAATTAATTAAATTAAGGTGTATCATATCCAAGATAGCCAAGTTTAACTCCATTCACTACAAGCCACCTGGAACCAAACCACTTACAGTTAGAGCCTACTAACAGCTGTACTTTTAAAATATAGTTTGCTGTTACTTTCAGGAACATCCTGCCTCTTTTTAACCTCCCAGAAAGAAAATATTCTCAGCTGATCCCTACTGTACGTTCATGCACTAATTTATTAAGCCATTTTATGCTGTACCACACATATTTGCACACCCTCAACGAAATTATGCAAAAGAAATCAATGTAGAAAAACAAATATGCAAGTTCAAATATTGCTACATTTTGTGCAGTCATCTCAAATCCAAGTTCCTCTCATGCCAAAAACCCTGCTGGAGTCCAACTACTAAACTAACCAAAGACCTTTTAAACAGCTTTGTGGGATCAGCCCATCAGATTGAAAGCTACAAAAATAGTGATTCTAATTATTTATTTATACAAGCGGAATCTAAATTCACATGCTGGAATTTAAATAAAGTGAAGAGCGCATAAGCAGCCTGTAAATCCTTCCCACTGTTAAATAGGATTTTAAGGGCAAGTGTTTTCTCTATTACATTAACAATTTATCTTCCAAAAAATTATGAGAAAAATATACAAAGTCCAGAATTTTAATATCAACTTGCACTGATATAGTTTCACTGGCAGCTGCAAAGTACACAAACTCCTGACACCAAGAATCCATCCATACCTTCAAATGCACATACCTTCACCAAAAATGAAGAGAAGTAGCAAATGTATTCTCAAGCCCCACATTTGTTAACAGAACTAATGAACAACATAGGAGTCTTGAAACAAACTTCTTATTTCCCTTCGATCAAATGGCTGAAAAGTCCTGTAAAGCAGATTAGTCTTAGGCTTTCACATTTTAATATGCTGCTATCAGAGGAAAAGGCTGCTGTGACTAGTCATTCAGTAGAGCTATCAGTGTGCAAATAAAGCAGAAAATAGAGACATCCTTAAGAAATGAGTCTCAAATTTGATATAAAGTGAAGGTGACAACCACAGCGATAAAACTATAAACTAAATGTTTCAAGATCTTGAATAATTATCTACAGTTCTTTTAAAATTGCAAAGAATATAAAAGTAGCATAATACAGTGAGAATGTCAGTTTGATAGGCACTTACAATCCTGATGGCATAAGAGTCCTATCACTACGGTTTATTAATCAGCTCTGGTATCATGTTGCAATGCATGAAAGTATGCATGAACTCACCACAGTTTCCAAAATGTATGCCTACAGAAGAAAGATTAGTGGAACATCAGAAATAAAGAGGGTAATTTTACATGATGTTAACCTTACCTCCTCTTCAAAAAAGTCAGATGCCATGGGAAGATGGTTAAAACTTCTGCTTCTTCCTACAAAGAAAGGAGCACGGAAAAGCAGTTAGTTATTCTAGTCACATATAAAATGAATGTTAAATGTATAAAACTCGACCAGATGATATCTCACTCCCCGAACAAGGGGGATTGTCAGAGGATTATGACAGAGAGCTTTTGAGTGGAAAACGAAATGCAGTGCTCCAGAGCGATCGCTAAAATTAAGCCGGGGACAAATACCGGTGACACCGTGCAGCTGAAAACTGATGAAAGTGCACACCTGTGTGGATTGAGCATGTAAGCGTGCGAGCCGGGGATGGACCCGTCCCGTTTACCGGGGCAGAACCACATAGAGTTTAAAGAGACGAAATTCTGCACACCGCACATTAAAAAACTAAATTAAAAAAAAAAAAAAACAAAAAACCAAAACAAAAGGGGGGCGAGGGGGGTGCAAGAGGATAGAGGGAACGGCCAGACCAAGCGCGGCTCGGCAGCAGCGCCGAGGAGGAGCCGAGCCCGGCGTGGCCTCGCCAGGTCCCGCCCGGCGCCGCCAGGACCGGCGCGGGGCCGGGGCCGAACCCGCAGCGCGGCGGGGCCGGCCCGCGCCGCCCGTCAGGGGGCGCCCCCGCGGCGGGGCAGCGCCGCCTCCGAGCGCCCGAGCGGCTCCGCGGGCCCCGCTGGCCCCGCTCCCTCACCTCGGGCCGGGCCGGGCCGGGCCGGGCTGTGCTGAGCCCAGCGGGGCTGGTCCGGGCCGGGGGCGGCCCCGCGGCCCGCAGCGCCTCCGCGCGCCGTCCTGTCAGCGCCGCCTCCGGACTCCGCCGCAACCGCGCCCGAGCTGCCACCGCCCCTCCACACCCCGCGCTGAGGGACAGGTCCGCGGGCCCGTGGAAGAAGCGGAGCGCCCGCCGCCGGCGGGGGGACAGCCAGTCATGCGCCGGGACGGCCGGGGGCGGGACTGGCGGGGCCGCGGCCTGATGGGTACTGTAGTGCAGGGCAGGGCAGGGCAGGGCAGGGTAGGTTACTCTACTGTACGGCGGGCAGCGCCCGCCCAGCGGGCCTCCGTCCTGCCGCGTCCCCCGCGGAGACAGCGGGGCCAGCGCGCCCTGCCCGGCCGGCCCTTCCCGCGCAGCCCCGGCCCTGCAGCGCGGCCGCTCGGCAAGTCCCAGCCTGCGCCCAGCCGGGGGGCTGTGGATGTCGCCGCCGGGACGGAGCCCCGGAGACGGAGGGAGGGAGGGAGCGGGGCGGCGTCGGTGTCGCGACGGGGACACGGGTACCTCCTGCCCCGGCCTGCCCGTTTTAAAACACACCCCTGCTCCTCGCGTCGCCGGCTACGTCCCGCGGAGGAGCGCGGCGAGAGCATCAGGGTCGGAAAATGCAAAAGTTACAAAATAAAATCAATTCTAAAATGATAAATCTAATGATATCGCCCCCTCCCTCAACCGCAAAAGGCATGGCGGGTCCCGATGGCCGGGGGTCCGCGGCCGCTGGAGTAGCTCCTTTCCTCAACCGCAAGGGAAAAAAAATGCGAGAAGGGAATAAATCGGGATATGTTTCTGTTGGGAAATCTATCTGGTGGAATCACAAGAGATTACATCTTCTGATCGGCAGGGATTTATCCCAGTTCATATGGTTTTAATCTGCTTTCGCCTCGACCCTTCAATGAGCCGAGGGTGGGGAGAGGATACTCTGTGTGTTCCTTAGATCCGCGGGCAAACCCTCGCTCTGAGCGGTGTCTGCGGACCTATCTCAGCCCCCTCCGCTCCCCTCCGGATCGCCCTTCTCCCGCGACCGGCGCTGGGAGAGACTAAATCCGAGCCCCACGAAGCTGATCCCCGCTCCTGGCCGGAGCCCCACCGCCGCTCCGGCCGCACAGCCGCCGCAACAGGTCCGGCGGCGAGGCGGCCCCTGCTCGCGGGAGTGACCGGCCGAGCAGCCCAGCGCTGCCGGACCGGACCGGGCTGCGGCTCTTCCCCGACGAAAATCTCCTTTTTTGTTAAGGAAATCAAAACTAGCATCAGCAGCACTCCGCCGTATATCCCACCTCCAGTGATTTAGCGGAGGGAGGGGCAGGGGCAGAGAGCACGAGGAGGGGTGGCTGTGCAAGGGGGAGCCGGGCGGCTAATAAATCTTATTAAAGATCTATTTTTTTTTCATATACTGATTGGCTTGCATTCCGGCGCAGCGCGGCTCCGCACGGTATTTAGCACATGCAGAAAGTTGGAGCTGATCTTAAATGGCTCGGAGGTGACTGCAATCCAGGAGCCGGCGCACTTGAGCCTCTGAGCGCTGGGGAGGGCCAGGGAAGCGCGGAGCCCTCCCGCTGGTTGGGCCCGGCCGCGGCAGCCCAGCGGGGTCCTGCCAGTCCTTCCACTGACAACACCCCGCGAAGGAGGAGCCTCGCCGGGCCGTGCTGAAGGCGTCAGGAGCTGCAATTTCCAACTTAGCATCTTGGCAGGACCCTTCGGAAAGCGAGAACGAGGAGGAAGGGGAAAAAAAAAAGCCCCCCAGTGCAAGGGGGAGAGAGAGAGAAAGAGAGGAGGGGGGGAGGGAAAGAGGGGAAAGCAAGGGGGGGAGAAAAAGGAGGAAGCGGTGCCCGGCTGCAGGCGAAAGCGGAGCAGCGGCCCCGGCGCAGAGCAAGGTGCCGCCGCTGCCCAGCGGGCGAGGGCGGAGAGGCGCCCGCGAAGCCCCGGCCGCAGCCGCCCCAACCCGGCAGCGCGGCGGCTCCCTCCCGGCGCCTTGGGCTCCCGGGTATATGTGTGCGCCTGGCCATGTCGTATCCTCAGGGTTACTTGTACCAGCCGTCTGCGTCCTTGGCTCTCTATTCCTGCCCGGCGTACAGCACCAGCGTGATTTCCGGACCCAGGACCGATGAACTTGGGAGATCTTCTTCGGGCTCCGCTTTTTCCCCTTATGCCGGATCTACCGCCTTTACCGCCCCTTCCCCGGGTTACAACTCCCACCTCCAGTACGGCACCGACCCGGCCGCCGCCGCCGCCGCCGCCTTCACTTCCTACGTGGTAAGAGCAGCCGCGGGCAGCCGGCACCACGCCGGGCACGACGGCATCCCGCGGGCGCCTGCCCCCCCCTCCCGGGCCTGCTTTTTGTTCCCATTTTATTTTTGAGATCTCGGGGACAAAAGGGAGCGCGGCTCCCCGCCTCGCCGCCCAACTTTCCCGCACCGCCGCCGTGCGCTGCCGCACACTGTTGCTGGCGGCAGCGGCTGGCAGGGCCGGGCGCGGGGGAGCCGCCGGCACGGCTCGGGCGAGAAGGACCGGGGCAGGCGGGGACTGGTTTCATTCCCTATTAAAAGAAAAAAATAATATGTATAAAAAGCACCAATCGTAGTTCTGCAACAATTAACTTGTTGTGATTGAAAAGGGAATGAACCCAGGACCGGTCGGCGATGGGAGAAATCCGGGCGATAAATCCAGGCAACTTTCTCCTGCACGGCGATAATTAGGTTTAAATATTGCAGAGCTCTAATCCCATGGCCGCGAGCTGCTCCGCGGGGCTGTGCGGGGAAGTGAAGGGGAAGGTAGGGCACTTAGGGCACTGCGCCGCCGTGCGCGCCCGCGGGGCACCGCGGGGCCAGTCCGGGTGCGGGACATCCACACCGCAGAGCTGCGGCCACCGCCAGCGCCCCGCAGCTCCCCCAAAAAGCCGGCGAGTTTTGCTCAGCTTCTCTTCTATGTTTAGGGCATGGTTTCACAGTTCCTTCTTCCCTTTTTCTGTATCCTTTTCTTTTCTCTTTCTTTTCTCTTGCCTTTCCCCCCCCCCCCTCCCCCTTTTTTTGTTTCTCTTTTATAGTCTTTTTCTCTTTTCTCTTCTTCCCTTTATTTTTTCCCCCTCCCGTCCCTGGGCAGGGAGGAGCGGCCCAGCCCGTCCGGCCGCCTGGGCCCGGCAGGTTGTCTGCCGCGATCGCAGGGCGGGGGGAAGGCTCCTGTCCCCCTGCCTCTGTCGTCCCCCACGCCGCGCTGCCCACTTGCTTACCCGCTCCTGTATTTGGGGCAGAGCCGCTGATTGCTGCAGGCAGCCGGTGGTCTCCTGGGCCGGAGACTACGGGCCCCGGCGAGCCCTCAGGCCCTTCCTCCCGGGAAAGAGCCGGGGAGAAGCCGGGCCGGGCCCGGCGCTGGGGGAGAGTCGGCGGGGCGCGGGCAGGGGCCGCGGGCAGGCCCTGGCGTTGCCTTTGCCCTGTCATTGCCGCCCCGCGGCCGCCTGACCTCGCCCGCCGGGCCGCTCTCCCCTCTCTCCCCAGGGCTCGCCCTACGACCACACGCCGGGCATGGCCGGTTCCCTGGGGTACCACCCGTACGCGGCGCCCCTCGGCTCCTACCCCTACGGGGACCCCGCGTACCGCAAGAACGCGACGCGGGACGCCACGGCCACTCTCAAGGCCTGGCTCAACGAGCACCGGAAAAACCCCTACCCCACCAAGGGCGAGAAGATCATGCTGGCCATCATCACCAAAATGACCCTCACCCAGGTCTCCACCTGGTTCGCCAATGCACGGCGGCGGCTCAAGAAGGAGAACAAAATGACCTGGACCCCACGGAACCGCAGCGAGGATGAGGAGGAAGAGGAAAACATCGACCTGGAGAAAAATGACGAGGACGAGCCACAGAAACTGGAGGAGAAGGGGGACCCCGGGACGCCGGACACAGGTAGGACAGCGGGCTCGGGCCGGGTCATCGCGGCCGCGCCGTCGGGGCTGCCCCCGGCCCGGCGCGGGGCGGCCGTGGCCTGACGGCCTGTTCCCCGAGCGGGCAGCCGGGGCGGGGGGAGCCGGCGGGCAGCGGTGCGGGCCTGGTCACGGCGGGGACCGAGGGGTGGGCGGCGAAGTGGGTGGGCGGGTTTGGGGCGCAGGGCGAGCCCGAGAGCTGTCCCCCCACCCCTGTCCTTTCTCCCCCTACCAGGAGCGGCGGATCCCAAGGCAGCGCCGGGCTGCGAGCGCCTCCAGGAGTCCCCCGTCCCCCGGGAGGCCGAGAGCGGCCTCAGCGACTCGGATTGCAAAGAGCTAGCGGAGGAGCGGCTCGACGGGCCGCCCGTCCCCCACAAGGCGCCCGGCGCTTCGCCGCTGGGACCGTGCCCGGGGGCCGCGGGCCGCCGCCGGCGGGCGGAGAGGAGCCCCCGCCGTACCGCCCGCCCTCCGCCGCCGCCGGGCCGCCGCACGCCGCCGACCTGCACCCGCTGCTGCCCGCCGCCACCGGCGCCTCCGTCATCCACTCGCCGCAGCAGGCAGCCCTCGCCAAGCCCAAGCTCTGGTCGCTGGCCGAGATCGCCACCTCGGCGGACAAGGCTAAGGAGGCCGGCGGTGAGGCGGCACCCCCCGGCCCCGCCGGTGCTGGGCGGCGGCGGCCCGTCCCGCTCGCCGCCGCGGCCGCGCTCGCCGGCCGCGCAGTGCCCTTTCCCCAACGGGGCGGTCCTGCCCCGGCCGCTCTACTACACGGCTCCCTTCTACCCCGGCTACACGAACTACGGCTCCTTCGGGGCCCTGCACGGGCACCCCGCCCGCGGCCCCCCCGCCGCCGCCCCCGGCGCCCACTTCAATGGATTAAATCAGACTGTCCTCAGCAGAGCCGAGAGCCTGGCTAAAGACACTAAAATGATCAGGAGCCAGTCCCAAGTAGACCTTTGCAAAGACTCACCTTACGAACTGAAGAAAGGTATGTCCAACATTTAATATCGGCTTCTCCTCCCTAACCCCTCCTGGGACTGTGGTTTTGTTATTTTTTTTTCATTTTTTTAATTTATTTGAGAGAAATAATAAATTGCTTTGGCAGTTATTTTTCCAGTACCAAAAGAAAAACAAAACAAACAGAAAAAGACCAGCTTCCCCTCCCTCCCACCACCCTCTTCAAAAGTTTATAGAGTCTATTTGAAATGGCTGGGTGGAAACCGCCCAGAAATGTCTTAAGCAAGTGAAAAGCAAACGAGTGACACGCTCTCTCTCACACACACAAAGAAGAAAGATTTGTATTAAATCTTATTCTGTATATTTAATGTAGCTTTTTTGTATTTAAATTGATAATACAGTATCTTTGAAGTAAATTATGAAATCAAGACAACTGTACAGGCATTAATGTTGTTTTCGTAATATAAATATATACATTTCTGTGTCTTTTTCCGAATTGTTTCATAGTTTTAAAATATATATATACAAGTTTAATTTAATTTTTTATGCCTATTGTTTTTTTTTCCTTGGGTGTGAGTTAAAGTATAATGCAAAAACAAGACAAAAAAAAAAGGAAATAGGTTATACGTATTAGATTAAAAAAAAAAACAACCCTGCAGCCGCCTTTGTAAAATGCAAATATTTAATTAAAAGAGATTTTTAACAGAATCAAAACCACTCTCTTTTTGCAACTGTTAGATACGTGCATAGCTGCGGAAAAATAAAAGCACGTCTTAAATGAGACGCGGGGCTCAATTTTGGATCTCACTGAAGACTTTTTGGGAGTGACAGGCAGTTTCTAAAAGGTCGGGGGGCTCCGGAGGCGAGAGCCGCCCGCGGGGCCAGGAGAGGCGAGCGGCGGCGGCAGCGGGACGGGGCCGGGTGCGGGAGGGACGCTGTTCCCGGAGGTGAAGGCTTAAATCAGGCCACGCACAAAAGCACTTGTTAGAAACACCAAATCGAAGCGCAGTCCCATCTTTTAACCTAATTACTCCCAATCAGTGTCGTGTTTTATGCAAAGCAATCAGCTGGTGAACTTTGCTAATGAGTTCGATTTTCTGCCAGATTTAGCCCGCGTCGCTGCAGCAGCGGTGCTGCGGTGGCAGCCGGGGCCGCCGACTGCACGGGCAAAGGCGCTCGGTGAGGCGGGGGCCGCCTCGGCCCCTTTCCCTTCCCCGCTCCCCAGCCCCGGCGCGCAGCACCGCTGCCCCGGCTCGCGGGATGGGGCTGTTCAGGCGGGGCCCGCGGGCGCGCAGCCCCGCGCAGGGCCGGCCGCGGGCGCGGTGCTCCCGGCGCTGGCAGGTAGGTGTCACACTCGGCCCGGGTTTGGCTCCCGCCGCCCGCTCGGCCGTGCGGGAGTCCCGCGGGGCCGCGCTCCGCGCTAAGCCCGCAGCGCCGCGGCTGATGGTGGGACAGGGGCCGCGCCGCCGGGGCAATCCCAGCCACCACACGTCCCTTGGGTGCGGGGACAGAGAGCGCCCTGAGCCTCCTCCGCGCCGTTCTGCCGCTCCACAGCCCAAGGCAGGGAGAAGCAGGTCCCCGAGCGGATTAGGGGCACCCCAGCGCGGAACCCCCAACCAAAAGTCAGTCCCTGCCGGTGCGGCTGTCCCAGCAAAGAAATAACGGCGAGGACTGTTCCAGCTCCCAGCCTCGGGGACGGGTTTCTCCTTGTTCAGTGTGGATTTTGTGTGTGTCAGCTGTACGCTGACATAGACACTGCTGGTGTGATGGGAGTATGACTGGGACCTCTGGGGCTGGTGCCCAGACACCCCTCGGTTTGCTTGGATTTTTTTTTTTTCTTTACGAATCATAATTATTTTGTAATCTCTTCAACTTTGTCAGAGCCATTTATTAGCTGTAACAGGTTTATTCATGCATATTTACATTTTACGGGATTTTAAATAGTAGTTTGTATTTTGAGTTTTAAAGATGCAGTCCATATTCGCTTGGTTATACAATTTTTTATGCATAATCTGGTTTAAAATCAAAATTGTTTCAACTGAATGTGCGAAGAGTCTAATATTCCTGGGATAATAGTATGTTATTTTGTCATTCTTTAATGATAAATGATTTTTTAAAAAACGCTCGAATTGCTCCGTTGGATATTTCATTTCCAGTCGGTGAGACCTGCGGGCAGGCGTATTTTTCGCGCAGCAGTGAGCTTTACTGGACTCACCTGCCTTGTTTAAAACGGGATAAAGTTCTCGCGGCGAGGGACAGGGTAGAGCTGGGCCGGGTAAAAGCGGCCCCGATGTGCGGGGCTGGAGGCAAAGCGCCGCGGGCCGCCTCCCGCCGGGCTCTGCCGTTCCCGTCCCCCCGGCGGAGACCGCCTCCGGCTGAACTCGGGGGAAACTCCCTAGCGCCCTGTGCTACAGGGAGCGACAAAGCCTCTCAGGACCGCGCTCCCGAGACAACAGGTTCCACAGAGGAACGACTACCTCAAAATAAATAGGTTTCAATTATTCATCTAGCTATGGATTTCTTTTTTTTTTTTTAATTGTCGTTCTACCTTTCCGCAGTTGATCTTCCCATCTCTGAAAAAGCTATTTTGCAAAGCAGCTTAGGAGCTTCGCTCGTTCAAAAGCCCTATTCCTTATACTCCGAGCTATTCTGAATAGGTCTATTAGCGATCTCAATACGGTTTTCGTTTGATGTATAAATTCCTAAGGGAATTAACCGTTTCCTTTAGGTTGCAGCCTGTCGCCTATTTTAAACCATAACTATTATGGTAGCCCAAACGATTTCATACAACAATTTTATTCATCACCATTTTCCCCTGCCACAGGAGATATACTGTATAGCCATTCTTTAACACAAGCACGAATTTACCAGTTTCTTTTCCCGTAAGAGAGTAGGGGGGAGGGGGCAGCGTTCGCCTTTTTTGCCCCTGGCATGTTAATTTGTTGTTAAAAAAAAAAATAAAAAGAAGTGAGGATATCTTAAAATAAAAATAACGCCTGCTGCCAGTCAGAGCTGCCGTAGGTTACTCAGGAGCAGCCCTCGGAGCGGCCGGGAGCGACTCTCCCGCTGGGAGCGGAGCCCTCCTGGGGCGCGAGCAGGGTCGCGGGCCGCCCCGCGGAGGTTTGGGGCAGGAGGACTTCGCTGCCGCTGCGAAGCGCTTTTTGGGGAGGTGAGGGGGAAGAGCGGGCTTGGCGGTGGCGTCCTCCAGACTGGGCTTTCATCAGCGCGCCTGGCAGCAGGTGCTTGCCCAGGGGCGCAGGTGGGAACGGCCCAGCCACCGCGAGGCGCAGCTCCGCTCCCGGAAGAAACCGCTCGCCCCTTTCCGTGCCCACTCCCTCCCCTTTCCGCCCCGGACCCCACGGCAAGGCCCTTGATGGGGCGGGGAGACCGCGACCCCTACGCCGCCCGCCTCGACGGCGCGGGTCGAGCGGCGCAGGTGGCAGCGGGATGCGGCACACGGGCCGCCCTCTCCCGCAGGTGACAGTCCAACATCACCCCCAAAACCTTCCAGGGCGGCCGACAAGCGTGTTGACCTGACTGGCCCGGCAGGGCCCACGCGTGGGGCCGCAGGAACAGCTCAGTCTCCAGGTCGACGCGACCGCGGACCGAGGATCCGGGACCCTAGAGGAGACATGCGGGGGCTCCCGGCGGAAGCGGCAGCTCGCCTCGGGGAGCCGGGGCGGCGTCCCCCGCAACGCCCGTCCGAGCCAAGCGCCGTGTCCCCGGGGAAAGATGAGGCTTCCCCGGAGAAACCCGGGCAAGTGTCCCGAGGTCAGCTGTGCCCATTCCGATGGGCCTACCGACACCTCAGCGCGCCCGGGATGACAGGAGCCCAGGCGGGCTGCTAGCCCAGGGCTGCAGCCATCGGTCCCATCCATCCCATCTACGGCAAAATTCTCTCTGTCCTGGAAGAAAAGAGAGCTGGGGGTGCAGTCGGCAGCCAGCACAGACCCCGAGCTCCGGCTGGGACCCCCCTGTACCTCCAGTCCCGGTTCTCAATTGCGGGGACGGAGGGCGAGAGAGGCAGGGAGCCTGGCGCAGCCCTGCTGCTTCCTCTTTCACGCTTAAAAACAAAACAAATCCTAATTTAGACCCTCAACACCCCGGACCGTGTTTACATCCCCCCCGCTGCTCTCCCCGCCAGTGTTGCTTTTCCAATTGTCACGATTAACCTACGGGGCTCCCGCTCGGCGCGGAGCCTCCGCGGCGGCCGGGACGGCGCGGTCGCGTCTAATTGGCTTATTGGACCTCCCCCCACACACCTCCCCCGCCCCGGCAAGAGATTCTAAACAGCATCTTCTCTTGTCGTGCCTAGGAACTACGTGAAAGCCCCTCCGCCAAGAAAACACGGGAAATCACACGGTCAGCAAGTTTAAAGGAGGTGAATAAAAAATATCACAGGGGGTTGCAGTAGGGAAAAGTACAGGAACTTCAACCCAAAACTGAGATGAGTTTAGAAAAAAAAATCCAAAAGAAAACAAAGGAAAACTCGTCCCCACGGGCCCGGTCCGGTCGGCGCCCAGCGTCGGTGCGCAGCCGCGGGTATTCCTCAGCCGGCGGTGCGGTGCGCCCGGCTCCGCAGTGTTCCGCCCGTCCCAGCGGCAGCAGCCAGGCTCGGGGCAGGCTTGGAGCGGCACGGGAGTGCCGGGGAGCCCGCCCGCCCCCACCCCCCACCATCCCCCCGCTCCCCTCTTTCTATGACCTGCCACGATTATTAGTAAGGACATCTGTGGCTGGCAAGGGAACAAGTGTTACCAAAACCAGAACCGGCTGTTTTTCCAAATGAGCAATATGTTAATTCCTCATCCCCCCTCTGGTTTCTTTAAAACCTGGCACAAATACATCAATAGCGGAGAATAAGGAGCCTTTGCAGAGAACAAGTGGCAGTTTTGAATTTACCTTTTGTGTGCGCCTCAGATGCAATCTTGAGGCATTTTTTCCCTTCTCTCCCACAGAAAAAGAGTGTTAATCTGCCCTGTCTTGGGACCCAAAAGGATTGGAGTGGAGTAGATATTCACTGGAATCACATAGGGGAATGAGGGTCTTGCTTTATTGAATCATCAAATCCCAGGAATGAAGCTCTTAATTAATTATGGGTGCTAAAAATTCAGGCCAGCTGTTTCTTTTTACTTGGCTCTGACAGAGAAAGACAAAGTCTACATCGAGATCTTCTAAGGCGCATTCAGCATAAATCAGCGCCCTCGGCGGCGCTCCCGGCCGCGGCGCGACCCGGCGGTGACAGATGGCGCATTGTCCCCGCATTCCTCCACCGCGCCTTCGCGGGCGCGGAAGCGGTCGCCCGGCGGCGCGGCCCGACTGAAACCGGGGACCTTTCTCCGCCAGGGAAAGGGCTCTCCCGGGACGGGCGAGGGGTGAACGGGCCGCGCCCGGCCGAGGTGCCGGCCCTGCCCGACGGGGCGGCCGCGGAAGAGGCTCCTGCGCAGGCTCTGCCTTCTCTTGTCCGAGAGCGCTCCGCAGGCGCCTCCTCCGCCCCCGGCAGTCCCAAGGCGCCGCTCCCACCCCCTGCCCCTGTTCCGAGGCTGCTGCTGGATCCCCGGCAACTAAGCCCTCCTCGGCTTCCCTCGCTGCACCCAGCACCCTCGGCGATGCCTCCACGGCAGCACCTAGCGCTGGCGCGAGGGACACGGGCCACCCCAACATGGGCGCTTCTACTTTTCCCCCGAAGGCAGCAGCGTTTCCTTGCGCGGCCGCGGAGTCTCCCGGGAGAGTTACGCCGGGACCCGCAGGGGCAGGAGGCAGCGGGGGTCGCAAAAGCGCAGGGAGCCGCGCAGGAGGTGCGGCTTCAGGGCCCGGCCGCGGCCCGCCGGCTCACCTACATCCCGCTCGCCGCCACCCTCCCCCTCTTTTGGGGGGCGGCTGCGTTCGCTGAATACCCCGTACTCAACGGGAGCAGCCCGCGCTATTTTCATGGCCAGTTTGCAGGCGAGGGGCGCCCGCGGCGGGCGGGGCTGCCCGAGTCCCTCTAGCCTCCTCCTGCACGTTTTCTGGCAGGGAAATCTCTGCCGGTTCACCTCGGCGGGGCCGAACACGGCGGGAGGCTGGAGCGGGGGTGCTCAGCGACTCCCCGGGGTCGTACCCGGCCGGGCGCTTCCAGCCTCCTCAGCCGAGGATCTCTTCACCTCCAACTACCAGAAAATAAATGTCCCCCGCACGGCTTTACTCATCTGTTATAATTAGAGCATGTGCGAACTCGCAGAGCGCCGGGAGCCCGGCCGGGGTTGATGCAGGCATTTGTGAAATAACCACCTCTTTCTGCCGTGGCGGTGCTGCGCGGGCAGCCCGTCAAGGGCCGGCTGGGGCCGCATCCTGCCCCGGGGCCGCATCCTGCCCCGCGCCCGCCCTGGCTCGGCTCGCCCCTTCGTCCGCAACGGGAAGGGAGCGGCTTCGTCCAGATACCGCTTTTCCCCCGAAATTGGCTCTTATTTGCCTAAAGCTAACCACAGACCTCTCCACGCTCATGGCTGATGGATGCAAATGTAAATGTGCACTTATTTAATTGGATCAGGTCCCAAGATAAAAGAGATAAACGGCTCCCAGTTTGCCAAGTTATTTTCAGAGGCATGCAGTGATGTGTGGAGGGAAAGTTAATGAAGAGGAGAAGAGACACACTGTACTTAAAATACCTCAGGTCTAGACTCGGGGAGAGGGAAGCATCGAGCTCCGCCGCGGCGGATCTGCGGGGGGCTCCGCGCCCCGGCCCCGCGCAGCCCTGCGCAGTGCGGCTCGGCGGAGCCGCAGGTACCGCACGTACCTCCTCACCCAAGCCGCGGCGGGCGGGGGGAGGCTGCGCCATACGCGGTAATTAATGCTCTTCCCCTCTTCCCTCCACCAAAATTGCTCTCCGTTACTGCCGTCTCCCCTTGTTCCTCCCCGTGTTCTACATCCGTATGCATGAGACATTAACAGACGGTTATTGATACAAACATAGTTTTTGTTGCTAAAGGCCTTCCAAAACAAATTCTCCGGCTGAATGCCAATGTATGCATGTTGGCTGGTGACAGCTGATTAGTGAAATGATTTACGGCCAAGTTAAAAAAAAAAATGATACTGTCAAAAGCAGCAATTTGAAAAAAAGATAAGACAGTACAGCCCCAAGGCTTCCCACTGTAAAGCCACCCAACAAATCTAAACCTACACTACAAATACCTGAAACACTCAAGGAATCAATTGGTCGCAGATTAAATACAGTCTGTATTCTCACTCGCCCTGGTAATCTGTAACTCTCCACAGGAGCAGCCCCTCGATTTATGCCTCTTGCCTCACCTGCGGCAGGGCCGGCTCCTGCCCGAGCTGCCCTGCCGGCCTCCCAGCATCTCTGCAATTGGAGACTTAGGCCTCCTTTTTGTTTCAAGACTTTTTCTCTCATTAATTGATTAAAAAAAATCCCCCTTCCCTCATTTCTCTGTAGCTCTTCTTCATAAAGAAAGCTTTTGCTCTGCAATAAAGTAAGAGACTTTGATCCCAGATCATCCTCTTAGGCCTTCCAGCTGAAATCAGCGGAGAAACTATGTGGAGTTATTGTTCGCACTTGCTGCACTTCTGATTCAGAAAGGGCTGATTTATTAGCTTGTCAAGGGAAGCATTGTTCAGGAAGGCAATCAAAAAGCACTTACCTAGCTAAACTAAAATTACTGCCTTTTCAGTGGCTAATTTGTATAACTCCCATGGAGGAACTTGGGTAGTGTTTGATGAGGCATAAAATGATGATTAATGAATTTATTGGCCTGCCGCTCATCAAATAGGAGTAGTATATCTTTCCTCTATTGGGCGTTGGGTCTAATGCTACATGTCTGTGTAGAGCAAGTCCAATATGATCTCCTTTTTAGCCCCCTTTTAACCCCCATGACCTGAAGAATATCACCGTGTAACAGAGGCAACATCAGGGGACTGCAAAGACAAAGAGCCCGTTTGATAAAATGGTAAATGAGAAATGCGAGGAAAGTTGCTGCAGGGACAGATCTGCTCAGTTTTCGGCTTTCAATCACTTTGACTAGTGAAGTGGGAAGAATGTAGAAACTAGATAAGGTGTGAGAAGCGAAAAGAAAATGACAAACCAATTTTAACTTTCATAAAGGATCCAGCCAAACAACTTCATTGCTACTTGAAAGAACGAATGAGTGCGGGAAGTGCTGGGATTCCCGAGCAATCAGGCACACTGCAGCACCTCACCACCCAGCCATGCAGGGAGAGACAGGGAATATGCCTCCAAACTGGCCATATCCAGGGCCAGCATGTAACCTGCTTCATACTCTGATCAGACTTGGTGCAACCATTTTGAGCCCATACATTTTATTTCCTTTTTCCTCCACCAAAACAGCTTTCTCCTCTGCTCAGTGTTTAATGCTTGAATCACTGTTTTGGAGCTAAGGGCTTCTGAGACAAATTACATACTTTTTCCTCTTTTAAAAGCCCATACTAAATTACTTGTGATTCAGTGCCCATCTGGATACATATGTGACCTACAGGGTATCTTATGCGCTACATATTGCTGCTTTGAACAGGTTAAGACCCCCAGAAGATCAGAAATGTTGCTGACATTCTCAAAAACTTGTTAAAATAACTTTGCCTGAGATTTGGAGTCAGAGATCTTCCCAGGGTTGAATCAATTTAGCTCTTAGCTTCCAAGCACAGTTCCCTGTTCCTGCAGCTTTGAAGCTTGTTGAGAGATCTGCAGCTTGCACATCTCCCAGTGAAGATGCACATGCCTTAGCTGGAGCCTGCTGCCAAAAAACCTTTTGGGGTTTCACTGAAGTACCCTCAGGCCTGTGTGTCAGCAGCCCACTGTGCTGAAGACTGAGAAGGTACAAGAACATTTTGCAGAACTACTGAAGTGATCAACACTTGCTAGATGATGTGATGTTTCAGGCTCCAGTAAAGCTTGGAGGAGCAGGAAATGGTAACATGGAGGTGCCTGGCAATCCCAGCAGCCTGTCTTCCCTCTCTGCCCCTTTCCTTTGTGCCTCTGCACGCAAAGCCAGAGCACGGCCTGCTCTGCACTCCTCCAGAGGGGAGTCAAGAACTGAAAGCAGGCTGCAGGTGAAGTAGTGTGAAACTCCTTCCCTTTGCTCTCTCATGTTACCATGCGGTCTCTTCTGTATTTTTTTCTTTCCATGACCTGGTCTGTTCTGGGCTGTATTAGATGATGTCTGTTTTCGGAAAGCTGTTTGGGAATTGATTGAGGCAAGTCTAGATCTCAGCCCAGGAAGGCAGGAGAATTGTTCTCCTTAATTTTAAGGAGACCTCAACTCATATTCTCTGAGAAATGCTCAAATTTGGCTGTTCCATATTAGATAATAATTGTGATTTGAACATTCTTGTTTGCAAAATAAAAGGTATTTAAGATACCAAGAATTGTTCATTTTTCAGATCTGTTTAGAAATAGTTTCTGGAACGGTAAAAGGGATATACTCCTGACCAATCTTTCAGCTCATCAAAACAAAACTTTCCTGAGATGACACACTGGCTTCCTTGACAAAAGGAATAAGGCATCCACCTTATGTTTACAAGATCAGAAAACATTTATTTCGATTCTACCAATTGGTATTTGTCTGAGACACTTTTAGCTGAAATGATCCTCTGGAAAATAATGTTTATAAACATCCCCGAACAAATAGTATTCTCCTGACACAAGCCTACCATCAATGTACCTCTCAACAAGTTTTATCTACAAGTCCTTGACCTGTGACTGCTTTTACAAAGGCTCTCTGTTCATTAGCAATTTAAGGTCACTTTAAGTACTTGTGTCATGAACACATAACACAGATGTAAAATATATGTATTAAATACCAGCTGCATTAATATAGGGCTTTATTTTCCTCCACTTGGCTCCCCAAAGCAACATGATCTTACACACTGATGAAAAAAGACATAGTTATATTTGCATAATTACAGCAATATCGTAAGTCTTTAGTGCAATAGACCTAAGAGGCTGATTTATCATTAAATATGTATGGCTAAAAGTTACCATGCTGGGTAGTGTGCATAGCATTAGACAATGACAGTTTTGGGACATAATTGCTTTAATGTGGGCAATTAAGACTAAGTGCATGTGATTTTAGTGTCTGCCCTACATTCCTCTGAATGATTACAATGATCAATACACATGATTTGTAAGTCGCTTCCTATTGATCGAATGGTAAAATGTTTGACCTTCCTTTGAGGAAGTAATTTGCTAAATTATGACACCACGTAAAGTCTTTCTTGGTTCAGAGGTGAGGGGTAATGGTGCTCAGAATTAGAAAAAAATAAAACCATTTTTCCTCCTTTTCCTGAAAGTCAGTGTCTGTAATGTCTCCCCCAATTTGCTGACCTCACCTGTGGAGGGAGGAGTCTGGCACCTTCGTCTTTGAAACTAGGGAAAAAAAGGGAAAAAAATTGAACTGCAAACTCAGTCCATCTTTGCAAGAAATCTTCTTCATGAACTTTATCTGTTTACTCTATGCCAAGTCATGAGGAAGTTCTTGACCACAAGACCTCTGTTGTTTGCAAGCAGCTGTAGAAAAAGTGCAGCAGCAAAGTTGGGGAAGCGGAGCACACCGTGAATGCTGTGAGCAGCTGGGACACGTGGCAGGGCTTCCTGGGCTGCCTGCCAGACTTAATTTAGCTTTGCATGCACAGTACCAAATAGCCTTCACTATATCACATTAGCAGGTAGGAAAAGCAAACCAACAAAGTGTTCATGAAAACACATTTACCAATGAACAGTAACTTAGTTATAGCTGAGGACCTTCCTTCCATGCTAGCAATGCCATCCTAAATGTACAGTTGCAAATTAGATCAAAATTAATAGATACCAATGTGCTGAGATGTGTCCTGTTCCAGGGGTTCAAACAATCACAGAATCAACTCGGTTGGAACAGACCTTTGAGATCATGGAGACCAACCTATAACCTAACACCACCTAGTCAACCAGACCACGGTGCTAAGTGCCACATCCAGTCTTTTCTTAACACCTCCAGGGATGGTGACTCCACTACCTCCCTGGGCAGCCCATTCCAACACTCATCCTGTGAAGAATTTCTTCCTAATGTCCAGCTTAAACCTCCCCTGGAGCAGCTTAAGACCGTGTCCTCTTGTCCTGTTGCTGGTTGCCTGGGAGAAGAGGCCCACCCCTGCCTGGCTGCACCCTCCTGTCAGGGAGTTGTACAGAGTGACAAGGTCTCCCCTGAGCCTCCTTTTCTCCAGGCTAAACACCCCCAGCTCCCTCAGCCGCTCCTCACAGGACTTGTGTTCTAGACCTTTCACTAGCCTTGTTGCCCTTCTCCGTATGTGTTCGAGCATCTCAACATCCTTCCTAAATTGAGGGGCCCAGAACTGGACACAGCACTCAAGGTACAGTGCCAAGCACAGGGGAAGAATCACTGCCCTGATCCTTCTGGCCACACTATTCCTGATACAGGCCAGATGCCATTGACCTTCTTGGCCACGTGGGCGCCCTGATGGCTCACGTTCAGTCTGCTGTCTAGTCTCCATACTTCATCTCAGAGAAAGCCTTCCCAACATAATCCACTCTTCTAACTAACACTGCCCTCACCACAGCCAGAATGCTCCAGCCACTTGTGCAAAGCTGCAGTTGCCTGTGCAGATCAGGCTTCAAACTTCAGTTCTTCTCCACCTTACCCAGAACTGGGGCACCCCCAACCTCCTGTGCTGTGCTCAGCCCCCCCTTCCCCCAGCTTCTGCCTTCCCAGTGCCCCGCACCCCAGCCTAGGTGAGGAAAGTAGCTGGAACACAGCAGATCCTTGTGTACAACGTGCTGATTCCACACTGCTAGACAGA
This sequence comes from Corvus cornix cornix, assembly GCF_000738735.6. NCBI lineage: Eukaryota > Metazoa > Chordata > Aves > Passeriformes > Corvidae > Corvus > Corvus cornix. Next base: position 10,232,552 of record NC_046341.1, on the reverse strand, counting down.
GACACTTAAAAATTATGATATGGAAGACGGAGGATGAAACATACCACAAATCATGTAGCTAGCAAGAAACATCCTATTTACTGGCTCTTGTGCCAAGCACACACACTGTTACACAATGCCCCACTCTTAAATCCTTTTTGTAAGGAAAAGAGAGCATAAAAGAATTCATAAATTTCCCAAAACAGCAGTACTGAACAATGAATTAAACTACAAAGCAGTTGGAATTCATGGTTAGAAAAAAGTTCAGTCAGACAAAGGGCTGACTTGTTGGGAAACTGAAGGTAAATCTGCTTGCCAGACCTAAGAGGACAGCCCTTCTTGGAGCTCACCAGCCACTGCTGAAGCATCCTGGGAAAAAATCCTTTTCTTTCTAGCCCAAGATAATGCTTGGACACCAGTTACAGACAGACTTTTTGGGATGAACAGGACTGCTCTGAAAGTCCACCCTTCCCCACCCCTAACTCTATGCCAGTCCTATGCCAGGAGCGAAGTGTACGGCTCCAAATCATAATCGTCCTGTATCTAGATTTGGAACATTCCTTTTGGTTTTCTTCCAGGTCCTTGATGACCCTCACAGAGGCTTAAGGTTCCCCAGACGTTTAATTTTTGGAAATCTTACAGACCAAAGCTGTAACAGTACGCAGCATACTATAGTCACTCTTTGGTGCAACTAAAAAACCCAAACATAAGACACAGCCATGGATAAATACTAAATAAATAGTTTTACACCCGAATTTCTATTTTCTTATTCATGGTATCATTTCCTCGGCAGTAATCCATTCTCAACAGGTTCCCATGCAACTAGTGCACAAGCATTTAGGTCCCATTTCTGGATGACCCAAGTTGAGCTAGCTGGTGATTATCACTGGATAAGAGGACAAGATGGAAAACTGGTGGTGGCAGTACTAATCAACTATTAAACATGAGAAGCCCAGGCAGGGTACTTTGGTGCTGAGAAAGCTGTTTATGCTCCATTTTGGAAATCTTCCCAGCACAATGTATTCAGATAGATGTGTTTCCATTACTTTTCATTTAAACTAATTCTTCTTTGGCTACCTTTTTTTTTTTTTGAATCAGATGAGTGGATTTACCCTGTATTTGAATTACATGTTACCATTCTTATTCTAAAAATGTGCAGAGACTGAGATATCCATCATCTCATTAGAAGCTCTTTGAGGAACCAACACGAGAAGGTGAAAGCTGCAGACCAAGGCACAGGAACCATGTCAGTAAGCACCCCTACTCAAACCATCAAGATAAATCTATTAGAGGAGGACAAGTCAAAGAGGGATAGAAGTGCATCTTCGACATGCACAAACTGCAGCTGAGCTGTAGATTGGCACAGGGGCTGCAGAAGGCACAAGGGTGGTACCCAGGCTGGGCAGAGCCCAGCACTCTGGGACCAGTAACAGCCTGTGAAAAGCAATGGCCAGAGACTTGGGGGGGAACTCCTGCCACGGGCACAAGGCCATCAGAAGGCTGGCAGTCCCCAGCATTGGCCAGGGCCTGGGTTGAACAGGAACCACAACACACAAAGCAGCTTACACCACCATTGTGTACCGGATAAATCTGTGGATAATTGCACACAGGGTACCAACCTGCTGGCTGCCAGCACAGCTGTGCACACCAGCAACAGAGAGAGCCTGGGGGTTCACTGAGGGAGGCCTCACTCTTGGCCACTGAACCCCGCCAGTGGAGAAGCCAGGAGAACTCCACAGAGCAGCATGGAACATAATGGGACAGCAAGAGATGTTTGTGTTGTGGTCTCACCCAGGATGGGGGAACAGGAGGTGAAAACTGACTAATTAGTCACTCCGCCTTTTTTCATTGTTTTTCTGTAGGCAAAACTGGGACTCACACCCCTCAGTAATATAGTTTTCACCAATTTTTATCTTAAACATTTTTGTCTTTAAATTTTTAAACACACTGTGCAGTGGAAATCCTGACCTTCAACTGGGAATCAAGCCATTGGATATTCTTTGCTCAAACTCTTCAGCTACTGAGGTCAGATGTCAAGATTTAAAGTTTAAAAGATAAGAGCTGCTGCCACAGTTTTCTCTGAATCTTTTTCTCTGAATCTGGGGAACATATTCCCAGGTTTTGTTTGGCCTAAATCTCCAGGCATTGAATATGCTCCATTTTCTCATGGGCCGACTACATAGATTCCAACCTGGAAGTAGCACCTGCATCTGAGCTGGCATGTAGCACGGATTCAGTCACCTAAAAAGAGGCCTCTGTGGCATCTCAGATTCCTCTGGGACATCCAAGCTATGCCCATAAGACACAGCATCTCTGAGAGGCCTGAACTGGGGCAGCAGGGAGGTCAGGGAGGTACTGTAGGGCACCTCAAATAAAAGAAAAAGGTGTGAGTGAGTGAATCTCAGCCCTTAACACTTTTACAGTCCCTAGCAAGAAAAGGCACTTTACAACATGATTCATTTCCTCCCAAAATCAATGTCTAAAACAAATCAGAGGAGTAACACACTGAAAGTGCTGATCTTGCCCTACTGCCTGTTAGGAGAGCCCAGGGGGACTAAAGCAGGTGCCTGTGCTGTGGACATTTAAAGCCAGGTGAGAGGACTTCCCCCAAAGCTACATACAGTTGTGCCTCTCCCTGCTAGTTACCTGTCTTCAGAATTATAAAATCGACTTCAGTGATCTGAATCTAACAAAACCCAGATCTATCTACTGTAAAATATATACACATGAATTCTTCCCAATTCTAGAAAAATGTTAGTGAATACTTAAAAAACAATCACTTGTGAAAATCTTTACAGTCCAACTATCTGTAAGACATGAATTTAAGTACCACTATAATACACAATTAAATTGTATAGTGGTTGCTAAAATTAATGAACAACTCTTACTCAAAACTCTTACTTACATTGCAACTTTACACATGAACACTTCTCTTGCTATTCCATTGAAATATTTATGGAATAAGATAAAAATCCATGACCCTTACTCAGGAATGATCATAATCACATACTTAGCTTTAAACATAGAGCCACTGAACTTGATGAGACTTCAACACATAATTAAAGTGCATAGTTCAGCCAGGACAGGTTCCTCACACCACACTTTATGTAGGAGAATCAGGTTCAAAAATCTGCTTCTTTAAGGTGTGAAATAACATCAAATATATGATTAATCAAATGACTACATTAAAACTAGCTTTTGCACAACTAAATTACTAGATAAGATGAGAAGAGAAAAAGGGAAATATTAAAATGGGTCAATATAGGAATGGAAAAAGAAACTTTAAAAGCAAAATTAGTAGCAGGATTTGCGGTATTCTGCAAGTCCAAAATGTAACTGACACATTTCTTTGTTGCTGTTAATTTTGTTTTGCCTTCATATTAACTGCATCTCTTTGATGAATATTTTTAAAAATAAAATAATGGCTATCACTCAGGCTGCTTTGAAGTACTTCTGAGTTGAACGACTGGTAGCATTTATTGATTTCATAGTGTGACACTAGAAGTTTTGATATGGGATTTTAAAAAATGATATTTGAAGTTAAAAGAAGACATCTTGATTAAAGCCAGAACAAATTGTTTGGCTGAGATTCAAACTCTGGTTCACATGCCTTTCCAAGTTTGTAGATTCACTTGTTTGCTAGGAAAAGCCCATATGCTTTCAATGGATGAGTTCAAAATCCATGCCATGGAAAGGCAGGAAACTGCTTCAAAGTTGGGAACCAATGGACCAGCTTAAACTAAAGGAAAAATATATTCATAGACACTAGATATAAGAATGAGGTAGAAAGGACTAGTGTTTAAGGGGTTCAGTTCTGAGACACAGACAGCATGACCTTGAAACAAATCCCGTAGTCTTCTGGGCATCCGTTGGCCATATGCAAACTACTGATAACATCATTCTCATCTTCTGTGCAGGAGGCTGTGAGGATGAATACCAGCTATGGTGCTGTAAGTCATATGGCTGGCTGGAGAGATGATCTGGTGGGTTATCACTTTAAGTCTCAACGAGACTGCGATGAATGCTACTGATCTGGTGGGTGCAATCACTCACTGCCAGCAGCCTGGGTAGTTCTAGTTCAAAAGGTACCTCAGACTGCACCACACGGGGCACTGAGTCCTTGTGCTGGCCACTTCTCACACAGGGCATTGAGTATCTGTGCTGGCCACTTCTCACACAGGGCACGGAGTCTCTGTGCTGGCCACTTCTACTGAGATACTTGATGTGCTTGTGGCTTCTCCAGGTGAGGGAGGAACATTTAAAAAGGACTGGCACATACCTGAGGGCTGCTCAGTACTTAAGGATGAGCAGAGCCCTGCAGCTGTCTCCTCTTGTACAGTCCAGTACACTGGGTATTGTCCTGTGTGGCTTAAAGAAACAAGAGTGGAACTAGCTCTTCAGAATGGACCAAAAGCACTAAACCTTTACAGAGATCATCTGTAAGTGTCTCAAAAGCCACCTGGGTCCTTTTTCTTTAAATAACTGACCTAAAGCACCTGTTCATAAAGAAGTTTCTGCATCTTGGGAAATGATAATCACTTCTTTTCTTGACCTTCTTCCATTGCTGGTTTCATGAGGGATGAGACTGACTTTTAAAGGAAAAATTCACTAGTGCCATTTGGGAGGGTCATGAAGAAAAAAAAAAGTTGTCAGTTTCGCAATGGAAAATGTAGTAAGTCACCAGCAGGCTACTGACCGAGTTGTTAAACTCAGGGGGGAAAAAAACTGTTAGGTGAGCTGGTTAATATCAAGGCTCACCACTCACTTCTGCATGCTACAGACCATGTCAAAAGCTTTCCAGTAATCAGTAGAGCTTAAGAAAAGTCTCTGATTAACTTTTCTTTCATCTTTCTCTTTTCCATCTGGTGTTAAAGATCAAACCTTCAGTTCCTCTATTCTTTTAAGCCTTGCCTGTTTGACAGAAAACTTCTCATCCATCTTAAATCTAGTGTGGGCTAGAATGTCTTTCAGCAGTGGCTAGAGGGTAGATATATTATCAGATAGTAACCATATTGCTTCCTCTCCTTTTACTTTAGCTCTGTATTTGTTATTATAGGATATATCTGGGGTTTGTGAGTGTTCAGCCTCTATCCCTCTACTGCAGGATAGTGCTGTGCTGCTAATGCTTTCCAAATCACTGCACTATTTCTTTCCAGTTTAGCAATCTCCTATCTGTGCTTTGCATAACTTCTTCCAATTTTACCAGCAGCCCAGAACACTTGTCTCCCAGGACTTGCAGCATCTGTACTCTTAAAGACACTATGATGGGTGAGTGATGGTGACTTTGAGAGTGCTGGGGCTGTAACTTTCAAACTGCACCGCTACTGATTGTCTGCTGGGTAAAAGCAGCATCTTCCCCTTCAACAGAGACTGCAGGAGGACAGGCCTGCTCAGCCACCCCTTTGAAATAATTGTCTTCTTGGTGGGACATGGGTAAAGACTGCTGCAACCACTGGGATTGACTTACACTTGCCATGGCACCTTCCATGGCACTCTTAGAGGCATTTCTTAGCACCAGAAAAAAAAGAAGCTCTAAGTATTTGCTGTGTGACTTACCCAAAACAGAAAAAGAGGTCACACCTCCCCAGCACACTGGGGAACATCCAGGGCCACGAGTTAATAATATAGGTACTCGGATAACGGTGAATAGAAGATCATCAGATTATATTTCTCATTATTTCAAAATCAGGCATCTTTTCAGGAAGAGAAATTCCATTTTCTTCCTGGCTCCACCACCTAACATCACTTGTAAGCTATGACTTCATAGTCCATATGAATTATCAAATCCACTTGAAGCATATTTTTCAGGCTAGCTATTGTACCAGAGATTCATAAAATGTCTTAATCACTTTGCCGAGGGAGGCAAAACACTTGAAAATGAAAGATGCTAAAAAGATGTGGGAAAAAGAGGAAAGTGCCTCAGGCAATTTATACTGGGGTGGTGATCACCACTTCATAAAACAGCAAATCTGTGAAGGCCAAGTCATTTTTAGAGGACAGCACAGCCAGCAGTAGCCAATTTGCAGACACTTGAAGTGCACAATACCAGGGCATTGACTTCTGATTAGCTCTACTCTTGTCCTGCAAACCAAATTAACATATTAGGTGTAGCGCAGAAAAGCATTTTCTCCTGTGGTTTAAACAAAGGGAACACATGCAGTTTGTGTGCCATCAGATCTCTCCATGATGTAAACCACTGAGTAGCAACTGGTAATAATCAAGAATTTTTCTTCAGTGGTGCCCAAATTACACACTTTTTCTGTCATACCTATCATGGGATTTATTAAGTATCTGTGCTCCATAGGCATGACACACTATTGGGTCAAAAGATTTTTCATGTAACCTACCCTCTCTCTCAAAGGTGTTGGCCTGCAACTCCACACCTTCATAAATCAGAGAGATGTAAACATGCTCTGCAAACCAGTCTCAAATCTTAAATTTACTGAAGAAGTAATCAGACTGAACTCAAATCCTGCCTGTCTGTAAGGAAAGTTAAATGGGATCTTGGGGGGAAAACCAGTATGATGCCATATGTTTGCATATCTTTCTGCCTTGCTTTTCTGAGCCTGGACTAAAGAATTGGGGTGCTATTGCAGTGGTGTGAGCAACATCTTCCTGCAAGGAAGAGTATAAGGAAGTACCTTTGGAAACAATTGGTTCTGTGTCTGAACCAACACAGCTCTTGCCTGATGCTAATCAGTACCTAATATATCAGGAGATATGCAAAAGCACATTATCAGGCAGATGTAAGCAGCTTGCTTTCATATCCTGCTCCCCAGTAGTTAGAGACTGATTTACGTCCTAGAACACGTGGTACAATATCCTTTTCACTATGTGTTGTATTATATATAACATTAGGTATTTCTGATTTCAATATAAACATCTAAATCTGAATCCTAAATCTCGGTCTGAACAATTTGCTGTGGCAGACAGGCCCACAGTTAAATCATGTGTTGTGTAAAAAAAGCATTTCCATTTATCAGTGCTGAATTTCATACCTTTAACTATCAATTTAGGTGACACTGGAATTCACTTAAAACATTTCTTCCCAGTGTAATAGATCCTATATGTGAAGTTCATGCTCATATGGCAATCAATTGTATTTACTGTTATAAACACAATTACTCTGCAGTACCATGCTACAGTTCCTACAGCTCATGTTAATGTGGATACAAGGATTAATATTAATGAGGACTGAGAGATGGGTGAAAATAATAATAAATGCAAACATTCTGGTTAAATAGGAGGAGGCTGCAAAACATTAAACCAGCTTTGGAAAGGAGAAACTCCTTTCAATTTTCATTGGCTCATATCATTAAATTAGGGGCATGACTCATCCATCACTACAATATTTCAGATTTAAAGCAGCACAACTATGATTGCAGGACAGTTCTACTGATAGAAAAGCCAATACAATTGTGGGACAGATTTCTCATTTTTAAAAATTTCTTTGTTCTACGTTACAGATTACAGAAATGTTTTATGTTACACAGTTTGCCAGACTATATTTTATTTGCTGAAGGGAATTAACTGTGAAATTAAATGAGCTGTTCTGAAGTTGACAGTGTGCACAGGCTCCTGCATAAATGCTTTGAGAATACACTACCTTTCCATACTAATTTTAATTCTCTAGATAATATTTGCTAGACAAATTTAAAATGTATATTTATCATCTCAGGAAATTTACATGACAGCACATACCTCTTCTTTTGGTCATATGGTAAGTACTCATTTTGATAAATCTAAATTTCCTGTAACTGGTTAGCATATTTGTAGCCAACATACTTGTCTCGCAAAAGTGTTTTCAAGATTAATTTGTAAATTAGTTTGCACTTCTGTGATGTGTGCAGTCCACATAGTTATTATAACTTACTTCACACATTAGATAAGAGGCTAAAATACTCTTTCCCCCAATCATACAAAATGTGAATTCTTTGGTTGATTTTTGTATTCTTATTTTAAAATTTCTAAACTATAGTTCAAGTGTAGGGAAAATCCCGCTTCATTCCTAAAAGCATGGAAAGATGTCAAGCTTTCCAGAGCTGCTGTTGATAGCAGCAAAACCAACACAATCTGGGCAGAATTATCATCATCATAAATAAAAGAGTAATGTTTTGATTTTGTGCTATAAATAATGAAATAAGCACCTGATTTTTATCCAAAAAATTAAGAGGCGTAATTAATTCAGACATGCTTCAGGGTAATTCTAACATGAACTCTTTGTTCTCATGTTTTATGTTCTATTTGACTCGGTTGCTAGGATGTTACTGCAAAATAATACATATTGGGATTGGTATTGCTGGGTGCTGTGGGTGTGACGCGGTATCACTTTGTGAACTTCATTTCTCCTTCAGAACCTGATAATTCTGCCAAGCTTCGTGTGATCCCAGCCTCCCACACCAACATATTTTTATTAGGTGGATTGATTGAATGAATGAATGAGTGAATGGGAGACTCCAGCATGCCTGGAGGGAGAGCAGAGGTGCGGGAGGCCTCGTTTCCCTGGCACGGTGCGCAGGCAGCACGGCTGTCCCCAGCCCGGGACAGGGACACAGCTCCCGGGGACGCCTCAGCAGGAAGCAAATGATGCCTGCACTTCTCGCAGGGTGAAGGAAAAGCAGCTAGAGCTGAGGTTGAAAGGCCAGAGATATCTCCCTGATACCCTGAAGCTTTTGTAAAGGTCTACCCTTTGGAGAAGATGCTATGATATAGCCAAGAGCAGGATAAGTGGCCTGGACTCAGAAAGTTGATCGACCAATTTCAGTCCTTTCTGAAATATAAAATACTCCACTGTCCTGGAAGAGAGCAGCTTTGCTCCAAGAACTCTGTTTCCTAAAAGCTTCATATTCCCTCCACCATATGGATGCCATCTTTAGGTCAGTAGGAGTAGGTAAATCTCCAATTTCAGCCAACAAATTTCATTCATCTTTTCCTTTCCTGTTTGCAAGGGGAAAATTCATTATTTTATTAACTTTTACTTCTTTGCTAGCATTCATGAAGCTGATGAATCAGTTGCAATCTACTCTGACTCGTGCTTACTGGCAACTGCAGACCAAGTCCTGAGGAGCACGAGGGATATGAAGCCTCCTACAGTCTCCACAATTATGGATCTCTTAGCTGATGAGTTAGGAGGGAAAAAAAATATCTGTCACACAGAGGCAGTTCTTTTGTGGCTCTTAAAACTAATTGTGCCAAGTCAGATTCACACAGGCATAAACAAACTATAAAAGTGGCTGATTTTAACTGTGTCTCAAGGAAACTGCTCTTAATGTAATAGTCCCACTTCCAGAGCCTGCATGAAGCAAACTAAGTGCAGAGAATCTACACAACTGATTATATTAGATGGTTTATCCTAATCTCAAAGTGCATCAGGTAGGAAACAGACACAATTTGTGTGATAAAATTATCAGCAAAATTTAATCTCTCATACACGCACACACACATGCACAGATGCATCCTAGGATCAGTCTGCACAACAGCAAACAAAAGCAGCCACGGATTACAGGGCAAAGCTTTGGCCATCAGATGTAGCTGCAGCTTCTTGTGTCCATGAGAGAAAACCCAAGCACTCAGGAGGCACTTGACCTTGCAGCTGCAAGAATAACTGCTGAATACTGCAGGTTAGAGCACTCCAGCTCAGTCCACAGTCCCTGAAAATACCATCATGCACCACTGTCAAATCAGTCACAGAGTTTACTCCTCACTACATACCTGGTATAGTATTCCCACAAGTCCTGTCACAGGAAGACCAAACCCCTCCGATTTAATGCTCAGAATGCATGCACAGCACCCTGCTGTTCTGAGCAACTCTCTTTACCTTACCTTTGTCTCATCATCTTTACTTTTAGAGTAACTTTCAGAGCCAGAAAAGCTGAAAGCAGTGCCTTGCACAGATGGCCATGCTCAGATCTCTCTTGTAACTTTGCCCCTGCAGAGCGGCTAAACTGATCAAGCTGGTCCCTCATGCACCGTGTGGAGCTCACCTCTGTGCAGTGGGAATTAACAGTAAAGAGGCCTTATGTCAGAAATTGGATATATTTCTTCTAAACATACCATGTCTCTATTCCTCTTTAACTTACTAAATCTACTTTCCATACGAGCTCAAGCCAATTGCAAGGAGTCCAATCTTAAAGTTTAACCATTCATTGCTGTGTCTAGGAAAGATGCTCTTTTCTATGATTGCTCCAGTTCAATCTCATCTCTCATTTATTCAGTCTAGTTTCCCCTCTGACCCATGTTTTGTCTATCATTCCAGTTTCTCTCTGCATACAGAAAGTACCCTGGCATGGAGGCTCTGCTCTTCAGGTATGCCCATGGAGGGTGTGCTGTCTTCCTGTGAGCATGCCTTTGCAGCTCTGGGGAAGTGGGCACAGTAAGAACACCCTCTGCCAACATCCTGGGAGCCAACCCCTGAAAAATGTGCCACTGACTCTCAGATTTATCTCCCGGGCATTGCCCTAAACTCAGTCTCCCAGTTTAAGGATAAAACTTTTCACTCAAAGAAACGAATCCACTACTTCAACCTAACTTTTCCTTGATTGGGTTGAAAGGTTAAGTGGGAGCTGAGCGGAAGTTTAACCTGAGAGACTTATTATGTACTGAAAGGTACCTATTATATTTCATTTTAGATATCATGTAAGAGAGACTTTGCATTTGCTGAAGTCACCTCCTTCCTTCTCTCTGCTGTCAGCCAATATTTTGAGCAGTCCAGTAATGGTTCAGTCAAAACAGAGTCTTTAAATTGTAAGACATATTTTTAATGCATACTCTACTTTCCACTTTGAAATGACAATATAAACCTCTTTCATGTAGCTGAAACATACCCTCTCGTCTCTATACTTAACTCACCCAAATTATACCTGAATGCTTGCAAAGAACTTTAGGAAGAATATTGGTCTATTCTAAGACTTGCAGGAAATAAATATTGTGAAATATGTTTTTCATTCCCTTTGTTCTGAAGTTTTATGACTAAATGCTGTGCTGGTAACAGAGGTTTATCAGGAATGCCTGACTTGTCCAGATCTTGAACCCTAATAAAATAATTCAACAGAGCTAGAAAAGGGGGGAAAGGGGTAGAAAAGGAAAAAAAAAAGTAAGAAAGAGTAAGCCAACTACAATATATAAATGTCTAATTGTTGGTTGTAACATACGGTCAGTGTTTCCATCACAGCTGTAATATAAAAAAAGCTGATGTTGAGATGGTAACATCTGCTGTGTATCCCATGATTTCTATATTCCTGTTCACACTAGCTAAGGCTCTGGCCTTAATTATTTAAGCTTGGATCCTACTGGTTTTGCTTTTTTTTTTTTCTCTAAAGACAGATGCTCTTATTGAAAAATACATCTTGCAGAGTTGATTGACATGGACAAATAAGGTCCCTAAGACTGCTACTACAGAACATAGTCCTTGGTTCCTATTTTACAAAATACACCAAAAGAGGTAATTTGCAGTTGAAATTCTGTAGGTTATTCCTGATAATATGATAGTAAGTCATTAATTATAACAGTTTGTAACAAAATCTCGAATGATGGAAGTCTAATGCAACCTGGAGCTTTATTTAAAGAACACTCTGCTAGTGGCCAAGCACGTCAAAGCCCTCCCTGCATGCTCCACTGGCAGGAGTGCTCCCAAAGGACACAGTACTCACTTCTGAAATCTCAACATAAGAGAGGCAGGAATAAAAGCAGCTCAAAAAATAATATCGCAGGCAACTAGGCTGTACATAAATAAATATTTAGCATAAGCAGATTCAATTGCAGTAATAATAAATTAACTAAATTGAATAGTGAACTCCCAAGATCTTCTTGTGTGGATAAAAATATGCCATGCCTTGAACACCTAATGCACTTGCCTCTTTTCCTTGTTGACAGGAAGCAGCTAACAATTAAGATGTGTTTGTCAAGCCTGTCCGCTTATAGGTGCCCTACCTGAAAAGGTGCTCGCCCCATTCTCCATCTGCTCACCACTTCCCTCTGCTGCAAGTTGCTATCCCTTCTCATCTGCTTGCTCAGCTGCTCACATAATTGCTCCTCACCTCATTTCAGCCACAAGGAACCACATTAATAAGGATCTAGTACTGGCACTGTTAAAGTAACTTGTCTTGCTCCAACTGAAAGAGGTGAAGGCAGAAGACAAAATGTTGGAGGTGACAAGAACTTCGGGATGGGGTGAGGGAGCGTGCACAGGACAGCAGCTAAAGACCATGTGTGCACACACTGATTAGAAACAAAGAGATATATAGCTCAGGGAACGTAAACAAATTTCTCCCATTGTCCTTAGCAGCGCAGAAATGAAAAAGACTGAATATATCGGTCACTAAACACTCACAAGACTATTTACATACGGTAATTTGGAAAACGTATCAAGCCTGGGTACCTATCTTAAAATGAAACAAAACAGTATCTTTGCTATCCCTAACTGACCTGTTTTTCTTACATGGTGAACTGTTACTAGAACAATGTCTTTCAGTGCATCCATTCTGCAAGTAATCCTGCATCCTCCTCTGAATTTCTAAACTGGTTGAATTGAATGCCAGCAGAACACCAGCCAAGAGTGCTACACATCATGAGGTCGCTCTATTATAAAAATAACATTCAGTGGGAATAGATTGTGAAACCAAAATTAACAGCTGGGCTGTGTTTTGGTTAATGTAACATTTTTAAATATGAAAAACTGGTAAAATTTAAACAATATGGATTTTATTTTTAGGGGGTTTTTTTATTCCAAGTGTAAGCGTTCAGTTGCTGAGGAAGTCGACCTGAACAACTCCGAGTAATAAGAATATGTTCTTCTAAGATGCTACTGACACATCACAAATTGGTTTAGAAACCTGCTACCTTTTATATTGTATAGGACATCCAGGGTGTTTTATGAACACACCTCTAAGAAACTTGGCAGAGGCTTTGAGAAGCAAACAGAACGTTACTTGGAAAACATTAATGACCTTTATAATATCTGGTGTTTGATCCCAAGATAAACTTTGGGCAGCATCCATCCTTCAACTCTTCTAGTGCTGTTGGGAGAAGGGAGGGTTTTCTCAGGTGGGGGTGCCAGGTGGTCTGGGTGCACTCAGGGAGAAGGGCTGGCCTGCACCCACTGTACTCCCAGTGCTACGCTTTCAACAGCTGAGCAGGTTGTGCCAGGATGCACAAACCAAGGCTGGTGGGACTGTGCTGCGATGGCTGCTGCAACCGAGGTGTCTCCCTCTGGGGTGTGGCCACAAATCCGACCATGTCTGACCTGGTGCAGTCAAAACTCCAGGAAAGAAATGACAGTTTCTCCTTCTTGCCTGAAGCTGAAGCTATATTTCATAGGACCTCTGCCTTACAGACCCCATTTGGCATGGTTCACAAGGCCTAGGCATGGAAACAAAAACTTCAGCTATGTAGGAAAGTCTAGCGAGTCTATAGGAAAAAAAACCAAAACCTGGGAGACCACTCTGTACCTGTGGCTCAGGTGTACTGCAGCTAGACCAATCTTTAAAGAGAAAAAGATTGACAGTAGCAGCTTCCTTATCACTTTCAGCCATCCAAAGCCCACGTACAAACAAGAAATCTGCCATAATGAATAAATCTTAGATGGAATAAATGAATGAATAAATAAATTAATTAATTAATTAGTAAATCTTAAATCTTATCCAGTTCAGGCTGGCTCTTCATCCTTCTAGGTGAATGATCTGCTAGTGAGCTACACAATTACTGTTCCAAGTCCCCAATTCCACCATGCAATATCTCTTCAGTACTGTCCTACAGAAAGAGGGCGAAATGCTAGGGAAATCAGGTGCAAGCCACATGTTTGATTGCTTTTTTGCAACTCCTCTCTCAAGGATTTCAGTTCTTGCTGTGAAGTGGAGGAATCTTGCCCATACAATTGGATGCACCGTTCACAATAGGTCATTGTCTCCTTAGGTCATTGCTCAAAGGCTTGTGTGCCTGATGCTCTTCAGCTCAGGAGCTGCCTCTTACACCGTGTACTGTCTCCCACAGCTTTTAGGCAGGCAAGATGTAGCCCAGGAAAATTCACCTAAACTAACATAGGAGAAGCCACTCCAGAAATGTGTATGCACTAGATTTCCAAAATGATCTTACAGAAGTACAAAGCTGGTTTAAAGCCAATCTGTTTTGTCTCTGCAAAGCTCATCAGTGGATAATAAGTCAGTGTATTTCCACTGCCACTTGGTGTCCCCAAACCTATTAGCAGCTTGCACAAGCTTGGCAGGACAGGTATAACCTGGATGAATAAATGTGATCTGATGCTTATATTTTGTTTTGCCAAAAGACTATGTTGACACCAGCTAATCTCAAAACGTGTGCCAGGCTCAGCCTACACCTCCTGCAGAGGTTGCTAACTGCAAGAGTTACACAATGCCTTTGCACTGTACAGCCTGTTCCCAGGCCCACCAGGCCTCCAGAGGATGGGGAAACCCCTAAATATCAGGAATACCTGGGCTTTTGTGTTACACGCCCAAATAGAAGGCTCAGTCCTCCAGCACTCCCTCCTCATTGCCCATCTATACTGCAGACCTAGTTAGAAGCAGTTTTAGTATCTCTGGGAGTAACCCTTAGGATGTCTACGCATTTTATGACAGGGTTGACTGCTAATCAAAACCCCTAAGATTCCCCTTTTCCAGGATCTGCATTTGCTCTCTGCACAGCTTCAAAACACTGCAATGTCAGTGTCCTCAGTGCTCTGAACACCAGGGAGGCGTGCAGCAGGGCCAGCGCTCCCGCACTTAACGAGCATTTGGGCTCCAAATTCCACGACAGGTCTCACGTATCACACTTCCCTCAAGAATGTGAGCAGGCAAGCTGGCCAGACAGCTCTGGCATTTGGACATGGGTATGGCCTGATCGACAGCTGAGTGGAGTCAGAGAGACTCCTGTTCATCACAACCAGTTATAGAATGGGAGCCTGTGCAGCACAGATTTAATGCCATCTTTGCAGAGATCATCCCTGCTGGTGTTAGCATTCATCACCCTCAGTGACTAATTACGCATTCTGTGAAACACCACTGAGTGTGCATCTCATCCTGGTGAATTACTGAAACTCCCCTGTACTGACCGATGTTCTCCCACCCCAAACCCCCCCAAACCAGCTGGAGCTACCTGGTGGCTGGGACAGGGAGACATCAGGAAGCCCCTTAGGCTCTCCCTCCTCCACTGAATTTCTAAAGGGCCACACTCCGCTTTCCATTTCTCATCAGAGGTGTGCACCTCTGTGTGTAAATGGAAGCACTAAGTAGTAGCGATTAAGGAAAAGACAATTGTAGGGAAGATTTCCTTCTGGTGGGTTATTTTGTGTAGCTGGCAGGTTCACTCTGTATTTTCAGTCTGCCTTCACTTTGGTTCTAGTACTTCTCTCTCTCCTGCTCCTCCCCTATACATAGTGATAGAAGAGCCTTAAAGAATAATTTGCGACCGTAAATGATCAGGAAGCCTACAGGTAACATGCTTTTGTGAGTGGCTGGATTGCAAGTTGACTGTGCTCTTTTAGTACAGTAAACTGCAAAACAAAATCACAGGTGCTGTAAGAGCCTATAGATTGTTTTCTATAAGGCCATATTAATATTTTATACCACTGTCATCTCTGAATGTTCTTGGCTGACTTGTTATCTTGAACAATCTGGAAGGAGTAGTTTGGCAATAAGACAGATCAGTGGGAGCAATGTGGAACAGCACTTCAGCAAGAGGTGTTGCACTCATTATGCAAATGAGTCTCTTGACCTTGAGCTTCCCCGAGTGTGTGGTGTCACTGAGAGGGTTCATGACAGTGTAACACCACACACACACAGCAGGGCTGGGATTTGGCTGAACAGAAAGAAATACTCCTTCCTATATATTCTTTAAGCACAGAAGCCTATCTTATAATTACTAAGCACATGGCATTTTTAAGGCAGCCCTGGCTCCAAAATATGTTATTCTGAGATAACACAATATGACTCAACACAGCAGCATGAGACAGACGTGACATGTGCAGGTAAGTTGTCAAAACAGGTGACAGATGGAGTTGTGCTAAAAAACATTCAAGATACTTGCTTCTTAGCTTTTCTCCAACATGCGTCTCCCACACAGTTTTAAAAATTTACCTTGAAGTGCCTCTACATAATCTAATGTGATGAAAGAGAGAGAACACGAGTGAAAGAACGAATTGCAGAGTTGTTACAGATAATATGCGACATATAGCAGATACCAGCACACAGCAAATAGCCCTGTTTGCTGACAACCTATATTGCTTTGGAATAGTTTGGCACAAATTGCCTATACATGTATGATGTGTATTTTCTCCTTTTTATTACAGCTCTAGTGATTTGAAAGGCAAACTCCTCAGTGATCAAGGAAAACGAAATAAATCAGTTCATTACAACAGTATGAGATTTAGCCCAAATCATCAGTGCATGTTTGCTTGTAGGACATACATCTGCCCTTTAAAAGGAAGTGACATGACCCCCTGCTTATCTGATTGACATGATTTTGATATATATATGTATTTCATGAATACACCGTACTACACTATTCCATTTCTAATACACACATCAAAAGGATGCTTTTCCACATTTCTCCATATCTGGAAAAGAAATACTTTGAAATGGGATGTAACATAACCCAGGACTGTTTGTAGCTGTAATAGACCTTCATTTGTTCTGCAGAAGCACCTGATATTGTAACAAAATTCACCCAGAGAGGAGTTCAACCAGCATCAGGGAAGCAACTACTGCAGGATCAAGGCCCAAAATAGTCCAAAATACCTAGGTTAGAGAAACTTAAAAGGTTTAACTAAAGCTCTGTCTCATCATGGATGTTTTATTTATTACTTTATTTATAACTACTAAAAGAAGATACCCACCTCAGGGTATTTATGCATTTCAGTACAGATTTGCACCTAATAACATCTCCTGCATTTGCAAATTTGAAAGTGGGGACTGGGGAAGGTGGTATCTCCCTTTAAATAATCCAGCAGCTCTTTCCTGGTTCTCACAATGTGCTGTATTTTGGGGATCTCAGTTACACACCATTAGTGGCTGCATTTATGCCATTTGAAGCCTGTCTGTATATAAAGAAAAAGCAGCAACAAGGATGACATCCTAACTCAGAGGCATGGCAAAATGGAAAGTCTATTGCTGTTCAGGAGATGAAACACAAAAGCTGTACATTTAGTGAGCAAAAGAAATTGACTTTGGAAAGAAGTGTTGCACCTCAAGGAAACAGTATATCCTTGACAATGAAAGAAACAAAGAGCCAAAAAAAGGGATTTCAGTAAAGTCTGTGTGCTCCTGTCCAGGTGGATGTGTATCTGTTCATCCTCACGCCACCCCATTTAATATAAACACTCTGTAGCCGTGCTAATACAAAACAGTCTGGGCAGGGTTTATGAGCTCATACTCAATTTTATGCTGACCATGGCTTTCTGCACAGTGCTGTGGCATCTGGCTGGCTTGGTCATGGAATCCTGGAACCATCCAGTCATTCCCCCTTCAATGAACAGTCAGAAAAGGCAAAATACTGCATGGTTTGATGAACCCTGTTTTAACCACCCCCAGAAGGAACACTAGGTGGGATGTTGTGAAAAATTACCTGTTCCCAAAGCCACTGGCAATAGTTGTTGTCAGCGAACTCTTGCCACTAAAAACAGAAGCAAGGGGGACAATACTGCAATGTAATTTCTGGTATGTGGCTCAATTATGGAAAATAACAAACATGGCAGAGAATGTGAGTGTGCACTGGGCAAAATGGAGCAATGTCGGAGCAATTGCTGTGGGGTTGCTCCTGCACACTTCCATGACAGAGCCTATGACTGATGCAAATCCAGGAAGCAGGAAGGAAAAGGCTGTTTGTGCAACCAACATCTGCCAGGCTCCCATATGGCAAGTTCCAAACTCACCATTGCCAGATGACAGCATGCAGATTAGGGCATCAGTGTGGCTTGAACTGGAACTGATCTTTCACTGACTTTTGAATAACTTCATGGCATGGATTAAGAGGGGCGTAAAATTCATCTTCACATCACTGTTGGTCCCTTGCCCATAAAAGTTATTCCAAACTCAAGAGCACGAAGAAAGGGTATTTTGAAAACACACATAAAGAATTGAAACTATTTGGAGGTTTTCTTTATACAATCCACACTCAGCATAGTGTTAGATGCTTAATTCAGCTCTTTTGTAACTCTGGGCCCCTATTGCACATTGTATAAAGATGTATTTCAAACCTTGGATAAGACTACCAATAGCATTTTTTAACCCTTATAGCATTAAATCCATAGCTCTCAAATAATTCTTTCCATCTGTTCAGCTCAGAGCACTCACAAGGGCAGAGAAATGTTCACCACCCCACTTAGGGAAACCAAAGAGCAGAAAGGTGATTGGGAAACCAAGTCCCCTGACTCCCACACCACATCTACAAAACCATTCTTTTTATGGACAGTCTGAGGTACTGACCCCAAACACTGATAATGTAAAACCTATTTACATCTCATGTTACATCTACACTTTTAGTATGGCCAAGCAACCTGCAACACCCAACAGGGGCATGCAAAGCTTGTCTGTCATCATGCACGTTCCCCTCAATCTTTCATTTAACTTTCCCTTGCCTGGGAGATTGATAACTGGTATTTGTGCCGCTCGCAGGGACTGGAGTTCCACAGTGTTATGTCAACCAGAGACAGGCAAACTTGCTTGGCATCATTTGGTACTCAATGAAACTTTGTAAGTTGGAAAGTTTCATTTGAACTAGAGCATAACTGAGTTTGTCTTCCCGTAAATAAGGGCTGACAGAGAGAGTAAATGGAGGGAGAAGCAGGGGAAAAGAAAAGACAAGAAAGAACCCACCTAGTCTGCAGACCTGATGGTCCTGTTTGGGTGTTTTTTCAGGAGTCTCTTGCCAAGACTTGCTGATATATGAGCTCTGTTGAGTCTTACAGTGGTGATTTAAGATGTTACTGCATCCCTTGCTCTCCCCACAGTTCTGCTAAAGGTTATAGCCTACAAAGGAAGCTATAGGCAGAAAAGAATATTTTCTTCTATCTTGGCCATTCCAGTTGAAATTCTGGCCTATTAGGTAAAATATTTGGATGCAAGGCAAAGAAGGATGGACTGGAAGGACTGTGAAGGTCACCTAGGTTACGTTTCTGCTGGTAGGCTGGATCAGTTGTTGTGTCCCACATGACAGATTTGTCTGACACTGTCTTAAACACGCCCAGGGTTAGAGATATTGCAGCCTACATGATCCATGCACCTAATGAAAATACTGAGAAGAACAGGGCCTGCAGCAGGCTTCCACAAACGCCTGCTAGGGGTTTTTTGCTAGCAACTACAGCTTTTCAACTTTTTTCAACCAGTTTCCTAGATTTCAGATGCACATAGCACATGGGATGATGCAAAAAGCCTTCCTGAAACACTTCAGGCCTAGTCCTCTTGAGAAAGAAACCATATTTGCTATGCTGTAGCCCAGTGACATGATCTTCACTCCCAGAAGCCCAGTGACTACTCTAGTTTCTTACAGGAACTACAAGGAAATTTGTTAGGCCACTGATGTCCCACTTGCATTGCATTTTCTGCATTGGTCTGTCTAACTGCATCCCATTCCACTCCCAAATCATAAATGTTTGATCTTAAGGCTATTTTCCCTCCTTTTCCCAGTGTTTGAAGTGAAACATTTGTGATTTAGCTAAACTGGACTTTTACTATCCTTCCTCTGTTTTGTTTGCACAGGAACTCTTTGCACTTGGGCTCTTAATACTTTCTTAAAGGATCTCCTAGATCTGTTTGACTTTTTCCTTGGACAAGATTTCATGACCACACTAATGTTTACCTTCCTAAAACTTTACTTTGAGGCTACATGAAGGAAAGACAGTTCCTGTCCTTTGGCTACAACTCATGTATCTGTTCTATTCCATGTCCTATACACAGAAAAAGTTACAGCATCTCTCAGTACCTGCCTAAACCATCCGCTTCCTTTTTCAGTGACTGGCTAAGTGTGTTACTTCTCTGTTTGTAACAGAGCCTGTGCTCTAGAGGTGTTAACTGGTTGTTCATGTAGAACCTTATATCCTGGATCTTCCTGGTTGCCATTGCAAGCTCACATGGCAACTGCATCCAGATTATTTTTCTGCCTGGTAATTTTAACAGGTCTCTCACTCTCTCGAACCCAGCCCGGAGAACAGCTGTGCACATCCTCGAGCCCCAGCACATCCCATCTGCCCGTGCTCCTGCCGACACGTGCTCCCCCTTGCTGGCTCTCTGGGTAATCTGGAGCAGCCACAAGCCACCGGGGCTCTCAGGGTGTGGGGAAGTGAGCCAGGGGACTCACACCCCTTGCTCTGTAAAAAACACGGGGCTCTTTGAAACTAAATCTTCCTTGACAGAGTTTGGGCTAAATTAAAGGAGTGAGATCTTGACAAGAGCCAGGATGCCCTGCAGCACTTTGTGCCTGCGCTTCAAAGGCACATGGCAAAAGCAGGGGGGACGGGTGGGTGGGGACAGGCAGAACCTGGGTGTGCCCCTTTCCCAGGGACACGTCCCTCCTCTATTGCCCAATCCTGTACTCAGCTCCCTCCCTTGTAGAGGCGTCTATTTGGGGTCACACGAGTACCTTCCATTGCCTCCATAAGAAGACCCTTAACTGTCACAGGAAGCATCCTTTCCCTGGGGTGACTTTCCACCTAATATTCAGACACGGCAGTCCATGTTTATTTCCCAGGCTCTGGGAGCTGCTCATGTGATTTCTGGGTATTTTGTGTGCTGCCACATTGCAGGTTTTTATTAAATGCCAAACAGAATTTGCCTTCCCTGGGAGACGAACTTAAATGATCTCTAGAAGTATTGGTATGCACAACAAAACTTTTACATCACCATTAGCAAAGCACAATATTTCTGTTCCCATTATTTCAAGCTGAATAATTTAATGCTCACCCTTTTTAAATTTACCACTTTTAAATTAAAAACTCATTAAAATGTTTCAATAACAGTTAATATTAGCATAGCAATAAGACATACCAAGTGGGCATTACCACAAGATAATTGACCTGATCTGTAAATTGGTGCCCTTGGCTTTACCTCTGGATGTCAATCAATTAAAGCAGTCAATCATCCCTGAGTAGTGCCTGCCTCAGCAGGTCTTACTGCTTAATCATATAACTGTTGAGCTAACACCATTCATATTTCTGGACAAAAAATTCCACTAGGAATTCCCATTCATTATCACATCAAAATTAACAAGATCTTGAAATGAATATTATATTATTCATAGCATAATACTCTGCCAAATGGAAAACATAAAAATATATCTCCCCCTCTTTTTTTTTCCCATTTTTTTAAAGCCTGCCATTGCTAATTAGCCATTCTTTAGGGTGATCAAGTAATTGAGATACAGGTTTTAGATCAGGTTCACAGGGAGTATGTGGTCAAGTTAATGAGTCATGAAGAGACTAAAATGTCACTGTATAGAAAACTGACTTGTGCTCAGCTGATATTAATTGCAGTGGCACCGGTGAAGTCAATAGCTCTATGCCAATTTACTGCAGGTGAAGATCAGGCCTTATGTTTACAAGAGTGTGGAATTTAGTGAATGACTTTTAATCTTCTATATAATGAAATTTAGTACATGTAATTTTTTTAACTCTTCAGATTCTGCCTAAAAGCCTTTGCTTGCATGAATTGTTCTACTTAAGCTAATGACTTGGCAAAATATCACATGGATAGAAAATTAAATGGATCTGCCTGTGCCAGTTAAAGCTAACGGATTCAGACCCTTTGTGAGTTGAAAGCTGACTATATATTAGAAAAATCCTTGCCTTCAGGACAGCTATGCAAGTAAATAGAGCACAGGACCTCAGTCCTACACATATTTATTCATGTATATTGTTTACTGGAAGGGGCTGGTGAGTATTGAGCTAAGCACATACACATCACCAGGATGAGGGCCTAGCTTCCTTTTTAAATTCAGAGATGTAAATGTGCCTCATTTTGAACAATAAATAGGGTGTAAATCAAACAGGCTTGATCATTATTGAGGTGCTGAAAAGCTATCATTTTGAAAGGAAGCATCTCGCTATTTTCTCCATAATGAAGCAGCAGACACAACATTATTAATGATAACTGTGTCTGGATTGTGCATTCAACCAAGATAAGAGTCAACATGTTTGGTAACATCAAAGAAAACCTGATACCTCAAGTATAAGAAGATTAGTATTTACAGTGATCTGTAGGGTTGGCAGTTCCAAGAAGTTGAACAGACAATGCCAGGAGGGACAATTAGTAATAAATTGGCATTGGGATTCTCTCCTGTGCTTGAAATCTGGCACTGAGCATAAACACACGTTTTAACATTTTGTTTAGAACTTCCTGCTGCAGCCAAAGTGGGGCTCAGCAGAGTGAGAGTTGTTACAACACGCTGGGAAAACAGACACAGCTTCTCCCATTGGCACCGAAAGGTGTCAGGTATTTTGTTCAAAGGCTTCAAGGACAACATTTCCATCACGTTCTGTGAGACTCACCCAATCCTTTTGGACACGTCACTGCAAAGCTACCATGTGAAAGTTCAGGGATCCAGAGATTATTCCATGGAACATACAGTTAGACAATAAACCATCCTAGAAGCACACTGTACATACGCCCAGAATAAAGGGCTCTTCATGTTAATCCATTTTTTTTTTCTTTTAGAAACACAGTAAAATAAAAATATCCATTTTATTGCATTCACATATACTTCTAATACTTCTGCACTGGCCTCAACATGAAAAATATGGATAGATCCCAAGTCACCCTTATGTGTAGCTGTAGTTGCTGAAATTTACAGCCCTGCTTGGAGATGGGAAACTAGCTAAATACTGCACATTAGATATTTTTTCTTTATTTTGATTTAAGTGGCACTAGCAATGGTGAAAATATTAAAATAATTTTGAAAGTATCCAGGAAAACAGGAAAGAGTGGAAAATTCCTACAACTGACACTCACCTTACTTGTGTTTGGCATAGCTCACTGTGAATGTAGTCAAATCATCATTACATGTTGATAAAGGTGAAACTAACCCACTGGAGATGGAAACCCAGGAATATTTCCACTAAATTTGACATTTGCACCTCACATTATTATTGAATGCTTTTATTATTGGATTACTTTCACTGCATACCTCACTGAAATCAATAGGAGGTATTGATGGTATCGAGCCCTGGAAATTACCTTTTGATGGAACATCTTTACAACATGAAATGGATCTTCATGATATATCTCTACAACAGATAAGTGTCACTGGATCCAGTTACAGATGAGAAAAAAGTTTAAGTGACAAGGACAAGGTACATGCTAGAGGTAACCAAATGCACATGCTAGAAAATTCCCTTTTCATTTAAGGGTAAAAGTCAATTAATTGGTAAATACATAGCATTGATTCTCCTTTTCATGTCCCTTCAAATATAAAAGTCAAACTATCATGACCAGATGTGTCA
Source organism: Corvus cornix cornix (assembly GCF_000738735.6). NCBI lineage: Eukaryota > Metazoa > Chordata > Aves > Passeriformes > Corvidae > Corvus > Corvus cornix. The sequence goes on along the minus strand of NC_046341.1, from coordinate 10,209,136 downwards.
CTGTGAAAGCGAGAAGCCTCTAAAAACACTGGCTGCGCTATTAGCAAGCCATATTTATTTCCAAACCCCCCTTTCATCTAGGTCAACATTGCCAAAGTTTTTCAGTACAAAACCCTTCACAAGAAAGAAATTATAAAGAAGTAGCCATGGGTTCATGAGGTTAATGGAGTATGGGCCCATAAAGGATCACAGGTCCCTACAACAATTCTGTGTTGGAGGAGGACTGATGTATATAGTTGCTTTTAATATAATTTGCAGACAGAAACAAGGACATTGCTAGTTTTCAAAAGCATTGGAATTCAGAAATTTTCATATTAGATAAATATTTTAAATATACTTCATGAAGAGACTGTTGATGTTTCCTTTTTCACCAGCAACTGAGCATGGAGAACAGGAACAAAGTTCATTTAAACTGTGCCATAGCACTAACTTCAGAATGCTTCAAAGGTTTATATCAGGTTTCCCAGATTATATAAACTACAAAGCCACAATTACACAACTCACGGCTCTTTTCAAGATGATCCTAGTTACACAGTTATTATACTTTGCTTCTTTTTGGCTGAAACATATTAAATATTTGCTGTTGTAAAAGTTTTTATCTAGAAAAACAGCTACTCTCATTATTAAATAGAAAAAAATAAAAAGAAACTAACCACTTATAATGGTACAATTATTTGCTTACAACTGAAATATAAGATTATGAGTTTGCATTATTAAAAAGCATTCTGAGAAATTTCTCTTGAAATACCAGTATAACATATAAATTTTTGGATTTGAAACTCATGTATCATGATGTGTGTTCATCACACTGTAGCATTAAAAGCTCCTGGGAAATGCAATATTATCAGCATCACTGCACACCATAACAACTTGGTCTAGGCGTCGGGGGGGGTGATGGGTGAAACATTTGCCACAGTTGAGATGTTTGGGTGAACAGCCCACAAAATCAATATGAACATTTGGGCCATATCTGAACAAATCAGCAGTAGTTCATTTGCAAAACTCAGCTGAAGGAAATGTTAAGAACAGTGTTCCTCACATGAGGTTTCAGTAGTTCTGCCTTTGTTATGGATACGTCTGCAACAGCCCTTTGGTATTTGGGTAGAAATCCAAGTAGAGTATTCAGAAATGTGTAGCACTTAATATGAATCAAAGTATTCCGATAAAAAAATAGTTTGGCCCTTCGCTGCTTCTTAGGTTTCCATCTGTTAACTGACCAGGTTTCTCCAGCTGCCAGCACAAGTTACATTGTTCAAGTACAACAGAGCATTTCTGGGGAAATCTTGTGCTGCCCATCTCAGCAGGTGTTAAACCTCCTTGTTGGACAGTCTAGGAGCTCATCACATTTGACCATTGGTTATAAAAGATAGACCCAGTGTCAAAATGTGTGACTAAAAACTCTTTCAATTAATGAGATAATAATACAAATCCAACTCTGAACTTTACTGCTTGAACCTTTCCCCATGGCAGGGTCAAACCAGAACTCAAACATCCTCAGATTTCAAGAATACTTGGATTCAGCTCTTTTGGATCTAAATTGGATGGCTTTGATTCACTTGTTATGAAGTATGATCTCATCCTGGATAAGAAATAGAATTACTCAATAAAGAGAGTTAATACTGGAACGACATTGGGAGAACCTGCTTGACAAGAAAGCTTGTTTAACCAACAGAAATGGGTTGCCAAGATCATGAGCCAGGGAACAGTTTAACAAAAATCAATGAAGAAATTACAAGTGACTAATAAATTCACACAATGAGTATAAGCAGCTGAAACTAGAGAAGAACCAGAGACAGAGACAGTAAACATTTCGCGCAGAGAGTGGAATCTTGCCATTGCTGCACCCGTAAAACCACAACCTCATCGGCTCTCTTAAAATGATTGGGTTCCACCTTGTTAAAACCCAGGGGATAAAACAAAATCTGCAGTAGGTTATCTTTGATTGTTTAATTGCTAGTCTACTTTTCTTTACAGTTTTGACTTTAATCTGTTTATCACCACCCAAATAGAAGTGTCTGACGGAAGGTCCCTCTTTTTAATACCACAATTGCACCACACGAAACCAGAGTTTGAACACAGTAAGTCAGAAGCAGCAAGGAATCATAAATGCCCTGATCCTGAGCAGAGAGGTGATTTACTAGAAAGGCGTTGCACAGATGAAAAAAGTAGAAAGTTAACTTTTCTTTAGGGGAGTTTGAGGTTTTTGTCTCCCCACAGCACTCAGGGAAATGGATGAGCAACAGCTATGGCATGAGCCAAGGCATTTAGTTCTTTTGTCCTGTTGGCAGGTCAAGGTGTGAGCACTCTTCTGTCCTACAGGTGTTACAACACAGTAAGTTGGATTTGTGTTCCTGACCCTCGTGTCTCTGTGCTGTAACAGATGTTGCGTGAAATTTGCCGTGATTGAAAGGACGGAGAAGGTGAACACAACAGACAATTTTCTCAGTAAAAACACAGTATTCCACGCAGAACTCCATTAAATATGTGATTACTTTTTAATACTGTTTTTGCATCCACTGCATCAATACATTTCACCCTGAAGCAAGGCTGTGCTGTCTACAGTTACACGGCCCCTCCCTTTGTGTGACCCGCGGCGTGCAGGGACCTGCCCTGTGGAAACGCTGTTGTCTCACCCCATAAGGACACAGCAGTTGAGTGGTGATCCCTGCTAACCTGTTAGGTCAGCATTATCCTACAGCAACAGGAGGGCTGGGACGGTCATGTACCTGTTACTCAGCAAGTCACACCACTACAATTAATACAGAACAAATCAGTGAATAAAATGACTGCAGGCACTAAAACACAGAATGAGGTAAAAAAAAGAAGGCACTCTGGTTGCAGCACACTCGAGCAAAAGAAAACTGTTTGCTATATTTAATACATTTAAATGCATTCTGTTTAGATTTCCCAGCCCCCAGAAATTTGAATGAGCCGTATGTCAGCTGTTTCCTGAAACTCTTAGTACCACTGGATATACCCATTGCATGCTCTCCTTATCTGGACACCTCCATCTCACATACCCAATGCCATCTCTGGAAGCTTTCCCCAGTTGATTTAGTAACAGCTGAAACTTGCTACCAGTCATCAGACAAGTTTGTTTGGATCATATGGCAGAGTATGGCTCAGAGCTGTCTGGAACGTGTTCAGGGATGCACTGAGCCTGCAGGGCCTTCCCCAGATCCCACTGAAGGGACTGGGGACCCGTGAACAGCACTGCCCATCCCTGAACAACACCTACTACATGCAAGATCACTTGAGATACAGAGAGTGCTGCAATGAACACAGGCCACAGTCGCTTCTCCCCTACCTTACCAAAGTGTTATCAAAGGTTTCCGATTCTCACCATTGCAACAGCACTAACAAAAATGCCATTTCCTTGCATTTCTCATCAAAGGCTCATTTTCAAATAGAAGGGGAAATACTCTCTGCTTGGGATGTTAGAATGACAACAGCAAGCATATACACAGCTATAAATTTGACTCTGAAACATGTTGAAAGGTTAGATTTGTAAAAATGCAGGCAATTTGACACCTCTAGATCACAGCAAACACAAGGCCACAAAACTGAGCTTCCAGACTGTCAGTTAATTCCAGGCTCACAAAAGTGTCTCTTGGAAACTATTTCCACAGGGAGCAAAATAACTAATGTAATTGGAAACACTGGAGAATCAATGGGGAATGAAAGAGGATAAAGAGAGGCGGAAAATACACACCAAGATGCACATATAGACATACAGTATAATTAGCTTCAGTCTATTGTATAAGAGTCATAACAAATGAGTCAGCTCCTTAGGTGGTGTAATTAGACTTCAGTGGACCAACCCCAATTTATAGCTGTTGATAATTATGATATATAATTATATGGACTGATTCTGATCTGTATAAATTATTAGTAAACTTCAATGAGGGCAATAAGGTCAATCCAGTGAAAAAATTGTGCAAGTGAGATATAAATCAGATGCCCAATAAAATAATGAAGCATCTTATGTTCACACAGCTGCTCTTATCTCAGGCTTTTTTTTTTTAATGAACTTTATGTGGACAGGAATTGCTTGGGGGTCCATTCAGATGTGGTAATTTCTGTGATACTACTCAGCAGCTCTTGATTAGTTGCAGAAACTGTATATGCTAGCTGGGAATGGCAGGACAGGGAAATGTTACATCCATTTGGAAGTGCAGGGGAAAGACTGTCTGGGAGGAAGAAATTGGCCATGCCTGACTTAGGATAGGGTATGGCATCTGATTGCTACGTGCTTTCAAAATGCATCACCTAACAACCCACTGGGAGCTCAGCGGCTTCTGCCAACTGAAACCATCAACCCCTTAAAACATCCGAGGTGTGGGTAGAGCTGCCTGCAGTTCTCTTAAGAACTCCAGTATGAAATGAGTGCAGAGGCACACCTTAGACCCCATCTCCAATATTTATGCCTGTCTGTGAATCTTGCCTATTAGTAAAAAAACAAAGAGAACTCCAGAATAAGCTGTTGGATTTGGTATATTGCTGGCTGTGAAAGCAAGCCGGGGTTCCTCCATGAGCAGATAACAAGCATGTCAGGAATTGCTTCTGATGTCAAATCCATGTCCTTATAGCTGACCTCATTAAAGGCTCTATTGTGCTTCCACTGAAACCAATGGCAATGATTTCTACAGTTTGCTATGGGATGTCTATGTACTAGTCAGCCTTGAAAGTCAAAAGACGCTTGGCTGTTTCTCTGTCTGCCACTTTCACCAGAATTCTTAGTGCATTTTGGGGAGGGCTGAGGTCTCTGCAAGCCTAGATGTAGCTTCAGGGAGTGCCTCGAGGTGCTACCAGTAAATAGGAGATGCCAAGAAGATGTGCATGCTCTCTCCCTCTCCTGGGGGAGGGGTGAAAGGGATCTGGTGCACCACAAGCCACCACAAACACAGACCCAGGGGCTCCCCAGCTCACATCAGAGCAGTGCTGTGGCTGCAAAAATGTTGCTGCTTTCCCCCTGAAACCTTGCGTTGCAAAAGTACCATCTTGGGCTGCTGGGCTATTGCCTGACACTCACTGCTTTCAAAACAACATCCTTTCTTTTCACACTCACTGTCTGAAATCAACACTATTCCCCATCCAAGATCATCCCAGGGACCTAAGCCTCACCCCACTGTGGAGGTACTGCACTGAGCTGGTACTGCCTTGGCTCTCAGAACACGGCAGCTCTGCACTCCCTAAGGCACAACTGCACCTCTGTGATGCAAGGGCTTTGTACTTGGAGTTACAACACGTATGCCACCATCTCTCCTTCCACCTTCTTCCTCCTCCAAAAGAGGTGCCAGGACAGGTGAGAAGAGACAGCAGTGTGAAGTTTCTCACGCTCAATATGAGAGAGCGGGGAAGTCAGGGAACTGAAAAGGAAAACCAGCAGCAAAGTAAAGCCCTCACCTCTCCTGTCCCCACCCAAGTGTAAAGAAGCACTGTGCCAGGAAAAAACTACAGCACAAATGTCCTGATAAATCAGAGCTTCTCTGGAGGAAGAAGCAACTAAAAAGGAATGTAAATGATCTTTGACCAATGACTTTTGTCTAGTTGTGGTTTCTAGTACAGTATATGTGGTTTCTTGTTCGGAACGGTAATGAGTGTGTGTACAGCAATGTGTTCAATGTGCACAGTGCTGAGAGATTAGAGAGTGAAGGATGGCATGGGACATGTCAATATGGATCTGCAATGATCAAAGGAGGCTGTCTCTTCTGGGCACAAGTCTGGGTTGGGTTACAGCAAAGGAAAAATGTGAAGTGCTTCTTAATGTGTTTTCTCTGTATTCTCTGCTCTAGGATGACCGTAAATGGAAGAACATCTTCTCCCCTAATAATCTATTTCCTGCATGTGGCTCCCCCAATAAATGTATTAAAGTTTTGTTTGAACTATACAGTTTGCTAGGAAAACAGAGTTGCCATTGTTTAAACCAAAAATCATCATGAGTGCAGTTTAAAAGCTGAAGCAAGGTTATGCGCATATCTTTTCTCTGACTAGTTATCAGCCATGAATCTTGTACTTAGGTAATTATTAGAGGTTTCTTTTTTAAAGAGATGATTTACTTACCCCGTATCCCTGCCAGATTTCCTTTCTTTTTTAATATTTGAATTTTACACATTAAGTAGGGCATGCTCATTTTTCTTCTGCTTCTGCCCTCTTTTGAGTTATGAATCCCTTCAGTGAGTAATGAGCAGTTGGCAACTTTTATGCATAAGAAAGAAGATTCAATGAATTCCAAATATGCTACATGGATGCTCCTTCTCCTACATAAAAAGTATAACATTTTTATGAATTGGGCCCACGATGATCTGGCATTAAATCACTGCCCGCTTTCTTCTCTGTGCTCTATTTATGCTCAGGGGACGTGCAGTCACAACGTGTTATAAATTCAGCAGAATTACTAATTAAAAAACCTACTGTACAAAAATAGAACAAAGGGTGGAATTAGAGCCAACAGGATCTGAGCCAGTGCAGTGGTCCTGAGGAAATGGTCTGGGCTGCAAGGCAGGTGATCTGAACCTCATCTGGGATTAACTAACGTAGCTCTCTTGCTCCAGATGATTTACAATCCTCCAAACCCAGCCCCTCTGCAGACTTTTGGCAGCGGGCGCCAGCAGGGCTCCCGGCCTCCTGTTTCCCATTCTTTCCCAAAAGGATGAGCAGCTCCCATTGGCGCCATGAGAATTAGAGCCCATAGGAAATGAGCAGCACTTCTGGTCTTGCTCACTGGCTTGCCAGAGTTTGGAGAGACCATGGGAGATTTCCACCGACTAAAAGGTTTCACACCATACAATAGACAGCAATTTGGTTTTCCAGGGACTTTTCCAGCGCTGCTGGGCACTGAGCCCTCTGCAGCCCTGTGTGAGCATGGTCTGACTAGCACAGACATGGGAAAAGAGTCCAAACAATTTCTTAGGGTGTCAGCAAGAACAGTTGCCTGTTCCCCTGCTAACTTTCCTAACCATCTGCTCTAAAACAGAAGCATTCAATATTAGGGCAAAACACTAACTCTAGAAAAGCAAAATATGCAAGGTCTGCAGTGGATAAACTCATCCTTCTTTCCCCACTTCCAAGTATAAAAAGGTGCCCTACAAACAGAAGCAATAAAGGTTGAAATATGTATGGAAGTTGGTTGGCATGTCTATCAAAAGAGCACCTCCTGGATACTGCCTGTGGGCGAACACTGAGCTGACCAGTGCATCCAAGGAAAGTATGCCTTCCTTCTGTCAAGAATCTTCAAAATTAATTATATAGGAGTGATATTAACAAAGACGTGTCCCTGGGATATGATGTAAGCTCCAACAGAATCAGGAAAAATATCCTCTTGGAAATTCAAAGTGGAAAAAAAAATTAATTCATCTTGCAACTTTCTCTGCATGGTCAAATCTCTCACTCTCAGTTTCTCTGCTGACATTAGTGCATCCTGTACTCACACAGAAACCCTCCTGGCACCAGGGAAAAGCAGTGAATCAAATGGCTTCCTCTCTCAGGAAAGGGAGAGAACATAAGTTTTGTTATAATTTGCATTTGTCTCTACAAGAGCCTTAATCATTGCCTCAGACTGCAGAAATAAAAAGACACCTAGTACCAGCTCTGCTTGATAGGTAAGGAAGCTTTACTGTCCCATACTGTCTGTCTCACTCTTGATATAGCAGCATTCAAACCATTTCTGCATCGTGGTTCAGCTTCTGAACTAATGTGCAGGTTAACCATAAACAATTCCAGCCCACTTTAAACCTCTGTGCTGTAGGAATCAGTGGCTCAGCAGCTAATTCACAAATGGCTCAGTTGACCATGCAGTGGGGACACAGCAGAGAGCTGAGGGCAGTGACCTCGTCACTCAACCTCAGCTAATCTGTCCCCATTTGCCAGAGACAAGAAAGAAAGAACACAAAAAAGAAAGGGCTACTGTCTGATGCCCTTACAGTTTAGCATCACACACGCCAAAATAAATAGTTCTCCAGAATCAGAAAATGAGTTAAAAGTCACAAAACTTAAAAGCACTTCTGGATTCTTAGGTAAGCCTGGTAAGCCCATAGGGTTCCTATGCTGAAGTGCTATGGCTCTGAACTGAAAGCCTGCACTCTTCCTCAATTGCCTGACTCATCACATAGCTCAGCCTTTGGCAGAGGAGAGGCTACTGAAGCCAAACAGCACAGATCATACCTGAGTGTTTGCTATAAGGTACATGCACAACCCATTTCTCTCAGTGCAAGGAAGTTTCACTTACACTCGGAATTCATATTTCCCCATGTTTTCTCTTTTTTCCATCTAAGTTCAGTTCAGGAATCTAATATATTGTAATAGAAGTGACTGGATAAAACCCTGCCAGAACTACAATGAGAGGCACACAAGGCACAGGGCTTCTGCACCCAGCAATATGCAGATCATCTGGAAGTGATGCTGCTAATCAGCACAGGGCATGGGGCAGTGAGCCCTTCCTAAATTAATTTATTAAGTACTTAATGGAGCTCTGCTAATAGGCAGAAACTTCAGAAGGAAGGCAGCAGAGGTGATCCTGCCACCCAAGCCTGCCCCTCTGATGCCTTATGACACTGGCCAAGTCTCTCCTTTACTCCTTCTGGCTATCAGTCCTCCCTCATTTATTCTCTTGGCACAGGAACAGGTATTCCCAGGGAAGGGACTCCTGTTGTATTCAGGCAGGTGGGACCTCTGGGCTGGCTGAAAGGCAATGTGCTGCATAATATTCTTGGTCACACCTGTGTGAACCTGGAATAGGCAAGACCAGCGGCATTTCTCTAGGTCTCCATTTCTCTAGGTCTCTAGGCTGAAATCTCTATCATCTCCGCCTGTAGACATCCATGATCCAGACCTCCAATCTCTAGATTTCCATGATCTGGATTCACCATCCAGTCATCCAAACTCCTCTGCTTAACCACCCCAAAACTTTCAGCTATCTCAGAGAAAGAGGTTTAACCCATGCAAGTTTCTATGACGCTATTTCTTATTCCATTAATAATACAATCTCTTTACCTCTTATATTTCCAATCTGTCATCTACCTCTGTACTCCCTTATGATGAAAAAGTCATTTGCTGTAGCCCAGATGAGCTGCACACTCCCTTGCACAAGCTTTTGTCATTTTGGTCTCTCCTTGCCACATAACACCTGGCTCACATCTCCCCAGTTTGCAAGCAAAAGCCTGGACACCAAGTAGTCACTCAAGTGCCCCTGAGCACTCTGCATTTTGGAGAATGATGCCTTTCTGAAAACCCACTCTCCCATCAGTGAAGCTTGGAAAAGCCAGACAGCTGGATCTACTTTAGTGTGATTTAGCTGAGATGTCAGCTTCTTAAGGAGGAAAACACTACTCAGTGTGAATAAAAGTGGCACCATCTGTTCCAAACCGAAGAGACCTTTGCAGCACGGCCTGAAGGTCAAACCCTGCTGGACTCCGAATCAGAAAGTGCTGTAGCACACACAGCTGTAAATGGAGAGTGCTCTAGCAAATCCCTCTGTCAAGTGCCGCTACAGGATCTGCAGCCAACAGCCCTAATTGAGGATTTACTTAGGCAGCAACTGGTCTTCTGCAGTGATGAGAGGTGTCACGTTTTTGAAGGAGTAGGCTCTCTTTTCTCTTCTCTCTTCTCCCCATCGTGACCAGTAGTTTCTCAAATATCAAGCGTTTATTCAAGCGACCAACCTTCACTAGCAAATGGCTCGAGTTTTGATGTTTAATGTTGCAGGGATAGCAGTAGGCAGCTTTTCTTGTTTTCAGCTCTTTTAGCACACTGTTTTGCCTAAAGCAAAATATGGTTTCAAGCGGTCTCACTCCACTGGTACTTTCTCCTTGCCTCAGCTAACAGCACTTGTGTATGTATTAAAGATGCTGCAGCAGAAGTTGATGCTACAGGGCTCGCTCACTTATTTCAGATAGTCAGCAATCCAACTTTTTAAAAATGCACTTTTTAAACAAAGGAATTATTTTCTCCTTTTTTTTGGTTTACAACCCAATTTCAAAGTTTGTGAAAACTTGGGTAGGTGGAGGGAGAGTCATGCACTTGATTGGGACATCAACATAACATGACATTTTACAAAGACTGTCAATATGCCTCCTTAAAGAGACACTGCCATATTAGTTTAAGTGACTGGGTTTGCTGAGATTTCTTTAAGGTTGACTTAAATGTCAGATGCCATTAGCTCTGGAAGTTCAAACAGTCTACCACTGTGAGCATCTTGTGCAGTGGAGGTTGAAAGGGTCACAGGTAAGCAAAGCCATGCTAAAACACTGCCTACCATGGCTGTGAAACATGTCGCTCCACAGTGAAATGCAGAAACCAAAGCCCCAAAGATAGAAGATTTATATTAATGTCTTCTCAAAGAGACCACCAGGTCTAGATTTGTACCTCTGCAGCTTCTCACTTACTAGCTGAAGTCTCACTGCTCTCCTCATCTACATGTAAGGGGGAAGTCTGCTTGTATTAAAACTTCACAACATGTGTGTGTCTTTGAGGATAAGAAAAGTGAACTATTGATTAGCAATTGACAAATGCAATAGAAATTTTATATAGGCCAAGAAAGACCCATACATAATTTATGGCTGTGCCAAATATGAGTGACAGCAAACAGCAGGAGGCTTGAGCACAATATTGATTACTTTAAAAAACTGAGAAAGGCACCGTGCTGAGGACTGGGAGGATAAAGAGGAGAGGCAACAAGCAGAGAAAACAGGAGCAAAGCCATTAAGGATGTTGTGCTACCAGACACTGCCAGACTAGGAAACTGAGGAGACAGTCAGGTGGAGAGCACTGCTCTCTCCTTTCCAATCAATAATACCATGTCAAAACATAAAATGCATGCTTTTGCTCTTAAGTAAAATGTGTCTAAGATTTTTAAAAGCATTGATTCAAGGTGGATCAATGAGAATCTAGGCGTATTTTCCTGTGCAAAAAGGGGGTAATAACACTTTGTAGATAATCACACAACAGAAAAGACTTCCAATGCTAGTTATAAATGTCCTATTTATATTATAATCTTTTTGTCAGTTAAGGTTAAGAATAGTAGGTCAAGGAGTCATGCATTGTTGAAGAGGGGAAGGCAGGCATGTAAATGTGGGAGCATGGGATCTCTTTAAAAGATGAATGCAAGGACAGGACTGAGGTTGGGCAGGAGAGGCTGTAAAACACATCCTCTTCAACTCCACTTCCAAAGGGCTTCCAGGGGCTTTTTCACTAAACTTCTTAGCAGGTTCAAAGCCCCAGACTCAGGAGCAATGCTAGCTGAGAGGCAATGAATGAATGTACTCTTCAAGGCCTGTTCCTGGGGGCACTGGATTTCTTCAGCAGCTCAGCTGGAAGGTCCTGGCAAGGCTGGGGCTGGTGTTGAAAAGGCTCTGCTACTGTAACTATTCCAGCAAAATTTGTTCTAGCAATTTTCATCTCCCAAAAATATGTTTGGTGGTAGAGAATACAATAGTCCTCTAATTAAGCAAGTTATGTGAGGATAATTGCAGCTTCAATTAGACTTTTGCCTAACAAGGTTTTGGCCAGCACTGAGATGGCATTAAAACCAAAACAGAAAACATATTTATAACTGGTATCATCTTACCACTGTGGAGAAAAAAGTCTTTAAGAAAGAGGAAAAAGTGGAACTAAACTTCTAACTGTCCAATTCTGCCCCAGAGAGAACCCAGCTTGCATTTCCAGAGATGTGCAGCAAATTTAAGTGAACAAGGTGTGCATTTCAAATGTTCAGAGAGAAAGAGAAAAAAGAGAAGTGCACCTGCAGAGGGCAGCTGGGCATGTGATGTGAAAGGTACCTCAGAGATGGCTCTCACTGCCCTTGCAGCAGCTCTGGTACCTGCACAGCACAGCAGCTACTCCACAGGTGCCTGAGTAAGGAATTCCCTTTGCAGACAGTGACTGCTTCTGGTTCCTGTGCTGGGGTTCCTGCACAGACCTGCACTGTCCAATGCTGCCCTTGGGGGAAGCATTTGTGCTGCTGGTTGCAAAGCAAGGCACTGGGTTTGTGTACTTCACACAGGCTTGCTCTGGGCATTCTCTCTTTGATCCATCAGGAAACAAAATTTGGCTTTTGCTTATTAGACTGGAACACTGAAATGGGACACTGGCAAAGGAAAAGAAAGAATTCTTCTTTCTTCTTTCTTCTTTAAAACAAAAAACTTTGGAATATTTTAAAACACCACGAAGTCCAGACAGCAACTTCAAGTAAATCTCATCTTTAATCACTCATTCTTCAATATTCACTGACTCTTGTTGGGTTTTTTTAAATGCAGGTGAAAAATTATCTTTTTTTTTTTAAGAGCTATCCTAGAGCTGTAGTTGAACAACATAAAAGGAAGGACAAGAAGAATTGCCCACGACCCACTTCAGCAACAGCATGTTTCCAAATCACCCACATAGTCATAGAAATAACTCTCTCACGATGTTTTTTTCTCTCTTACTCAAAGGCACAATTTTTCCATAATAATGCAATGTTTCACTGTCCCGAACATTTACATGCCCCTGAAGTTCTAATACTGATGCAATAATTCCTCGGCATCAATAAAATATATTCCCTTTGTGGACTCCCGCTGTTTCCCTCATTATCGGTAAAATCTGAAAAGCCTTACAAAAATAATTATTTTGCTGCACACTGTTTTTCATTTTTGATAGAATCTTAACTGCAGACTTCTCTGAATGCACATCTAAGAAAAACCTTGTCATTATTTCCACTGACCTGAGTAATGAGGCAGGAGCACGAACCCCCTGCCTCCCAAATGGTGAGAGATACTGCACAAAGCACACTGAGCTCCCCTCCAGCAGCCAAATGGCACAGGCTATGGAAAGCAGAATGGGAGAGAAGCATTTGGAAAAGTGAAGGGCATAGTCTGACTGCAGCTAGAGCACCAGGGTAGGGACAGAGCACAGGGGACTCATGATGGGGCCCCTCTGGACAACACTGGCTCCAGTGGACTCAAAGCGCACCACATACAGACTCTCCTCCTGTGCTCACCATGGTCACCTGCCAAAGCACCTTGTGCTTCCTCAGGATTCCCTCCAAAAGGAGCAGTTTCCTCCACCCCAAATATTCCCAGAGAGGAATCTGCTCCAATCTCCATGCTCCTGCATCTGACAGCTGTGAACTGTGGCAGGGCGCACATCTGGCCTCTACTCCTCAATTTTTATGCCCATGTTATGAAAATGACATTTACCTATTCCCTTTACAGGGCTGTGGAGGAGATTGATCAGGCAGCTTATACATCCTGCTTTCTGTAATCTTCCAAACTAATTAGCTCCCAAAGAGATACTATGCCGGCAGGCCAGATCCCTCCAGCTTCACCAGTAAGAACAGCAGGTGGGAGAATAGCTCCACACACGTTCCCCGCTTGGCCCTTTCTAAAACTGCTTGTGACACTAATTGATCGGTGCCAGTAGTGCTGGTGGCAGAGATGCACACAACCCACAGGGAAGCTGTTCAAAGCTGCAGTAATGAGTAACCTATTGCTGCTTGAAAGAACAACCATGGGCTTTGAATTCTGCTATGATTACCTGGGCTAGCCAGGCCTCTGTCCCCTCACAGTGTTAGAGATGAATAATATTTTAACCTATTTGAATTTTACGCTAATGACCTGGGGAAGAAAGAAAGAAAGAAAGAAAGAAAGAAAGAAGACAACTCACTTCAAACTACTTAGTGTTCAGCAATATGGCAGGGGGACTTCAGAGAGAGCCCACCTGGGAGGAGGCATGGTTGAGTCAGCACACAGAGGTGCTCCAGGTTGTTGCCAGTGGGGGATCTGGAAATCCTGCTCTGCTGGCAGTGTTGCTCCATGCACTAAAGCCCGTGCAGGCAGTAAGCCTCCCCAGCCCCTGGCAGCAGGGATGTCAGGGCATACACAAAAGCTTCCAATGTTCTGGCAACCTACGACCAAAAAAGCAACCCCTCTGGAACCTTCCCTGAAAGCACCAGCTACAACAGCCCTGAGATTACTCCAAACTCTGCCCAGGGCTGGCTCCCAGCTGCCTCAGCATCAGGGGAGAGGACAGAACCTGCCATTCTTCAGAGGTTATTGGGAATTTCCTAATCTAAGCAGTAAATTAAAAAGCTGAGGAGACCAAATCAAATGGAAACAATATTAATGCTGAAGCTCTTTTCTGGTCACTACTGCTCATAATTTTACATTATACCCAGAGCTGATACAGCTTTCAAAAGCAGTACTGGCTCTGCTGAATGATTCATGCAGCACGTGTTGCAGTAGACATTGACGTTACGAAAAACTTCTCTGAAAACCAGCACAGTGATTAAGAATAGAAACAAAAATATACAACACCACAATTCAGAAATAAGCCAGCTCACAAGTGTCCTAAAATACACCTGCATCACTCTGGATACCTCCAGAAACCACTTTAAAATATCACCATTTCAGGAATTACTGCATTTCAGAGGGGGAGGTCTGTGCTTCTGGGAAGCTTTGCAAGACCATGTCATCACTAGGGCAGGACAGAAGTTGTATTGGCTGCAGGAAAACTTCAGTGTCTCAACTGCAGCAAACAGCTTCATGCAGAAAGTGTTTGCATCTTTTCTTACCCTGCTGTGGTAAAAGCTCAGCATTGAAATAAACACTGATCATATTGGAAAATTTTCCTTGAAATGACAGAGTCTACACCAAGTGCTACATTAGTAGATAGGGGCTTTACTTCAAGAGCATCCTAATATGTTCCAAGAGTGAAATAAATTGCTCACTTAATTTTACTAATAGTTAATACCAAGATATAATGCTCACTGAATAAGGCAATTGCTATCCTGCTTCAGCCTGTGTGCACAGAGGAACACAAGGCTGAGTCCTGGCCACATTCCTGCTCTAGAGAGCACGCACACAAAGTTTGGTCCTTCAAGCTCTGTAGATCTGCGTGAACACAGCGCACTGGAACAACTTAGCATGACCTGAGGCAGCTCAAGCCATGGGGACTGCCAGGACCCCGACAGAGCGAGTCCAGAGCTGAGACAGACCACCTGTAGTCATGTTTCCCAAAAATGCATTTTCTGCTCCCATCAGTGCAGGTGACACAGGCCTTCTCCTACACTAAAGCAAACACCAATTCCTGCCTCCCAGAGGAAGCAGTTTGTAGTGAGCAGAGCTACAAGATATGCTAAGCAGGTTACATCTGAGCCCGGCATGGGGCCGTTTGCTTCTGAACGCAATTCAACCCAGTGGCTTTCATCTGCAAACCCCTCCAGGTCCTCCTGGCTCTCTGAGAGTCTGATCTGCTCGATAGCTGAGATCAGTGCCTGCATCCTTGCAATGAGCCACGGTACTGCTGTTAACAACACAGGACAGCAACCCAGGGCTGAAGGACAGCGCACAAAGGCTTGAGATCAGTTTTCTCACCGCAGATTGCCCGGCCTTTATTCTCAGCAAAGTGGTCTGAGACACCAAGCACCTTTCCCAGGATCATATGGACAATTTAATGGGGCTTTGACCTTCTGTCTCTGATGTGGCTGTTGCAGTGCCCTTACAGATTGCATATTCTTGTTAATTAATTCCTACAAGCATTTGGTATTTACTTCTTTAAATAGTTAAAATGCTGCAGGGAAAATTCTCTGTTAAAGTTGTGGATGTGCTATCAGATTGTAGTTGGAAATACACGTTTCACATCAGCTAAACCTCTACCTTAGGAATATTTAGATGTCCTACGCATCCTTGGAGCATTTAAAATGGTGACAAGACTCAAATAAGTCTGTGTATAATGGTCTTTTTTTCCTGATAGGGCAGCAAAGACAGCAAAGCTCCATTTTGTTGGAGAACCACTGCATGGGTACACAGGATGCACTTGGCAGCAAGAATTCTGGATCTTATTTTCTGCTCAGCAGATTTTTGGCTGGTAGTGAAGTAGTGGGCAGTCATTTTACCAGGTAGTACGCTTTAGTTTACTCCTTTTTTAAGCACTATTAAATTAATATTCTTTCTCTCTTTAAGGTTACGCTTTTCAGGGCAAAGACTCTTTTATTCTGCGCTGGAGCTCAGTTCAACAAAACACCAAATCCATTTGGGACCTTGCTGTACTAATAACACAAACCAGTCAAATTAGAAACAAAAAGTACTGAGTTCTGAAAACACATGTTTTTCAGGCTGCAGAGTTTAGTCAGGCACTAAGAGTAAAGCTGTTGAATAGCATATTTAAGACTCAGATGGAAAACAGAAACTTCCCCAACCACAAGTTGTACAAGACAATATACATAACCGATTGAATAGAAAAATAACTGCCTTTATCATATTAACGATGATTTATAAAAGCAGATATTCCAGAACCCACCAAACATTTCATTTCACCTTACTTACACAGAGCTTTAATGATGGCTTGCTATATTTTTGACTATTTTTTGCCTTCACATCCATTTCTGTTCCTGTTACCATGTTAATCACTGCAGGCAGTTTTAGGCCTGGTATCTCCCTGGTTAAACGGCTCTGGGGTTCCTTCCTAGACAAGGAGGTTTAAGGAAAAAAAATCCATTCTGGAAATAGCATCACAGCAGTGCTATCTGTAAGCATCCCCAGAATTATTCTGCCAGTTATTTAATTAGCTCAGACAAAGGTTGCAGAGTGCACAGAAATCTATCAAGGGATCTGCAGTAATATTTGGGATCATTTCTTTTACTACTTCATCATTATTGTTTTATGTACTCTTGAAATTGATAGAAGCAATAAAACAATTCTGAAAAATATAGAAGAAACAAAAAACTAATATACATGAAATAAAACCTCATCTGAAATTCCACTAGCACAGCACCAATGGTGTCGTTTAACAGTTTGCTAGGTCTGGTGTACAGACCACACTGCATCATGACTTAGTACTTAGATCTAAATGTGTTTCCCCTATTTATCCCTGGTGGAAAATCTAAATGGAACATTTTGAGTGAGAATGAATATATCACTGTTTAGTTTACAAAACTTGTATCTTCTTGCTTCTCAAGAGTTTCTCTGAACACAAGCCTGGACTGTTACATAAAATAAAGAAAAACATTTCAGTAAGATACATCTCAATTCAAGAAACAATTATGGTTGTAACTACATACAGGCATATATTATTATCTGTTGAAATAATTCAGCATTACCCACAGTTCAAGTGGCCTGAACAGAAACCCCGAGTATGGCAAAAAGCAAAATTTTCCGTTTTTTAACCAACACTTAAAGTTCAAGTCTTTCTGCAGGATCCTTCGGCAATCCTCACAGTCAGGAAGAAGATGCATCATTTTAATGGCACATGTTTCTCTTCAGGCTTTGGAGAAAAGACCAAAGCATTCAGCACTGGGGTAGTTAAATGGCTCATTTCATTTTAAAAGTGTCTCTCCATGGACACGGTCAGTGCTGGGTGAAGGAGAAGTGAATATGATCAGTAGGATCTTTATTTCCAGGTTAGCACACCCCAGAGAGAGCCCAGCATAGTTTGTAGTTTCTAGGCTAAGCTCACAGCTAGTAAAGGCCCATCAACCCTTCTATTTGAATTTCTGGTCATTAAAATACAATAAATATAGAACCCAGCTTGGTCTTTTTAAGGAAACATATGTCTTGATTCATTTTATTTTTAACAATATCGTTGAGGGATAGTACATGCTAGGCTCAGCATCACCAAATGATGTGCTGCAAAGCTAGTTATGAAACTTTTACCAGTAAGTGTCCATAGTTTAAAAATAGTTCAATCAAATAACATCACATACAGTAGCCAAAATGAACAAATGACAAAATGGACAACTTTTGTTGGCCTGGGAATTCAAAGCATATTCTAAAATCACAGCAGGAAAAGTAGGAAAACTTAAATAGTGCATTATGATAATTAAGTCAGCTAATTGTATACATATGAGGAGTGATGTCACATCAGCCATGTCACAACTTTGCAAGATAGTAGGAACAGAATGAATCTCTTGTCAAGACTCTTTAAACACAACATATTTGACAATAATCACTGAATTTTCAGCATCAACAATCAGCAGCCTCAGTTACATTCAAGACTTTTCTCATGTTTATCCCAATGCCAAGTCCCTGGTGGCAGCCAGTATTCCTGCTCCCACATATAAACCAAACAAAGGCCAATATAGGCATGCAGACTGAGCCCTTTACCCTGCCTCTGACATCAATGCTACTTTTCTTACATATTATGCCCCTTTTTTTTTCTTTAAAGTAGAAGCCAGCTGTTGAAATCTGGGCTCAATTCATCTACAGTGTGAAAGACTATGTCAAGTGCAGGCAATGACTCACATCAGGAAGAAGGACACACTGTGATTTCTCAACTATCTGATCTGATGGTTTTAGGCTGATGTTAGATATTGGATTATGTATTTTTGAAAGTGTGCCATAACCAAGTGTAGCTAGAAACTGAGGACAGAGTTGAGTAAGGACATATGGAAAAGGTCTGTGTGCTCATTCTTTCTGGAAATAGCATAGCAGAAAAACATGAAGGGGAAAGAGATGATGCTTTTTTTCAGTGGAATCTCTTTGCATTTGGTAACAAAAGTCCGTGGTATCCAGAAATGGGCCTTACAGGTACTTTTGGTTTCTTTTTAAAAGCTGCTTCAAGGGAAGAACATGAATCCCTACACAGCAGAGCAGAAAAAGGAGAGTTCCCTTTTTGGCTATAGCTGACACTGCTGCAGGAGAAGCCTGGTGATGAGGCTATTAGGAGGTCTCGAGACCTGGGTTATTGGGTTACTTTCCTGTGCCATTACTCTTCTGTTGTTACAGCACAACCTGCACACAAGTTTTGTGCACAGCCTTAGGCAACTCCTTGTGCTCCCCTGTGCCTTTACTGCCATCTATATCTTGAGAATGATAGCACTTTGCTTTGTCACAGAGATGTCACAAACCCTTTAAAGATAGACATGGATTTATTTATTGGAGCAACGGGTTTGCTGCAAGTACCTGAGAGAGGTCATCAGAGAAATTCAGTGCTCTGTGGACATTCTGCCGCTGCAGTCACTTACAGTGACTAGGACAAAAAGTGACTTAACAGCTTTGTCACTGTCTCAGAAAGTGAGAACACAGTTGAAAACTTTTTTCTGCACTAATATCAGGGCTCTGTGGAAAAGAGAAAGCAGAGAGAGTCCAATGCAAAGCCATCCTGCTGCAGAAGGGGATGTGGCCTAAATTCTTGCACTTTCTTTATAGAAAAATACAGAAAAGTTTGCCTCATTCAAAACATTACAGTGACATCAAGGGATCATAGCCACATGGTCTCTAGGACAGACTGGGCAGCACCACCATCCTGGAGATCAGCTCTCATTGTGCCTTGATGAAATATTTTAAGTTCATTCAATTCACAGTAAAACACCTGAACTGGCTGAGAGAGCTTGTGGCACTGCAATCATAGAATTTCCTGTTATAAATTTGCAGTGAAGATAACTTAGCCTCCCCTAGTTTACAAGTCTTAATATTCATGTCCCAAAATAAAGCAAATACAGGAAACCAACTAAAAAACACTGGTATTGAAAGGCAGAAGTAAGGAGTTTGCAAGTAAATCAAATAATCTTATCCCAGTGTATTTATGTGCTCATGCATTTGTGCTTTATTTATCTGTAACTCTTCACAAACAGGAAAAAGTATAGGCTTTGTCTAGTTGAAGGGACTGGTTTATCTCTACTCCTGACCCTTTAATTTGTCATCTAGCCAGCTTCCCCTTGGTGAGAATGTTTCTGGCACTCCAAGTCTGCAGTTAACTTAATAAGGAATGTAAGCACAGTTAGATAAATTAATTTCAAGGTCAAGCACACTGACAATGGAAAATGGATGCAAGTGGCAGGTAATAGAGGAAAATTCGCATGCATACTGATACACTGTTAAAGGCAGATGTTACTAGATAATTTAATCTCAAATGTAACTGATGTTTTCAGTTGCCCTTTTCCATTAAAAGAATTGTACCAGATGCAAAAATCAAAGATTATTCAAAGAATTAAGATATGAAAAGCATGTTAGATCACTAAACTCCAATTAGTTAAATTAAATTGTATACCATTATCTACCTGTAGTTTTATTGGTAGCTAGCATTAGCACTCAGCTTGAGCAATAATAAAATTAGAGAATAACACTTTAATTGAATTGCACTTAAAAGGATCATGCTGACAAATGTGATTGTATCTGGCTGTAATGCACACCTTTTCCAACGATCATTAAATCCAATGAAATGAAAGTCACAGGATGTTGACAGCTCTCTGAAATAATCTGTGAACCATGCTGTATCTTGCAGTTCCTAATCAATTTAGAGAAGCCTCATTAAGGCTTTGCACTAAAGAACACTTAAAAATCAAAACAAATTACAACATGTTATGGATAACTAGATAATCATATCGATACAACAAGGATGTATTGTGTTGCAACAATTCATTTCCTTTGTAAGAAGAGTTTGCCATGGATGATTTAAGAATTGTTATTCATAACTGCAATCAGCCAGCCCTAATGTCAAGTTTTTTCATCTTTGCTCATAATAAACATTTCTTATGCTGTGCCTTCACTGTATTCTAGATCTAATACTGGACTCTATGATCCCATGCTTGTTAATTATTTGTGTGTCTGTGTGTATATTTGTTTCTCTCCTGTGTTGTTTTTGCCTCTCTCCAGAGTATGCAGAAACAATGATGTGTGATTCTGGGAACAAATTAGACATTATCAGATACCCCTGTGAATATTTCTCAGCAATTTTTTTTCCCCATGAGTAAGTACTTTGTTGCTGGATTATTTAACAGCCAATAACTCACCCTCACTCTCTCCTACCTTCGGTGGCTGTTTCCTTTTTATATGGCAGCTAATACAAAATAGTGTACCTTGATGTAACACTTACACATAAGCAATTTGAGCTGGGTAATTTAGCAGATTAATGAGACCAGCCAACAGGCATTTAAAACTGAGACATATCTGTGGCACTCCTTCTTGATCTACTTAGTCAACATGGACTTGGCCAGTCACCATTCCCAGTGGACTCATCTCAGTCACATGATAAATCATTCTTACTCAAATATTTCTTTTTAAAGATTCCCCCTCAGTCTTAGCTGATAAAAGTCCCAGGCATCAGATGGAGTGCATGGAACCAGATACAAAACTCCTTTCCTCCAACACGGACATTATATTTAGTCACTTACTCTTGCTGTTGATTAATGTTCCTTTAGCTTTAAGCCTTTGAGGGATTGTTATACTGTGACTTCTGCTCTCAACAAAGCATAAAATTGAATATAACACTAAAGAGACACCACATAATACTATGCTGTTTTCTCTCCATTGGGCTGATTTGCATGGACCACTCCAGACTGACATGGGAACAGACTTTAAAATGCAACAGTAGATTAAGACAGAATATGATACTGATGTTAAATACAATTTATAAAACAGAGATTAAGCTATCTGAAGAAATATGGCTTTAATAAATACATGCTGTTTCTTCTGCTCCCTTTCTGCATGAAAAGCAAAGCAGGATTCCAGACAACATATGGATTTCCACATAGTATTTAAAACAGTTTTTCATGTTTGCCCAAGGTATACGGAGTGGCTATTACACACACAGTATACTGCTCAGTAAAGGCAACAGTGAGTCCATAAACATTTGAGAGGGGATTAGAGAGTTAAACAGAGACAACAATTACAGACAACAGAGCCAATAATTGACCAGAGGTTTAGCACCAGTTAAAGTTAATATTATTGGCATCATGGGAGTGCCTAGAAATCCAGTCACACCAGAACCCTTTTGCAAACAGTGAAAAGCAGAAACAAAAGACAACCCAAACATCTCTTGATATTCTTCTCTAGGAGTGCAAGGAGGGTTTGGGCAAAGAAAAAAAAGCAGCCTTAATCCTAAGGATCTGACCCAGCTCTGATCAACTCCCACTGCTGTCACCCTCTTCCACAGAGGGATGCACATTTGCCTCCCTGCAGTTTGGAGAGCATGAGCCCTTTCAATGCATTAGCTCAGCAAGTGAGGGCGTGAGTTCACCTGGGATACCCTTGAAAACCATTTTCTTGACCCCCCCACCCCTGTTGCTCCCATGCTGTACCTGCTCTGACCATTTTCACTGCCTGACCTCCTCCAGCATAACACACTACACACATATTTCCATAATCTGGCAGACCCAGGGCTTGATCCTGCACTTACCTCTGACAGCCAGGATAAACACCATTAACTGAGTTAAAGTCATGGCATGGAGATCAGTACGTTTTGGACATGCTCAGCTGGGTGGCCAGTGCACAACAGGAAGCTGTGTCCTTCTACCTGGGACTGTCACCTCTACCCCTGCAGAAGGTGCCTTAAAAGAGGGGCCATTGCTTCTAGTGCATATACTCACACTTAATTTTTACATTTTCCAGGCATAAGTGGCACTGGATGCTAAATAGAGGCAGGACTGGAAACACACAACTTGTGTATGGGTCTTACCAAAAAAAAGAAACCCTAAAGACAAAAACAGATTCTGGGTGGATAAACAGCTGTATGCCATCACAAGTAGGTCTCTCTCATTATTTCAGAAGTCTCCAGGTCCATCCTCCAATGAGGTCTTGAAGGACTCATGTTGTGGAAATCAATGTCTGTTTACAAACATCTGCACTCTAAAGAAATATAACCATCTACTGCAACTGGGGCTCAGTGGGACAAGAACAGCTACTCAAGATTGGGAGAAAAATGTGGAAAGCTCAGCAGGGTAAGGGAAGGAATCTGACTGCTGTGTCGAGCATCCCGCTCCACTTCACTATATGGAGCACTCTTTACATAACCCAGCAATTAATTAGAAACAACACATATTTGTGGTTCCCCTTGAGGCAATGAAAAATAACTAATGTACATGTGCAATAACTTCCCTTTTAGAAAGAAATTTCATCAGGCTGTTTCTGTTTTGAACCAAAACACAGCGTGTGCATCAGATGGCAATAGTGCTGAAAGTGGTGAGTCTGGACCCAGTAACAAATGGGCTTTGAATATGTTTATGAACAGGAATCCTGTCAATATTTCAAGGCCTGTATTACAGAGTGAATGATGATGATGCCTGCCAGAAAACATATAAAGAAAAAAGGAGCTGGGCCCCTGGGATTTTCTGTCATCCCAGTGCCTGTTATCACCAGTGTAGTGCCATGCATGCACCTCCCACGGGCCCCTCTCCCCTGAACCTGCTGACAGCAACTTTGAGTTTTTTCAGATTCAGTGGGAAGCCCACAAGGGCAAGCAGGCCAAAGGCTGTGTAATGCCCCCCTCCAAAGGAGGGCCTTCCAAAGGCATTTCTGGCTTTTCCCAGTGTGTGTCCCCTCCAGAATTAGCAGCCATTTAGCAGGCAGCCCAGCAGCACAGCCCAGGTGGAATTGAGCCTGTGCACACAGTGCCTCTTCACACACACAGTTTTGGTTCACAGAAGGCTGAGTTATGATGTCTCTTAGTCCTTGACCATTATACAATGTCAGTTCTAAGCACAAAGTGTAAACAGAAATCAACACCTAGGTAACCAGTATGGCCAAACACAAATTTTGGAAAGCCTTAGATAATGGTAACTAACAAGAAAGAGATTTGACATTTATTTCTGCATTCTCACTGACTGCTTCTGTCAAAACCCTTAGTGTTCACCCTAACCACAATCTGAAATCTGTCTCTGCAACCATGAAGGCTAAGAAGTTTATTTTATAAATGCACAGGCTATCGCACTTTTTACCTATTTTCAGAAATAAATGTAGTAAGAAAAAACACCAAGTCTTCACAGATTTCCACTAAGCTCACCACAGCTGGCAATGCTGAACAATTCTAGAGTGGCAAATTAACCTAGGCCTTGGCTCCAGGCTTGCCTCTGGCTGACCTGGTACATTTATGTCTCACAAAAGCCAGACTAATACAGGCCATGAGTTTCATGAGATGGGCTGTGTGCTCTCCACACCCCTCAGTGTGGGACATAGACAGTGCTAGAAGTCATTTTAAGCTCAAGTCCATTTGTAACACCCATAACTTAGCACAGAGCTGTTCTGAACTGTTTTCAACTTTTCTCTGAGAAAAACCTTCCCTTACAAAGGGGTTAAAAACATATGTCTGAAATATAATCACGCACATTTTTCATTTTTCATAATTTCCTTCTCTCTCTCACCCAACTCATTTTCAACTTATTCCATCTCATACCCATTCTCAGCACCCAATTACTGTCCTTCTGAAGTTATTTTCCTGCTTAAATGATGCTGGAATAATATTAACAAAATTTTTTTTTTGTCAGGTTACAATTCAGATGTGAATCAAAATTGCATTCAGGGTCTGATCCTGTCACCCTTGAAATCAACTATGGTTCCATTCAATGAAACCCAAAGGTCTTGATCTTAGTGAGCTGTAACTCCAGGACAAGTGACCATTTATTATTCATAGGTACAGACTGGGATGGGCAGAGAAATGACCCTTAACCATCCTGCTCCATTTCAAAAGGGGAAGGAACCAGAATGGACTAATTAATGACTCCAGCAATCCCAAGTCTTGCTAACCTTACCTTTGCAAGGATAGGGAGAAGCCTGATGGGTATAATATTTATATAACAAAGCAACTAACTCTGTAATATGAATTGTTTCAGGATGCATTCAGTCCAGCTCAATGTAGTGGGAATGTGGAAGATGATATCTGACACAGCATGTAAAACTGATAGATGGAGGTTTGTACTGCCCAGTTTGCCTATAAAATATTGGAAGAGATGATCTGCATGACAAACTTTGTACAAGCCAGGCTATGGGCAGCCTTTGTCACAGATGGCTGGGCCCAGAGAGACTTCATATTCCTTTGACCGTAATTGTGTTAAAGCAGCATTAGAAATGGTGAGACTGCTGGCCATGGATGCCACAGACTTGCTTAAAACTTAAGAAAAGTTTTTGTCTTTAGGGTTTCTTGCTTAAAACTTGCTTAAAACTTGCTTAAAAGTAAATAGCCTGAAATAACTGGACCATCCATACCTTAGTCAATAAAAGCCTGAATCCAGAGCATGCCTGTCTGTCTGGGTGGCTGATGAAATGTCTTGAATGATGCTGAAGGAATCCAATAAAGCCATAACATTACTGGTGAGAGGGTGTAACTCAAAAAGACACGAATACAGAAGTCAATGGCTAAGAGAAGCCTCCAGGGACTCAAATGGGCTGCAAAGAAGAGATTACTAAATTCAGTAAAAGAGGGGGAAAGCAAAGAGAAAGCAGCTCTTCTCTGTAGAGGACAGTAAAGCACTACTCTAAGGAGCCTGCAAAGAGCCAAGATAGTACTGAACAAAATGCAGAAACTGGAACATCCCATGAGATGCTTGGCTGCAGGAGAAAAGCCATTATAACTTGGCAATATCTGGGAAGTGATACGTGGCAGCAGCAGTTTCCGGCACAGGTGGATTTGTGGTCCAGCAGAGCACAGCTGGGTGGCCACAGCCCGGTCACTTGCCATGGGCCATGGCGGGGGGGGCTGCAGTGAGGGGGACCTTCCCTCTCTAAACTTTTCTGTTCTGCCTGTGTTACCTGGAAAGCTTTCAGCTGGCTCTGAAAGGTGAAGATGGTGCCTTTTCCTACAGGATGTTCTCAGTGGGAGTGGGGAATGGCTGGTCCAGTTGCATACGGCATTTTTACCCCAGGTCCCCAAGAGCCGCCTTTCCACATGTGTTCCCACACCTCACAGTGAGAATAAAGCAGGTAACAGTGGTGGCCCACTGCCAGTCATCTTCTTTGAGGAAGCTGTCTCAACAAAAGCTCTCCATGAGCCCAGTTCAATGTCAGAAATCAAAACAAACCAGAAATGGAAGATGGAAAACAGCGCGCAGGTCCCTCAGAAGGTCTGTGAGTGGTCAAAGCACCTGAGTGAACTGGGCCCACTAAGAGATGAAGAACATGGGACACTAAATCACAGACTGTCTTGGGAAATCCTGCAGCAAGAAACTGCATCTCCTCCTGCAGATAGACCCCTGAGGACACAAAGGGCACTTCACCCTCTATTGAGCTCCATGCTGGACTGACATCTAACACAGCAGAAGTTGCAGCAAAGCAGGTCCTTTCAGAATTGCAGCAAACCTGATCAAAATGAATAGTTCTGGATTTATGGCAGGGTCAGTGATAGCAAACCAAAGAGGAGAGGTAGAATGATAAAAAAAATGCTCAGGAAAAAAACCCAAGTACACTTTTAAGTGGTCTCAGCTGTAACAACACATACCAGCTGTTACAAGGTGCAAACTGAAAGTCTTGAGCAGACCAACAATTTGACCAGCTCTATTCAGCTATCAACAAGCTGCACCTATGTTGTGTGCCAGTAGATGGTGTGTTTATTTTAACCAAATAGTTACCTGAACACAATTAGAGCTCTCTTTAGCACTGCTGCTTTGTTTTGAGCCCATATTGCTTCCTGAACATGCTTCAGTTTCACCCTCTGAAGTTTCCCTCTCTTATTTCATCCCCTTGTGAAATGTCACAAAGAGGATCACTGTGGCCAATGTGATAGGAACGTTCGGATCGTTGAGTGTAATATGCTATTCATATTTGCACTTCAAAGCATTGTGCTTTTGCAGTTAAATATAATCCCGTGCCATCTTTTATAAGAAATGCCAGGATCTTTCCTCATATGCTGGCAAAATACCCCAGCTCCAGGTTTACCTCTCCTGGCTTATCCAGGTCCTGATTTATCTTGACAAATGTCCATGCCCCTAAGACCAAGTGAAAGCAGCAGGAAGCCAATGGATTTCAATGTCCTCTTGACACGTAGCACTGCTTCAGAGACAACTCAGCTCAGCCTCCAGATCTTGTTTTCACAGGAGGTTTCAAGAATTTGTGAGACATCTTTTCATTTGCTTTTATCTTATGATAGCTTGTTCATCCCCCTTCACAATTAGACTCTGACATTTTTATGGCTCAGAGTGGCTGCATCTTTTTTTCTTTTAAGTAGGTCATGTGAAACATGAATGCGTTGCAGCAACACATCAAGGAGGCTTGGTGTATATCAGTTCAGGTGCTCAGCATTTGAGACCACTACTCTGCACGCTACCCAGCCATCACCCCCACTGGGTGCCCCTAGCTCACCCCACACTTCTTCAGAGAGAGATGGAGGAAAAAGGATTCTTAGAATAATTGGCAGCTTAGAGAAAGGGGCAACAAAGATGAGCCAAGAATCAGGAACTCTAGATCTACTCATCCAGGACTGTTGCTTGCCAAAACATGACACATCTCCCACCTGACAGCCACAATAGGTCCAAAACATTTCTCCTGACAGCCAAGGTACCAAATGATGAAGCTACTGACAATGTATTTCTTTCCTTCTCCTCTATCACAAAAGAACAGCCTACTTACTTCTTTACAACAAGAAGTAGTATGACTGGTGCACATTTTAAAACCCAGATTTGAAGCTGATTGGTGACCCATAAGAAGGTATGTGATTAATACTGTAAGAAAGTTCATCAACCAACTCCTGAGAAGTACTAGCACAAAACTTGAAAGCTAAGGAACATGCTCCTGCAATGCACATTCAGAACTTCAAAACACACGTACTTGTTGGACTTAAAGGACCAACAACAAAATTATATGCCAAAGCACTGAACTACTTGACTCACAAACAATTAAAGCATTCTTTCAGCATACATGATATTTTGTAGGGTTAGTTTTCTCAGGCATTATATACAACAAAGTGGATATGCTCACAGGAGTTGTACCAAGCTCTTAGATTTCTTTTCCTGTAAGTTTTGATCAGTCGAATCCTCTTGAATTTAAGGAGTTGTGGGCTGGACCCCAAAATTGAACTGAACTAAATCTCCCAAACTGATCCTGAAGACATTCTCTAGGGCAGCAGGGGACTTCATCTCTTTTAAAGTCTCATTGGGTTGTATGTTTTTGGCTTCCCTAAATTGGTGTCATTTAGCTTTTGCATCAGTTTGGCAGTCCTGTACCTCAGAGGCAATAAGTCTATTGTGAATTTATAGCTGACTGATCATACTGTCAAATGGAACAACACTCAAGATCTAGTACTAACAGCTTCACAACTTCTCCTTTGCTTCTAAATGCACAAACCAATTTTTTCTAACATGGTGTCCAACACAATTCTTGCACTTGCAACTCTCAGCACCAGAATGCCAGGACAGACTCTTTCACTCAATTTTCTCATCACCTGCATAGTATTAGGGATTCACTTTTACCTGAAACACGTGAAAGCAACAACTCTGTGGCTGCTCCACGGAGTAATGGTTCCAGTGTGAGCATAGACATGAGATCATACTGCCAGTGCATTGTCTTTATCTTCCAGCTGGTGTCACTCCCAAAGGCAGCAAGAATGGAAGGAGTTTGTTCACATCTGGTTACAAAAGATTTTATAAACACACTTGAAGTGACTCAAGGTTAAAAGGGTATCGTTGCTGGATCTGTGAGTCCTTTACAAGTACGTTTCTCATTCTGTTTACTCTCAAGCAACACTTTTTAATCAGGTGTAGCAACAAGTAGAATAAAATAACCTCAGGATCTAGCCCTTAATGCCCAGTGAGCACACATTGGCTCTCAACTGCAATTAATTGCCTTTCCTAACTTGAGATACAAAATGTCCTGTCTGCCAAGAACAGCCCAGCACAGTTATGCTTGTCTTTGCTTGATGCAGACGGATTTTCCACTGTAGATTCATTATGTCATTGAATTCAGTCACGGGAATATTAGCATTTTCACACATGTGGGAACTCATCTTGTGAATGCAAAGCTCATTTATTACAGTGATTTCTTCAGAGGCTGTAGTATGCTCATTTTATAACGAGGCTTGTAATAAAGGTTCTGAACCAGAGAAAGCATGCAAATTTACCAGAAATATGAAGTTTACAGCCACGACTGCTTATTGCTGGTAACTGGGGGGGTGGGGTTCCCCTTTCCCCCCCCTTTATTCTGGTGTCTTGAATAATTTAAAATATTATGTAATAAGGGAAGCTTAGGGACTTTGTAGCAGAGTGGCTTTTGATTGCTTACTCTGAACTCACTGATGACTCTGAAAAGACTGAGCAATTTAAATAGAAGAGCCATCTCCAAAGCTACACTGCAAGATGTATGAACACCTTTGAATGATGCTTGCACTATTGCACTGAAGCCTGAAAAAAGAACTGGCTACACTCTCCATGTCTAGCAGAATAGTTTAGACATAAATGCTGACTTAATAATGCTATGCATTTATTGCAGCATCAGAATTAGAGCAAGTTTTTATTTTGGAACATGGTATTAATATGCTTAAAAAATGCAAACCCTTCATGTTTATGAAATGCTCACCCAGTTAATGCTGTTAGCTCTAATTCTGAGCACTGAAACATATAAGGAGTTTTGGTCAGATAGTCGCAAATCCATGCACCAAGAGAAAAATGAAAAGAAATCAGCTGCAGTTCTGAAGACATATTTGTAAATCCTATTCCTTGAAAAATCAACAACTAATTATCTGGGTCAGCAGAAGAGGGAGCTACATTTTTATTAAGAACTTTAATAACACAGAAGCTCCTTTCACAGAAGTCATAGTGATAGTTAGTATTGAAAAAAATAATAATAAAAAGAACTCTTGTTTTAGTGAATTAGTAAGAGATGGTCTCCCTGGTGGTTTAAAAGAGAAAGCCCAGTAAAATGCTACTATAAAGATTCCTGGAAATGCGATGAATTTAAAGTTTCAAATAAAGTAAATGTACCAATTCAAATAAATTGATCTCTTTTTTTGTCACATGAAAGTAGTTATTAAAGATAAAATTCTCTTGAGTTTTATACCTATACTGTCATTGATATGACTACAAAGATGTTGCAATTTGGCTTAATTCTTCTACACAAAAAATCAAACCCTATGTATGTTTGAGTATACTCTTAATTAAGGTTATTTTAAGCATTGTAATCTCAACCCTGTTTGTAAGAACAAAGCATCTAGTCATATATTTTAAAGCACATTTTAAGGCTGCAGGGCCAGGTTTTCTGCTCAAGTTGTGCCATGTCCCTGAAGCAGACATATACACCTGAGCGTGGATTAGGAATGAAGCTGAGCACCCAGATGGTGCTCAAAAGATGGACTGCTCAAAACTGTTTTCACATGCACTGTACCTGCATGCTGATGCTAATAAATACACAGAAGGGCTGGGAGAGTGTCAGGAAAAAAATCACAGACAAAAAATCAGCTTGCAGTAGGAACATGCGAACAGGTTCTTCAAGCTCTTGAAATCGTAATAAAGGAAAAGTTGATCTACAGTTTACCCTCCAAATACATGTCAAGGACATGCAACAAGACAAAACTGAATGCTGAAGGGTTAATTCAGCCCTAAAAATCATGTGTCCATCACCTCTGTGCATGCAGTGGATGAAATTCAACTCCACTCAGACCAGGGATCTATGCACAAGGGTCATATTTTCTTGTAAACTCCAGCTGATGAGTAGGACACATCTGCAGAGGGCTCTGCCAGTGAGCAAACCATTTACCCAGCCTGCAGCCCAGATCCACAGATTAGGGGATAAATGATGTCCAGTCAGAATACCTGACCTCTATAGAAAAAGCATGATTTTATTATTTTCTCCATACAGTCATCAACATGTGATCAGCACATTCTCCAGGGCCAGACAATGTGGTGTGCAGGCAGCACAAGTACAGGCACCCCGAGCTGCTGTGCGCAAACCACCCGGGCACAGAGGCGGGGGCTGCCCATGGCCCCACTCGCCTCTGCCAGACCCACGCTTTTGGTGCAACCCCTGGGATGCTCCTATCCCCACTTCCAAAGGGTTTTTATGCACAGACACCACACTGCCCACAGGCACTCCAGCTCCAGGCAGGACTGGGGCATGCCTGAGGCTGTGCCCCAGATAAGAGCCCTACTGCAAACAGCTGCAGCATGGAGACAGGCAGAAACCAGCTGTATCGGTGTTACCAGGGACTTTCCATTATCTGCAGTGCTCCAGCTCTGCTTTACCTCATGAAACAAAGCTGGCTGTGTTGCTAACCCTCAGCATTGAAAAACCATAAAACAGGAGTCACACACATAAATCACACCTAAATGCTCTGGGGGGGGGTGGGGGGGGGAGCTTTTAAAGTTCCTTTTTCAGGCTCTTCTCCATAACCATAAGAACGAAAACTTCTCTTTCTACATGAAAATTGAGATACTTTTCTTACCATTGGAATCCACAAGCTAGAACTTTAAGCAAATAATGTAAGACTGAGATGAACTCTTGAAGGCTGATGACACTGTGTGGTGGTTTCTGGCAGCCTGTGGGAGAGGCCAGGTGTGAAGCCCTGTGATGTCCTTTGGGGAGCAGACCTGAAGTCCCCTTTATGCTGGGGTTTGTGTGCACCACCAAAAGTACGAGTCTGAACTTTGCATCTCCACATGACACCCAGCACTAGCCCAGAGGGTCTAGTCTGGAGGTCAGCCAAGCTTTGACACAGATTCCTTTGTGAAGCATATCGTGGTTATTTTGTCTACTGTACCTTCATCTTGTTCTCACGCGATTGAGAAAAACCCTCCCACTATACTGATTTTAAAATGGCTCTGTAATGGAGCCTGCAATTTATCAAAGGGTCCAATTAAGAACTCCTCTTTGTTGTCCTGTGAAACCATCCCTTCAGAAAGTCAAGAAATGTATCCCACAATGTATGAAGCTCTAACACTTGTGAGCAAATGGTCACTTTTTGGGTATGCATCTCGGTCATTACATAAACCAAGCACAAGCAACACAATAGGGTCAATGCCTTATTGTCTATGGGATACTTTTAGGCAAATATTTCAGCTGCAGATGGTAAATACAGCTTCAAAGCATAATGATATCTAACTGTGAAATAGCTGAGTCAGGTGCATTTACTAAAGTGGGGTGAGCCAAACACTAATTACAGTGCGGTTGCACCAAGATTAGTGTTACATCTGACATATTTTAAAAGTAGGCATAAACCAGTGCCAAATTAATTTGATGAACTCCGTGAGCTTCATCCATAGGCATTTTATTGTGGCTAAAGAAGAAAGTTGCAAGAGATACAGAACACATTAGAAGATACGCTTCTCATTTCTGAGAATCGGCACCACGTTTTCCTGGAGCTCTGACTAAGTGGCTGAAAAGTTTAGTCACTCACAGGTGTTTTGCTGCCATCTGTCAACAGCTGATTATTGCAAACCTGTTTACTCAGACTAGTGCTGCGAAAAAGAACTCACTATCTTTGCTCAATCTCTTTATACAGCTCCTGAGCATCTTCCCCCAGAACCAAACTGCCCCAGGGCTTTGGGAAATTGCAATCCACATCCCCAGATGAGCTTCACAGCTGGCCTCTACCTCTATGAAGTTCCCAAACTTCAATTCTGGCTCAGAGTCCTGAATTTGGAGATTTAATTATAGCACTGTCATTCAGAGGGAAGTCTTCACAGGCTGGGGTATTGCCATTACTTGCCAGATGCATCCACACCCTGGTACAGATTACATACATTACTGACCTCAGCTGAACCATGAGAACAATAAGGCTGGCCCTGGTCAGGAATCTTCTGACAAAACCGTGTTTCACTAGAAGAGGCAGATGAGAATCTAACATGTTTCACAGATATTGGCTGCACACAGAGCTCCAGACAATCATCAGCAGGCTCTGGTTGCTCCAGCTGGACCAGCAGGGCCCCCCTGCCCACCCCCTGGCAACTCTCAGGGCATGACCAAGGCACCCACGTGTCCAAGGTCCATCAGCCTATGGACAAAGTCAGGGCAAGCCCAAGATATAAGCTAATTTCTGTCTGAATTGGAAGAGAACTTCAGCTCATGCCAAGGAGCTTCTGGAGGACAAAGGAGCAGGCCCAGAGCCATAGAATTTGCAGCAGAATGCAGCTCTCTGCATGGCCTCCTGCTGCCATGGGTGGAGTTGGACACTAAATGCTTTTACTTACACTTGTAGATACAGACCACTTAAAAACCTTCCCTAGCAGATTGCTAACCTGGCCATAAAAATGCAGCCTGCTGTGTCTGACCATCAGCACTGGATTATTCTAACATGGGTAGGATTTTATTAAGTTTCTTATCTTTTCTAGAAGTTTCATTTTACAAATATTTATCAATATAAATTGTTGTAAAGGAGTACCTCTAACTACTAATACCATCTTTTTATCTACAACCTTCAAAGAGGGCATTCAACCCTTTCCTCTTAAGTACAGGCACCACAGGGTTTGTTTCAATCTGATTACATCTCTTTAGGTAGAGAAATTCTAATCTTGCTCAAGCATTTTGCAGAGTGAAAGCGGTGATATGCTGGCCTTCAGTTCTGCCAGAAGTTATACATGCTAAATCTAGAAGTTTATAGGATTTTGGTCTCTCTGCCTCCCTGAATCACCTTCCTAATCAGCAGCATTAGAGTAAGTTAGCCATGAATGAACAAAAAGCAGGAAAATGCTTGACATCAAATCATGCCAGTGACAGAAACCAAGGTTCAGCATCACTGCACCTTCCCATACAGCACTATCCCATTAGGAATACTTTCATTTGATTAGACTGATCCATTGGCTCCTAGTCCATATTACTTAACCCTCAAACCATTATGCCCTATTGAAAATAATTGGTAATGACAGTTTCAGGTTTAATATTTAATACAGTGGTTAAATGGAGCTGTACTGTTTGTGGTTATAGTTTCCATTGACTAATAAGCAAGTTAGAGAGCAAAATGCATTTTTCTTCAGCTGTTACATTAGCAGAAAGCTAAACACCACATTACTCATAATAGCCTTAAACATTTTCGGAGAAATAGCTGCCAAAGCCAAATCAAATATTACTTTGATTTGTGGTTCACTTGTTTTCCTTTTTATTACTGGAGGACTGTCTTTTTAGGAGCTTTAAGGAATGCTGCAAGGTGGATGGGTGCACTGAAAGTAATTTCTTTGCATGTCAGGCCAACTTTCAAACACCCCTTCCCACAGTGCCTTGTGCACGGGCTCCTCCTGCCTGCACAGCTGCAGGGGCAGGGAGCAGGGTCCTCTGGCTGCTGCTGCCCATTGCCACAGCAGCTCCTCTGCCCTCAGCCACACCAGCACCACCCTCTGTGGGGTTTGCTGTGTGCCAGTGACCTGGACTGGCTTAGAAAAATCTGCAAGGAAAATGAGATGGGACCATCCTCACCCAACCAACACCACTATCTCAGAGGAGAAGCCTTCTGCACTTTGCTCCCTTTTGTGCACAACAAAGGAGGAAGGTTCTGGAAGAGCAGGGTTTGAGCAGCTGTGAGATATCTAAAAGTAATGACAAACATATGGAAGTTTGTCCTGCAAGGGCTCACCCACCTGTACAAATTTTGGGTCAGGTTACCTGGTGTCTCGCCAGTAGCTTCAAAAGAGCTTTATTTATTTACTCTAGCCAAGAATTTGGCGCTCTATTTTTTAATCTGCCCACATCTTTCACCTCCTCCTGAAGCGCTTTTTCTCCCAGGGCTTTTCTTTTTGCCATTAACACTCCCAGTTCTGGATGATTATTACATTAACAGGGATTCCAGCTGAGGGTGGGGCTCACTCCCAGCAAATTAGTCAGTGTGGATCTCCACTCCTCCATGGCTTGGTTCCCACCAGTATCTGAGCAGGCTTGTACATATTGCAACTGCTGCTGTGATTTACTGGAAAGAGACCCCTTATGTGGCATTCATAAGCTGAGTGGATGAGACAGAAATGACAACAAAATACTTGAATTGCAGAAAGGAAACCAACATTCACTAACCTGGTTCTGTATTTTACTAGTGTCAGATGCTGCTTCTGCAAACCTTTCCTGCTTGCTCCTATGAGCTGAGTTTTGAATATTGCCTTGAGTGCAGGAGACTCAAAAGACTCTAGATACAATCAGGACACTCCAATAACCAGATCCTTCAAAGAACTGAGTACCTTCCCAGATGTGCTAGCTGCCATCTCTATAATTTTATTTGGGACCTATAAAGCACTCAGCCTCAGACTCTGAATTCTTAGAAAAGGATTTGCCAGTGCCAAAAAGTTAGTATTGGAATTTGGTCTTACAAATTCTTCACCACATTGAGACAGAGATGATTTGAGAAGGTCCATAGCATCATGATTTGAGGATGCCCGTGTATCCTTTCAGAGACAAGGCCCCTAATTCCATAGGTCACACTTGAACTGAAGCTCAGATATACTGAGACATAGCTCACACTGCTTACAACGGAACTCATCCAACCTCTACTATAAGAGTAGATGAACTATTTTCAGATGAACTTCCTGAACCAGATGTTCAAGCCAGGTTAGCTTCACAGATCCTAAGGTGGGAGAGAAAGTGATTTACTGTCATTGAAACTTCTGAGGTCACACATTATAACAGAAAGATAATTTACCAAAAAGAGAAATAAGATTACTGGGTGGACTCAATGCTTAAAATGGACTTAGCATTGGTTTTGAACTTATTTAGATGCATGACGGAGAAACGCAGCTTTGTTTCCATTTATAAATGTCCAAAATGACAACCTGAATTTAGACAAGTGCCTGACTTGACCAGTGCCAGGCTGACCTAATTGGTAACAGAAGGATCATATTCTTAGCTGCAACATACGGACAGCACGGGCAGCTGTCAGGCAACCTGCCCCAGGCGACTGCAGTGCTGGGTGAACAAAGCCAAGATGGAAAAATACCTTATTAAATCCCTCTGGTGTTCATTTGGGGCATAATTCTCACATATATACCTGTGCAATGTGATGTCCACAGACTCACATTGGGGTAACATTTTGGATTTATTTTTCCCTGGTATCAAACAATGAATAGGCCTACCTAGACTTCTCAAGAAGGAAAGTAAGAGACTAGAGTTTGAGAGTATTTCTGCAGTACCAAAAACACTTATTGCAGATTGAGATAGTTCCCAATAGATTTCTTCTAAATTTCTTCTAGTTGGACACAGAGCAATATAATTTAATAGCAGGGGTTGAAAGGGAAAAGGCAATATGAGAAGCCACCAACACTTCTCTTTGAGAAGTGTTCAGAAATAAGCTGCAGTTGCTTCCCTGAATTTTGCCAGAAACTGAGGTTTTTGTCAAGTGCCCCAGGGTGTGTCACCCCCAAGGAAGCCAAGTGAGGGATGAGGGGTGAAGGCTGCACTCCCCTAGACAAGCTGCATGGGATCAGTGTCTTCAGTGGCACGTCCTCTTCCCTGTTTGCTATCAGCACCTGTGATAACACAAGTGCTTCCGTGGCACCAAGCACAGCAGCAGCAGCAGCAGCTGTCAGGGGTGACCAGCTCCTCTTCAGGCAGGCCCAGTTTTTCCCTAGGCTTGCTGGAGAGCTTCTGAAAACTGTATGTAGTTAGTGACTTGTTTCTTAAGAACTCCCCCAATACAAAGCCATGTAAAATAGATTCAGCCAAGAACTGAAATCTTTACTAAGTATAAATTATTTTATCTTTCATTTTTACCTATTCACAGAGGGAAATGCACCTTGTGCACTATACAAATCCAATTTAAGCTTTGAGAATAGGCTTTAAGTAGGACTTAAGTAGTATAGAGGCCATTAGGCTGACCCTCTACGCTGGGGTTAATTTCATCCAAAAGCTTTTCCAAGAGATAAGGAAACAATCTTTCATGTACAAAGTGCTTGAGGAAACCAAGAAACAGTAAAAGAATCTTCCTGCTTTGAAAGCTTTGTATCTCACCTCAACACTCAATAGAGAGATGTGTTGTGTTGATGTACTGTAGATTATAACTTACCCAAACGGTGAAGTTAAAAGAAAACAGGATCCCTTGACACAGACAACCCATAATACAGCACTATCATTAAATGAAGTTTACAAAAGGCTTCTATTTACATGTCTGCAGAAAATAGACCAGGGCACAGGATGCTGACTGCAGTGTAAATGTTAACTGAGGGACTGTACGGAACTCGCTGCGCTGCGGAAAACCGAGGGCAAACAGAAGGAGAGGAAAAGGGTCTCGCTGCCCAAAGCAGCCCTGCATCCCAACAGCAGGCTGGTTTTCAGTGGAAAACAACTACACCATGCTACAGGAATGGAAGGCAAGAGCAGGATTAATGGGAGGCATCTGGCAGTCTAAAAGATGGCTGTGAAAAAGTAGCTCAATGCTGAAAGAACAAGAGACAGGACTAGACATAAATCAGCCTCTTTGCTGCCAGCCTCCAGAAAAAGTCTCTAGAATTGGTGGTCAGAAGTTAAAAGAGATGGCAAGACAGATCTGTACCTTGGGATTGAAATGTTGTTTTCATGGGAAAACCTCAGTGTTGTAAACACCTGGGCCAACCATTATGTGTGTGGAGAAGTCTATGCTGTTCATGTTGGAAAGGTGGGGCTTCTCTATGGGCAAGTGAATCCACATCTGTTTTGCTTCTGGAGATGTTTGGAATTGGGAAGGGAGAAGGAAATCCCAGTTCTAAACAACTGTATGGATAAAGAAGAAGAAAATACCTTTCAGCAAGAAATAGATGAATTCGGGTATATTAACTGCTTTTAATTTCAATAACAAAAAATGCAAAAGAAGAAAATATCTCAGAATAGTATTGGTGAGCAGAATATGACCAGCAAAGATCAAGACACAACTCCCAGCAAATTAGTCAGTGTGGATCTCCACTCCTCCATGGCTTGGTTCCCACCAGTATCTGAGCAGGCTTGTACATATTGCAACTGCTGCTGTTTAGATTATTTACTGCTGCTTAGATTATTGCTGCTGCTTAGATTATTTACAGACCAAAGTTATTTTGGGCAGCACTGTGTCCTTATTTTCTCTTGCTTCCAAAAACATTTCCAACAAGGCTGTGCAAAAGGACCCCTGTCAAGGTGAATGCTATTTGGGACTTCACTGTTTGTAACCAACTGCTTCTACCCACACACTCAACCCTAAAATGACCTCTATTCATGACTAATCTAGGGCTGAATTGAGAGGACTACTCTTGAGGAAAAACCTCTGCATCTCACAGCAAGTCAGTGCCAGCCTGTGCTTCTCCCCAGTCAGGATGGCCGGGCCACTCACAGCCACTGAAGCTCTTGCCTCCACATACTATACGGAAGTTTGCAATGCCCAGGTTTGTCCTACACACAAGATTTACCAGAATGTGACCCATTTTCAAGTTAAAACATCACTGTGAGAGGTCAAATTCAACATTCTATTCTATTATGTATCTATTAAGATGCAGCCCTGCAAAGATCTGCTGTGAACAGCTTCCCTCAGAGGAGCACTTCCCTGCAAGGCCTTTGCATCCTAGATGTGCTGTGTCACACGTGCTCTAGTATCATGTGTAGCCACACATTGTCATTAACCACCCTTTAGTAGGTAATAGGGTGAAACATGTCAGTGAACCATAAACCCAGACTGATTTAGAAGATAAATTGTAATGGCCCAGAAGTAGCTGTTACAGCCTTTCCTGTCAATACTTCACCTTTAAAAAAATTCCCTAAATACTTACTAATACTGCCAGATGTAATGGCTGTCAATAACATTTACTTTAAATAGTCCCCAAACACATTACATAACCTGCATTTAAAAAGTCCATCTCGCCAATATTTGAAGGAAGTGCAGCAAGCTACCCTGTCACCTCTGGTGAGCTCCTGGGACCAATGCTGCTCTTTGCTTTTCCACATTAACCCTTCACTGCCTGATCTGTCTCCTCCTGAAAGTTAAGGTGAGGATGGGAGGCAGAACTGGGGGTGTAGCTGCACCATGTGTCAGGTTCAATGGCAGAGCTGGTATGTGCTGTTCCTGCTCCCTCCTCTACTAACAAAGGCAATTATCAAGCAGCACCATTTCGATGATGAAGGCTGCAGTGTGGGCACACTGATGGCACTGAGTCAGGAATTCAGTCCCACTGGGGTGGGAATGAATGGGAAGGAGCAGCCCAGCAGGCTAGAGACCCCTCATGGCAGTTCCTCGGCCCAGCAATGTTACATTGCTGTGTCTGCTAAGGGCAGCAGCAAACCTGCGTGGAGGCTCTGCCCTTGCTTTGTCCGATCTCTCAGACCATGGTTTTGTGTTTTAAACACCAGCTCCACAGTGCTAACACACAGAAGTCGTATGTTGGCAGCTGGCTGATCTGAGCATGGATGCAACCCTGTGTGCATTGCCACTGCTGAAGGTTACTGTTGGTTAGGAGGGCAAATGAGCGGCACATACTGAGATTACGCAAAATAGGGATCAGGGTAATTACGGGATTGCTTCAAGAGGGAGGCAGGAGGAATCATTTGTCACATCACAAGCATTAACTGTCAGTGTTAATTACAGGTATTTATGTCTGCCACTTCTGGGATTAGCCAAGTAAGCCCAGTACGATGAAGAAGGGTATTGGTGAGGGAAGTGGAATATGTTCCTTGGGGCAACAGCAGAGCCATGGGATAATCACAAGTGTCTTCCAGGTGTCATCCACCTCCTGTGCCTCTCTGGCAAAGCAACACTTTGCAGTTCTGTATGTCAACAGCACTGAGCAGAAAATAATTTGGCTGAGACATCTGCAATTTTTAGATTTCACTCAAGTAGGGTCAATGCTCCACAGCCTTCAAAGAAAGGGATGATACTAGACCTGTGAAAAAAGTAGGCCTATGTATAAATATTGTACATTCAAAAGAAATCATATGTCTAATCCTTCTGTTGGGAGGCAGGATCTAGACTTCTACAGTGTTTAAGGGCCTGGGGCCAATGTAGTCATACAAAGAGTAAAGTCCTCTAAATTTTAAGTGCAGCTGTTTCGAACTCATCCAGATGTGGTACCAGGTGTGGGAAGGCACAGCAGGAATAAAATCACACTCATGCCTGGATCTGCCAGCATACAAAACAGAGGCAATTGTGACAGAAGCATCACCCTTTACCAGAGCAATTTCTAAAGGAATCAATAATCTAAGTAATTCAGAAGTCAGCATTTCCAAAACGTAGCAAGGAGCAATGGCAATGGGACAAGTTAAAGAAGGATGTGGACATGATTTGTTGCATGCCAGAAGCAGGAGATACCAAAGTATTTTGAGGAAAGGTGGTGAGAGTGGTAGGGGGGGCAGACAGGAGCTGCACCCCAGGGATGTGCACTCCTGGATGCCAGATACTGCTACCCAACCTGAGCACTCAGCCAGGCTCTGGCACACTCCTCAGCCCCAAGTCCAGGGGAAGGAGCTTTCTTACTTACTGACCCCCACACACGACTAGAGGTGAAGGTGTGCACAACTAACTGTGTTCACACATGTTTACAGATCAAGCCCTATATCTACTCCTTCGCTCCAGACTAAGTGAACTAAAAAAAGACTCTCAGGTCTGCTCTGAACTCCACACATGTCCACTTATGATGACAAAGTTATAGATGAAGGCCATGAGGGTGCAACTTCACTTGTGACATGCCTCTAGGTCACTCAAATGTTCAGAAATGGCTATGCAGCTCTTGTAAAAAGGAAGATCAGAGAAGGGACAACACTAAGAACTGTCATACCCCCAAATAATTCAACTATAAAGGTTATTTTGATGCCACAAGTAAATGCTGTATCTTCTATTTCATCTTCCTAACATCCTTTAGCTAACAGCAGGGATGCACTTTTTCCCATCTCTGTAGTAAATGCCCCAAACCAGTGGTAGTTCTAAAATAAAGACCAAGCATACTGAGTTACCATCACAAGACTGTTATTGTTTTGGAAGATCTTTTCAACTCATGTTTTTGAAATGGGAGGATTTCAAATTGTATTTTAAGAGATTCAAGTCTTCCTGCCTGCTCTGTAGGCAGAGGTGCTGCCTTTCATTACACTGTCTGATGCAATCTAAAAGGCTTTAGGGCACAACTGGGATCTTGGTGAAATGGCAGAAGAACCTTCCATAGATGAGAATAGTACAAGGCTATTAATTTGCACTGCATCTGTAGGAATATGATGAAACTAAAACTCTTCTGGTGTAGGTAGTGGTAACTGTTTACACTGAAAGAGGTACAGTTTGAAAGATGCCTGTTAGCATCTTTCTGGAAGAGTATTACTTTGAAAAGCTGACTAATTGTGAGCTTGCAATATAACAAAGGTGCTATTTAGAAAGCTTAGATGACAATTCCTCCCTAATCTAGATCTGAAAATTCTCTGTTGCTTTAATGAGATAATTAATCATATCCTGAGACTTCTTTTTTTCTTATAAATCTTAAAAATTATGAATATAGTGTGAATCAGTAATTTGCAAATTTATTGCCTGAACTAGCATTTCAATGCCTTCTATTATCAAGGCACTGCTGGAAATAAAGATGCACTTCTGAAAGAGTTAAATAAAGCAGGGTCAATTATCACTGGAATGTTAACCAGAACTCTCTAGGGCAAGATAAATCAATAGTAAATACCATCTTACTAGGAAAATGTGTGTCATTTTCCGTTCAGTGTACTGAAGAGCACACTGCTCTGTTACATTAAGTAAGAATTGTAATAATATCTTGGCATGTAGTAGAAATAGCAGTAGGTGAAGTTTCCTCCATGAAGCCAAGAACTGATGCAACGGCAGCTTGTATGGCTATAATTGTATATTTTTCTAGAATCAAAAATAAGGGCTTTAATGTATTATTAAATTCTTTGCTTGGAGGCAGGCATCCACACACCTACAATTATTTTAATTGCATGTTCCAGATTTTTTTGTTTTTCAGAATTTTATGACAGAAGCTGAAGTTAAAATTAATACCTCTCAATATACTTTCCTGAGTTTCAGTAATAAGTTCTTCTCTTTGGGTAGTGGAGTGGTTTATTCAGTGTGTTATATTTTTAGTTTTATGGAAAGGTTTTGGAAAAAATTGTGCCAAACAAAATACATGTGGTAACCAGTATTCAAACTAAATTAAATAAGTAAATCAAATAAATCTGGAGAGCGGAAAAGAACAAGTTTGGAAGCTGAAGACATCACTATGGTCCACTTCCAGCAGGAAGAGGTGGCAGTGGATTCACACGTTGAAGCTTCTGCAGTCCTTGTGGAATTGTGTCTCTAAAGACACAGGGAAGAAGCAGGCTCTTGTGGCTGAACTGCAATAGGGGGTTGCTCTGTGCACTTGGTACCTGCTCATGGCAGGCCAATGTCTGGGTTTGCAGCATGTTCCTACTCTGCACTAACATTTCATATGAAATCTTAGTCAGCAGGATGTAGTTTAGCTCACCGTCACAACAGGGTGGTCATGGGAAGGACAAAATCCTTCTCTCAGCACACAGTTCTCTCTGTGCTTAACATGGAGCGTCTGACGCTCTACACACATCTCATGTGAGCTCCTGGGAAGGTCTGGTGAAGCCTTTTACTACCACTTAGCCTCTGTTCCTGATTCTGCTGCTGAATTCCATGATATGGAGAATACCAGGCTGCCCTCCCTACCCAAAATCTGCTGCTGGATCCCTCAGATTGACATTTTCCCAGACCTCACCAACAGATACCTTT
The DNA here is from genome assembly GCF_000738735.6 of Corvus cornix cornix. Taxonomy (NCBI): domain Eukaryota; kingdom Metazoa; phylum Chordata; class Aves; order Passeriformes; family Corvidae; genus Corvus; species Corvus cornix. Next base: position 10,166,914 of record NC_046341.1, on the reverse strand, counting down.
CATCTTCTCTGCATCAGCAGATCACAACTACCAGGACCTGTTCAATTTCACTGACACCAGTGGTATTTCTCCTGATTTATAGCAAACTAAGTGGAATGGGAATAGGCACCGAGATCTGGGGGGTCACACACATTGCCATTTGCCACCCCTTCCCACTGGGACAGGAGGCTGGAAAGCAAGTGCTCATATTCTCATGGCAAGGGCACTTCCTCTTAGGAAAAATATTAATATACACCCAAATCTTGACTTTCATTAAGCTTAATGCATTTGCAGCCAATTGCATTTGATAGAAAGCCTTTCCCAGATAGTATTTAAGCTCATCAAGAACACTAATCAATGGCTGGTAGTTAAATGCATTCTTAACTTTTTATGTGCATTGTCCTTGTGCCATGTGATGTGATGTCTTTATAACAAGATCATTAGGGAAAATCACAAAGATTAATAAAAATACAAGGAGAATTGGACGCAAGGGGTTCCATTAAATAGAACAGGATTACAGACAAATGAGGCTCTGTGGTATTCTGAGTTAAAAGATTTTACGTGGGTTTTTGCTATACTCTACTGTGTGTTGGCCTTTTTCTTAGTTCTTCCTTTTACAGCTGTACTGAGCTCATGCAAAATAGGCTGGTCCCAGGGCAAACCTAGAGTTGGGAGGAGAAAAAAGCTCATGTTCCGTAACTGTTGTGTTTCTATCCTCCCTCCTGGAAAGAATATGAAACCAGGACTTAAAATAAAAGGCAGAAATTCTAAACAACCCCTTTGACTGCTTTTATCCAAAGACAGAGTTTAGAGCTGAAAACTTCCATTGATCTATCAGTATGTTGCTTAGAGAGGAGTTAGAGAGGAGACTGCATTTATTTCAGGAAGATAAGCTCTATTTAAAAACAAAGAACTCAGCTCGAGGCTGAGCTCCACACACTGACTCTGCCCATTACAGGATGTAAAAGCTCAGTGACAAGCAGCTGCACCCCAGACACCCTTCCAGCACGAGGAGCAGCAATCCCTGGTGGATGGGGCTTTTCTGGGGCAAGTCACCACATCTCCCTGTGCCTCAGTTTCTCAATGTGAAATGAGGAATCATGGCTTCACCTTCTACCCTTTTGTCTTAATTCAAAATGCTACAACGTGTTACATCTCTTGTCACATATTATAAACAGTACTTAACAAATACAATGAGGCCAGAACTAGCTCTGGAGCCTGTAACTATCAGTGTAAGCATGATACTAATAACTTTTCACAAGAGGCCAAGCAATAAGGACAGTCTGGGAATCTTGGAGTGAGTTGCGCCTTGGTTTGAGGTGGAGATTTAAGAATTAACTCTTTCAGCATTATAATAAACTTGTGGGCTTATTTTTCTCTCTTCTTCACAGAAAATCCTCTATGCTATTTCTTTGTTTTAGTGAAGCCTTAGCTAGTCTGTGCTAGCTCTGCTGACCTGGGAACAAGCTTCAGCAGTCTTTAAGGCGCCCAATATTAACATGAAAGTCTGTAATCACATCTTCCCAGCTGTCAGAGCCCACAGTGTCACTGGGAGTTTGCATGGCTAAAACAGAATTTGCTGTATAATCCATGTGCTGTGCTGTTCATGCATGGTAATTATGTATAACAAAATCCATAAGAAAGGAAACAGCTCCATATAGTCTGCTTTAAAGTATGAAGGGAAGGACTTATTTTTACTATCCAAAGAAACCAGCTAAAAAGAAAATTGTTCCATACTTTTTTCATTATTAGCAGCCACTAAACCATTAGTGGCCCCAAATTTCAGAAGGCACTTTCTGAGTACCCTTCCAATCTCAGATGGTCAACTACTAATCTCTTCCAGCCAGCGGATACAAAGTTCTGAGTTACAGTTGTTGTCTCCAGAGAGCAAATCTTTTACTATATTCATAATGAAACTAACAGGGAAGAAGATGGTATAGAGATGCCAGAGTACAGAATGACCTCAATTTCTGACTATCAGCATCCTGCCACTACTGCACATCCACTCCTGTGTAATCTGTGGCCCACAGAAGATCTTGTTTCCATGCAGAGAGAGATCTATGGCCAGCTTTCCAATTTGACATAACTTATGAAATACTTCTTCATGGAAAATTTAGACAAAACAAAACCATCGCTGTCATATTTCCTACCATCTTACCTCTGCCTTTTCAGTATCTCGTGGAAGTTGTCATTTGGGTGCCTAATTTAATTCTATGGTCAGCATCTCTTACAGTGTATTACTTCTGAGACATTAAAAGCTGTGAAAAAACCATCCTGTCATAGTAGAGGCAACCTGAGCACAGCCTCAAAATGCAGCAGATATTCTTATGTATATGAGAATTAAGTAAAGCAGAGTTTCCAGTAGGCCCTGAGAGCAGGCTTAAAAAGTAAAAATAGAATTGGGAAGAAAATTGAGTTTCTGGGGCAATATTTGGTGTCCCTAGCCTCAAAAACCCCAACAAACACCAAACAAGAAAAGCCCACAAAAACACACCCAAAACCCAATTCAGATTTCAGAGGAAAAGTGTCACAAGTATTTTTTATATCACTACCTAGTTGTGATACATCACAATCTAGCTGAATATCAGAAAAAATAATTTAGGCAGGTAAGTTGGGAGCAAGTCTGCTACAAACAACATACAACTAAATGTAGGCCTGATACATGGAAAATCAGATGTTCTTAAGAACTGCTTTACTTTTAGGCCTCATAAGGACTAACTCAATATCTCAGTTGCCTTTACTTCCCTGTTTGTTTCCAAGCCATGCCTTGCTCCCCAAAGCCTTAACTCCCCACCTAAGCACTCCTGTCTTTGGAGCTGAAAGGGGCAAGGAAAAGAAACAGCCTTCAGCAGAGAAGTGGAGCATTCAGCAGGCGACAGCTCATGCTTGTGCTTTTGAGGCTGCTCCAGGGACTCTGGCATTGCCCAACAGGAATATTTCTGCTTTGTTTAACACAGTGAAAAAACATCAGTCGACACTGTAATGTTAAGAGTGGTGGATGCAAGTACGACCGATAAACAAACACGTCTTTGTTTTAATAGTGGGGAGTGACTTATCATGGTTAATTATAGGAATTTACAGCTATTTATGTGAACTCAAGAAAGCAGAAAACATTCATTTGTTGGTAGTGTAACTGCTGGGTGGAGGCAGCCCAGATGCATGGAGATGAATGCTAGACTGTATCTTGTTTGCCTTGTTATGCACAACTTTACTATGTAAATTTGAACTTCAGTGAGTAGCTACTTGGCACATTAGAATGTATAATTACAGACACACAAAAAACCCATGGAAAGTGACATTTAAACATTGTTTCTCTGTCACGTATCAGTTAAATATAGAAAAAAAACCCGTATTTACTTTAATCCGCAGTAGACACTTGGTCTCGCACCTGCTGCTCACACGCAAAATATGTCATTATCACTCAGTGTCCATCCTCTTACACAGAAAAAACAAAGTCACTTTGGTTCAGTTTTGTCTCACTTCAAGCCTCAGAGGAGCTGCACTTACAGTGGAATGTTAAGCAGAAAACAGAACCAAAATAGCGCAACACCAACCACAGTTCATTTGCAGGGAAAAAAAGAAGGCTGCTCTTGTGCACATTCAATAATTATCCCAAACCAATTATGATATGATGGAATGAACTCCAGAATCAACTTTTTCACCACTTTTCAAAGACAGAGCAGTGCTACTGATACACCACTGTCACCATTAGCAGTCACACCACTGCTGCAGAAAGTGCTTGGCCAGCAGCACGGAGCTGGCAGGGTCAAGGGCTGTGTGCTCTCATGCACACTGCTGCCAGATAAGGCTGCTCATGTCCTACATATTTCTTCTGGACAGGAATCATTGGGAACAATTATTTAAAACACATAAACCAGCAGCTTCTAATGAACACCAGATCTTCTGCTAGGAAGGACCTAAAAGCATTCCTGGCTCTGTAAGGACAAGTTTCAGCGAGCAATCGCCTACGTCTAAAACCCTTAGATATACAAATAATTCCCCAGTACTACAGTGCCTACCTGTACCATATCTGTCAATGCATTTATCTTTGGAAGACCTCCTGGAAGAAGCTAAATTTATTACTTTACAGAGGGAGGACCAAAGCAGAGAGACATTAAGGAAGGAGTGGATTGTTTGAAGCAGCACAAGGGCAAACCCCCCAAGCTGACACTGACCAAACCTCATCCTCTGTGGCAACATGCAGCTGTGAGAGCTCATGCTCACAGACACGAGCCTGGCTGGGTTCAAGTTGGGCTCTTTTTGAAATCACTGCCAGCAGGGCTTGACTACATGTGCAAGGGACAGCTCCATCCCCACTGTGGGCACGACGCCCCCTGTGACTTGCCCAGGATTACACCCAGGGAAGCTGTGCAAGGAAAAGAGGTGAACCAGAATTTTCAGGGAAGCATTGGATCACCTTTCTTCCCATAAAAATAGCATTCATGTTTGAGAAGATCTTGCAAATTTTCCTTTCTCCTAAGTAAGGCCAAGGAGTGCAGGGACCGAGGATGTTGCAACCTGCATGCTGCAATCTAACATAATTTTGATTTAGAATTTCAACTAACTTCCCAAGCCCAGGTTTCTCCCAGCAGATAACTGACTCATCTCGATATCTCAGTTGCATTTACTTCTCTGCTTCCAAACCATGCCTTGCTCACCAATACCTGCAATTACACAACTAAGAACAAGTTTTACATGTAATCCCCACAGAACATGGGACATGTGTATAAATTCCTCAAACTCTTTACATGAGATGCAGACATCTCAGGGGTGGAACAGGCAAACTGTGATTACTGCAAAGCAACAGCATTGAGAATCAAACCCCTGTGCTTAGCCAAAACTACAGCAGGGGATTTAGAGAGCATTGCATTAGCACTGAGGACTCTCACAAGCCAACCAACTTCCCATGGCTGCCTATACCTTTTTCTTACCCTTTTCTTTTAGAGAACCAAAGACAGGAAGCTATTTTTTTTCCAATCTGTCCTCGCCTAATGGTATCCTGTCTTGTTTTCTTGCTAAAATCCTTTCAACCATTTATATATTATACCTTCAACCCGCACATCATGCATTTCAGAAGGAAAAGTGAGCAGCATCTTCTGGGCCACGTTCCTACAGTTTTGATCCACTATTTGTTTTGCAGCTATAATGATTATTTGTAGTTAAGAGATCAATGGAAGCTCTAAACATATTCCTGTGACATCCGGCGTACAGCTTGCATTCAGTCACAAATGAAAATAACCACACTGTGCGTGGGTGTCTGAACAGGCAATGCAAACACCCAAAGCATAACAGGCCTGAGGAGATACCGCAGAGAATATCAATTCAGACTCAAAATGTCATATGGCATCATTACACTACGCCTAACAAAAATAAGGGAGCAGAATGGAAAGGTTGCAAAACTGCTTGTAAACAACACTGCCAGGTGGGATGTTAATGCAGCCTCCTAAAATGGCAAGTGGAGCAAACTGTAACCCTCAATTAATGTGTCTAAATCCAGGCCCTTCCCCCAAAGAAAGTATCACTCAGTTGTAGGGAAAGAGAAGAGGAAAGTGAAGGGAGGGCAGATGGAGAAATTGTATGTTTTCTTAGAGATTTTATAGTTGGACATATCATAAAACACCAAAGACATCTGCAAAGTCTGCTTTATTCTGCAGCAGTAGTATATGTCATACAGGGTGCTTAAGCCTTTGTGCTGTTTTTGATTTCTCCACATGCTTAGTTTTCCATCCATTAATTTGTTTCAAGCCATTCCTATGCACATCTACTTTAACAAACTTTTACAAAACTGCACCATTTCTCAGGTCACACTTTAATTGGTACAGAAAAAGATACCCATATCTGATATTTGTTAGATCTTTCCTTAATAAAATAATACTTATTCCAAAAGGCTTTCTACTGGTCTGGTTATGTTTTTGTTTTCTTTGTTTCTTTCCCAGGGCAAAATTCTAATTCATCCTGCTGCTACTGAGCTCCTCTTTAGCAAGTGCTAAACAATCAGAAATACAGCAGCTACTGGCTAAACTTCAAAATCCTGGAGTGTAGTCCCAGCGTGGTGGATGCTCACACACATTAGAGAGCGCTGGATGCATTATACATTTGTCTGATTTGAGTATGCACAGCTGAGGAAATCAGGTTGGTTGGTTCTGGCTCTTTCGTGAACTCTGACAGATCCTCACCCACATTTGTCATCTTAGTCATTTTATTCCAGCCATAAAAGCAACTTTATGTCCACTCCTTACCTGCTCACTGCGAGGCAGGAGACTAATTTATTAAGGAAAGAAGTAGGCATTAATCAAGTTATTCACATGACAAAGACAGAGCAGTGTCTAGCGGTATTTCATAGGTTGGACTATACCCATGTTTCAACTCAAATGTATCCAGTGTTCAAATGCAAATGCAGCCTGACCTTCACATCTAAAGGAAAAGCACAAGTTTCACCTTTCTTTACCTCTCAGCACTGACCAAAAGGGTGCCTACATGCAGCATTAATGGGTCACACTGGTTAAGGACTCTGGAGAGACACTGCTGTCACCTCTCTTAGTTGCCTACTGCTCCATGCTGCCTTCAGCACGTCGACTGTAAGCACACACAGATGAGAGATTTTCCCCATTTTCCCACCTGTCTATCCTCCTGCAGAAGCAGGGGCTCGAGTGAAGCTCTGTAGGCCCAGAAGACTGGGCTCTCCTGGCACTCACACCACTTTTCCACAGCCAAAGCTCAGTGTTTTCCTGCACAGATCAACTTGCCAGAATCACAGGTCACCTTTCACATCCCCTTTATAGGCATACACAAATCTGAAACTTCCCTTCTGTGGACAGGCTGTTTGAGTTGCTTGTTTTTACAGTGTTACCCTGCCTGTGTCAGTGTATGACATTTCAAGAGGTGAAAACACCCAGTTAGTTCACTCCCAGACCTGATTGTGATTCTTTTTCTCTCAGTGTGACTTTTTTCTCAATGTTGTCTCAATGGGACAATGTGTCCTGCTCATTTTCTGATTGTGTCCAGATTGCTTCTTCCCAAGAAAGGGGCGCTTCATGATTTCTGACACTGAGTCAGAAGCAACTAAAGCACTCGACAGTTTGCCTTTGAACAGCGGGGACAGGAATTGATTAGGGCTAAGCGAAGCTGTCAGACTACAATTTACTAAGACAAAGTCATCTACATCACCTAGCTGCTTACAGTGTTTTGATATTTTCAGACATGTTACTAGTGAGCATATATCGATTACCATTCCTTGAACGTGGCAGAGAGCATTTCCCTACTGAGTGCCTAAATGATGTGTATGTTGAAACATTTAATTGAATGTGTGTATGTTATTGGTAATTTTATTCAGGATTCCCACATGAGACAAATCACACCCATTACTGAGAAGTCCAGGTTCTGGAAAGGGGCCCAAACCTACATCTGAATTTAAAGGCACTGGAAAAATACAGCGTGAGAGAGTGGAAGGAAAATTTAATTGCTCAAGTATTGCAGGGACATAAGAAATGGATTTTTCTTATATTACTTACACCAATTAGAAATTGTGTGCCTAGACTCCTTTCCAAATATAGATAGAAAGCTCTTTTAGTTAACCATATGAAGATGGAATGAACTGCCAAGTGAAGGCAAAGATAAAGGACAAATCAGAATAAATCTCTTAATCTCTTAACAATGACTCTACTTTGTAGCCTGAGTCTACCCTGAGATATTCCTTACTTTACTTTCTTCTTGCCAAGTATTTCAGAAGAAAAGCAAAACAGAGCCACAGGAGTAGGAACTGATGCATGCAGGTATGTTCTGTAATACAACAGTTTGGGTGTTTTGACAATACATATATAGCAGTCTAATAGATGAATATTTATGCAGCAACAGTTCCTAATTTTGCAAAGGTGTCTGAGAGTGTGAAAAATACTACACCAAGCTTGTGTGAAGACAGCAAAATCTAGAAGACAAAAAATACAATCTACCCTTCACTCAGCATGCAAATGATGTCCTCCCTGGTGTTAACAAAAATTGCACACATGCATTTACAAGTGTAATTTGAAACACCTACAAATCAATATTGGGGCTGAAAATATTCCATACAAATACACAAGCTATTAATTCGAATCCTGATTCAGCTGACAACCACTGAATTTCAGTTGTTGAAATGCCATGTTCAACATGCAAGAGAGAGGAGAGATGCACGTTGTGAAGCTGCATTTATGACCAAAGCAAATCCTCTGACTGTTTACCAGTGGAGTAAAGCAGCGTGCAGGGCTCTCCAACTTCCCTCTGTGCAGAGTAATATCACATGACAGAACCTCTACTGCACGAAATGGCAAGCTGGGAAAAATAGATAAGGAAAGCATTGGTATTGAAATACACAAAGAACAGCAGATACTCTTTATTGTGTAACGCATTAAATTATAGTGGATGGTGTAAGTAATTCGGAAGTGTCACTCAAGTGTAAAAAAGGCACTTAAAGGAAAAAGTTTGTAAAATTCATGAAACCTTTCTTCCCCAGTTTCTGAACCTCCCCCATTTTGAAATATCCTCAGGGTACAGATGGGAACATGCAGATTTTTAAGTTGAAGAATGTACATTTCACAAGCCCAGTAAAATCACACGGCACACTACGGGATCTGACAGCAAAACGGCAGGAAAAAAGACAGGATTCAAACTGACACGGAAGATGGAGCACAATTTTTTTCTACCGGACAACAAAGGAGAATCCCTTTGCTACATGGAGAGGGAAATGGCACCTGGATTCACATTTCTGCACCTGTTCTCTTGTGCAGAGTGCAAGCTTGCTCATGCTGGTCCAGCACCAACTTGGTGCATGACCCAGCTTCACAGAGGCCTCAGAAAACACCCTGCATTGGACTTCTGCAAGTTCTGTCAAAAAGACTTTCTGAAATACCAGTGGCTGAAACTTATTAACACCAGTTATGGGCAGATATCCTTTCCTGTTCCTTTACTGGATGGCAGATGTCCATACCCAATTTCCTCAAAAAACTAAGAAATTCTCCATAACAACATGACGCATACCAGATTGCCAAATTGCCCAAGGTCACAACAAAGAAACTCACTTTTTATTTCCCATGAATTACATGTATTATGGTTTCCAAACTACTGCTGGTCCAATAGATTATGCACATTTTCATTCACCTTCAAAGTTGGAGATAATACATCCCAGGAGGGTTGTTTTGTACTTCAGTGCAGACGTGTCCATTCAGTGAGGGCATATCTACAGGTATTTTCAGCTTGCAGATAATGATCTCTACAATTTAAGTCTAAAACATTTACCACACTGTGTGAAATGATAACACAATCTCAGCTTGCCTGCACTTGCCAAAGTCTTAGCAACCAACCCCACTGAAAGCCCAGCTCTTGTACCTTTCCTTCTTGAAGAAAGCAACTTTACTAGCAACCTTTCCTCAGCACCTTCTTTTCAATAGGCTACTAAAGCCTGAGCATTTACACGTGACAACTTGGCATACAGGTCTTAAACAAAGAATTAGTTGCTCAGGAACAGGACCTGCTAAGCCTCTACAAATGTTTGCATTTAGTCCTTACACAGATGCTCAGCAGACACTGCCATGCTTTGCCCTATGGGCTTCAGTATTGTGGTTGGTACCTGCTGGCACTCACAACCTGCTCAGGATGAGGAGTCATTAGCCATGCCTTCAGCAGGAGCTGGTTTTGAAAGTGTTTAGCCCCTGTAAACAGCTTCATGTTATCAGCCCTAAACAAGCAGCCAGAAGGAGCTTCCCTGTCACCCAACATGTACTGGGTGTGTTCAGACACAGCAGCAGACTTCTGCCAAAATCCCTGGCTCAGCATGACTGCAACACAGCTGAGAGCTGGCAGGTTCCTCGCATCTCGATACCCAACATCTCAGCCATCTTGAAAACCTGGATGTTTGAACATTAATTTCATATCGAAAGAGGAGCCAATATTTAATGTATCGTCTACCAGCTGACTGGTGGCCCTGCACGCCATCATCTGGTTTCTGCTGTGGTGGGAAAGAGGTCTGGGCTGACTGGGAGGCCAGCCACTGGCACAGGGTGGGCAGCTGGGAAGGAAGGAGCTCCTGAGCCTGAACAGAGTGAGATCCCAGAGGCACATCAGCACTCCTGAAGTACATGCTGTGATCTCCTGATGACATCGGGGAGTTTAGTCCAACTCAAAACAACAGCAGAGCTGACTCCAGAAAGCCTGTGAGTTCCTGATCCTGCTCCCCACAGACTTCACTGTGTCAAACTCAGAGTCCCCAGGTATGTAAGTGATAAATTACATCTGAGGGAGCCCACAGGCAGTTTTTACCTGCTTGGCCAGTGTCAGACTTCAGCTTTCATTGACCTGGACAGCAATACACAGAAGCTTCTTCCACTTGAATGAACTATTCTTGAATAATTTCACCAAATATTTCAAGATCCAAAATACTTGCTTTGAAATGCTTACCTTTACCTATCCTCCTTTTATCTCACAAACCAGGAAGAGGAATGCTGCCAAGGCAGGAATCTGTTTGGCTCGCGATGAGCTCCTTGATAGGCTCCTTATAACATTTCAGTGCACCGCAGGCCTCTCGCTAATCATTGAGGTGAACGAGCTGAGTGGCTGCCTGGAGTGAGCTTTAGGAGGATTTGAACCCTCCAGAGAACCAAATTATAAAAAGAACACAGGCACCTAGGGCCAAATCACTTCAGCATGAGGGAGAAGCATTTTATTTTGTTTCAGTGGGTTTCTTTTGAAGTTATAACCTCTCAAAAGTGAAAACTAAAAGCTGTATCTTTCATGTGTTTTGCATTTCTCCCCATATCATTCTGTCTAATAACTACCTTTATGTCTCCTTTAAGTGTCCTGGATGCATTTGAGTTCCACACACTGATTTTTTTTCTGAACTTAGTATCAGATTCTTTTCCCTTGTCCAACTCACAAAATACACTTTTCTTGCTCACAACTGCTACTGAATTTCTTTTCTTCTCAGATTTTACATACAGTCTGCCTACTCTCCTGAATGAGTACAACAATAAACCTCTTCCCTTGGATCCCACTTGGAGTCTAGATTCCTAATGTAACATAGAATTCTCAATGCTACAACTGTTTGCCTATTTTTCATGGCATGTTTATTACCATAACTCTGACAAAATTAATATAAATCTCAAAAGCATAGGTTTACTTTCATACTGCCACCCATTCGCATGAGTTTGTGCATCCTTCTTGTGAACAGCCCAAAGAACAAGGCTGCTGGCAAGCAACATGACCATGTCTGCAGAGAACAAACCCTGAGGATGCAAAGGTACCACACTCCCAGCTGGTGACATGGGACTCCAACCCAGCCTAAACCTGCTCACATTGTCAGCTAGGAGTAACAAACCTCTGAGTACCTGCTTTTGAATAGGCCCTAGGAAGACAGGAAGGTAGAGAAACTTAATTAAGTACCCTGTTCTGTCACAGTCAGTCAGGACATTATCGTTGCCAGTTTTGGGGTTCATAGGACCATTGCCAGCTTTTCATCATCCTTCTCACTACAGAAGAAAAAGGAATGCAACCCCTTTGAAACAAACAGAAAGCAGGACTTGTAGATTCCTCTGGTGATCCTCAGCTACCTGAGAAGACTTAGACTGTCCAATGCTCCAAAACAAAGCAGCAAGTAAACAAACATCAAACTGGATCAAACTTGCAGCTGTATCATCAGTGACTGTCTCAGTCCCAAGACTGGTTTAGAGCTTGGAAGACTGAGATGGGGTCAATAGATGATATCCTAAGCATCCAGTGGCAGGAACAGTCATTCTTTTTGCTACTTTGCACTATTACGCTCTGCATTTATCATCTGAATCAGGATAAACTTCTTCAGATTTATGTGTTTGGATTACAGTTTGTTTTCTTTTCTGAAAAAAAAAGCCTAACAATAAATAGGAAAACAAGGACCTTTGGTCTTATTTTCCTTCCTTCTCCAATCTCTTTGTTTCTGTCTGCATTTGGCATGCATAAAACAAGGACAGGTTTCCAAAGGAAGAAAAATTTTCCTTGATTCATACTTGGGTTAGTGTAGATGGAGCTGAAATCAGGCTCCAAAGAGTTTGAGTCTTTCCCTCTGCTTTATTATGCCCACACTACAAGCGAGTTTGGCATGTGCATCTGAGTCCTACTACAAACACACCAGAGCAGAGGGATGTGGTGGCTGCACCACTGTGCTTCACACATGTAAATGAGAGTAGTACACTGGGTTACAGAAGACAGAACTCGTAAATATGCTGTGGCCCAGTGGTTGGGAGATGCAATTAGATGTCTGCTTTGAACATAGAATATTATCCATTTTGTTTTCAGAGCCTGCCATATGGTTCCCTTGAGAAAACAAGACACAAGAGGAAAGCCTTAAAACTTTTCATGCTTTCACAGATGTCCAAACCCCCATTATTTTACTCAGCCTGAGCTGTTGCTTACAGCCTTTCCTGGTAGGTGTTCTCACCCACTCTGGGCCCTCTCAACAGGTAGTCACCTAAAAAAGCTCAATCCCACAGCAAATGACAGACAGTGCAAATAGCCAAGCCTGTTAGGGGGAATTTCACCAGAAATTGCTGTTGTTTTGGTTGCGTGGACTGAGTCACATTACAAACTTTCTAATCAGATTTCAAATAAACTGGAATTCATGGCAGCCTGACTCAAGAGCTTTCATTCTTTCTGCTCAAAAGACATGGCTGATTTTCCAGCAACCAGACTGCAGTCCTTACACATGCAAGCACTTGTCCAACAGCTCTCCAATTAGGAAGGAGTCTGGTCCCATTAAGACTAATCACACAAACCCTTACGGGATGAATTTGAGTTCAAAACTAGACCCAGAGTCTGTATCTCACACAGCTGATGCCAAATATCTTAAATCTTCCACTTAGGGTCTAGAATTTTGTTTAAAATAACATTTTCTCAGTGGAGAGAAAAGGCTAAAATCTGGTGTACAAAGGCTTCCGACAAAGCCACTGAATATTTCAGGCTTCCAAGGATAAGATTTGACAAAAGTTGGAGCTGAACCTTGGAAACTGTATGAAAATCCCCCTTGGTATAAGTGCACGCATAGTAGTTTCTCCTTTTTTACCTACAGTAGCAATATTCAAACTGATAAACAGTAACTTCCCAGACCATCAGAAAAGGAATTATCAAAACTGTGTAAGACCCACAGAAGTATCAGGAATCCTAAGTTGCTTTTATGCAAATTTTCCAGACAGCTTCAAATACTTATGAGGCCCATAACAAACCTTGTTCTCAGAAAGACCTCTGGTTTCCTTTTTGCAGTAAGTATTTCATTTAGTGAAAGTTAAGAGAGATTCAAACATTATTTCTAGCTACAGCCATTGTAATGCATTAAAAAATCAGTAATAAAATGAATAAACTTAAAGAAAAATATTATAATTAAGACAGTCCCCAAGGTCCTTTTATTACAGGATCTCTACCTGGACAGATCTCACTTGACATCTGTCCACTTAACATCCTTTTGAACAAAAGATATTCTTATTCCAGAGCATTCAGAGACAGCTACTGCATTTTAATTTCACACCTTGCCTTAATAACAAATTAACTTGTAAGCACAGATAACCCTTTGTTAAATACGGACTGCTCTGGGCCTGCAATCTTTATTTCTAATGGAATATTGTAGAGATAGGTTTGCACTGTATCTATAAGCAAACAGTAAAATGTAGGAGCAAATTCAGTGGAACCGTTTTATTCTGGTGAGCACCAACATGATCAGCTCTTACTCATGCTGTCTGAAACAAAGCCCAACAAAAAGGGCCCTGGATCAGGCTCACAAATATTTGCAGTAAGACAATTTGAACTCTCACAATGGATAGGAAATGTGCCAAGGTGTATTGTTAAAATTATTCTCTCCACAATGTGAAGAATGGCCCCTTTTCCTGAGGCCCCAGAGTTGCCTTACCTGGGGACCTACACATGTTCACATGCTCAGCAGATTCCCCCACAGCTCCACAGCTGTGATCAGATCTCTCAGATGTGGAAATCATTAATCAAAGGCAGTAAATATGTTATGACACATGATTTGGGACACCTCCAATTCGTGACTTGGACACTCCCATACAGCTCTCAAGGTGACCACATGAGAAAGACTCCGCTTGCTCTACTGCTAAGACCCCATGGAAGGAGAGAGGCACAAAGTCACTATCAGAGCCTGCATCAGTCTCCACCTAAATGTGAAAATAAGTGACAAAAGTAAGTTCCAAAGACACTGTTCACTTGCTGTTTGCTGCAGCTCTGATGGTCTGCGGTCAGGCTATGGCCGAGGCCTTCTGAAAAGGCCCTTCTCACAGCCCAGCTGTGCCTATTCATCATCATCTGCTTCATGGGTATTTTAATCTGACGGCCGGGGGGGGACCTAGACTTTCGTGAGTACTAGGAATGTTATGTAAAGAGAAATCTCACTGTTTCCACTGTGAAATTTTGCCTCAGGCAACTTATGAATGTTCCAGGGAAGATATTCACCATTTTCAGCAAAACAGCTGACAGATCCATCTGCTGCTCTTGGTGATATTGGGTGCAATTTTCAAGTGCCTCAGTAACATACACTCCTACAGTTCCAGTGAAAAGCCAAGTTCCTCCTGCATGACAATTGCAAGGGAGGGGAGACAATAAGCTTTTGCTCTAAATATATTTAGAGCAAATAATTTTAAGGGTGAATTGCTTTTGAAATATCTCAACACTGACGACCAAGAAGTTTGGAAGAACTGGTTTTATACAGTTACAATGAGTTTGCCAAGAAATATAGATGCTCAAGAGGGAAATTTCCAGTGCTCTTAGTCTAATTCTTTTATTTTAGAAAACTTACTTTTATTATCCAGAAAAAATATCCATGGAATCTTATTTGCCTTAAAATTATATGGAAAATTCTTATCTTACACTTTTTAAACTGTAAAAATGTAGATTTACATCTGTTGCAATATTCTTTGATAGCCCAGTGGATAATATTTTCACTTGGTCGTTTTTAATGCAAAAGTAAAAATTCTTCTTTTGATACTAAAAAATGAAACATTTCAATTTGAAATTTATTTTTATTGTACAAAAACCAGGTTTGAAGATGAAGTGCTTAATTTGAGTTTAAAATACATGGTTTAGCTGAATTCATATACATTGCTTACTTAAGGTTTTGATTAGCCAAACAAGCAAATTTTTCTTGCTTTGAAACCTTTTCACCCTAATTTTTAGCATGATTCTGAATTAAAAGTGAGTCACCCACACAGATGTCACCACAAATTTATGGGTCAGGGAATTACGAGTTTGCTCTGCCACGAATGTGTGAAACAGAAAGACTTGAATGCTACTCTATGGAAAAGCTCACTGTAAATCTACCTGCAACAGAGCTGCACAGGCACCTACAACACAGTCACAGGCACAATCGTGCCCATGGTGTCATCTGCCAGCAACCTCGGCTGCCAAACAGCCTCCTGTGGATGTGGCATCAGGGACACAGATGATATTTAACCCACAGGGGAACACATCACCGAGTCCCAAGGCTGGCAGCCTTTCTCTATGCCTTGTGTCACATTAATAAAACAAATAAAGATATAATTTGTTTCACCTTGGTCACCACTACTTTGGTCTTCTTAACCCACGGCAGCAAGCAGGGACTAGGAATTTGCTGCATCTGACAGCCTGGTCACCTTGTGGATAACGGAAAGCAGTATAAAAAAATAGCCCACTGAAACTCATGTTTGGCAGCTGGCAACCTCTCCTGAACTGCCATGGGGGCTTTCATCTTTCTATGAACACTTCACGACTGCTGGGGGAAGAGATGGCGACAGAGCAACAACAAAAAAAATTACACACAACTATGTTCATCGGTGCCAAATCTCACTCTCCCAGTGCTGGTAAAAAAGGCAAAGTTTCTCAGGCTTCCCTGTAAGGTCACAGCTGGTACTTCTATGAATCTTCTTATTACATGGGAACGAGGCAGAGGTTCATAGAGAGAGACAGATGGTGAGGAGCAATGTTACTTATCCTAATGTGCATGTGAGACAAAGAGCTGTTTGGCATACCTCTCGCTCCCAGTCCTCACTGGGCCATGGCGGGCAGCCGACCCCCGCCAAGTGTTTGTTCCCCTCCACTTTTTATTCCTCCCCTCAGTGAGTCTGATCCTACTTGTCTTCGGTGTTTACATGAATCACACTAGATGTTTTCCAGAGATTTGGGCTCTAATGAGCAAGGCCAGCAAAAACAGCAGCAACAAACAAACAAGCCGGCCCAAGCCAAGCTTGCCCACCACCGTGCATTTGCATTCACGTAGGCCACCCCCTCCGCCTGCCCCGTCTGCCAAACCCTGAAAGTGGTGGCAAGAGTGCGAATGGGCAGCCCCGGGATGAAGCTTCAGAATTTGGGTTGTAGACGTACACATTAATCACACTGAAAACACAAACTGTGCCTGGGATTTTCATGTGGGAAGGGCAGGGGGGAAGAAAGCTTTGTGTTGGAGGGAAGGGGGATATTAATTGTGGCTCAAGCCAGGACTTCAACTGTGGGAATTACAAGCAGGAAAAGAGAAGGTAAAAATTCAGTTTGCATATTCATTGAAGTAGAGCTTAGAATATGAGGGAAGAAGGGCAGACTTTGATCTCTGTGGTATAAGGCTATCTGTGGAAGAACCTCACTCATTCCAGCTGAATTATTCCTGTTTTTCAGCAGCAATGGAGAGGAGAATCTGCTCTCCTGAGCCCAATCTCCTTCTTCAGCTGCAAATGGAAAAATTCACATAGCACTTCCACTGCCATCACAGTGAAAATGCATCTGGAATTAATGCTGAAATCATATGAGCAGGATCTTCCAGGAAAGACCTTGCAGAACCAGAGGCAGCACTTGTGAGAGAAGATAAGGCAAGGTATGGCTCCATCACACGGCAATCGCCCTTTCAGACCACCAGCCAAGGATGCAATTCTTCATTCAGGCAAGTAACTATTCATAACCAGGCTAGCTGTGGAGAAACCCATCCTACCTCCTGAAAACATGATGGCCAAAAATGTAAAGATTGCCCCTCGAATTGGCACTCAGAGGAAGAAGGAGGAGCTGGACTGGGAATTGGCAAGTTGCAGCAAGAAGATGAAGGGAATTGCTCGTCCAGGGTATTTTTATCTTGTGGTTCTGTAGGCAGGAAGGCAAATGGAAAGGCAGAACATGATTTGCAGCTTATACAGGACTTTGAGCAACTCCTAACTAGCACACCATCGTGGAGGGAGAGAAGACAAGATGAAAGCACAGCTCTGGTTTTTTTGCTTTTTTTTTTTTTTTTAACTATTACTAAAACAGTTTAATTCCTCAGCAGAGCAGATGAGCAGATGATATCACATTCACTTTAATACCAATTACATTTAACCAGGTTTTACTTAGAAGTAACCAGAGAACTTTCTTTCAAACAAACCAAACGAGATTTAATATGTTGGAAATGTGACAGATTGGCAGCACAGGAACTTAAAAGTCTACAGCAAAACTGTTGATGATCAACCCTGTACAAGCTCTACTGATTCACACACATTTATCTATACCCTGAGAACCCCATATTCCAGTGTACCCCAGAACCAGTGTAAATTTTTATAGCTTCAGCAAAAGGCTGATCTCAGGCTCTATGTCATGTCAGCCTCTGCCATCATTCTGCCTGCTGTCCTTGTAGCACAGGCCTGGCAGTGCCACTAGTTCTTCCTGAAAAAAACTAGGCACCTCTTCCTGAGAAGAACTAGTGGGATCATCATGCTCAGCTCCAGTGGTGATGACTTGCTGACATGGGAAACCAAGGAATGGGGTCCTTCCTGCAGCAAGGCTTACACAGACTCATTGTCATTGATGAGCTACTACAAACCTAGAGACAGTGGGCTAGTAGTAACTTGGTATTAATAAGCATCATTTCACTCAGGACTAGGTATAGGGTCACCCCACAGGCATCAATGTTCCTGTGACTTGCAATTAAAGGATGAGGCAGCACATGTGCATGCAGACAGATATGCTCAAAATAAATACTGAAAATGTCTGACAAACTTATGTGTTTACTATTTACTTGTGATTTTTGTAACAAACACCAAGGAGGAGGAAAATAAAATTTCATTTGGTATCATTTTGGTTTCCTTCATGTTTGTAAGCAACTCCCACTGTCTCCACTACAAAAGGCAACACCATTTCTTCTGGATGTCCCACAACACAGCATGGCCAGTTTCCAGCTCCCACTACAACACGTGGGAGTTTCCCTATTGGTTTCAGTGGGAAATATGAGCAATCAGCACCTTAGAAAATTAATTAACTTCCATGACTCATCTGTGCTTTCGCCTAAGCTGACTTGTCAACATCAGGGCAGAAGTCTGCTGGCACTGACTTTAAAATTCAAAGCACCCTTTCCACCTCTGATATAATTTCAACTAAGACCTACTGTAGCCAAGTGCTTCAGTATTTGAGAGACTCTGAGTTTGAAGGGCTGTTAACATTAACAATACAGTTTGTTTCCCTTTGAGGACAAAAGTACAGAGAGCACCATAAAATATAATGAGTTGGAACGGTCCCACAAGGACCATCAACTCCAGCTCCTGGCCCTGCACAGGACAGCCCCAAGAATCCCACCATGCTTGCAAAAGGTGCCTTATTTTGCCCCTCCCATCAGTGCAATATTCATATTTGCACACCTAATTCAGAGAACATTTTCAGCAGATTATTATAAGAAATTATAAAATTATAAAAATTATAAGAAAGGCTTTGTTTAGAGGTGAAGTATTTACAATACTCCAATATGTCTCATATTTCTGCCAAGCACCTACTTCCTGAGCTGCACTGAACACGGAGACTGTATTTCTAGTTCAAATACTCAAACTTGCACCTTGATTTCTGCACTTCTTTTATCACTGCAAATAGTTGCAATAAAAACACTACTAGCAACAACACTATATTAATATACTCCAAACTAAATAGGAAAAACCCTACAGTGAGCTGAATTGGCATTCATTATTCCAGTTGTTTCATATCTTTAAATGATTCTGGTAAATCGATAAAGTGCTGCAAAGTGGCTGTTGTCTGCTGATTTCTAACTCTAGTCAGTGGCATCCACTCTTTAGTGCACCACACACTTGCTGTGTAGCCATTAGATGAAAGCACTATCACCTGTCAAACAAACTGCTAGAACTGTGATAAATTAATGATCAAATAGTACAGTCTGATGTACAGTAGCAGTGCCGAGGCTAGTTACAACCAGGCCTCATGCTTTAAAAATGTAGCTGACATTAAAAAAAAATCAGCCATTAAAGAAAAATGTCACACAGCTTTTCAAAAAAATATCTATTTAAAAAATGACCACATACTGATACTTCAGGATTTGCGGTTTTACTAAGAAAAAAAAAGTTGTGAATGTCACAGTAAAACCTTTCTGTATACTATGAATTTTCAAGGCAAGCAACAACACACAGCTAAGCTGAGAGGATGTTTGTATTTTTTTGGTAAGTAGTGCTGTGTACAAATCTGTACCTCGGAGGAATCCTCTGGTGTGTCATGGACAAAACTCTTGTTTGCAAGGGAAATGTCCCGAGTTCTTTTTCCCCTAAAGCTTTTGATTTTTGACATCATGGGTAAAATATTTCAAGGGAGCTCCATATCACTTCTAAATATAAACAATACAAAATAAGCCTTTGCTTTTGAAGCACTTGACATCCTTTGAGCTTTGAATTTCAACTCCTAATAACTCTTGATGCTCCCTGCATTAATGTATAAAGTCCTTTTTGTGAGCTAGAAATGGTTCCTCATGTCCCTCCTGCCATTGGTTTTATGAGCTTAATTTATTCTTTTTAATATAAAATCTCATTACCTGAACATGACACCACCACTTCCACTTTATCTTTGATATAAGAACAGAGAGAAACCAAAATCAAAACCTTAAATAAAGTCTGTAATCATCCCTCACTTTCTCTTGCTTTTCAAATTTCTAAACAAAATTAAGTAAAAATACCTTCCAGGGCACACTAAGAAATGTAAAGAGTGGGGGGGAAAAAAAGAAA
Source organism: Corvus cornix cornix (assembly GCF_000738735.6). Classification (NCBI taxonomy): domain Eukaryota; kingdom Metazoa; phylum Chordata; class Aves; order Passeriformes; family Corvidae; genus Corvus; species Corvus cornix. The sequence continues at coordinate 10,146,950 of NC_046341.1, read as the reverse complement.
ATTACTTTATAGTGAACTAACAAGGGACATAATTACTTACACAAGCAGCATATCTTTTTCTTGATGATATTCCTTCATGTTTATTTTGCTATATTTGTAAAAAGATGGGGAGTGCCTAGGAAGAATGGATATGCTGGAAAGCTTGATCTACTGAAGTAAGTTCTGAACAAAGAGTTACTTAACCTTAGGCAAAATACACTTCTAAACTTTAGCATAAAACACTTAATAGACTACAAAATATGTATTAATGGATTTAAAAAAAAAATCTTTAAGAAATGGAAACAGGTAAGGAAAAGTCACCTCTGAGAGAATTCATTGAGATGGAGGATTTAGTTAGGTCTTCTTGAGTCCTGATTTTAACTGAAAATTGGAGTGATCAGGGTATTAGCACATGAAAGCATCACTTCCATGCACTAATGGCAGTTCCTTTATGTTGTTGTTGTTGTTAGAGATGTGACTTAAGCGTTGACTTAAATTACGAATTTGGCAGGGATCAAACTCCATGATCTAATTATGTCTTAGGGCTTTCACTGAGTCTTTTGAGGTAGCTGGTTGCAAAGATAAGGACTTTTTCATGAGGAATATGCTTTTCATCCAAATTTACATCCCAGATCCTGCAGAATCTTTATGTTCTGTCCACTTACATGGAAGCCTTCCACAAATAAAGGCTTGCATCCCTGGAAAACTATATTTTAACTGTGAAATGTCAACGACTCCCTTAGAGAGCAAATTACCTGTAAATTTTTTAACTCCTGTGCTGTGCCTTTTCCTCTGATACAAACAATAACTGGGACTGTGTTCATCTGAGGTTACCATGCTGGATCTATTGCTGTGAACATCAATTAGAATGAGTGAGAAAACTAAATTAGGTACTTTGTGTAGCTGAAGCTTAATTTCAGTTAGCCTATGAAAATCCCATTTCCCACTCAAGAATCATTCAATGCTTTGGGATTAGAGTATGTTTTAAAACCATGACAACTTCAAAAATTTTATATATATTGGCAATAGGAAGCTGGATTTTACCTCCACACCGAGGGAAGAAGAGATGAATCCCCCTGAAAATTTGTGCAAAAGGATATGTGAGAATTAGGCTCCATGAACCTGCTATCCAATTGCATTGGGAAAAGAAGAAAGCTTGCTAATCGGGATGAGAAACTGATATGTTGTTGAATATAGATTGGATACATTGATTTTGATGTACAAGCACATTCTGCAATAATTATACGAAAGGGTACAACGCTTGTAAATTAAACCATCTTAGCTGACTTGAGCTCATTTTGTCATTTATCCTTTGTTTACTTTTCCAGTATTACTAAGTATTCTTCATTTAATTAAACATACTTATAACATTGCTTCAATTAGATAAATAATGCAGCTGCTTCCTCCATCACATAAGGATGGGAAATCAGGATAATGCAATATTTATTTTTATTCTAGTTCTCTTTCTGTCAGACACTTTATAATCAAACCCATGCAGCTGCAAGGTCTATCAGTGGTATTTCAATCCATATAGTTATTAAAAGAAGTAAATATCTCATTATCTACTTAACTATCATAATCTGTTAAAATTTTGGCAGACCAGGTAAGGGAAAATCAAAAGTGGCTTCATAAAAACAACTTATTAACAGCCTCTTCAGTGATAAAAGGCTTCAAGATAAATACCACAGATAATAAAAGCTATCTTAAACCACTGATTTGAAACTCTTACAGAAGGTTGATGGTTTCTAAATAAGTAGCAATTAGTCTGAAGTAATCCATTTATCTCCTCTGCAAGTGACTGAAATAAAGAGAAATTAGATAAAACTACACGCAGAGAAACAACTAAGTGATAACAGAAATGCAATCAGCTGGTACTGAACAAAAATTATAAAGGCAGGGCAATAATATATAGTTCATTTGCTTATTGGAGGCTTTGATTCATTCCCTGTGGTAATTGTAAAATTTAATAATATCTGTATACTTACAGTGTTCTGAAAAAAGCACCACCATTACACATTGTTATCCCTGTAGGTTGGATGACAAACGCCTGGGGCAATACTACCATCAAAGCATGTGACATACCCAACATGGATCTCCTAATCTTCATAGGGACAACAACTGTCATTTTTAAAGTGCATGGCAAATGAAGAGGGCATAAGAAAGGAAACCTCTTATTTTTGGGGGGCTGCTTGTGATAGAGACTGTTTAAGTCTACACTGTGCTTTAAAACTGCAGTAGCAAACCCCAAGTAATTCACTTGAACAGTTATATAGATTTCTTAATGCTTAAAAAGTGCTGTCCAGGCTGGGAATAACCATCTGTTCCTTCGAGAACTCGTACTCTCCTAGCTAATATATACAGCTAATACACTGTATAGCTTATATGTCAAAAATAGATCAATGCCTGCCAAAGGAAGATATGTACTGTTCCAGCAAACAGCTCTGCTTAAAACTGTGTGCTTTTTTTTTTTCTCTCAATGACAAGTAATATTTTTTAAGCTATGCAAATCAAACAAAAGAATCTCCAGTCTGTTGATTTCTATTTACATTTTTTGCTCATGTAATTTTAAGTACTAGCCCTTGTCTGGTTCTCTTCATTTTCCTGTGCTACAAAACGTGGCACAGACGGTGCAAATCACCGACCCTGATAGTCTGAATAGGATTGTCACTTTAATGTTCAACATGTTTTCTTCTCAACATTTTTTTCGCATTATAACAAGACTGTACTGTGAGACACCTTTTGTTATGTATTTATGAACAAAAGCAGTCAGAACAGATTTAGTACACTAAGCAAGGGAACTAAGAGTTGCCAACAGTTAATAGACAAGATACACTACACTAGATTTAATCTGCTCTTAAATTTGCCTTCCTGGGACTGCGTAATACATTGGTCAGACAGATTAGTGTCGTACACTTTCAGATGGAAAAAGTTAGTGCAGGATCTATAGAAAAAACAAACAAAAGTCCCATAACCCCCCCAAAATATGAGTTCAAGATATGTTTTATTATAGGAGCTCCCAAAGTAATTGTCTGGCATATTCCTGTGGCAGCTATTATAGTGTAAATACAGATTCCCCACAGTCTATAAGTCATTTTTTTCTGTGACCAGTGCAGTGAAACTGTGGTCTGGGAAAAAGGATCACAGACTGATGAAATGAGAGCACCCAAAACCACTGACCATTTTAGTTCCATTAAGTGGCACTACAATCACCAGTCAAATCCATCTATCCAGTAGTTTTTCCCTATACCCTACTCTAAAAATAGTGGCTTGTTATACCCCCTTAGATTCCTTCCACAGGTTTCAGAAAGATGCTGACTGGACCAACTGTCAACAGGCTGCTGCAAGTACTAGATGAAGTTAAACATGAAACATCTTTGTTCAATCAGTACAAAATAAAAGTGATAAAAGAAACCATCTTTCACAGGAAGTTCTTTCTGTTGCTGAAGTACAAGATTTATTCTCTTTAAGAAAAGAAAATAGAATAATAGAGACAACAGAGCGATTCTCATTTTGAAACAGGCCTGAGATTCTCAAGGAGTATGGGTTGGTAATTTCTTTCAGTGGAGTACAGTATTGAGAGATGAGACAAAGACTTAGATCCGTGCTCAGATGCAGGGATGTGCAAATTTCAGGAAGCCACTAAGACAAGGACAGCTTTTTCTGTGTCTGTTCATTGCTACTTGCACAATAGCCTCCCATTCCCAAGCAGAGCCTCCAAGATCTGCAGCAATAAAAAAAAACTAACTAGCAACAAAAAATAAGTATACTTATATTGAACTTTAAAATATAGGAGTGGAATTTAATGCAGTCTGCATTTCATTAGTTTTAACCCATATTGGATTAACTTGAATGAAATGAGCAGATATGACCATTTTAGAGTGAAATGCCTGAAAACAAGAATGCTAGATGAAAATTTCCCCAAAACTCTCTTATAATTAAAAAAAAAATCATGCTTTTAATATGAGCTATCATTTCATAAAAGAGTTTCATGGGAAGATGCCGGTTGTAAGTGATGTGAAGGTTTGAGATGTTGTTCAGGAGTAAGATAATGTGGCAGTGATATACTTAACCCAGGAATTCTGAATGAGGCTGGACTTGATGAAAAGCCAGATCATCACCAGCCAGCACTAACCAACCTGGCAAGATTCAAATTCCCAGTGCAGAGGGAATGAACAGGCTTTTCCAATCAGCTGAGAGCAAATGAACCAAATATTCTTGGGGAGAGCTGCAGTACAGGGACTGTGAGTTGCCAGGCAGAGAATCAGAAGCCAGTGCTTCTCAGTGCCCCAGGGTCAGAGGATTCCCACACTCTGAATACTCCCAGCAGGGCAGCACAGGTACCAGTGACTGCTGCCAAGGACAAATAGGGTAGAAAGCAGATTTCCTCCTCATGCTACACAGCATGCTGACATTGGGCTGCTTGCTGTTTGACCCACAATTTATGCATGGGAGAATGTGCACACATATCCAATACGTACATATTCACTAATGATACCTCACTACGTATTTTACAGAAACAATGCTAATATGTTTTAGGTTGAATTAACCAAACTCCGCAGACCCCTTTGCCAAGAACGGTATCACCCCCCAGAAGCAAGTTCCAAGCACACCTGGACCTTAGTCTGTTGCCCTGCCTGGATTCAGCTTTGCATGATACAAGCTCATGTTAACAAGAAAAAATCCTGTTCTGCCAGCGATCATTGATTCCACTCGCTGTAACTAAGATGGAAGACTTTTACTAGACCCAGTGTTTCCAATTGTGAAAATTTTGTTTCAACTCTTACAACACTGAATGCTTTTATTTAGCCCCCAGTTCCTCAGATGCTTGAGACCAGAGGAGAAACTTTTTTTCTTGTAGGCTTCTAGCCTTACACTTATGCAAAAGCATCAAAAATGATCAAAATATATCCCAAAGAGTCAAAAAGCCAAAAATTAGGTTAAAATCAATTCAACCTCAATAAAAACACAATTAAGAATTCTATGGAAAGCTTCCCAGAAAACAAGACACCCCAAAATATTTTTGCAGGGATCTGCAATTTTTTTTTGTACTACAGTGAAATAACTAATCTTTTTCAAAATGTAAACTTTTCAGAGTTTAAAAAAAGAAACCTGGGTTTCTCTTCTTGAATCAGTCAGTCCATCTTCAATTCTAGAAATGTTTTGTTAGAACACTGCAAGATTTTCCACACTGAAGAAAGATGCATGTCTTTTAAGCACATTTAGTTAGTCCTTTCCATGCTGCAGGTCCTAAGTTGTGGAAGTGAAATATGGGAAATATTCAAATTTTTACCTTACACCAAAAAGACAAATAATTCCTTTTAGTTTTAATTTGACTTCTCAGGATTAAGCAGCCAGGAGATAGACTTTCTGCTATTTCATGGTTGTTTTATTTTTAAATACCAATAAAATGAACTCAACATTCTTACAATTGAGTTGATAATTCTGTAGACACCTGTATACTTCTCATTCACTCATGGAGTATTTGATCGAGCTACCTGAAGATTTAGTCCTAAACTCTGACCAGCATAAAACAAAGCCCATTGAGAACTATGATAGAGTATTTGATTTGGTGTGTGTAGAACTCGCATGTGAACAGCAGCCTTTGACAACCCCACGTTACAAAGGCCTCAATGATTTATGCTTGCACTTTTGCAGGCATGATTTACGCAGTGTGGTGATCTCTCAGCCGTGAACATCCCCTTTTACTGTGAACTTACTTTCCATGTCCCAGTTTACCAGTTACCAAGAACCTGGTGCACAGAGACAATGGCAACTTACTGTTCACTTCCTAAATCTCCAGTACAGTGCTCTGCCCAGATGTAAAAGGTAACTTGATCCCAATTAATGAAAGTGACTGGGTCAGCCTGTCACCTCCCATGCTCTTTATGTGCTTCTCAGACATCTATATGCTTATTAAAACCTCAGGCACTCTACATAAGCTCTGCCTTGAAACCAGTTGCCAGAGGCATCACTGCTCAGAACCTGTCTACAGGTTCCTTGGTTTCAGATCTGACATCACATAAACCTCTCTTATCCGCCTTGGCAGCACAGATCAGATGAAAAGCAGCCCCGTCCTTGCAGAATAATACTCACAAAAAGGATGGAGGCACACAATAATAAACATTTCACTGCTGCTGTTCCTCACAAATGTACCTTACTGCTAACATGCTCCAAGGTTAGAAAATGCCTACAACACTTGGCAAACCTCCCTCATTGTTTTTATCAGAATCAGAGGGTGGAACTTTGTACTGGAACCATTTTTTCCCCAGCTAATTGTCTCTCTGTTGTTTAAGGCAAAGCTGGAGCACAAGGAGTGACAGCAAATGATTTCTGGAAACATTTTTGCTTCTAAATAAGTTTTGTCCTTAGACTGACGATTACTGTCTGAGTTCCCTTCCTTGAGTTTGACTGACCACTAGTCTCACAACATCATTTTTAGTCGCAACAGGATAGGTACCTTTCATCTTTACACAGTATTTTCAGTTAAAACCCAACCTAGAATTCCAGTAAAAGTGAGGTGACTTTGATAGAAAGAAAGCAATTGGAGGTATCTGCCTAACATCTGGACTCTAAGCTACCTAATGTCCAAATAAACACACATGACAGCATAAGCCTCCTTGTCTCTGCCAGAAGCCCAGAGCCACTGCTGTCCTGCAAGAAGCTGTTCCATGGCTCCGTGGCTGCTCAGTGCAATAAAATCCTTCAATTTCAGAAAACAGCTTCCTAAAAATGCAGTTTTAACCCATGTCTGCTTCTCTCAAACTGGTGACCTAGAGCAACAGCCAGTCCATCTTCAAGAGATTAAGGTCTCTTTATTTAAATGGCACACAATGTAACATTCAGGTTAGGCACATAAGAAGAACAAATGGTCTCTTAAAAAGGCTTTGAACTTTATTTCTTCTTCAAAGAAGTTTGGCTTTTGGAGGAAGTGGTTTAATAACTGAACTTGTCAGCGCAGGCAGGAAATAGTATTTCCTATGTACATCCTGGCACCAAAACTAGATTGTAGTAGGAAAGGTTTCTTATTTCCTTTAAAAAATGCAGTGGGATGGAAGAGCAAAGCATTGCCTTGGAAAGGACTTCACGCATTTAAATTTTCAATTGGTAATTCAGAGAAGGGTTTGGATCTGGTCTGTGGCACAAATCAAAGGGACAAGAGCCTTTACCAGCACTGAGTGTTAGGGATGGCTGGAGTTCTCCTGCTTTAACAAGAACCCGTGTTTATTATTATCAGAATTTCCTCTTCTTTTGCAGGCTTATTCACAGACTGGCTAATGGGTTTCCATAAATACTAACAAGTGCTGCCTTAAGGCTTTGTTGTGCTGCTCAACATTAAGCAACAACAATAGGGAACAGCTGCTCCCAAATAGCTTTGCAGTTAATTACACTATATACCTACAGTATGTCTCCATGCCCTACACTAAGAGAGCTATTGCACATGTACCGTCCAAATAATGATGGAAGATATTCAAGACAGTCCTACACATTCCAAGCAAAATAAATGGGAACCAGACTCAAATACTCACACTGCTCTTGCTGCAGGAGACATGAAAAGCAAAACAAATTAACATTACAGCAATAACATTATCATCGCAACAGAAGAAGTATGCATGTATTTTTTCATTTGTATTTGTATCTTTAAAATAAGTATTAGATGGTCTAACATCTGGTTTGTCAAAGAAGTTTGTCAGGTATTTCACAGATGTGTAATACCTTTATTTTTACAATCTGGAATAATCACAGTCTGGCATACAAAGAAATAACTTTTATAATCGCGTTCCTCACCCAAATACATCCCCATCTCCAAGATATGCACATGAAACATTTAAATTAAGAAATAACTCTAGGATGATAAAACCTATACTTATAAGCGGTTTATATTACAATTTATAACAGGCACATTTGCTCAGATCTTGGCTTTCTTTAATAACTTTTCAATTCTTAGGCCCAGCTGGAAGCCTAAAAATAGGCAATAGAAAATTGGCATGTTTTGTTCAAGGTATTTGAAAGGATACCGTATCAATCTTACCAGGGCCAGGTTAAAGGAGTTCTGCAAGTCTCCAGAAGAAAAAACAAATTTACAACATACATGTTGGCAACAAATGCAGCCATTTAATGTGGGATTTGAAACTGAGAATTTGCCTCAAACCAATTCTCAAGCTTGACCAAGATTACCAAGATTTCTCTCAAACATGCTCCAATCTCAGACTGTTCTCTGACTCTGCTCTGGTTTTGTTACTGTCTCTCCACTAGCACATCTTATAAAACACTAAACCAGAGGCATCCAAAGGCAAAGATGACAGCAGCAGTTGTCTGGTGAAGGAATACAAGCAGCCCTTGGCATAAGGTTAGGTCTATCCAGAATTTTGCTCAGCCCCATCTTTTTCAGCAGTGCACTGTGCAAAGATAGGAAAGTCATTTCACCTCCAGGGGCCTCAGTTTCTACACCTCTACTATGATGCTGGTAATACTGACCTTCAAAAAGGCCTTTGTAAAGGGATGCTCTGTAACCTCTGTAGAAGAGTATTGGCCATAATACTTCCCTTCTTTTTTAATATACAATGGTACTATAGCTCAGGAGAATAAAAAAAAATTAAATTAAAAGGCTGTGATCTATTTATTTCATGAGATAAAAAAAAAAAATCTCAGAGTTATTTACATTAGAAGAAAAGCACAATTAGATTCTGTCTCTAGGTAAATCATAGAACCATAAATATGCTGAGCTGGGTGTCTTCTAGTTGGTGAGCAGTGATCTGAGCCAAACTTTAAGAAATATTTAGGTATTTACAGATTTAGAAAATCATAGCTCCCTTATTTATCCCATGAAAAATTTGCCTTGGCATCCTACAGGCCGGGCCGAGCCGTGTGCCTCTAGCTGCGCTACAGTAATGGCATCGAATGCAGCTGCGTCACACACTGCTCGGGAAGGAACTGCTGCTAATAAGCCACAATTTAAAATACTTTAAATTACAAAGTACTCTTTTGAGTAAAACACGCCATCTCTGCCAGGGTTAGAGTGCCTGGCCCTAGACACTACATGCCAAGGATATGTGTGAGATGAAGCTCCATTAAGAGAAGCCTGTGATTGTGGTTATGCTGAAGGTCCTGCTGAGCCACACCATGCTGACAGAACTCAGGAGAGGTGAATCAGCTGCTGCTTGTGTTTGTTGTGCCAGCTGGGGTTCACGAACTTTCCCCTGACCTCTCTTCTAATTCAAGACTTTGTGGTTTTTCAATGATTTCAAATTTTAGCTTGAATGTGTATATATACATACAGTGTTGTGTGTGTATATATGTATATATAATCTCCACTGTGCTAAAATTGGGTTCTCCACAGCTAAAAGGACCAAGGGACAAAAGTAGCTCACATTTTAGTCTCTGCTAGAGGCCAAAAAGGCACCCTCTTCCTGCTCAGGATTACTAAAAGCAGCTTCTTGTCAACATGACAGACGTAGAGGTACCGCTGTCTCAGTTTGTCTGCATTGCTCAACTTTTAATGTGAGCCTGTTACTTCTGGTCACTGCAATACTTGATTCAGAGCTGGCACTGGTACCTCCACCAGGCTCTGTACATGCTGTACAAGGCTTGTAACCATTGTGCAGCCCACCCCCGTGCCACATTCTTGGCTGTAGATGGGAGCATGGAAAGAGAGGGGGTAAGTTCCTCTTGTGCAGGATTTAGATCCCTCTGTCTCAGCTGGACTTCCCTTTGCTTGGGAAATCCAATTTTCTCTGTCTACAAGATTTGCACTGTACAGAAAGCCTCTACTCAGTACCTGTGCTGAAATCCTAATTGAGAGTTTTTCTTTGGAATAGCACCGATACGTCCCCCACCACTCCGGGATAAAATGGTGCTCAGATGCAGGAGTAGAGCCCTGTAGAGGTTCACAGAGATGAATGAGAGACACTAAATGAAAAACCTATAAGCAGAAATTTGAACTTCTTCTATAATCAAATAAGGAACAAGACTCCCTAGATAACAGAGTTTGGTGCCACCAGATTTTGTTTCCACTTTGTTATGAAGTAGCACCTGAAACTCCAACAAAAATCTTCCTCACTATCTGCACCTTGGCTGATGGTCAAACAGCACCAAGAAACAGAAATACCCATAACCCTAGTCAGATACAGAATGAAATAAGGCATCTCTTTCCTGGTTCCCTGGGATAGTCTGAGGAAGTCACAAATGATACATGAAACAGTAAACTTGAAAGCTGGAGCAGTTAAAAACAGCTGTTTGTTCCCTACAAGAGCCGCCAAGCACCCCACAACATTTACTCTGCCTGATTCCAGCATGTTGACAAACACAGAAGCACAAAACACACAATATTCCCCACCTGTATTGCACAGTTTCCCCCTGTGAAGACCAACACTAATCACAAAAGTTTTCCCACTGAATCTGGTGATTGAACTGTCTTGGTGCATAAAAAGTCCGTGTTGGAAAATGTGTGTCCTCTGAGACTCCGTATGTTTCCAAGTCAGGATTTCTTAGTGTTACTCCTAATTATTTGCTGAGGGTTGCAATTCAAAATATGCCTCATTTCTTTTATTGGGCTCCCATCCTCCAGTTACAAAGATGAAGCATGCCATCTCTCTCCCGAAGACAGGGTGGACCCACTTCACATACCTCTTCACAGTTCAAACACTGCCCCATATACAATTAGCATGCAAGACTTGTTGCCTGAGGATATTGTAGAGGCCAGGAGTATTAACAGGTTCAAAGTAGGATTAGACAAATCCATGCAGGATAAAGGTCCATCAGCAGATGATCACTAACCACTATTATCTGAAACCCACAGAACATGTTAGGAGAAGCACTGCTGTGTCTGTGTCCTACATCATAGCCTCTTCCTGGGGATTGACTGGTGTGCGAGGCTGAAAACAAGATACTGCTCTGGACAGCCTGGCAGTCCTTATAGAAGGAGAAACAACAACATGACCATAAAACTGTGAACCAAAAGTCGATAGTGACATCAATGAAGGCAAAGAAGCAAAAAAAAAACAAATCTCTTTTTAAAGGGAAACCTCATTATTGAAGACAGAACACAGACTGTAAACCCATTCCATCACTCTCCTTCCCCTTCTTTATTCCCTTTGGTCCTTGCTCCAAAGACAACAGGTTGGACCTAGTTTTCATACCACAACTACTGACACTTGTTGACTCTCTGCTCAGGAGTCAGCTACGGAACAGCTGTGGTGGGTTTGCGTTTGAAGAAAGCTGTCCTGAACCCTTGTCTCCTTCAAAGCACCTGAAGCTGACCCCTCTGAATCCCCCTCCCAGCCCACAGCCCTCTGCCACTTGCATTTTCAGCCATTCAAAACTCAGCTGACTTTCACAGTGAATGATGAGTCTAACAGAACAAGACCATTTCTGAGTTATTTTATCATTAGTTCTGTTAATAGAGTTGTTTCCTTTACCTGCTACCATGCACATTTAGAAGTCCTTAATTTTGAGAACACTTTCTTTAGTGGATGAAAAATGTGCTTTTGAAGTATTTCTGCTTGGAAACATTTTCACAAGATAAAAAATACTTCAAGAGTAATTTTTTACCAATGCAACATTTTCATTTAAAGTAGACAGACAACAAAGTGGCTTAATGTTTTTTTGTGCCTTAGTTACAGGCAACATTTTAATGAAAAAAATCCTGCCCAGGTACTTAAATAACTATGCAAAAATAAGATTCACTTCTGGCTAAATTCAGAGTAAGACATTTAAAGGTACATGCTTCCTCCTGGTGCCTAGAAAGTCTGAAATATAACTATGCTGTGGTGCTATGGATGCAATTTAAAGGCTACTAAATTTGGGGAACCAAACTGACACAGTAGTGATCAGGGTCAAAGCTGTATTAGTTATGCCAGTTCTTAGCCAGAGAAGAATCAAAAAGCTTTCTACTTTTATTTGAATAAAAATGAAGTATTTTCAGTAAATACACAAATATTTTAGATATAGCAAAATATTTCATCTGCTGCTTTAATTATATATGTTATAAATTAATACTTACATTTTTAAAACACAGGTATCTTTCATAATATTTTAGGTAACAATAATGTTAAAATGAAAATGAAAAAATGTCATTGAATTAAGTAATTCTGAAGAAATAATAATATTTCATTTGAAAGGGTGGAAGTGGAGTTCAATTTTCTTTCCTCTGAAAATGTTTACTAAAATCTAGTTAATTCAAGAAAGTTTCAGTGACCTGAACAGAATTACTCCAGGACGGGAGGAAGGAAGTACTAATTGAAATATTGAGTCCAATTCTGTATGCTTCTAAGAAAAGACTTTTAGTCAGATCATTTTAATTTATATCTCATTTTTTTTTATTGCTCTTTAAATCATGCAGCTTGAATGCTTGGCTTGTATTCTTCTCCAACTACTCACGATGCAAAATTAGACATATCCTTTTGTATACATCCCTTGAGGGGTTGTGGGTGGATCTTGCCACTGGACGCTACAAAATATCCTCAAATCAAGAGCTTTCTGTGTTAAACAATTCAAATCCCAGGAGCCCATCCAGCCAATTTACCAAATATGAATATAGTCCCTCTGCCATTCACACTGAGCGCAGTGAATTCCATGCAAAATCCCTGGGGAACCAGAAGAAATATTTTAATGTTCAGCAGCAGTCTTTAATTTTGCGTTCAAATTATGTCACTGACCACTTTTCTCTTTCCTCTTGAGGCAAGTGTCTTCCTCAGAAGGCAGGTTTTAGGAGAAATACCTCAGAGTTCTTTTCCTAAACATGCTGGCTGACCCTAGCGCTGCCTTGTTCATTGGTTTAACACCAGCCAGTGGATTCTCTCCTAACACATAGCCAGTTACATGAACAGCAAAACACCTATGGATAGGGTGTGTCCCTAAGGGAAGCAGGGCTTTATGCCTACGCTTAAGGTTACTCAACATTTCCCAGTATAAGATCTTATTTCCAGTTCCTTACAGCTTTACTAAATAAACTGGCCTGAAGTCTTCCCTAATGAGGCTCTGCCTCAGGCTGTGTGTTTTGGAGAACTGCTCGTGTTACTAATAAGGCAATAATCCATACTGCAGCTCGATTAGTAGTCAAAATGGTTGACAAAATCTGTAATTATAAAAAGAAAAGTTCCTTGTGCTGACATATCAAAACAGACCTCTCAGACCACAATGGGGAACAGCCACGATAAAAGATTCTCTGCTCTATTAGCTGTAAAGAGAGTGGGTAGGAGTTTGGCCTGAATAAAACATACTGTGGAAGGAAGAAATATTAGAATCAAATGCTCATATAAAAGCTTTGCTGCAACATCAATAATCTTCAAAGTACTTAACTGGGGAGGTAGGCACTGCAATGCCTCTCTGACAGATGGAAGATGGAGGCACAAAGAAGCAGCATGGCTCCTTGCAGGCCCATGGAAGGCAGCAGTGTAAGCCTCAGAGAGCTTCCTGGGGTGAAAAAAAAAAAAAAAAAAGGCACCCAGAAAGAGATGCTAAAAATCCTCCCCTTACTTCTGAGAAGATTTATTTTACTACCACTGCAGTCAGAAACAAGTTGTACAATGTCTCACTAGAATTGAAATTGCTTTCTCATGGGAAGCGCAGAAAATTTCTCACCAGGAATAGCAGCAATTGTTATCTTCTAGGATGTACAATTTTCATAAAGTAAGCAAATAAATTGAACTATGAGAATCGAAAGGTATTAGAGCAAATTTTTTTTGCAGGAAAGAAATACTAAAAACTAACACAGAAATTATATCAATGCTGTAATTGAGAGCACATTACCATAAAAACAGCACCTCTTGCTAGAAAGGATTTAACTAGGAACTCTACAAGCCTTTGGCATTGGTAATACCCATCCCTGGGCCAAGCCCTGCCCTGGGGGAGAGGTGAGTGCCCCAGGAGGCTGGGACATGTGTGCAAAGACTGGGATGAGTCCCAGAGGGCAGCCTGGGCCTGGCTGAGCTTCCCACTGGTAACAAGGGTGGCCTCTTCAGCAGCCCAGCACAAAGCTGAGATGAATGTTGCTGTAAATTAATTTAGAAAAGCAAGTAGACGCACAGGCGGGGTGTGTGTGGGGTTGGCACACAGCTATTTCCGAGCAGACGGTCACTTCCTCCTCCTGCCTGAAATGAGCCTCATCCCACGCAAAGTTTCCAAGCCTTTCATTAGTGGTTGTGTTAGTGTATAATAGCTATAATGAGAAGGCCATAAAAATCCAAAGTTAGCTGAGGGTCCTTAACCATTATGTGGCTCTCTTTCCAGATTTTTATTTAAACTTTATTGACTGCCACATAAGATCAAGCAACAACAAACATTTGTATTACAGCTGTATTATTTAATTCCCATTAGCTGAAAATGCCAGGCTACTGGCCAGTAGCTCAGGAAAATAAATGGTGACAGGTGAAAGAAAAATACCCTTCCTGTACCTCTTCAAGCCACTTTAAAGCCTGAGGCTCTGCAATGTCATTTACACCTAATGAAACCTAATGTCAGACCACACTATTTAGCCAAATGTTATCCTTTCAGGAAAAAAATGGACCTTGCTACTTTTAAGGACATGGTGCTCTTTCTGGCAATAATTTCTACTGTCAAACCATGATAGAACTGATCCCTTTAGATTTGCTATTAACTTATTTATTTCTGCTTTTGAAGGTGCACTTAACACCACCTTATATATAGGGAGATCTAGGTGCTGAAAGCTGTAATTTACCCTCTGGTTTAATTAGATCAATGACTTTATTGGACAGCCTAAAATGTCTGAAGTAATAATCACAGTCCAAACTTTTAATTCTGAATCAAGCACAAAAGGAGGAGTGCACACTTCTCTTCAGGAGAGAGTGAATTATTTCAAAGGGCTACTTTCATCTCTAATGGCCACACTATCATTTTGCAGTTCATTTTCAAATGTTTTGGACAACCCACTAACATAGCAAACATAGAGTAACAACAGAGACTCAATGTTTTCCATCACGTTCTTACAGTTTTCAAGACAAGTCCAGGAAGCAAAATTAGCAGAGTGCAAATTCATATTGATCTGCCTGGCTTCTGGAAAAATAAATTTTCTTTCAATGTCAATTAAAGTTAACAAAGTGAGATTTCAATCAGGTTACTTAAGTAAAAGGTCACAAGAATGGGTTAAGAGAAGATTAATCACATCCACACAAATATCACTTTCTCAGAGAAACATACTCTGTGTTCAAAGAAAAGCAAGCAGTATATGAATTTTAAGAGATGAGATGCAATCAAGTTTCATCAAGCTCCTTCAACTTCAGTAATTTTCTTATTTGCTGCATTCATTGCTTATTCATTAAGCAAGTCCAGTGTTTTACAAAAAGACAAAAAAAAAAAAAAAGAAAGAAAGAAAGAAAGAAATCAATCCCCTTTAGGATTTGCAATACAGATATCTGTGGATTTTTCAATCCAGAACTTTGTGCCAAAAATAGTCCTATTGATTACAAGGGATTAAAATTACTTAACATAGAAGCAGTGGAATCTGGCCTTGAGCAAAATCATGCTAAAAACTCAGAAAATATAAATTAGAAAAAACAGTCAATGAACTGAATATTCATGTTCTGTAACAGAATCAAAGAAATGTTGGGTGGAAGAGACCCCTGAAGGTCTCGAGTCCAACCTCCCATTTGACCAAGTTGGCCATAATTTTGTCTCCCTCCTGTACTACCCTCCTAGAGAAATGTGCTTCCTAATTGCCAACCAGAACCTCCCATTTCCTGCTGCTTTCAGCTATTACCCCTTGCATGGCTTGTGCCAGTACTGACAAAACACTGTCTCTGTTATCCTTGTAACCACCCTCTAAGTCACTGCAAGTTGCTATTCAATACCCTTTAGTCTCTTACCTAGAACTAAAAAAGACCAGCTTCCTCAGTTCTTTCTTGCAGGTTGAGTGTTCCAGGCCCTGGACCATCATTATAGTCCTCTACAATTCCTCCACATCACTCCTGAGCAGGAATGGGATGAGGGGACAGAAAAGGGATGCAACTGGACTCGCTATTCCAAGTGCAGACTCACCAACACAAAGTAGAGTAACAGATCAGCTTTAACTGGAACATGAACAGAACACAGCTGTCTCTAGCAAGATCAGACATCCCATGTATGCAGGCAAGCTCAGATCCAATTTCCAGACTTTTCTGTCATACTACAGTTTGATACTAAGGCTTACTAAATGCAAGAAAATGGGATTTTTAATTACTTTTGACTTACAACACCCTATAGCATGGGGAGAGTCATGTGCTAGTACAGATCCTTATCTCACTGATTTAATTTGGAGGAAACCGAACTAAGTTACAAAATTCGTAGCTTTCCTTGTAGGGTCAGAGAAAGGAGTGGAGATGATTTTGTCTGCACTTTTGGAGTGCAGTCAGGCACACCTAACTAGTGCAGTCAGCTACCAGGATCAGACACACAAATCTAAAAGGCTTCACACAGTCATGTATTTGTAAGACTTCTGATGTGCAAAAAAATATTAAGAATACATTATTAGGACACTGAATTTACAGAACTGAGTCTCCCTTAGGCCAGAAATTCCTAAGGAGTATTTAGGAATAAATATTTGCCAAGGACAATGAGGTCTCTCAATGACAGATTCTTTGGAATTTAAAATAAACATCTATCATTATGTGTTTAGAGTCTATCTGTAAAATGACAGGATTCTTGTGGCTAAAGCAGCAACAGGGGACTTTGGACTTGTGTTCAATTCTTGGATTTGCCACAAATTTCCTCTCAAGGGCCGGATGTTTGTCTTCCTGTAGCTCTGCTCCTGAACTGCACATACAGAGAATCATGTTCCCTTTCACCCTAATTACTTTTGTAATCAAAAGCAATTACCAGACAATTTTTTTACATCATGATTATTAAAAAAGGCATGTCAGCCATAGAAAGGACCTTTAGGAAGCCAGAGGGCATTCCTTATAGAACTATCTAGCTTGGAAAAGGCCCAGCACTTCCAAGTCCACCACTAACTCAAGTCCCCAAGAGCCACATCTACATACTGGACAATTGTTTTGTCCTAATCTCCATCTAAACTTCCTCTGGCACAACTCAAGGCTATTTTCTCTTATCCTGTCACTTGCTACCTGGGAGGAGAGACCGACCCCCACCTTGCTAAACCCTCCTTTCAGGTAATTGTAGAGAGCAACAAAGTCACCCTGAGCCTCCTTTTCCCCAGGCTACACAACCTCAGGTACCTGTCAAAAGACTTGTGCCTCTAAACCCTTCACCAGCTTCACTGCCCTTCTTTGGGCTCTATCTTGTGCTGCCCCCACCAACTTCCTCCCTCCCCTGCACTTCCCCACGTGGGATGAAGAGCAGTTCCTGGGCATAGTGCCAAAGCAGCTGCTACAATAATAGGTGGAGATGGTATTTTGGGCCTAGGAAGAGGCTCACAGTTATTATGAGCTAACGGGACCAGACACAAAGCTGTTTTAAATGTAGGATGGTTACCCAGCTATGCAACCTGACCACATGCACTGGGAATATGTGCCACAATGAGCAGTTTCAATCAGAGATGGGAAAGGCTAAAACACCTTACTTGTTTTCCAATACCTGTGCTAGACTAAGTCTGCTCCTTCAGCAGGACCTGCCCAGCCACAACATTTTGCTGTTTAAACAAACCACTTCTGTGCTGGATTCAGTCAGACACTTGTAGACAACAGTGCCAAGTGTAAAATAACTCTTCATCTTCACCACGTTAGGCCTGCTTTGCTGCTTCTCTTTTCCTCCTTCCCTTCCAGTTCAGTCCCTCTACTTCTTTCCATTTATTTCTCCTTACCTCCTAATTCAAACTTTCTACCTCTCCAAGAAACAGGAGCTTCCCATGACAGCTCTATCACGTTACTCACTTCGCTTGTCAGTTTTACTTCTCTTCATTGACTTGCTTCTAACTTCTCCTTCAGAATGTAACTTAAGTGACTCGCAGACTTCTCATAAAGCCCCACAAATAGGGCAAATCACAGTAGAAAAGCAAAACTGAAACTGTTTTACCTGGCTAAGACTTTGATGGAAACTGGATGTGACATACTGGACCTTAGACAGTTACCCAGATAGCTTGCACTCACTACCAGTTAAGCCCTGACTTACTTTGGAGAACCTGAGTCATCAACATTAGGGAAAATGGTCAAAATTTCAGGTAACTAACCTGTTAATCTCAAAGTGGGTTTTATGAATAAGAACATTAATAGTTACAAAGTCAAATATTACAAGTCTTCCTTGCATGGTCAACTGGATCTTGTTAAATCCAGTGAGAGGTATCAAGGATGAAAGGATGAAAATAAAGGATTAAAGTGCACTTGAAATAATGCATAACACTGATGGGAATTATTAGGAAAATCTGTCCAGTTCTGGTTTCCTAACTTCAAGAACATGAAAAACCTCCAAAATGTACATGAATATGATATATAGCTAATACTATTATTAACAGATAACAAGTTCTGGATTTCAAAGACAGGGAGAACTGTCCAAATAATCCCAAATTTTGGGAAGCTGCTCAACTCTCACTGAGTCCCAGTACTCCTTTTAGCAGGGCTATGATTCAGGTAATTTCTCTAGATTCAAAATCTTATAATTGACAGTGCCTTTGTGTTTTGTTACAATCTTGTCCTTCAAATTCCTCCATAAACCCACTTTTCCCAAATACTCAATATTAGTCCAGAGTTACTCACTCCTGCCAGGTCCTCAGCCGATTTCAGTGTGCTTTACTTAGGTCCCACAGGAAAAGCAGTGCCCTAAATGAAATCAGTTCCCAGGGAAGCTTAAATTGCATATGTGTTTTTGGACAAGAACTTGTTTCTTCATGAAGGGGATGAGATTTTTGCACTAGGTTTAGTAGAGCAGGGTGACATGTAATGTTACCATTTATATATACATTCCGGCGTTTATGTAAGCAGTTTCATCAAATCCATCATGGTATTATGTAGATGGTTAAAATTAAGCAGTGTAGTGTGTAAGTGTTTATAGGATTAGACCCAGAGATTTGAAGCATATAAAAGGCAAGTCCTGTCTAGAGTCACTATGTGAGAAATGATGAGCTGAAGGCAGGAATAATGCCAGCAGTCTGACCCTGTATTTGTTTGCAAGTGCAATGACTACTGCAACAAGATCCAAATTTGAGGGGCAAAAATTACAGATCAAAATTTAAGAATTCAGGAGTCACAGGAGGACGAATAAGAAATTTTTGCAGTGCCTGCAAATCCTTGAACATTTCAGATTCATGGTGCACATTTCTGAAAACAAAAACTCAATAGTTCCCCACTGCTCTTAACACCAGCAGTGCCTGATGTTTGCTTCACCGTTCACTGAGCCTGCGAATGACAGGAAGAATGTTGACATTTTGTGCCACACATACGGGAAGAAACAGATCATCTCCCTCTGAAAGGTGCATTATTTTATGTGAGAAAAGACAAAACTCTGAGCTCCACATCAAATAAATCATACAATAAGAACATTATTTTTAAAGGGAATGAGTATTTTGCATATTAATATTAAATGACATCTGAGCAGAAAATATAGAAATTATAATATTCAGTCTCTCACAGAGCTGACACAGAGCAGAGGAGTTCTGGTTACCAAGCTTAAATCTACAGACTCAAAAAAAAAAAGCTTCATCAAAATTTAATATTCATGCAATAGGGACTCATTCATTGTAATGAAAACTGATTAGGGCCAAACATAAAATCTTGGGTGCTTCATTTACTCCTTTCCTCCACTATAAAAAAAGAGGTGCAAAAACCAACCCAATGAAAAAAAATAAACCTGGCAAACATTTTCTTGGCAGCATTTCAGGGAGCTATTTTGTATTTGGTAAAGATGCAGTCCTTACCAGCCAACACAGAGACCCTTACAAGGAAAAGGAAGGGACATTAGTAATTCAAATAAGGGGCAAAAGAGACAGACTAAAATTAAAATGTGCACAATTATTTTCCAGCAAACCAGCAACAGCATATCATCTAGTAGGAAAGGGGAAAGAGAGAGCTGATAATTTTTTTTTTTGTAAAGATGCGGGCAAAGCTCTCCTTTTTGAAGAAGTCAGAGAGCTAAAATAACCATATTGTTAGGCAGTGACTCATGGGAACAAAGACAACAATGCTATCCAGGATCGTTATACTGGTGCCTTTTAATCATAATGTTGGTACAGTTTTCCCTCACTCTGACCTAGTTTAAATAGTTTAGAAAGCTTAATAGGCAATGCTGCTTACAGCACTGTTAGGAGGTCCTGAATATATACAACAAGTTCTTTTGTGAATGAAAATTACTGATTCATGGCCCGTTACACTCCATGAATTCACAGAAACAACAGTAAAGTTAACTCACGGAAGTTTCACACAACTGAATCTGAATTTTTCCTCCTGCACTTTCTAAACATTCGTGTTGGCAATCTGGCATCGTCAATGCGGTATGTCCTGGAACAGCCACCCGTGTCACAGTGCTTCAGTGACAGAAGGGCACAATCTACCTAGGAGCAAAGTATAGGTAAAAATTCCAAATTTGAAAACCACTAAGTCGAGCAGGAAATGTTTTTAGTTCTCATAAAAAAGATTTATGAGAACAATGCTTTCACTAAAGTTTTTTTATAGAAGTTTTTGTGTTTTAACTGACAGGCTGGAAATCAAGAATTTTCAGTCTTGGAGTTTTCAATGAAAACAAAAAGGTTGCCAGTAACCGCCATTTCCAGTAGAAATATCCTTTTGGCAAGAAATGATATCTTTGTTCATTTTCTTATTGAAAAACATCGATCCGTTCCAGTGATTGATGTCAACTATAGGACACAACTGTATTTTCCATGGGATAACTGATGAACTTGCTTTTAGTGTTAACTAGATTAATGCCTGCTATCATCTGCAAGTTTATAGTCCACCAAAATATAAAACCCACTTTTCTGAACCTCTGGCTCTGAAGTCACATATGTTACCTACAGATACTGCTTGAACTTGTGCTGAACATAATTAAGTTGCTCAGTGTATCCCTGTGGGCTGCACTGGCCATCGCTCTTTATTTGCAGGGTGAATTTTTCTCCCACTGTAAAGCCCAGCCGAATCTACTGGAATCATTAAGGGGCTTTGCTCAGCTGCAGCAGTAACAGCCCCACAAGGGACACCCTGCCCTTCCTCTGCTGCTTAGTCTGGGCCAGCTCCAGGATCCCACAGAGACCAGCATAAAGGACAGTGATGAAAATGAACCATAAAAGAAACTCATGAGGTCAAGCCACTGCGTGCATTTATTCTACCCAAGATTCAACGCTTGGTAGCAGGGAGCTGTAAGACCTTCTCCAGTGATTGGGTTGGGAAAGGCAACTCCTAACATCTATATTCTGACTTGAACTAGAAAAATAAAGCTATCTTTCCAGAATTATTGACCAGCAAACCTATTTCACTAGATTTCACACAACCAGGATTTATTTTTTTCTCCCATCTGCCTCTCTGGGTCCTGAGAGGTATTCTCAATTATACAGAGAAAACAGACGCCTTGATTTCTCCATGTGGCACAGTCCTGGACGATTACATGGAAAAATGCCCCAGTTGGGATTTTCAGAAGCATTAGCTTAATCCTCCTCCCACAAAAACCACTGGTAAAAACACCCATGAATCTGCAGTTGGAAGAAAAGAGGACAGTGCTAAACACTCTCAAAAACATTACTATTGTCACATGTGGACATGAACTAATCTTATTAGAGAAAAATGCTCCTCTGAATATCAGATAGATTCTATTTTCTCCAAATGAATAAAGATTAATCCACAGCAAAAATTCGTCTTAAAGGAGGTTTTCTCAAGGCAAATTAAGGGAAAGGATTTTTAGGTAGCATATTGGAAAAAACCACAAACTAGAGCAGACCACCAGGCTGCTTGGAAGAGCAAAAGTTTACTTTGTAAAACCAAACTTTGCAACCTTAATTTTGTTAACATGAGAGTATCCTCTAATTTTATCTACAGCTACCACCTTCTCCAAGTTACAATTGCCAAAAAAGGTCAAAATATCTTAATGCTACATTCCACCAAGTCACTAAATGGAACAGAAGTCATATTACTGTAATTCATAATTCAGAACTCAAATTTCATAAGACAACATACGAAATGTCATTTTAACCACACTAATTCCTTCACAGTTAACATGAGTGGGTGTTGGTGCAATCCAAGCTGAAAAAAGCCATCTAATTTCAGCAAGTATACCACAAGCCAACTTGGCAACCCTCCATGTGGATCAGACAAATGTCTGCTCTGTTGAAGCTGAAGGCACAGTGATAATTATCATAGCTGATACTGCATCAGTGGTAATGACAGTGTGGTTTGTAAATATGAAACAAACTAGGATTCTCTAGTTCACAAAAAGGGATTTGGTACAGCTGTGGGAACCTGCCATAAACCTGACAGATCTGAATGCGGCCCTTGATCCAAACTAGGGCACGTTCCTCTGTAACTGGGAAGTCATTCAATAGCTGCAGTGCACATTTAATTATCACACTTTTTGGGTGGGTGTTGGTAGAAGCCAGACAAACATATAATATGACAATTATAAGACAATCACATCTACCAGAAGGGAGAAGCAGCCAGTGCCACCACTCCTACTGAAAATGGAGATGCTGTGACCATTTTTCACTTTGCTCAGTACCTTGCTATTGGGGTCATGTAGCTCACCAGGAAGCAGCCAGCTCTTTCCAGAATAATTAAGCATGCTCAGTTAAAGCTCCCTAAGGCATTTAGCCAGCAAAAAAACCCTCTCAAATGATGATATCAAGGAAAGAGAGAAAGGATACTTTCTCATTTAATTAGACAGCAGAAGTCATAATGGCTGAAATAGGTAGGTATTTCCCAGCTCAGAACTGCAGCCACACAAGATAGATCAGAAACCTAAGCTTTGATTCCTGCCCTGTCCCTCCAGTGGCAGCCGAGGCCAGAAGGGAATAGTGGTTTTGCAGAGGTTTTTGGCTCACAGAGCCCTTCTGACACACCACAAAGCAACGCTCACGTGCAGAAAACGAGATGGCTCTGAAGGACTTGCAGGTGACTGAGCAGCCCTCCAAACCAATGGGAGGCTGGGCATGCCCTCACCAAAAGCCAGAGGATAAAAAATAGCTTAAAATCCCTCATCTGTGGGATCTTAGCATGGACCAGAGGGTTTTCCCCAGAGCCATCTCAGATTTACTTACACACCCTGCCTTGTGCTTTAACTCCACAATGAGAATGCTACTCTACTTCTGTATTAATGAATATTTATAAAGCACTTGGAGATTCTTCATGAGAGGTGAGCTTGGCATTTAAGGCAATAAATATTACGAAATTTCCTTTCCAGCTACTAAGCAATATCCAGTCATTAGGAAAGATTCCTGATAAATAGATACTGGCTTCAATAAAATGTGTTTGAACAAGTTCTCCACTGGAAAAAACCCAAGATTAACGGAACATTTTCAATTACTTCAAAATAATGTGATGTGGAAACACAAAAGCTATTTCCTATGTTTAATTGTCCCCCTCCCTAATTTATGCTATCTCACTAAAATGCTAACAATCACTTAAAACCATGTGTTTTCACTTTCCCTCAGACCATCTTTTTCCATTACAGAAGTCTTGAGCTCTTTCACTCACCAAAAACCTTACACAGGGGCAGAGGAGAGCCAAACTAAACTTGACATTTCATCCACTCTTTTTTTCATTTATTGGCCTTGCCCACATAGGATTCATCTCATCTCATCCCACACTTCTCTCCACTCATTGCAGATGCAGGATTACCTGGAGAGCAGCTGACTTACTCTAGAGACTGGATTGGGGCTTCCCTGCTCCATTGTCTCTCCACTGCTTTTTTGTTAGAGAACACAATGAACTCCTAGTCATGAGCATTTTATTCAGCTACACAGCTGTAACTGAATTATCAGGTGGCTGTCAGCATCCACAATAAGAAAAACAGGAGTATAATAGAAATCCTTATTGCTAGTCCTTAGAAGAAACAAGTAAATAGATTTGTGTATCTGGAGTAGTGGTGGATATTTGTATATGAAAACTACTTGGATTTTAAAATAAGAGATGAATTTCATATTTCTGTCAGATTGTATGAAGATAATAATCTTTATTATTTTATTATAATTATAGGTCCAGGTATATCAGATATAGGTATATCAGAAATATTATCTCTTGAACTTATGAGTCTCCTCTTTGATGACAGTTTTACCACCTATTTCATTAGCTGTCTGGCAAGTCAGTTTTGTAAAGATAAAGCAAAAGTGAGACCAATTTGCTGGGAGACAAACTCCAGACTGGACTGGTTGGTTTGCACTATTCTGTCACTGTTAATGGAGTTCAGCTCTACTACTTATGACAAAACCCTCTGGTATGTAAAATGCTTACTTTACTGCCATATCATTTTTTGTAATAAAACCAAAGAGGTACCTGCTATGCACCTCCCCTTATAGAGACTGCCAACACCCACGGGGTTCATGCAGGCTCCAAAAATCATCCAACAACTGCTAAACAAAGCAGTTCCCATCCCCTCTCCAGTTCATCTCTGGAGTGGTCTGTGCTCAGCCTTGTACCATATAAAAGTAGCTTTAAATTCAAGATAAATTAGCCCACATGGAGTTCAGTGCTAGCATGGCTGAACTGCTCTGGGGAAGGCAGGTTACCTTATTGGCACACTGGTAAGAGCCGAAGCTGTGTCTCCTTTACTCTTACAAGAATAGGTAAAACAACAGATGTATTTTTAACGCCCACACACGATTTCTCCCTTACAACCATTATTCCACATTGAAATGCAGTCTTGCTTTCATTAGGAAAGAGATAGCTTCTAACTGAAGTTGCTATATCTGGAATGAAAACGTATGTATCATATGGCAGCCTCATTTTATTTCATTCACATCACACTGGAGCACCTACTTTTCCTCCTCCTGGTTCTTGAAGTGTAAGAGAGAGTTGTTGTTTGTGTATAGCATGCACATTAGCACAGATAAACTGCTCACTGAGTGTAACGATTAATGATTGAATAGTGCAGTTGTTGCAAAAATAAGTCATGCAGTGAAGAGAGATCTGAAGATTATATCTAACACCAGGGGATGGCTTATTAATCTTACTTCTTGAAGAATTCGTGAGTAAATCATTCTCCTTTATTAATGATATTTCACTTTGCTCCATGAGACATCTTTTATACATCCAGAAGGGCAATTATCTGTTTAGGCCAGGAAACAATATTAGTTACAGACGGTGTTTGAATGTTTGATCTAAGTCACTTCAATAAATGAGGGGAAAAAGAGTGAAGCACACTCCAAAGACTACCCCAAACAGGACTGCATTTCCAGGCAGGTTGCTTTGGTTCCCCTCCACCTGGAAATGACAAATTATGTGCCTTTTTGAGTCTCAATTAATGTGGAGCTTGCATACTCTAACAATGATATAACAACTCAAGGAAAACTACATTACTTTTATGTCTTCTGTGTCTGAAGGAATTCTATTATATGTGAGGTGCTTAAACATGTCTGAAATGGTTTATTAATATAAAAGTCTTTCAAAGAGAGATCTTAAATTCTTGATCACAATGAGATATTGAAGACAGAAAGTAGAGTTTATAATTTAAAAATTAAAAAATCCTCTTCTTGGTTCGAAACTCTCCTTTTTTCTAGCTGTCCATCATCTGCTACCCACAAAAACATTGGAAGATTTAAGGAGGGAACACAGACACCTGTTTAATAGTAGTATTCCAAGAACCATAACATAAAAAATACACAATGTTAATATAAATCTATAAATAATCTCCAAAAGGACATTCATTAATAAGTTTTAAATACCTTGGGTATGAAAATCAGAAATTTATAGTAATAGAAATTGCATTAGATAATATGAATTGATCACAGAAGTGCTTTGCAGTTTCACAAAACTTTGACAAATATCTTACCATGGATTTCAAAATATTACTAAGCTGAGTCATAGCTACCCTTTAGATTAATGGATCAATTAAATGCAACAGTCTATTGGACAGGTAATTAATTAATGAAAGGCAGCATGATCTAGTAAATAGAAACATAAGGAGACCCAAGAAATATGCGGAAGTTGTACTTTATTTTTCAAGTATGGATTAAGGCTAAAGATAATCTGCAGGGAGGAGTCTGCAGAGATGCTCTTGCAGGTGAGGGCATTTCACAAAGACACTGCAGTCTCTGATATTTGATAGGGACACCTGGTTTACCAAGTGTTGTGTGGAGAGCTGCACTTTCACCAAATGCCCCTGTGTGTAACTGGTGAATTTGAGCTGCTCGTTTGGATGTCACAGGTTCTGCTGCTGCCAGTCTGGTCAGCTCAAAGCTGGAAAACGGTATTTAGAGCAAAAGAACCAGAGCTCTGCCTTGTAAAGAAATCATAAATGAACCTGCACTGAGGGATCTGTTTGGGTTTTGGAAACATGAACATCCTTCCAGACTATGTTTGAAATCTTTTACTTAAACTTCTTTAATTTAAAAAAAATAATAATAACTGGAAAATCTGGTAAAATACTAGTTTAATAAGGTACCTATATTGAAAGGGGGAAAAAAAAGCATTCAGCAACAGTCCCATTTTCAGAATGAACAATCTCTGGTAAAGTGGCAATTTTTTTGACAGTACCAATCTGCCTGACCATGAGAGTACACTTTCATCATTAAAAAATGTTTTTGTCTGGAATCTGAAGTTGCTTTATGTTTTTAGTTATAAGTTGCTTGTTGCAAAAAAAAAAAAAAAGAAAAAAGAAAAGAGTGAAGTCATGAAAGAAACAGAACTGATCTAATAAAACTGGTTTAGGATTTTCACTTGAGTACATTCTAGAGATTCCTAATTTTTATTTGGTTGGTACTTTTCTTGTGACTCAAGAAAATAGTGAGCATCCTAACCATATCTTAAAGCCAAAAATATGCTGGTCAAAATATGACTGCACTTCGTATCAAAGATT
This sequence comes from Corvus cornix cornix, assembly GCF_000738735.6. Lineage (NCBI taxonomy): Eukaryota > Metazoa > Chordata > Aves > Passeriformes > Corvidae > Corvus > Corvus cornix. The sequence continues at coordinate 10,120,100 of NC_046341.1, read as the reverse complement.
GGGTCTGACTGCAATGTGGTTTTGGCATCCAGCTTCAGGTCCTATATATTTTATTTGCATTTTCAAGCTCATTTGACCAAAATGACACAAGAGCCCCTTTCCCCTAAATACCCAAGGCACATTAAGATTCTATTTCACTGGTTCATTTCAAATCCAAATTTTACGTTACCTGATAATCATTACACTACTGACACAAGCCATACCTGTTTGTCCACATAGCATTCAAAATTGGAGAAATGGGGTTTATTAAAAGCCATCCTTTCACATTCCTTGGTATAAAAAGGTATGTTGAAGCTTTTGGGCTTCTATGAGTCTATCCCACTGAAGTTTATAAAATAAAGGTTTGGCCTGCAGTGCAGTTATCCATTACAAAGAGACCATAGTCTATTACCTGAACTTGATCTTTCCCACCACTCAGCTCCACATCACAGCACCAGGTTTAGCATCTGCCCGTTATGCAGAAAAGCCTCAACACAAAAGTCAGATCCAAACCCACATTTCTAGAGCACAAGAATCTGTGCAGGAGCTACAACATTGCCCTGGATTTGCTGACAGTAGTTTTAAAGAACAAAGGTAAAAAAACGAAGCCGTGTGTTTGAAAACAGAATTACATATTTTCATTGGAACTACCTCCAGCCTCATGCAGGCCTCAGTGACTAGAAAACCAGGTCCCAAAGTGATTAGAAAAGGAGAATAAACGTTAATAATATTGATTCTTCTCTGAGAATTCCCTGCAGTCCTGCTCAGGGAACCAAGGTAGTGAACGGCAGCAAAGAATCCAGATTTTCCAGCAGGTGCCTAGGTAATAGTTGAGAAGCAAGCAAATATGTGATCTTTTTAGGGACAAGCATAAACCCCATCTGCTGTGTGAACCAATGTCTCATCCTGCTAATCTGGAATGTAAGCAGATCTGTTCAGATTCTCAAGCCTGACCTGCTTCTGAGAAGAGAATTATTCAAATAGGTTACACCAAAATAATCAGCAGTTAAAAACTAACATCAGTAGATAGTGACTCTATCAGCATTTTTTTCTTGCTGTATTTTTTTCCTTAAGTAATTAAAAAGTGTCTCTGAAAGAGCAGTATGTACAGTATGTCATAAAGTCTCTCTGAACTACCTATATTTACCCCTGAAAGTGAATTCTTTATAAGACCTAGGATATCAAAGAAACGAGGGATCAAAGTAGTTTTAATAAGCAACCCAGTGTTTGTAGAACCTGCACTTTCATGTATCATGTTTTGTTCAAGTTCTTAATTTCAGTTCCTCACCACAGAAGGCACTTAAGATAACTATCTATAACCATATTGTCATGTTGAATCCTTTGATTATTTAACATGTACACCTTAGTGAAACAAAAATGCCTTTTTTTCCCCATAATATTTGGACTTCATTGTATTTTCTCACATGAAACATAGATTTGATTCGTTTGATAGTTGGATCATATAGTAGCATCATTTTCTTTAGTATTTCTATTTATAAATTAGTAAAGTTCAATGTAGCACAGTTTTATCTATTCCCATACACGGATGTGATCTATAACACCTTGATCTTTTATAAATTTCAAAATAAACACGTAACAAAAGATTGTAAGATCTACAGAAAAAGGTAACTGGGCCTTAAAAGAGAAACCAGAGGTTCCCCAGTGAACACCAGTATGCTCTATAACAAAGTAAAATAGTTTCTCACCCTCTTACTTGAAATTAGAGCTCTGCTATGTTTACAAATTGTTTTGTGGTGAAAACAAATGACTTAAAAACCCCAAAATTCCCATATATGTTTGATCTATAGTCATAATAAAATTGTCAGTAAAGACTGAGAACTATTACACTCTTGCTTAGAAGCACAGATTGAAAGATGAAGGAACTAAAAGATCAGACTATGCAAAAAGCAATAATGCCAAATGGATCTGGTAGCTACTCCAACACCACATCTGGATATACATTTTTTTATTTTGCTCTGAAAATTACTCTACTGTTTTCTTGGAATCTGAATGAGCAATAAGTTAAAAACCTTAACAGTAGCATACTAAAATATAAGCAGGCAGGTTTATTTTCTCCTCTTTTTTCTCCTTTCTAAGTATTACAGTAGGATCCACAGGCCTAAAGAGGGAAGACTGTTCACAGAAGATACACAAGATTAATTCCAACCCTTATGGGAAGTAAAAGCCTGGAGTATGAGCACCTAGGTGACAGTTTAAAGGATCCCTTACAATAAGGGAGGGTGTTTCCTCAGCTTTCACCAGGGTGACTCCAGCTACTTAGCTCTCATTCAGAGAAGAGCACTGGAATGGTTTTCTGGACATTTCAGATACAAATGCCTTCCTTCAGCCTTTTTGAATACCTTGTAAAACAAGGAACCTCAACCCCAGCACCACAGTAAGTACAGTAGCACTAGCATCAAGGTATCTCAAGAAAACATTGTTAATAGAAACAAAAATGTGGTATTTGGGCTAATATATAAAGACGATGACATTTCGCACTTCTGTTTTATCACACTTGGTGCTCACCCAACCCACCCCAAAATAGGGATCTTCCTAAATAGGATGGCTCTCAAATCTAGTGGAGCCTTCAAAATGAAACAAAACCTTGTACTGGAACAGCAATCAGTGCTAACAATCTCAGACTACCTTTCCACAATTCAGATGACAAAAACATGCTGGTTCCAAATCTTCAGCTCTGGTTCCCTGCAATTCCACAAAGGAGTGAGGGTGGTGTATGAGGGAGGGTAACTGGTCAACACAGCTCACTTGGCTTCTGTACATAGGAAATAACTTCAGGGGGAAGTTCCAAAAGAGGAATTTAATTCCCTGACAATAAAGGCAAGAGATTTCCCTGTGTTTCTTATCTTTTAGACCAGACCTAAATCAGGCTGTCATGTAATCAATGGACTATGATAGCCTGATTATCATGTAGGATAAGTGATATCTATTAGAAAAAATTGATCCTGACATAACTCAGAAAAGGCAGCAGCTTAAAGCTAGAGGCCACAGGTCCTGGACTGGCCTTTGTACATATTTAATGGCTGTCATTTTCCTGGAGGTGCCTGAAAACAGCAAAACTCAAGGTAAATCTATATTGATTGAATAATCCTTGTCATCTGTTAGGACTAACAAAGCTGTCATAGTACAGCCACAAGCAAACAGATTTTATTTGATAACTTTCTTTCCATTTCACCATAGAAGCACAAGTACTAGAGTTTCAAGGGAGCCCCTTCATGTTTGGTCTGCTTTCACTCAGGTAATTCCCCAGTGGAGGCCCCTGTTTTCAGTGGCTGATTAACTGCCACGTACTTAATTAAACCTGCAGCATCAGAATTACAGTTTATGAAAGAATCAGAAGCTGGCTGCCAGCGAACCCCCAATTCTGCAGGGCTTGTGCTATATTAGGAGCTGAGCCTGAATGATTATGGCTTGGAGCTTGATAAAGATTGTAGGGGTGGGTGTGCTTGAGGCTGTCCCTTGTGACAGCATCTCCCTTTATGAATACAGAAAAATTCATCAAACAGAAATCATTAAATGGAGCAGATGGGGTTTGCTGTGTGGCTGAGGCATAAAGCGCCTGGAGATGACGAGCACTGTACAAGGCGGCCGGGCAGATCAAAACGACAGTGCCGGGGAAGGTGGGCAGTGCAGGACCCTTTGCTGTTGTTGTCCTCTCCATGCACAACTTGCTTTTGTAGAGGTCAGAAACGTGTTCCCCCCAGTCACACTCCCCTTCAGTCTCCCCTGAACCTCACCTGCTTCCTGTCTGCATCTGCCTTATGAAACCCTTGCAAAATGACTGGGAAAAAGCAGTGTTGGGTAGAAGAAAAACTCCCCAGTTCCTTAATTCCCTTATTCCATACTCTAATAATATTTAATACAATATGACAGTTGTTTGTGTTTTCATTGAATCCTTTTTAAATAGGTCAAACTTTTATTCTATTTTTAAAAGCTAGAAACTACTTCTCTTCCCATGAGATTCAGGTGCCAGCACCTCAACACAGAACTGTATATGGACAGATTTGAGCTGTATTTCGTTTCTTGAGGCCAATCCAACCTCTCTTGAAATAGAAGCACAAATGCAGGCATCCAAGCACTCCCAGAGAGGGTTATAAGAGATGCACATCCCACATGGGCCTTGTCCTGCCTCTAGGTGTGAATTTCACCCTCACAGATTTTAGAAACACTGTTCTATTTTCAATAGAAAATTCTGCCCCCTAAGCCTACAGAGAGCACCTCAGTGTAAATGCCTGTTTATTCACCTCAAGCACATTTATCTCAACTGATTTTTTACCTTTCATTAAAGGATGTATCTTCTGCCCTCAAAGCACACGGAAAGAAAACCATTTAACAGGGAGCATAAAGTGGCAAATTTGGAGTCTCAGAATGAAAACTGGCAAAGGTAGTTTTTTGTTTCATTGCAATGGTGAAATGTTGATTATGTTAACCTTCCCTGCAAGCTACAGATGTTTCAGTTTTGCTTCATCTTCACCTACCAGAGCTCTTTTTGAATTTAAAAGAGCAGTAATTTTGGTTTATATTTCATCCTTATAGGCTGCCATAAAATCTATCAGTCTTAATGATCCTGTTAATTTTCTTTGATTTTTAGCACCATTTTCACAGGTTTCTGTTCAAAAGCATACATATGCTCTTTCAATGCAATCATCTCACAAATATTATTTCTATGAAAAGCTGACCCATAGCTGTAATAATGCCACTCAGGAATCTGGGAAGTTAACTTCACACATATCAACATTTCTAGAAAGAAAATACAAAGTAAATAGCACCCTAGAAATTTTCTCCAGAAACAGGGTCTGTAGATCCTACATGCTCTTAGAAACACTGGTGGCTTGGATTTTTTATGGTTGAAAACCATCAGAAAGGACTCTGAGGTTTTTCCCTGTATAATTCTCTCACCTGAGAAAGCAGTAACTTGGAATACAACCATTCCCTGCTGCTTAAACATGAGAGTGTCTCAGCCAAACTTTTCCACAGGAAGAATACAAAACAACAAAATGAGGCTTTAGATGAGCCAGACAAGTGCTCATGGTGCCATTGCTCCCTCCTTTTACCATATAAAATATATCTCTCCTTAAGCATGTATGGATTAACTGATCTCAGGTTAGTGCAAATTGGAAATAACTCCTTTGATCTCAATTAATGCAAATGATGTGGGAATCCTGCTGCCACTGTACCCATGTTCCTGTATGTCAGCATCCCATATTAACCAACCTCCTCCTTGAGTCCCTTTGACAGCCCTGCAGACACCCCACACTGCACAGCCTTCACTTGAAGCTTATTAGATTTCTAAATATCAATTATAAGAAAAGAAAGAAAAATACTAAAAAAAATAATATCCCATATTCTGCGACCTTTGCAGGTACCAGGGATAGCAGATGGCACCTCTATGTGTTTTAACACAGCCCCTTTACACAAGAAGCCTTTCATAAGGAGATTCTCAGACAACTGAAGTAGCAGAGCTTGGTTCTCTCCTAAGGAAAAAAAAGAAGTTTGACATGCTTGGGCATTAACTCTGTGTGGATCTCATTTGAACCACCTTTAGATCAAAGCGCAGGTTTTTCCTGGTTATGCTTAAAAAAAACCCACTTACTTTCTGGTTTCAAAAGGAAAAGATCTGCTGACTTAGACATCAATAGCTAGCTTAAAACTCAGTGAATAGCACTATTAACTGTTTTATTTTTTATATTTTATTGGGCCACTTGTTCCATTCCCACATCCAAATGCTTGGAGCTCTTTGTAAGCAGCCAGAGGAGAGGAAATGCAGCAAAACCTTACCCATCTCAGAAACACCATCTCATTAAGACATTGCTGCTGTACAAACTGACTTCATGTGCCCTCATTCATTCGGTTATAACATGGTGCCAATTTTTTTATATTCTCAGCTGGAAAAAGGGAATGGTCCTACCACAGTAAATACTGCTTCTCTCCCCCCTCCTAGTTTCTCTGGTCTCCTGATGGACCCTACTGATGTTAATGTAACGTACCTGCCAGGAGGATTAAGCCTAGATTGCCTACAATCTGTTTTACAGTACTAATGTGAGATACAATGAGATTGGCTAAAGAAAACAATAATTACCTGACACATCAGTTTTCCTAACACAATCGTTTACATTCTTCTTAAATTAAAAAAAAAGAAAAAAAAAAGTAGGAAAATATTCTTCCTTTTTAACTAATGCAGCCCCAATCTCTTTCTGAGCTTTCAAAGTATGTACTTTTTTTTGTAAATATGCCAAAGTCAAGGCCTGTACAGCATGTGATCTATAATAAACTTCAAAAGAACACCTTTGACATTTTAGATAACTTGCAAATGATGATGCAGAAAGATCTTTTGCCACTACAAAGAAAGAACAAAAGAATCAACATGAAAGAGAAATCAATAAACATATGGCAATTAATAAAACATTTTCTATGAATACCCTACAAAGAGTTTTACAACAGTATAAAAATCCAACAGTTGTTTCAATGTGGATTTAAAAAGTATCAGCTGTTATATTAAGATATTCTTTTTAAGCAACAAAATGTACGTAAAATAACGGATATGGATTTTGTTGTAAATCCATCAGTTGCAGTGTTATGGATCAACTGGGAATTTTTTTAAGGTGACCCAACAAATTCTGTAATGAAACCATTCATTTTTCAAAGAATAAAAACAATAGCTGGAATCAGAAGCATTTGTTTGTTGACGTATGGTTCAACTCAGCAAGTTTGGCCAGTTTTAGTGGCTTAAAAAAAAATAATCATGTTCTGGTTTTTTTTAAATGCATCTATTGATTTTCTTTATAAGCAACATTACACTAACCATTAGGATGGACATTACAATATCTTCATTGTAACCTACGAGCAATAATTTATCATCATCATAAAGACAGATCTACTTGCACAATGCTAACCTACCATCTTCCTTTTCATCAGGGAACAGTTCCAGTTCCATAAATATTGTCAATAAACCTTGTAAAGTCTGAGCAACCCAGGAGATAGCTTATACAGGGATGTGCTCCCCATACTTAATTAAACACCCCGACAGTCTGCTCGGTCTGTCCATTCTGGTCTCCACAAAGATGTGGGTCTATTCTGGTGGTTTGTCTGCATTCATATATTCTAATTCTTTATTATGGCAATGATATCTAAACAAAAGTCTTTAACTTCAGCATCAAACCAAGACATTTATCTATTCACATGTTGGAAGCCCAGTTTGCCTATGTTGTTAGAAAACTCAAAAACGGGAAAACTGTTTATGAGTTTGTTCTGCCTTGCTTCCAGACAGAAGAGTGAAAGTTCATTTTTGAGCCAGGCAGACAATTCATTTCACTGCCACCTATACAAAAATTTTGCCTGGAAGAGCCCAGAGAAATTCTGTTTCATTACATGGTTTTTAATGGGGCTTTCTACCAACCCTAGAAAATAAATCGATAAAATAGCAAAAGAATGTGCATGCAGAAAATTCAAAGTGCCACAAAGGAAAGGCTCTGCATTTCCTGGTGTAGTCCCGATATTCTGTGTGTGCAGGGGTGGGGAGAGTTAGCAATATTATGTTTTATGGTTTGATTGGTTTCCTTCATTGTCAGCTATGCAAAGGTTGCACAGGAGATGGGTGGCTTACTTTAGTATATTTATCAAGGCCATCGTAGATTATGTTCATATTTTCAGAACAGAACAAAGCACCTATTTTGAGGATGTGAGCAGAAGTAAAAAGCCAGAAGTGCCCTGGTTAGTGTAGTTCAGGTAAACCAGAATAAATTTTTTTCTATGCCCTGCATTAGGCTAAAGAGAAGCTATTTTTCATAATTAGTGTTTTGAAACCTTCTCCTGAGTGATAATTTACAGGTGATCAATTCAATCTTCCAAGAAATAATGCATTGAGCTCCTTTCAGTTTTTTCAAGTGAGGCTTCGAGCACATTTGGCTTTCCACAACTGTTATCTTTGCTCTTCAAGCACTGATGACTGGGGGGAGCCCAGCTCAAGAAGCAACACACACTGTCAGCCTGAAACTTAGTGTTAAATCCTCATCTCAATGAGTCAGGCAGGACGAACAGTGGCCCAAAGAACTTCTAGAAAACTGACAAATTAATCACGCATATAATTGCTTCTTGACTTTTGCTCCTGCTGTGACAGTACTTAATAATAACCTCAAAGGTTTGTGTTGGAACACACACATCATTTAAACGACTCCAGGATGACACACTGCAATAACATTATTAATTCTTGCAGGCCCACTCTCCAGCATTTCCAAAAGTTTCAAAATAAAATGGCTTAAAAGCCAGTAAGAGGAAGCGTGTGTCAGGTTAGTTTTGCTAATTAGAACTTGAGGCTCATTGTAACACAGCTACGAACTTGTTTGATAGCTCCTTGAAGGCAGATGATTCAAATAATCATGTGAGCCAGTTTCTATAACTGCTTTCATGTCAAATTACTGAGCAGTTCTCTCAAATAGGAGCCATGAATGGAAAGCATCTATATTTTGGTTCATTTGATAATTAAAGACAAATTGAGAATTAAAGACAATGAATACAAAAAGACTATCCCTCCACATACTGTTTGAAAAAAGGAACTGGCACTTAGCATCCTATCAGGAGTCTACTCCAAAGCACTGAACTCAATGGGAAGTGTCTTTCAACAAGGCAGTGCTTTGGATAAAGCCAAATAAGAAAATTATTTGTATGGAAAATGCTTCAGATCTCTAGAATGATTCAGTGCTCAGAAAACCAACCACACTTATTAAATATAGACCACAAGATAAACTGTTTCATTAGTCTCAACTGGAAGAGATTATCTCACAATCCCCCTGCTGACGAGACTCAGGTTCATTATCATAAAATACTTCTTATTTTAAGAAAAGCTCATAATATATACTTTGGTGTTGTTAGACAATTTTCATATCAGAAATTAAGTTTTAGCAGCTTGCATACAAAAATGGACTATTTTAAAAATTAATGCATACCCCCCTCCCCATTCAAGTTTTGGAAAAGCCAAAATTCCCAATGAAGCCGAGTAAAATTAAGTGAGTGGTATGATCCCACAGGCAAATAAAGAAAAAAAGCATATTTAGCAAATGTTAAAATAGATGACACTTGAAAATAAAAATCTGACAGTTTCAAGGTAACTTGTTCTCATTTTAGCATACATCTAAATGGAAAATAAGGATTAAACAAGAGCTGTGTACCTCCCCAAAAGTAATATACTTTGCTTTGAATCAAATAAAATTCCTGGCTTGACCTTAAACCATATTTTTAATTCTAGAAAGAACTCCTCAGTGAGCACTGTGGGTCATGGGAGCCTGTGGATTTGTGTGCGGCAGCTCTGTGCAGCCTGCTCGCTACAGAGACCAGGGCACCTGTGCTTTGAAGAAAGCTGTATTAGAGGTGTTAACAAAGCATCAGTGCTTCCCAAGAAGAATACATATACCTGCCAAAATTAAATAATATTATTTTCAAAGTAATGAAAACTAGACATCCTTAGCTGGCAGAGAATTATTTGGTTTTCTTCTTTTATTTTATTTATTCTTCACTCCTGTATCTTAGTTTAGATCTTTCAGCTTTACTTACAGCTACCAGATTAAGCTGGAGAATTTATCACAATTATTCAACTCCCTGCTCTTTGCAGTGAAGCAGGTAGCCAGGAAATCTTTACATGAAAAAAAAATTATCAAAGAATTCTTGACTTGATTTAGAAACAGAATCTAATCACAGATATTGGCTAAGTTAGCACTCTAAAAACCTTTCATTTATTAAGCTGCATATATTTGGAGAGTTCACTGTGGCAAACACTGGGCTTTGGGGACTACTATAGATAACTGTGTTTTGTGCTGTCAGAGGGTTACAGGAGCTCTGCCAACAGTTCAATACCAGGGGCGTGGCCATGCCTTGACTGGCCTTTGCTTTTCCTAGGACAGTCAGAAGCAAACCACAATTCCAAAAACCAAGGGGCAATTCCAAAAACTGTATTCATCCAACCAGTTCTCAGATTTCAAACATACTGAAGAGCACTGGCATTCAGAAAAGGAAACTAATACTATAACTTTTTTTCCTTCTAGAAAGTCCTCTGGTTCTTAAGAACAAATTAATTTTCTGTCTGAAATTCAGTTTAAGCAAATTATTAAGCATAAATCAGTCCTTCTTTGCTTTTCAAGGCATGCATTAACTTCTTTTCTGAATTAAACATCAATAAAAAGGCATGTCATTAGTGTTTATTCTGAATGGTATTTTTTAATATAATTTCATCGACTCTCAAGTACGTCCAAATTCTAATATGATTTCCATCCCTCTGTCATGTTAATTTCTCCAGTGCCGTCCATCTAAGCCATTATATAACAGAATTATAAATAATCTTCTAATATCCACTTCACAACTCTTTAATTGATAGTACTCACCAGAGCACATTATGCAGGTGCTTGCTTTATTTCTGATGGATAAAATAAAACAGTTTAAAACAAGTTTCATCTGTTCTTTATCAGACACTTCCTAGCCATAACCAAGGCTTACATTGCTGGTACCTTCTCTGCATAATGCACCAAAGAGAAAATATCAACTGGCAACAATTAAACCAGGAGATAAGGGAAACAACAGCAGTAAATACTCTTCAAGAAGGATGTGTATACGTAGCAAAGAGACCAGATGTAAACCTTTTTAAAAAATTCTGAAGTATAAAATATCTTTGATCAAGTTCTTTTGGTTTATTGTTTAATAACAAAAAAAAGTAACAATCAAACCTTCTGTTGCCAAAATCTTAATACTACATACAGTATATTCTAGAAGATTAAACACATAGGGAAAAACATACACCTAAATTACTCTTGTCCAATCTATGCAAGCCTGACCTTTACATCAGTATCACTGGCACATCTAAATGGAAGTCCCTATTGGAAACTACCTTTTTCTTAGACTTCTGCAAAACAAAAGGAGCATCTTTCTATCAAGTACTGTAGAAGGAAAAAACCCAATGCTATTGCCAACTTTGATGTAAATTTTCCAAGTCTGGATTCTGATTCTTGGCAAACACAATTAAAGAGTTTAAAGCAAGTTTGAAACTTCCTGCTGCCATGGGAGGCCCTGAATCAAAACCTAGTAAGTACATGTTGTATTTATGTGGCCCATGTACAGAATCTCAACTAACTTTTGTTGCTTCTAAACTTGTCAGTTGTCCACCTGAAATATTTAGACACTATCAGCACAGTTTATCCCCTGGTTAACCCTGTGTTTTCCATTGGCCATTGTTGTTAAGAAATCTATAACTCATAGGAACTGAAATTTCAATACAATACTTAGAGGAGCATTTTAACGAATACATTAAATGCATAACGAGGCAGTTACATGATGCAAATTCCCTGGCTATTGGTAAGCAGATGCAAGGGAAGTATCTGCTGAGCTCTGACATACCAGAATTAATTTTTTCTTGTTCCATAGATGCATCAGCAATCTTCAGCTGGATGTGGTGTATCCTGCAACGTTTAAGACACGCAAGAGAAGTCACCAACTACTTCCAGTCTCTGTTTTGGTTACTGAAGTTTCTCATTTCAACTCATCCCTCTCCTACAGGCTACACAAAGCACTGGAGTAACACCTTCTCACAGCTGGCTGTATTAGACATGCACCTTTTAAAAGCTGCTTTTATTTGCTGTTTTAGATTTGTTTCATCAAGTTGAAGCCTTTTGTCTACACCTTTGAAGCTCTGCTGCATATCACTGATCATTTGCATCCCTCCCCAAACTCTTTTGAATTACAACATTTCCTACCTGGTTTCCTATTTTTATTGCACCCCTGTGATGTTCACCTCTTAAAACCAACTGATGACTTTGTAACTGTCTGGCTCAAGGGAAAACACACACTGGCACTAAGGACACCTTGTTCACAAGTGAAGAGAGCTGGGAGTGAGATGATGAGACTTGGAGTTGACAGCATAGAAAAGGTGGGGGAGCTGTGGGTCTGGAGGACAAGGAGCAAGGTTTGGACACAGCCCTTGCTGGGGCAGGGGCAGGTCTACAGCAATTTGCCTGGAGCGCAGGAAATCAAGAGACTGGGAAAACTGACCTGAACAATTCTACACATAAAAGGATAAAAAGACCAACCATGGGCTGGGAACAACAGGCATGAGGAGACTGACTGGAGGAAATGTGGGGAGGGACGCCCTACTTTCATATGCTGAACCAGATTTCCCATCCTTGGGCACTGGCACATGCTGTTTCTCATCTGCACTTGCAGTTTGTGGCTGCTAGACTAGTAAAGCAACTCTGTTCCTTTTCAGGAGACACACTTATAGGAAACTCTCACAGGCAGAGACACTAGAAGAGGTGGTGCTTGGAAAACTGAGAACCTTTGCTTCCAATTACTGGAATATGCAAGTTTCCAACCAGTCGGTGGGAGTGCAGCACACTCATACAGGGACCTTCAGCAGGATTAGCTGTGCCTTCCCTTGAATTTGGTCCTTGTTCCTTTTTTCTTTTCATTGCACTCTCTTAGAAATGCAAAGTCAGTCATGGGAGAGGTTTCCACAAGTAGGTTTGTTCACAAACTTGGTCTTCAAGAAGCAAAGAATGAAGGAAAGCTGGTTTTCTACCATTTCAGACAGCATTAGGCCCAGCAGCAGTATATTTCCATCCGTCATGACACCACACCACTCATCAGAAAGAAAGTGTCGCTACGATTTAAAAGATGTGTAGATGTGGCACTTAGGGACATGGTTTAGTGGTGGACTTGGCTGTGCTGGGTTAATGATCTTAGAGGTCTTTTCCACTCTAAATGTTTCTTTGTCATCAATACAGCCCAAGACTGTTATGCTCTGGCCTCAGTCAGTGTCAGCAGGATGTGACCATATATATTTTCTTCTGCTCTAGGGGTGTATCAGTACGGTAAGCTGGAAATTCTACTAGGAAAAACATAAAATTAAAAAAAAAAAAACCAACACAACAAAAACCAGCAACAACAACAACAAAAAACCTTCAAAGGAAAATGAATGGTTTGATTGATATTTTTTCCTCTGTAAGTCATGGACATTTGTTATGTTCAAACAAACTAAATGTTATAAACCAGTGATAAAAACCCACAGTCCAGAGGGCAGAATTGTGGTTTTTTTTCTTGTCTTTATATTTGAAGAACAGCTTTAATTATTTTCTTCCTATTTCAGCTAAGTCAGATGCTTAAAATTATCAAAATATAGGATTCCCACCATTTTCATTAGCAAATCTTCAGCTTCCAGCTTGCTGTTCTGATTAAAATAAGCTCTTACAAAGTTTTAACTCACTAAATTAAAGAAAATACTTGAGATCTTGACATTATGACAATTTTTTTCTGAGATCTATTTTTTTCCCCCTTAATTGCTAACATACTAATGTTGCAAAATGATATTTCATCGGAACATTACTTCTGAAGTTACTTATTAATGCCAGGATTTTCCCATAGCACTAAACCTAGGCTGCAGTTGTCTCCTTCTTCTCAGTTCTGGCATGACTTTGACCGGTTGAATCCCCAAATATGTATCAGTAATCAAAAGGTATATTTCAGTACAGGAGAACCTGTTTGGAAGAATTCTTCTCATTTCTTCTCCGCTTGTTTTATCTTTGCTTGAGATGTGAATAATTCATAGGCCTCTGTCTGCTTTACAGTCAAACGCATTCTGTCCACCCAAGACTGTTCGACTTTGTGATTTATTATTTAATAATTTGCAGGGCTGCGCTGTTGTAAGGTGAGCATTGTGACTGCTTGCAGAACTGTTACAATCTGGTCTAGTTAGCTGTCCTTTCTTTCCCTCTCTCCAAACAGCAGCAGTTATTGATTTTTTTTACAAACCTCTGCCATGTAATCCCACAGCTGCTGATCTCAAAGCTGTTACTATAAAGTAAAAGTTGGCCCTTCTTCTTGAAAACAAGAAGTCATGTTTTGATTCACTTTTTCTTTCTTTTTTTTTTTATCAATTGTTTCTTTTTTCTCCTTCTTTGTGCCTTAGTCAATGACAATACTCAGGAAGCGCCACTGGCTTCTCTTAAGGATAAAAATGAAAAATGAAAGCCCTTGTGGGAAATACACGCTGATCCTTTCATTACACCTGCAAAAAATGCCTGTCTGAAACTTTTCAACCTTTGAAACTTTTCCAAAGGAAGTTGAGCTATTTCATGTATTATCTTGGCAACAATTACACATAGTGTTGTCTCTCAATAATACAATATTTGTGTTTAAATCCCACTGCAAGTTATCAGTCACACATAATGGTGAAAAGAACTACTCCAAAAAACATAGTGGCTCCTAATTCTTAAAGATTTACTATGCTGCCAAGCTCAGCGATACTAATCAGTGTGCAATTAGGGCCTGATCGATTGGCTTCAACTGACTTTGGATCAGGACTGTAACAGGAACTGAGGGCACAGCAGCAGCAATTGTAGCCCCCAGTGAATTAACTTCTGTACAGCCTATTTTCTACCTGCCAATTAATTAGAGGATTTGCAGCCTTTGAAGACTAAAGCATTGTGGGACAAAACCCAAATTGTTTCTCTTTTACTACTGTGCACGCTCAATAAAACTTCTGTGGAAAAATTCCTACACTGTCTTCTTCCTCTCTAATCCATGCCTTAATTAAAATTGCATTAAAGCATTTAAGTTTATGCCTAAACTGGAAGATAAAACTTTCTGGGCCAGTGTGAGCACTTCAATAACATAGTGACTTCAGCTCAGCACAAGGCTTAGTGTAAACAAGCTGGTGGCCTCATCCTGCATTGGGAGGGAAACCCACTTCCCTGGGGGAGAGTGGAGCTGGTCATTCTCTGACTACATCCCCCAAGACTTGTATAGAAGGCTTGTCCCCCAAGACTTGTATAGAGGACTCGGGACCAGAATTCCTGCATGTTTACAGTAGATATTTGAAGGTATTTAAGTTCAACTGTATCTCAAGTTTCATCTAGAATTACCCTGAACAGAATCTCTTATCTCTAACTACAGTGTTTTACCACTCTACCACCTTGCGCTCTTTGGTTTCTATTTTGGCTGTAATGGCTTATCCTTAGCAATGATTCATCTTCTTGGTAGAAAGGCTTTTGTACCCACATTAAGTCTTGCAAAATTTTCTGCAAATAGATAGATTTGACTCAGCCACATACCTCAAATCAGATAAGTCAAGATAGGCTCATAAATAGAAAATCCCTTACTCTTGGTATACTTTAGGTTTAGATCCTGTAAGACACGCCATAGTTTTACATATATTTTACTTGGCCATGAATGCAAAGACCTGAAAATAAACTCCAACCTACAGAGAGTTGTTGTAACAACCAGGGATCCTTCCCAGAGTAGAGCTGGGTTGCTGCCTTGTGTGCTAGCTGAGGTTTCTGAATTCTTTTTCCTATCAGCTCTGGAGGCATACTGGAGGAAGAAAATATACATCTCTGCAAAGGGAACCTCTGCTGAGAAGAAGAATTTATTTTCCTTTTCTACTTATTCCTGTCTTCCATTATTTATTCAAGCCAGTGCGTAAAAACCATAGTATTTTGGCAATGCCTAATGTTTTACATTAATAGTATCAGAAAATCTTTGTGACAGCAGATACTCACATTGCTAGAATACTTGCACTCTACATATTGCTACTCTACTAGATTTTTTTTTTTTTTTAGAAAAATAGACATTGAAACAAAATCTTGCAGTAATACAGCAAACCTTTCAGCTGAGGAAGAGGTGGATAATTTGACTTTATTCCAAAGTAAAGCCCTAAAAGATGCACCTTCTTCCCTTGTGTATGAAACTGCACACACTTAGCAGTTTTTTCTCCAGCACTTGGGAAATCTGACAGATTTACCTGCTTAAACTATAGATTGTCTTCCACTCTCACCCACCACCCTTCATCACCAGCCCACGGGCTTGATTTTACACCTGGGAAAACCACTACTCAGGAGCTCTTTCCTTTAGACCTCCTAGTCTGAAAGGTCTAATAGCCCAGATAAAGAAGAATACTTAAACTTGCATAATACCTTTAATGACTCCCCGGGGGAAGATGCTGCACAATTTATTTAACTCTTTGTACATAGACTTTCATCATGGGTGCTTATATGTTAAGGACCTCTAATGTGCAAGCCATTAGCACCTTTCACCATAATCTCCTCCCAATGTCCATTTAGATTACAGTAATGGCCACTAGTAATGTAGAGTAATGGCCACCAGCAATGATATCATCATAATGACTTCACTGAACTTGCTCCACAAGCCTCCTTATGCATGGTAATCACATACCCTTGTACGTGGTGCCTTAATGCAATGAAGCATGCAACTTGTCCAGATACTCCAATGCCCACCTTTAAAAGATATGGACCTTCATTGTAATATGGCTACCTCCGTTTTTTTCACTATCTTACCATCAAGAAAGGAAATAGCTTACCCTATTTTCTGAGGCCAAAAAGCCGAAGTAAGCAAATCAAAAATTTAAATACCTGGTGGTTTTAATTTGGGTTTGGGTTTTTTTTTTTCAGACAGGAAATACAACACTGTGGAGGTTAGGGATAGTTTTGATGGCAAAATAACATTACTGAAAAGGAAGAATTTCTGGAGAAGAAGACCTGAGCAGTGGGTCAATTACATTACCAGTTATCTGCTTCTCTACACGACAAATATAAAAGCATACTGTAGACAACATGCTTCTCACTTGCACAGATACACTCACTGATTAAGATAGGTAAGAATTGCCTTTTATGTCCTTTTTCAATGACTTTGGCCCATAAACCAATACTGTACCTTGATGATATCCCTGCTAATAAGCCATTTTTCAGGTGAAGAGCCAGTTGGCAAATTTTCAGTATCATGTGCTTCCCCCCCTTTTTTTCCACACACAGCTTAACTTTGGAAAATTCCAAGCACAGCTTGATCTTTGCAGGGCTTTTTGTCCTTAACAATGTAGGGGGGAAATAGTCAACTCTAACACCACCAGTTTTTATATCCTTTTGCAGAAACGGGGACAGAGCCAATAATACAAAATATCCAAGCATATGCCTTCATGTAAGAATATTGACTGTTTTATTTACTGCAGAGGAGCAGGTGTGTACTTTAAACACAGACCCTCCTGAGATGCTGAGTGCTCTGAAGGCTGAATGTCTTCTCCGTTCTGTATGTCATGAGACAAGACCTCAGAAAAAAAGGTCAGTTCTGACAGTTTCATTCCCAGCATAATTTCACTTTATTACATGAGAACAGTCTGTGGATTGCCATCTGAATATACAGGAAAGAGGTATCTTAGGCTATTAGGCAACTCCTGAACTTAATCAGCCTACACAGAAACAAACAGTTTAAAATGAACTGAGCTACTGATGGGGGGGTGGGGGGAGCTTTCCCCTCTTTCTCTTCTCTTCATCGTTAGGTCTGGCAGGTAAATCCCAGCCCTTGGTAGGGTAGCAGCTAGTCTGCTAGTGATCACTGAGAGATAGATGAATAATTAATAATAGAAATAAATAACTGATTATTAAACAAGTAAATGTTTTCTTCTGTAACTGATAATGCAAACCATTTCTAGGTTATATTGTGCTTTCCAGTGAAAGCTTCCAAACTTTACCTTCAATACAGACAAAAGCACCTCAGCTAGTTCTTTCATACAGAATGGTAAATTATGTTATTGCTTTTGTACACTATTCCCAATGCTTATTGCATATTCACTTGTATACGTCTAGTGCAACATTATTTTCTTGTTTTGATTTTCTTTCTTCCTCCACCCATACCCCCCTAACCTCCTGTCAACAGTTGGGGAAGCTGCTAATACGGTATTGTATATTCATTATCCTAGCTTTTTCTTTACAAATATCATTATAACATCCTGCATTTGTAAAGTAAATAATTAAACGTTCTAGAAAGTCTTATAGGACACAGTACTCTAACAGATGAAAGACATCAGAAATGTGAAAATCAAATGGAAGCACATGTAATATGTATCTTTTAAAAGAGTTTTCATAAAATAGGGTTAATGTGTTAATCAACCATATTTAAAATGCTAATTAATCACTGACTTGGAGTCTATTCATAAATAATTGAATGTCCTATTTATGCAGAATTTCTTACGCTTGGAAATGTGTGGCATTCATTCTGGTCTTGCAGGATGCAGCACAGCATTAACACTCATTGAACTCTCCCAGCTCTGTGTTTGGTTAGTGCAGCCACGACTGCCCACTGGGTACATTTCCCAGTCATATTCTTGCAATTAACCTAGTCTGTCCCATCACTACATATATCACTAGGATGGAAAAATACAAAGAGCTGCATTAACCATGACATTTTGCCAGCACTCCAAACATGGATGTGAGAGGCACAGAAGGTCTCTCACAGAAGAGTCTCTCACAGAAGGGTGAATCAAACCAGTCATGGATATTCTAATTTTCCTTCCCCTCCCTCTTTTAAGGCATCTCCTCCTTTCTCCTTTGAAGGCCAGTCATGCCCCTAGACATGGGAAAGTAGTCCACACTCCAACAGCACTAAATTTAGAATGGTTTTTAACATTACAATACACATTTCCTCCTTCTCTGTAGACTCCTTCTCAGCGAACGTATGTCTTCATCTTCACATTTACACCCACAAACATTGATACTGGCTGCAATGGGACATCTTCCCATGTGTGTAATGGTGAAAGTAGTGCTGGTAAACACAGCATCTTCAGTTTCCAGCAAAACCCAAACTCCTCCTGTGAGGATGAAAGGGATGATCGCTGACAAAGAATGTGAAATTTTCACAGAATCAGTTGAAAATTTCTTTATGAAAATACATGTAAAGGCATTAACTCTTCATGCTTTTGATGAAATTCACAAATGCAGATTTTTTTTAAAGCTTCACAATTACTTAAAATCAATCTATATATATTTTCAAAAGAAAAGAGAAAAGTAGTCAAGGGACAATATACATTTTTATGCTAATAAAATGCTAGCTTGTAAAACAGAATTGCAGTAGCACAGGAATTCCCTGAATTCTCAATGCATGTCCTAAGTGGGAGATTTTTTTTGTTTGTTTCTGGTTCCTCTCTATTTTGGTATGAAGAAGTAAATTAGACCTTGCCTAATGTGATTTAGTGGACAGCCTGGCAATGTAACTTGTCATTAAAGAATGAGAATAAGAAGAAGAATAGATCCTTCCTTCTAATCCTTCTTGACAGCCTAACAGAATACCAATTTACCATTTGATGAAGGCTTCAGGATGTTATGAAACCTCTACAGGGACTTCAGAGTTCTGTACAGAAAGGAATGAGGATGAGAAACAGCCAAAGTTGTTGGGGGAAAAATGCCTCTGGAACGAGAGCTGCTCTGTAAATGGCTGGTTGCAGGCCAGTTGGCATCCTTTAAAATTTGGACACTCCAACTAATCCAGTGGAGAGGAAAGGAGCTGGTGGACGTTGTGGAGAATCATTCAGCATTAAATAAGAAGAGGACTGCTTCAAGCAGTTCCAAAGAAAGACTGGGCTGATGATTGCCTGTCAACAGGCTTAGGAATACTTGATACGGTGTGCCATGTTTCCATGGTACAGCAGTGTGATTATCACTGCTGAATGGTACATCATTGCCTTTAAGGCTCTCTTAAAAAAAAAACAAAACAAAAACCTCATAATCCAAATATGACTCCAAAACAGGCAAACACTTCTTTTTTTTCCTACTGGGTAGGTAGTACCTGCACAGCTAAAGCTGACAAGGAGAAATTCTAAATTCAGTAACTGTCTTTCTCCCCAGGGAACAGCTGCTGGGCTACTGTAAGCAAGTAAATAGGGGTCTAGAAGAAAGCTGGTTCTGAAATATTTTGCTTTTATCATGTTACCCAAGAAATACTGATTGACACTAAAGTGGAAATCCAGCATCCAAATGCTTTGGAGTTCTCACTTTGGAGGAGTTCTGTGGCAGTACCCAATTTACTATTCCATTCCTATTTCCAAGGAAAAAGACACCTATTTTTGAAATGCAACTTATTGCCAGCTCTCTCTTAAAGGTATTTTTCAACAGTCTTCTTCCCTCAAGAGCATAATTTGAAAAATTGAACTTAATGAGTACTGCTCATAACCCAGCAACATGTTATTTTCATCAACAAGGTAAATTGGTTTGTGATCCAGATTACTCTTTTCTGGCAGCTTTGTAATTCAAAAAACAGTGACCGTGCAAGACACAGCAATTCTAGTGGAAATGATCCTTAGTCAATACAGAGGTTTTGGCAGTGGTGAGAAATGCAAGGTTCTGCAATCATTACGCCTTTTGCCAATCATGCATGATGTGGTTAATATGTTGATGATATCTCTTTCTAACATATTGAGTTAGTGTTTGCGTCTATCCACTTCCCTCTACTGGACAAAATCAGAGCTGTTCAAGTGTTTATGATATCTTGTCGTTATAAGTGGTTGGCCCAAGAGAGGGATATGTGCCCTGTGACAATGAGCAACTACTAATGGAGATTCTCCTTTAGCTCAAGTGATAGAAGCTTGTGCTGTTGGAGCAGAAGGTCACGAGTGTAATTCTTCCTGTTAAGTTATGCTATTAAGCTGATAACCATGATGGCTGCATGCCAGCAGTGAGCAGATACACCTCCACCCTTTGTGTTCTGGGTTAGCACTGTTCAACCTCCTTTTAACTGCTGCCTTGTCTCTTGTCTCCAAGATCCTTTTTCGATCACAGATGAAAGGAAGAGAAAGGAAGAGAAAGAAAGAGAGGAAAGGCCAAAAGAAGCTCACTCAAAAAACTCGGAGTAAACTTTCTTGTGCTGGTGGGTCAGCACAGCTTCCTACTCTACAGAAAATGGCCCAGAGTTATGCCAGAAATGCCAAGTGTTACTCTAGATGTTATTTGGGAGTTTGCTTGTCCCAGAACAGTAAAAAAACACAGACTCTTCTCTGTCTCAGTGCACAGCTCAAAGGAGCCTATGATGGTCTTAGATGCAGCTTCAAAAGAGACTTTCCTGTCTTTCTACCAAAACCACAGCTTCTGTGGCATCCCTCTCCCTAAAAGTCGGTGCTAAGGACTGAGGATGCACACTGTTCAATGTTATCATGCCTTTGTTCTCTTTCTCTAATTTGTTTTATCTCCCAGGCTAATTTCACTCTCTGTTCCACCCAGGATATAACAAGATAGAAGTGAAAATTTCCTTCCTATGTGAGCTTTGGTACTAAGAACCTAACACATTGCTTTCCAAGTACTAGAGTGGTTGCATAAGGTATTTCAGTCCCAACCCATCTCTATTTCAAAGTTGTACTTTAATCTGGAATGTCAGGTAGAACATGAAAGAATATTAATCTATGCTACATAAATAATTTCCTTCAATTATCAGGAAAGAGCAGCAAGACATGAATTTTCAGGTTGATTGAGTTTTAATCTCTAAGTGTAAAAATTAATAATTTAGGCAGGTGAGGTTTTTTTTGTTGTTGTTGGGTTTTTTTGGCTGGTTTTGGTTTTTTGGTTTTTTTTTACTTTTTAATGGAAAATTAAAGGTTTGCTTTCCTTACTAGAGAAAGAGAAAAAAAAGATAATTTGGATCCAAAGGTCAGGGTACATTCATAGATTGGAAATATGACAATTATGAAATTATTCACAGAAGAAAATACTTATAATTCAATGCAAGACACCCAGGTTCATCTCAAGGCACAAGAGATTGACAATCTATTATGAATGCCTCACATCACAGATAAATATTTCAATGCAAATAAATAAAGGATGCTGAGTGTTTCTCTTCTGAATGACTTTTCACAGCTCACTGAACACAATAGTTCTGGGACTCCTCTATGTCCCAGACTCTTGTCCAAACTTTGGCATCCCCAAAGGCTTCCTGTGCTGAGCATAACCAGGTTACACTGTAATTTCAATTTGGAGTTACAAAGAACCAATTAATCAGTTTCCCCCTAACAGAATGTAAAAAACATTCTTTGGTGCATTAGGACAATCACAGACATTGTGAAACTGGCCTGGTTTTGTTTTGTGCTCCCTTGTAATTACTACAAAATGTACCAGTCTTGTCAAACCTAATGACTTTTCTTTTTTGGTGCAGGGGATTAAAAAAAAGAGAGAAAAGACAATGATGTCTCCAAGCATATGGCTGGTTTACTCTGCAGATGGAGACAAGACTAAACTAAGATGTACGTCTGGTCAATCGCACTCAAATAAAGCTTTTCTTTTAGAGGTTTCTTACCTGTCACTGTGCTTATTCTTCTTGATCTGTGTTGTATGCCAAAACCCCCAAAGAGTAAAAATATTCTATGCCAAGATTGTTTTTTACTTATTTTCAAGCAAATGTTTTAAAGGGATACTTTCAGAAGAAAGGCTTTTTCTCTTTTTTAAACGGGGACCTGCTTAACTGTTTTCATCTGTTAAAAGTAATTGTATTATTTTAACCACTGGCAGGAAATTCCATGCTGTGTATTGCTTCATATGAAGCCATTTGTAAAGTTACAGCTTTTTAATTTTGCAACAGCTGTATAGAAAAGGAAAATGACTATGTAGAATTACATCACTCATGGCTGCTTCTCCATTAAAACAATATAAGTAGAAAATGTTTGCATGTTCACAATAAATGCTGAAAAATACATTTGAGTGAACAGAGAGAAATATCTTCAGCACTTGCAGAGATACCCAGCTGATCCAGAAGACTTTCCATTTAAGACTTTAGCAAATGAGTTACTCATCAGTTACTCATTAGAACTTTAATAAAACTCAATCCTTTTAAAGGAGGGGAAAGCTAAACTCAGGAAATTTGGTGTTCCTCTGATGCTAATGAAAAGAAATATTTGCAAGGAGCATTTTCTTTCAGGTATTAATTCATATCAACATATGGGAGTGAAACATTCACAGTGGATGCTGGATTATAAACAAAATTACTATTTCCATAATCAGATTATGGAAACATTCTAAAACTTTTAAAAGCAACTACTCAGTCACATTTATTCTGCAACCCAAAGACCTATCCTTGATATAAGCCTGATGTTCACAGAATAAAGATTATGCACTAAATAAAGACCACACTTCTTTCAACTATCCACTGCCTGGGGTATCACTATATCATTGGTCTCTTCTGAAAACACTGAGTACTAAAGACACATCAAAGAACATTTGTGATCAGCTGATAATCTGGAGAGTACTTTGCTGCTCATATACTTTCCGAATCATGACTGGTGTTATCTAGGCTGTGAAAGAAGAGTAGAAAGAAGAAAGGGACATTTGTTGCCCTAAAAAACAATGATATTGTATCCAGATGGACAATATTTATAATACATTTAGAGACTTGAAATGGGCAGCAAATAAAAAAACACGCTCATAAAATATTTCTATGTGAAATATGTAAAATATACAAATAGCACAATATAACCAAAAAATGCAAACATACACATACACGCACACTATTGGTAGAAAATTACATGTTCATGTGTTCAGTCTACTAGCTTTGAACTACTTTCAAGTACAATTTGAATGCAGAATATCTGAGAAAATTAGATCCTACCACAGATAACTTTCTGAGGTCCTACAGAAAGGTACCTCACGGAACTGTGTTTCTGCCCAACAAGTTCAGAATTTTCATTAAATAAGTTTTGGTGTTTATGAAATTATTTTGCAACCTGACTTCCACAGCACCTCTCATTTCCATCATTTTTTCCCACAAAAACTCCTTTACCAAGGAAAGGTGCACTTTCACTGTCACCCCTCTGGAGCAAAGGCAAAAGTAGGACCTGCTGGGCCACTTATTTTCATAAAATAGTCATAATACCACAGTCTGCTTTTCTGCTACATGTAGTCAGTAGAGTGGTTCAAAAATTATTCATTGAAAATGCACAGAGAAAAAATTATACAATTTCCTAGAGAAATCAGATTTAAAAGAAAAATCATGTACCCACTTGGATTTGTCATCTGAATTCACCTGAAAGAAAATTTTGCAGTGGCCTTCAAACTCCACTGCACAGCAAAGCCCAGCCCAGAGCATGAGTTACACTGGCATAGATTTGGGTCTCTAACACAGGCTCTGTTCCACAAAATCCACATCAGGAGTTTCTAGTACATGAGTAGTCAGTGAGTAAGAGGTTTCTTCCATGTTCTGTGCTGTACATGGATCAGGTAATTAGGAATTATTCTCCTTAAGTACAGGAATATACATAGAGAAACTGCTGAGATGCTTTTCTATGTGTCACAAATACTGTGTTACTTATTCACCACTTTCCTACCCGGCTCTCCTTATAGGGACAAAATTAATATATAGACATGGCATTTATATGTCACAGATCTCATCCTACAGGATTCTGCTCTGTTCATATGGCAGGTCAAACTCAATCATCAGACGTAAGAGTTACGTTCCTACTTGATCCCTTCACCTCAATCCAAAAATATACATTTGAAATCAATTCTCTCTGTTCAACATCACAGGAAATTACATATATCCCAGAACCAGTTGAGGTATCAGTTGACTCAAATTACATTTTCTAATGCACTGAAATACTTGTTTTGGTAATGACACTGAGGAATAAGGGAAAATAAGATAAAACAACACTTATCCCTGATATGCAAGCAAGATAGTTTTTTTCAATTTACAGTTCAGTTTTA
The DNA here is from genome assembly GCF_000738735.6 of Corvus cornix cornix. NCBI lineage: Eukaryota > Metazoa > Chordata > Aves > Passeriformes > Corvidae > Corvus > Corvus cornix. The sequence goes on along the minus strand of NC_046341.1, from coordinate 10,095,612 downwards.
CATTGATTTTTTGATATGAGAAACCTCTGTCAAATTATTTTTCTATATTTTTTAACCATGTGTACTAAACTTCTAAAAGACAAAAATCCTTTGCATTTCCAATTTAGCATAGTTTCTCTCCTGCCTTCACACAATTGTCCAAGTTGATTAATAGCATTTTTTTACTTTTCTAAGAGTAAAACTACACACACATAAAGAATTTTCAGAGAAAAGCTCCTGAACTCTGTTGCAGCATAGAAAAATGAGGACAGTATTTTGTACATGTGCTTTTTTTATATTCTACAATTTCTCATGTGACCAACGTTACTTTTAGAACAAACACACACAAAAAACTCAGTATAACAAGCTACATTCCTTATTTTCAAGATAAACTTTTTCAACCTCTGCCAATGCGTGGAAGCCTCTAAACAGGGCCCTTAATTCAGACAAAGCATTTCCGCACATTCCTAAGCCCATCCATATGTGGGATGCTCAGCTTCATGTAACACTTATGCTCCACCAGCAGCACAGAACCACATGTTCAAGTGATGTCCTAAACTGGGAGAGCTTTCCAAGCTGGGCCAGACACAGACAATTGCTAAATACTTTTAAAAGCCCATCTGATATTTCCAGAGAATGGGATATTTTTCCCCATTTCTTGAGAATACTTTTCCACTTGTATCATTCGTAAGCTTTCCAGGTTTCTAGGATGTCTAGGCTAATGTCATAGGTATCCACCTTCCACAAGACTTTTAGATTGCTGCTTCCAGTATTCTCTGTTTTTTAACCCCAATAGCATTCAACATGTTGTTGCTTCACATAAATAGTTACATTCCTAATTCTTCTACATTTTGAATAATCTTCCAGGCTAGAAAAGGAAGAAGGGATGAATATTTGGTGCCTTTAAAAAAGAACAACAAACCACACACACAAAAAACCCAACAATAATGTCTATTTCTAGTACAAATATTTTCATCCTGCAGTAATTCCAGGACTTCACCATCATGTTTCTTATGTGTGGCACAAACCCCAGTGTTTTGAAATTTTTTTTGTTAAAAAAGGAAAATATTTTGTTACAAGTACCCAATAGTTCACCACTTTTTTGGAGGTTTAAGTGTGATATCAACAGTGTTACTCTTTCAACTTCTCACAGTAACTGAAAAAAAGCACTCACTGTCAAAGACCCTGAAAGTCACTGCTGATCTCAAATCTGTTTCTATGGATACTCTCTACATTATCATTTCTGTTAATCATTACTAGGATATGAGTCATAAAAACATTAAAGGTTTGATTCTCTAAAAAAGTTATTACAACATAAGAAGGTGTGGATTTATAGGTGTACCTGCTACCCTGCAGTACCTTCTTTTACACATATCCTTATTCCACAGTAGACCTGAAGTTGTCTATCTCCCCACCTTCACTGAGGTGAAAGCCACTCACTTTTACTGGGAAGGACATAGATGGAACAATTGTTCCAAAGTGGTCATTGGTGCAAACCTTCCAGGATGCCTGAGGATAACTTGTGCTTGTAGCCTTTCCAACACTAATCCCTCTCCCTTATCAACTCCAGTTGGGCAGAAGGTTATTTGAAAGCAGGAGGACAAACACGCAAAGCAGACAGAAACAATTTCCAAAGTGGGTTCATTTTAGCAGGGAGTTACTCTATTTCCAAACAGAGGCATGAATTCTGCAGTACCCCTTGATGATGCAGGTTTTTGAAAAAGCTGTAAATGTTTTCTTAGTTCACTTAAGGCTGCATTGTAAGAAAGAAGCTTTAATTTACAAGTTAGCTGCTTACTGGACACATACCAGGAGGTACTCCAAGAAGAATCTGGTTACTCACTCTCCAAACATGTACATAAACTCAAGCTTTCAGAATGACTCAGTCAACACCTGAAGATGAGTCTTGAAAGCTTGTTTATCTTGTTGCAGGGTACTGTATGTACTATAGCTGGATGTAGTTAATAACACCAGTAGTTAATGCACAAATCTATAAAACAGCAAATAATAAATATCTGGGTTCCCAGAAGCTGAAAATCCAGATGAGTGTTAAATAAGGAATTACCATGAGACAACACTGGAAAGTTCCTAATACCTACTCCTTAGACCCCGAGTGTGCTTCTGCTGCAGACCCCCAACTCCCCTGACATTCACTGTTTCATAATAGATCTTCCTGGATGCATGTGTTAGCTCTGATGGCAATCAGGCCTCCACTGCTACACACACTCCACGTGTTTAAAAACAAAGGTCATTTGCTGAAGACATTATTAGTTACTGCACACGATTTTGCCATGTAGACTACTGTATACTGTGATGTAAGTGAAGAAAATGATGGCAGTGAATAGATGTAATTATATGTAGAACCAGTGACACGCCACATACAATTCGGAAAGTACAACACAATCAGAGTGTCAATTATTTAAGCCATAATTAACATAGCTCTGCATGTCTTTCCAGGGCTCTCACAGAACATAGAGCATTGTTATAGTGGAAGAAAAGAGAAAATAAAATATTAATGGAGGACTGCTTTGTTCTCAGCACAGTGAGATAGAGGTGGTTGTAAAAACTGGATTCCTGCAGTTGCTACCGCTTTAATTAGGAAGGTCGCTATCTTCCTAGACTTCCTTGGATTCCTTTAATTTCCACAGAGGAAAACGGCTTCTGAATTTTATTGAACACAGTTGAATTTTTATTTTCAAAAATCAAAACAGAAACATTTCTTGGCATCTGTTATGAGCACTGGGTGTTATTTGCTCTTTAGAGATAAAGCTGTTTTTATACAGGGATATAGCTTGTGGGGAAAAAAAGAAGGGCCAAATATATTCGTACTGGGAAAGCTGCTCAACAGGGATATCACAGTCAGCAGAAAATATCTAGCCAACCTAATTCATCCCATGCTAGAATCCACTTAAGGCCAAGGAAATACAATAGATAATATATAGTTTCACAACACTGAACCAAATGCTGACATTAACTCGTTCATAGCTGGAATCCAACAACTTTTTTCCATAGAAACAGTACAACTCCGACACACACAAGAGCTTCAGCATCTCCTCACACCAAAGTGGAGATGGCAATGGCAGGAAATCATTTGCGTTTCGTGGCTAAATGAAAGCTTGGCAGTCCGTTAACTGAACTACCACCCAGACAGAATCACTGACAAAACACACCAAACTAACACCAAAGTACAAAGGAGAGGCAGAAAAATTACTAAATAGAACTGTGTTATCACCATCATTCTCTTACTAAATCCAACACACTGCCCTGTACCAGCTGCTAAGAGGAAAAATAACTCTAGCCCAGCCAAAACTAGGACAGATATGTAGGTTAAAATTTATAGAGGGAGTTCCCAGAAAGAAAAAAAAAAAAAAAAAAAAAAAAAAAAAAAAAAAAAAAAAAGGCCTGCATAAAATCTGCACTTCAGCTTTGAATACCAGGGCTTTTTTCTTGTAATTCATTCTTGGACATCACTCCAGCCAAAGCTGTGTGCAGGAAAACAAGACAAGAAATGTGAGAAGAGGTTACCCATGTGCTACTCAGGGTAGCTCCAACTCTAGTGTCTCTGCCTTTGATTCAAGAAAGGGTTTCCTAAATCTAAGCCTGCAAATAATCAGCACTGCTCTTCTTTTGAGAGCAAGGATTGTTGGAGGTTTGAGTGAATTCAATGCAAGTATGATTAAGTTGCATTTACTCATATAACTGAATACAAAATTAGTCTTCATGAACCCGAGATGTTTGGATGGGATTAGAATTTCAGACACTTTGGAAGACGGCAACCAGTGCCACTTTTCACGTATCATTTATTCAGGTATAGTTTCTATAATGTGACTTGTAATTGCATGGAACTTCATATTTTCCAGAAAGATGTATGCAAATCAAGCTCAAGACCTATTTAGAAGTCTTAAAAGATTCATTGCTCTCATGATAGCTTCACATTTGAGTGAATTTCATTCAAGTATCGGTGATCTTATTAATAGACCCAAACACTTCTGCTTTACCATTTTTACTAAACATGTCTTGTTAACAGATAGGCTTAAAAGTAAATCTTCAGAGAAAGTTTATGCTTTGAACTATCACCATGAAGCAATTCCCACAAGAAAGAATGGCACTTGCAGAGAGCACCTGCAAGAGCACATCCACCTCCCAGCAGAGCTGTCTGCAGAGGGATGTCCTGCCTACCAGACAGGTAAGGCAGGGAGCAGATAAAGACCAGGAGATCCTGAAGCATTGGTTTAGTCACAGTCTTGAAAAGGTTCTGAGATCTTCCAAAACTTGAGTACCCAGAGACCGGGACACCAGGCAGGCACTCATCACACACTGTGCCTTCCCTCAGGACTGATGTCACTTCTCTTGCCATGCTGTCCATTTGTTCCTCTTTTTTCTGCTTCCAGAGGGTAAGTCTGAATCATGACTGCTGAAAAAGAAGTTCCCAGGATTTTTTCCTGATTTATATGATGCAGGTCTTTTGAGTATGAGAGCTGTAGAGGTTAGTGAGGGTGCAGATAGCAGCTGGGGGATGGGAACTGTGTCTGGCTCTTGGTGGGGGCACCTGCACAGCACAGGTCTCCAGCAGGAAGAACAGAAAAAGACTCGTGTGACTTTGACAATAAGATTCATTGCAGATTTCACAGACAACAGCAGCAATCACATTTTATGATCTTTAGTCCCAATCCTGCGCCCACTATAATTACAATTACAATATTAATTATATTTACAAAATAAATTTCAACTGATTTTAGAGAAAGCACAAACACCTCTCCTCTATTCACCAGCTGAAGTTACTCTGTGTATTTATTTTTGACAGCTATTTGGTAGATTGGCTGTGTAGCTCTGAAAAACAAGAATTTTGCCACTGGCAGTAATGGAAATAGTGACTATTTGTACATGATTTCAGTAAATACAAAATAGGGGGCTTTTTAATTAAAGACCTCAGATAATTTCCATAATATCTTTCAGAGCAGAACATTAGACTGTCTTTGTCTCAACCCATGAATTTTACTCTTTTTCCCCCCCTCAATTCTCTCCCCATCCCACTGGGGGAGTGGGAGTGAACAAGTAGCTTTCTGGTGTCTAGCTGATTGCTGGGTTAAACCACAACTATTTTCCACATCTGTGTTTCACAGGTAGTGAAAAATAGTTTTGAAGATTTATAAAAAGCTTATTATTTTACTCCTTCCTTTTTTTTTTAATCAAAGAGAGAAAAAAAAGTTAGAGTGGAAATGCACTTTTTTTTTTTTTTTTTTTGCTTACTAAGAAGGGCAAATTAAAAAAAAAAAAAGTCAAAAAGAATTGTTCCAAGGATTTAGTGGAAGACCTGGCACTCATTCCCAGTTTCAGCACAAGGAAGTACCTTGCTGTATGTCTCACTTTGAGGTTAAAGAAAACAAATACATGTGTGTAATAAAAACAGATATCCTCCATTACTCCATTGATACAGTTCGACTCCAACTTGCAGGCAAGAAACTAATAGATCACACTGTACAACTGGAGTTAAAGTATAGGTGAAATAAACACAAAATCACTCTGTTCCTCCCAAACTCTTAAGAATATGGATCTAACCAGGTCCCAAGCAACAGAGTAGACCAGGCAGGTTTGCTGCTGAGCAGAGAGGAAGGAGAAATCTAAGACAGCTCCTTTTCCACAGAAATTCAGATTACATTTTGCTCCAGAGCTCAGTACCAAGACAGCATCCTTCAGATATGGTACATGAGATTTTCAGCTGTCAGAACCAGCTTCTCACTGAAATACACAGCGAAATACACAGCGAAATACACAGCACGGCCCTTTCGGTTCACCTGCCTTCATGGGCAGTCCCATGAAATGACCTCCCAGGGCCTCCCTGCACAGCCTGGTCCTGGGCAGGGGGAGCTGGGCTGCAAGGAGCACTCCACAGGGCTAGGATGGCAGATTTTTAAAGAGAATTATAGAGATTTTAGAGTAAAATACCGTAAAACCATATTGCCTATGTTTTGGACATTTAGATATGTATTTTAAGAGAATAGCTACTGATAAGAAAGCTTACTTTAGACAGACACGTGGTGATTTCACAAGTACAGCACATGATACATTCACAGGAACCGAGCCCTGTGTCATGTCCAGTGCAAACATACATGGCTTTTTCATTTAAAAATTCTGCAGAGCTGGGGAGAGCCTCATTACAACCAACACAGAATTTAAAAATGAGAAAAGGATAAGACATGAAGAAAAACATAAAATTTAAAAAGTGTAACTTCTGGAAACTTACAGTAAAAATTTTAAAGCTTACAAAAAAAGTTCAGGGAAAAACTAAGAGGCTTTGGTCTTATGCTGCCATAAGTCATAGTGATTTGATTAAGGAACATCCCAAGGAAATGTCAGCAGGACAGCATACAGAGAGCAGAGCATTCTGTAGAACAGGTACATGAGAATATTAAACACAATAGTCATTGCCTGATAAAAAACTCAAGACAGGCAAGAAATATCAAAAATAGAAGCTGCTGTGGCAAAACTACCCCAGCCACATCATTCTGCAGATACGTGGTGTGTGTTACTAATGAGGAACAAGCTTACATACAACAAAAGAGCTAGAAATACTAGAGATGAGAAACAAGGCCAGGATAAGTCAGCTAGAAACTTTTAAATGATGCAATTCAGAAGTTTCCAAAAAGTAAATCTTGCATGTTCAATATGGTATGAACATTCACTTTGTTATCTAAAGAAATAAAGCTACAGAAAAAAACAGTGACAGGCATCTATTTTTCTCTTCCCTGTCATCAAAAGAGAGCAATCTAGCTGCAGGAATAAAAAAGGGCCAGGATAAAAATCTGGAAAAATTATACTTCTCTGAAATAGAGAGGGAGAAATAACACTGCAATTCTGACAGAACAAAGGAAGAACAGCTTGTCCACTGAATTGTTTCTAGAGATACTGGAGAGAGAATGATCTTGGACTATCTGTAACACAGACTCCTTTGCTTCTTTGGCTGTGATTAGTGCCAAAAACAGTACTAAAGAACCTGAAAAAGGACTCTGTGAAGGTTAGACTCCTGAAAATAGATTAAAGACTCTGAATGGGCAAAATAACTCCCAAAAATTATGGACTATATGCAAAAAGAGAGTAAAGAATCAGTCTTAGCACACAGATGGGCTGTGGGAGATTTATTTTATCTGAAAAAGCAACAAACCCCAGTGCTAACCAAAAGGCAGAGAGGTTGTGAAAAATGAGAGGCTTGTGGAAAGTATCTCCTGTATGGCAGCTGGTCCTTGTCCCATAGCAATTGTCAAGGAGGAGGCCCAGGTTTTCAAAGCAGAGTTAAAGTGGGAAAAGCCTGCAAAAATTTAAAGTCCTTAATAGTGATGAGAACAGTCATGTGAAGTGCCTGTTGTTTGGGTCAGAATTGAACTGAAGAAGACTCATGAGCAGTGGTTTAGGGAACCAGGGGCCTGTGTGGGTAGCTCACCATGCAGGGACAGCATGCAGGTGTTCCGATGAGGAAACATATTCTGACTTTACAGAGGAGAAGAAAAAGAGTTTCTGATTACATACAGAGGAAGATACACCAAGCCCACTGGGACTTCTATCCAAGGTCCAATGGCTGGTAATACAGTGGCATCTCTAGAAGAGGAGCTTGTCTAAGCACCCCTAAAATGAATGTCATTTTGAACACAATAATGCTTCAGATTTCTTGAAGTATTTAAACAGTACTTCAGCAAACTATTAGAAGTGTTTTGGATGAGACCAGATACTGTGGGGTATTTTTCCCACCCTGAGTACCTATTGCTGCATAGTCCATTTGGCAAGTACTATCAATGCCACTGCTTTCCAATCCACTGTTCATTTATGCTGGTTTTGTATCTAGCAGACAATGTAGTACTACCATGCTGAATGTGAGGCTTCTTAACATCTTCTAATTAGTTTGTTTAATTTTATATATAATTTTATCTCATACAGTTTTTTGTTGTTTTGTTTGGTGGTTGTTTGGGTTTTTTTTTTTTTTCTGCCTGGTAAGCTCTCCATAATAAGAAAGTTTAGAAAAAGGCAAAGTCAACAGTCATTTACTAAGTTTTCCCTAGGTATCTTTTTATTCCAAGGACAGGGAAAAGTGTGCTAAATTCAGATGTCACCATGTGGTCAGGGCTGACAAATGTTGACTATTTCTTAGAATAATACTCATGTTGTAGCTGTCCTATGCGGTCCTGTGGGGTTTTGTTTGCTGGTATGTTAGCAAAACAGAGATCCAAACATGAAACCTTTCTTTCCTCAATGTGGGTGTTCAGGAAGTTACATGCCTGTGAAATCCATAGGATATAATTGAAACAGTTTTGCAATCTAATGAGAGAGAACTCAAAATAGGGCCTTTGTGGTATTTGCACATTGAAAACAATTGGGAGGTTTCCCTGAAAAATAGCCAAGGACTGAGTCCCCAGAGCAATATTTTCCACTGCACCAAGTCTACACCAGTGTACCATCAGTCTCACTTAGGCTTCAAAAATAAAGCTTAAAAGGACACAAATGATATATATGCCTTGGGCTGAGCCTCAACATAAGAGTAAATTTCCTCCAAAAGCAATTTTATGTTGCTTTCATCATCACTGGCAAAGATACTGCATACAAACACTATAAAGTGCTTTCCTGCTCGCAGTCCGATGGCAAGCAGTGCCTCTCCAAAGTTTAACCGAACAAAAGTAACAATAAAATATGGTTTGTACCCATCTGGGCAATTATCACTAGATGCTGGAAGGTAATAATAGTGTGTCCATGTAGTAGATGGTCGCATTTCCAGAATGAAATTAAACTAGGTCTGGAACAGGAACTGGTTCTAACCACACAATAAAATTTAGCTGGAAGTTGAAAAATGCAGTTCAGGCAGGGAACAGTCTCCTTGTCTTAACTCTTGCTATTTCATCTCTCCTGCCTCTCTGTCCCTGAGCCCTGCAGATCCTTTGGTGCTCTGCAGGGAGTTAAACAGGGTCCTTGCTCAGAGGCCTCGGAAAGCTCCTTATCTACAGATCTGAGCACCTTCTTTTGTTACACTGTGCTCTGTTGGTTTCTCTGTTAATCTCAGCAGAGTCTTGTATTCTTTTAGCTTTTTGCCCTTTCACGTGAAGGATTAACAGTGTCGCTTGCAGGCTTTGGCTGAGACCTGCGAGTACCTCTGGAGGGGCTGCTGCCCCCCTCCCCTCTGTGGCACCCAGCTATGGCAGACCCCCTGAAACGATAAAACACCCCAAACCCCAGAACTTTTAATCTGCACTGACATTTCAATGGCAACACTGAGGTGAACGATAGAGGCAGGTGACAGAGGATAGACAGGAATCTCTGGATGGTGGGACAGGAGTGAACTCTCAGAAGACGCATTAAGCGAGTGAAAAGGTGTGGCAAAGGAGCAGTGTAGGCGACAGTGGCAGAGCCATGCCGTGGGCAGGAGCAGCAAAGCAGTCGTGCTGTACATGATGGGAGGGAGCAGATGGCATTGCAGGTGACAGGGGATTCGGTGCAGAGGAGAGAGCTGCCTGACAGGGTGTAGTCACATACAGGAAGAAAGAGGGATGTTCTGGGCTGGCAGGGGCAGGATGGGCAGGAGATGAAGGCGGCTGGGCAGCAGCTCTGCCAGCACACTGCATCTCTCAGGCAATGGTGCTACACAACCTGCTGTGAAACACGGGCTGGAACAGGCAGGCAGCAGAGTGGGACACAAATGCTCAGCTTCTAAGAGAAAATAAAAATCTTGTGAGAAACTGAAAAGAGGTGAAAGGAAAGGAAGGGGGATGAGATTACAAGGCATTTACCAAGCCCTGGACAATTTAAAATGCTGTGAGTACAATCAAAAATCATTGCAGGATCTGGATCCAAACCAGCAGCAACGAGAACATGTTACTGTAGTTTACCGTGGTAGCATATATGTCATAGCTACACTTTGAGGAACAGCACACCAAGAGAAGTGTTTGATGTAGAATTTTTAACTTCTGTTTCACACTTATTTTCTGTTTAAAAGAACAGAAATCTGCTGTCAAATAAGCTTATTCTTTCTCATGGAAGTTTATTTAATCTCCAGCTTTACCACAAGCCCTTCCCCTCCATCTCAAAATACACTCTTTTCAATAAAGCAAAAATACTAATTTCTGTTGCAAGGCGCGCAGTTACCTCAAATAAGCATGTTAAAAAAGCACAGATTATTGGGCAGGGGGCAGGAAGGATTGCCAGCTTTTAAACCTTTACATTTTCATGTCTTTCTGATTATTGGGAAATTAGAAACAAAATGTTCAGTTGAAATTTAAACCTAAATGCTTTTGAGGCAGTTCCCTTGTCCATTTTTTCTTTACTGCTTTTACAACAAATCTGAATCTATTTGTTATTTCAAGTGTTGGCCTATTTTCAGCAGTGATTATGATGGTACCACAATGTGCAACTTGACATCTCCTCCTCTCCTCTCATTCAAAGTCTCCCAGGGCCCAGCCATTTCACACAGGCTTGCTTTAGGCATTTATTAAATATGCACCTTCCAGTAGGGTTTAAAAACACCAACTAATCTCATCAGAGGCCAGAGACCTCCAGATATGTAAATCTACATCTGTTCCTCTTCAAAGGAAAGATTCTCCTGGATTACTCCAGGAGAAATGCATCCCACCCGGATATAGCCACTGAACCAGAGAAAAAGAACTCCCATGGCAAATGTGCCACCTCAAACTCACCAAGATCCAACGACAATGAAATTACACTTAATGTAATTCACTGTTAGCTTTAAGAAGCAATTAAGTAAAAGGCAGTACAGCACTTGCCGTAGGCTGTTGGTTCCAACAGGGGCCAGTGGAAAGAGGCATATAATGTTAAAATTGGTAACGTTAGTATTAACATAAGGATGAACTGTAGGTGGCTGCTCGACTACAGTGCTGTAAAATAGCAGAGTCCATTAACAAGCAGCAACCACCCTTCCCTTTTTTCTTTTTTAAAGTGTGCTGTAGATGTTTGCCAGTGAAAGCATGCAGCAATAATTAACTATTAGCCTGTTTTATAAAAAAAAAAACCAGAATTCCCTCTCTTCCTCTGAAATGCCCCACCAGTATCCTCACCTCCCCATACTGAGAGGGGAGATCAAACAATTTTATGAAAAGTATTTCAAAGCTATTAGAGAGGGACTACACATTTCACTGCAGCAGAGCAGTCTCACACCCAGCACATACACTTCTCAAGTGGGAGTGAGCCCTTACTTAGCTTTTTACATCCCCTTTCGTATAATACAATTTTAAAGGCGAGCACAAAGGATTTTTTTCAGCACCCAGTCATGTTCTGTACATGTACGATGAGTGTCTGCTGTTTCTACATTTTTGTTTGAGGGATTTTTGGTAAGCTGCAGAATTTTTGGTTGAATCAGACAAATAAATACAGTCTATCTCATTTGGGAAAAAGGTATGGGACGGTACATACTTTTTAAAAACAGTCCTGAAATACAGCAGATAATTTTGTAATTAAATCATTTACTCCAGTTTCAGATACTTAAAATACATTCATATATATTTTTCTGAGATTCTGGAAAGTTTCTTGGCTGAACACTGTACACTCTGGATTTCATATAACTAGAAGAGGCTAATGCAGTGATTTTACTATGCTTAAGGTTTATAAAAGCACAGATTTAGGATTAAAGGGTTTGAAGATTTAAAAAAAAAAATTATTTATTTACTGAACAGGCAAAATGTAGCAACTACAAAGATGTGGGGGACATATCCCTTGAGAAAGACAGAAAAGAGGTGAAAACTTGTTTTGAAAAGAGTGAAATACATTTTAAACTACTTAAAAGTTCACATCTAATGAAGCCATCACATAAAAAGTGAAACTCATATGCTCAATTACAGCTTATAATTTTCTCACAGATAAGATCTGAGTGAACTCTTTAAAAGTCAACATTTTCTGTCATAACAGCAGTTCTACCTCTCACATGGCAAACAAACTACACAAAAAGGAGGGAAAGATGAAACAAGGGATATGGGCAGTGTGAATGGACCTAAATCTTTTAATTAACACCCTCTGAAAAGCACACTCTTTTTCCACCAAACTAATAAAAAGTGTGAGTGTGGGGTCTTTGTTATTGCTCAAGCCTTGCCTGCGCTCTAAGGAACTGAGGAAAGGCTAATCAGGGTTATTTAAAGCCACTTTCTACTTGCCAGGCTCCAATATCTCATTAATTCACTCTTAGTTGGCATCATTGTCTGATAGTGTTTGAAAATCACCAAAGAAACAAGGATTTCCCCTAATCCTGTCCATCAGAGGTAACTCTCTGGAAGACGATACCACACCACAGTATGTAGGACATGGAATACAAGTGTGCACGCAGGGAAATATCCTGTTTTAATGCAAACTACCATTCTCTGTGGCTCAACACGTACCTGATAAGAAGATGCCTGCTTAGGCCTGAGCTTTAAAATAAAAAGAATAGATGTCATGATGATAATTTAAAGAAATCATCCTGAGTAACTAATCTTTGCTTGAAACTATTGCCTGGTTTCTTTAATTATATTTGTAAGAGCTTGACACAAGCAAAATTAATAGGTGGTCATTCTCTCACGTGAGAAAAGAGAGAAGGTTTTGATCATGGTCATAGGGCAGAAAAGCAATTGTTTCAATGACTTTGTTGTCATAAACTAGAGCATTCAGTTAAAGATGAGGACTGCAGTTCTGGGATATTTGTCATGGAACAATTCTAACCCCGGCGACTGGAGGAAAACCTCAATTATACCAGCATGCATGTCTTCAACTGATCATCATCTCTGTCATGTCCAGAGACAGCTGAACTGAGCATTAGTTAACTTTCCAAGAAGTTTCTCCTCTGTACAAAGCAGCCTTTATTGCCCACTCATACTAAAAACAACACCTATATCCAAACTATGTTTTATACCATAGATGAGCACCATGTCACTGCGTGCTCCCTCCCCAGTGGTTTCTGTAATTTACCCTTCTATGACCAGGTCAGGCCACTCTTGGGGACCAGCTGCCCTTCAGACCTAACTCTCTTCACATAGCCCCAGTTTCTTTTTAATTCCTGGAAAGGGAACAAAATAAGATTCCCTTACAAGCTGGCTGCAGTGAAACAGCCCAGAAGAACCACAGCTCCCAGTTTAGTAACATAAATACTTAAATGTTTTTGTCTTCTGATATTTTACTTATTTTGTAATGTATATCTTTGCCATTTGATTTCTTATTTTTTATTAGGTATAAAACAAAGTTAAGTTTGAAAGGATGTTGTAAAATTTCCATTATGGTGGTGTAACCCAGAATATCCAATTGTGATGGCCATACTTATCTTTTCATGAATATTTACTACCTATGCTAAGCAGGAAAGATTCAGATGTTTCATCGGATAAAGCACCTTCAAACTCTTCTAAGGAAGTGCATGACTTCAGCCCACAGATTACCTTTATAGTTTTCCAAAACCAGGATCTCTCTTCACTGTTGTATTTTAGGGTGAGTCAAAAATTCAGGATAAGCACGTATATGATTTGTACTGTAAACACAGGTGAACCATGATAGAGATAACATGAATTACCACAAGTCCCAAGATCCCAGTTCAGATGCCATTAGCACTGGATTTATTGCTGAGCTCAGAGCTCTCAACACCATTGATGGTACATATGTTCACAGATTATGGTTCATGGAAGACACACATGAAACAGGGGAGTGTGCAGCCATTTCCCAGTGACTTAAATTTCTCCTGTTTATAATTCCATTTTATCCTGCACTGCTACAATAAAAGACTCCTAGAGTTAACAGCAGACAAAATAAACAATTACTTCACCAGCAATCGATTGTGGACAAGCGGGGCAGTGGCACTGGTTAGTGCTGCTATCACCGTGCTCTGATACTTTCTGACAGTCTTCAATATTTCCTCTGTATCACAGACAATTGTCCCACACTCCAGACTCTTCATTCAATTTTTCACATTTCTAAGCACAGTTTCAGTTTTAATCTATATCTTTAGAAAGAGCTTACTTTGTCTCATGCATTTTATATGCCCTTTACTATTATGGGGAAGGAAAATGTAAGTATTGATTCTGGACTAGGTAGGCTTACTGAATCACAAAGACATATGCTGAAACTGCAGCATAAAATGTATTCTATAAAACAAAGTGAAATAAGTGGAAAATGATTGCAGCACAAATTGTTTATGAATCCCTATAGAACACAGTGTTGTATAAACCAAAAGGGAGAGAAGTCCTTATATCAAGCAGTATACAAGCCAAATAATACAATTTTTCCTGCACCTGATAAAATCAACACATAAATAGGAAGCTTATGCCACAAAATTTTTAATTACTAGCAAGACATGCATACTACAGTGTATGAGCCTGAAAATTTTGCCAAAGAAAAGGTGGTGTCTTTAAATATTGGGAACTATTTTATAAATCTTCTTAAGGTACATGGTGTCATTAAAAGATCAGTTAGTATTTACACTTAGTTTTAAATCTCCAAGTGAGCTAATGGTGAAGCTATTTCAGAAGTTAAAAATACTAACTTTTTGTGTAACTGTGCCATAATAGACATGGGTACAACAATTCCCCATATAAAAAGAGCATCCAGTCAGTAGACTAATGTAGATAAATGTGGGCTTTCTATTCTTCTGGACACCTCACCTTATTTTATATTAAAATGCTACTTTATTGCCACTGCTGTGGTTGTGAAGTATCACCAATTCTCTGGCTAATTAAAAGATGGGCAGCAGATTGCCATTAATGAGATTTGGCTTCCACAAAATAAGGCTCTCTTGGTGTGTGGCTGTGTAAGTCAGCTAAGAGAATCAGACCTCCCCTTAGATGAAGGGAATCTGTACAGATCACATCGAAGTAAATCTAAAAGTAATCCGCTGTATAAAGGAATGAGCTTTTTGCAATTGTATTTTTGAGTGTATGCAGGGGTCCCCCTTAGGCTTTTGCAACCACAAAGATATCACACTCACTTGAGCTGGGATCTTGGAAGAAATACATAGCTAACAGAAAACAAAGATTTAGCTTTCAGGTCTGCTGTATATGTATATAACCCCATAAACCTAACTAAAGCTATTCTTCTCCATGCTTCAGTGGAGATGGAGGAGAAAAAAAGAGATACTAACATAAAAAATTACCACTAAAGAACTTCTCTTAAGACTTTTATCCCCAGTAAGACCTTTATTCTTCTGAAGTTTTTCAAGATCAAAAAAGATCAAGAGGCGAAAGAGCTTGATCTCTTGTGTGGTAATGACCCTATTTTAGCAAGTTACTAGCCCATTAAAAAAAAAAAAACCCAACAATTTTCATCTCTTTTAACAACTCTTACCTAGAAAGACAAAAAGGTACAGGTTCAAACCAAAGTCTGCTGACTTCAGTGAAACTTCACCCAGCCCACTGCAGTTTGAACAAAGGCAGTGTACTGTCTTCTCCTTCTGGAAACCCATTACCTCTGAAGCCTTCTGGAGAGGAAGCCCCAACACTCTGCACCCAAAGAGCAGCCAGGATGACCCAGTCCACTGGTGCCCCTTCTGCATGCTAGGACAGGAGTTTTACATTGTGGATTCCTCACCCTCTGGCTGTTACCCAAATCCTGCATTCACAGAGGATTCTACCCAAGAAAGAGCACCTGGAGGTGCTCCATAAGATGTGAAGATTTCATATCAAAGCTGGAAAAACTCCAGTGGAAATTGCACAGGGGTTTGTTGGAGGGCATATGCCTGTATAAGTCACTCTTGAATTTATAAAGGTAGTATTAATCTCTGGAAGAGATTTTTTGAGTCAAGTCACCCCTGGAAGGAATTTAGCTCAAGATCCTTGGAGTTATTTTCCCTTCTCAAAGTTTTAAATAATTCTCAACAAGACAAACACATGCATAGGATGCCAATCCACATGCATCAAACATAGGCCAGCAACCATCTCCATGGGCTGAGAAAAATTTTATGTATCATCTTGTTACGCCTTCATTTTCCATTAGGTGGGATAAACACTTGCTGGATCATCAGAGAGCAGCCACTGTTTGAAACAGATCTGCCAACACAGGCTGTTGGTCAGAGTTCAGATAACACTTCTTATTTTCCTAATCTCAGCAATATATATTTTTATATATAAATAATTCCTTATATATATGTATGTCATATTTATATATGAAACATATATAAAGTATACATGCTCTGCACATATAAAATTCAAATACAGACCTTAGAACTGATAAATACAGACTGCCATCCCACGCCTTCCCAACAGCTTTCCAACCTGCCTTTGTACAGTTGTGTTTGACAACAGTCTGAGCTGCAATTTGAGGGCCTGAAAGTTCAAAGTCATGTCAGAGTTTCAGTCCCCTCTTTCTTTCTCTCTCCCACTTACTTGAATTGTTTCTGCTTTTGGTCTTTTCTTAGGAAGTATGTGTTTTCAGCAGCTAGCTCAGGGGAATGAGTTATGTTCTCTTCCCAAATCTGTAGAGAACTTTGTCTTGCTTTCCTCATACATAAAATAAAATCAGAATTTAAGTCACTGGTTTTAGAAACAATGGATCTTTTGAAGTACTTTGATGTGCATCAATTCCAAATATGCCATATTTTAATAGTCTAAAAATAAACAGCAAACTATAGAAACAAAATACCTTCAGAGAAGTATTTTAATTAGAGGCACTTTGGTGTCCACATCCAGGATACTGAAATTCCTAGGAGACTGCTGATTTGATATACAGCATACGTCTATGACAGACAGAAGGATCAATAAATACATGCTTTTTTCCTACCATACAAACCTTTTGTTACCTCTCCCCCAGTGCACTCGGAGAACTTCCCTTCATCAGATTAGTTAATCTCCAAGTGATACCAACATAAAAAGTAGAGTTTTTTCTTGCCTGTATTATGACTCGTCCATCATTGGTTAATAGTTTCAATTTAAAAGTGCAAAAGGAAATACTGGCTAAAACCGATATGGTTTTAATTCAGGATTTTAATTTTAATTTAGTTTGAGAAACCTTCAAATTAATAGGATAACTTAATTAAAAGATCCATGTAAAGTCCATAATATGAAATTAGTGGTGAAAACCTACAGAAATGCAGGATTAATTTTTTTTTTAATGTACAAAAGTAACATTACTGACTTTTAACAAATATCTTAAACAGTCATTGTTATTTTAGAGAATGGTTACAAAAATTAAAGCCAGGCAGAATTATGACAATTTTAGAAGTGTTGGGCAGCTCAGCCTTGTTGGACACACACCAAATATTATTCAAAATAAATTCACATGTTTGTACCAATCTTTCATATATATACATATATATACACACACACACACACACACACACATATATATATATATATATATATATAAAATCCTATATTTCCCCACAAATGTCTAACCTTTGGCCAGTCTTTAGTGAAGCTACATTTTCTACAGTGTACTCTTGGAGAACAAAGTAGAACAGCAACTGGTAAAGTTTTTGAACATACTACTGGAGGGAGGCTCAAGGAGCCAAAATCATTATTTTTGTATGGAGTGTTTCATACCAAACACAAACACTGGGGGGTCTTGACTGAACTGCTTTGCCCTCCTGCCGTTTATGCCTGTGATATTGGGCAATTACACAGCTTTGGCTGAAATAGTATGTTGGATAGGAAATTTCTCACTTATTGGGGGGTTTGGACTGCACTTGTCAACAAAAATGAGACCATATAGTAATCTTAATGAATTTAAGGGGCAAATCATCTTGCTACTCTCCTAAGATCTAGCCACCTTCTGTTTTTTCCTTCCTTTAAATAGGACAAACTTTGCTCTACGCAGTTTGAAATTTAAAGGAAACCCACATCCCAAATTAATGTAAAACTACACCACAAACAAGAGCTATGGCTGAATAAGTCTGCGGGAGTTGCAATTAATGAGACTTGGCAGTGGCTTTTGCCAGCATGCTTATGCTACTGCTGAAACACACACACACACACAGAGGCACAACACAGAGCCTTGCACATTGCAACAGAACTATAAAGGACAGGTTCCATTAATCAAACTACTTTTCTTTTACCCAATACCTATTCCAAATACATTTGCATATTAGAAGGATTCCCAACAATGAAAGAGCTTTGTCTAATCTTAAGACACCTTTTAGGAAAAGTTTGGGGTTAACCTTTTTTCTCTTTTGTTTTCACTTTTAGAGGAAAGCTCTTTGTGTGAAATTTTGTGATTTCTCAACAGATTTCTGTCTCATTTCTACTCTACACTAAAGTCTTTTTTCTAATACACACATACACCTCTAGATGTATCACACAACAGTAATATACACATAGCTATATAACTCTACATACTTAGCTCTTTTCTTGCATTCCCATTACTCCTAAGATAAGCAGAGAATTTTAAGCCATCTTGCCTTTAGCACAGAAGTTTGCCTATTTGAGCTCCCAAAGGAGAAGTCGGATTAAGAACTACTGAAACCCTCATGTTTAACAACTGGATGTTGCACTTAGTCCCATGGTTTCGTTGACACGATTGTGTTCAGTCAAAGGCTGGACTTGATGATCTTAGAGATCTTTTTCAACCTTAATGAATCAATGACTCAGTTGCTCCACTCCACCTTTTAATTGGGACATGCCCAGCAAAAATCTACTGGGTACTCACTCCTCATGTGGCTTTCTGTGTTGGAGCTAAATCAAATCCCACTCTTAAGGCCGATGGTATCACTTTCACTAGGAGCAGCACTGAACCCCAGCATTTGCATTGCCCTCCCTGATTGACCTCAGATATTACCCAAGAGTTCCTCAAGGCCTGTGATAGATCCTCATTTGATGCCATTTACTTGGTAAGCGGGAAGGAAAGGGATCTTGAGTTGTAAGTATCAGTGAAGAAGGCTTTCAGATCTTTCTGCTAAGAAAAGTCACCTGAGACAAAGAGAGTTTGTGCCCTCCATGAACTGATCTCCAGGCAGGCTGAAGGGCTATTCCCAGGAAGCAGGGGGGAATAACAAACTGGTCTGTGGGAGGTTGTTGGCCCCTATTTCCCCTGCTGTTCTTCATCTGCCAGAGGCAGTGAGCTTTCCCCACTGGGGCAGACAGTCCGTGAGTGGCCAGTGAGCAGGGAACAGCCACCGAGGTCATGGAGGCTGCCACCACCTTGGCCTCCCATGGAGCTGATTAATTAGTACCACGGCGGTGCCAGGCGCTCTGTGCCAAGCCACAGTTAGGCAACACACTGACGAATGTCCCGGAACCAAACGTGTACTTTTCAAAAACACAAATTAAAATGCAG
Source organism: Corvus cornix cornix (assembly GCF_000738735.6). Taxonomy (NCBI): domain Eukaryota; kingdom Metazoa; phylum Chordata; class Aves; order Passeriformes; family Corvidae; genus Corvus; species Corvus cornix. The sequence goes on along the minus strand of NC_046341.1, from coordinate 10,076,433 downwards.
ATTAGCTTAGCGTATCAGCAGTGGTATAATTGCTGTTTTAGGAGAAAGGCCAGCAAGACTACAGATAACTGCCCTGTTTTCTCATTGTTCTCTTTTAATAAGAGTCAACTTTGCAATTAAACAACTCCCTAAAAACACATATTGAAACGAATCTCACTTTGTTAGTGGGTCTGAGTGCTGGCTTTGTGCCCTATGGAAGGAAGTTACTAGTCTGCAAGCAAGGCATTTTAATACTTACAGATACACACTTCAAAGGCAGTCATTGCCATACTTTTCAAGTATCTTTTCAGAAAAAAAATATAGAGGATCATCTGCAGCTATAATATTGGTCACTTTTCTCTAAATGTGAGAAACAATACTTGTATTCTTCATTATGCAATGATAAGGCAAATGAAGAGCTATATCAGATGATATAAGAGCAACATTCCTCTAAATGTGTAACTCACTCTGCCCATATAATCGTGTAAGTCTTTATGAAGTACCTCAGCAGTGAAGAGCTGCTACAACATCCACAGGCTCTCTTGGTTTAAAATATCATACTAGAAAAGCAAATCATCTCTTCCATAACTGTAACCCAGACCAGCATTACTTCAGCTTTATAAAGTTAATACAAAGATAAACTGGTGATAACAAACTTGTTTGTGGCAGGTCTGATTGTTTGAAGGACACTTCTTCTTTTGCTGATTAAATGTAGATGTTCAAAACGATTTTAGAGATGGCTCAAAAAGCTTTAATCTCTTTCCCACCGGAATTCTTAAACTCTCTGTCATGACATCTTTATGGAGGAACCAGTAACTATAACAAACAGAAATGCCACAGAGCACGTATTTATCGGAAACTCAGCACTGAAATATGCAGAGGCCAATTCAGTCTATGCACTGTCCACCAGAACCAGTCTTCCTGAATTTGGTGCTGAATCAGTTGTAATGAGAGAAAGGACAGCAACTTATTGATTCATCCTTTTTGTTATCCCAAATAAAGTTTACATATTTATAAATGCAACAAAATACATCAAACTATTGCATTCTCCCATGTTTTATGGAGCTCCATGTGATTTTCTGCAGGGTATTCAAGCAGCCAATTTGCAAGTAGAGCAAATATTTGCAGTATTCAAGTCACCATCTGCAAACGGTTTGTAAATATTTTACCTTTCAAAAGCCATGGATTTTGTTGACGCTTTTCTATTGCTCTGCCAAATTATTATTATATATTTTTAAAATCAATGGGGTAATGCAGAATAAGATCCCCATACAGTTGCAAGCTGGTCTGAAAGGCAGTGAAAGGTCTGCTGCTAATGAATATCAATTCTCCCCACCCCAGCACTACTGCAGCCTGACATCCCAGACTTTGAGACACAGGACACTTCATGGAGTTTTCAGTATGTTTACCTTCTCTTCTTTGCTTTTACACAGTATTTTATCTAGAAAGTAGGTAAGAAGGCAAAGAAAAGCATCCACATAGGTACGTGACACTGTCCAAGCCAAGCACAGGGGAAGTTACAGGGTTTTATCTACTCAGCACCACCAGATCACAGGCAACAGATGGAAGAGAGAACTGAGCCTGATCTGAAGTCCTAGAGCTGTGTTGAGATATAAAGGAAATAATGTAAAAGTGGTGACTGGCCTTTAAATTATTTCACTCAGCAACAAATTTTGCTATGTAAGAATACTGAAACTGATTCTAAAAGGAAGAAAAACAAAAATCTTAGTCTGTGAAACCAAACAGGGGCAGCTTGGATATTTTACCCCCAAACAAACTATAATCTGATCCTTCTAGCTGTGAGGAATCTGTTCTAATCAATGTCTGATAAGGACATGTTGGAATAAATTTTCTTTTGCTGCACTATTTGAACTTGTGACATCCAGTTAAGTCTTCTTAATGTTGCCAGTGGCAAAAACACATACTGTATACATCATGATTTGCTGAAATTTCAGAACAGCCTAAAGTGTCCAGAATATTAATAATGCTTTTAAGGACTAAATTACTTTGTCTTCATGTGTTTTTCCAGCAACAGTGTCCCCTCTGTTTGTAAAGGTAGAGTGCCTTGCTACTAGCACTTGAGAGGAAAGAAAGAGCTCAAGTAGCTCCTGCTGGGGGTCTCCCCCTTCCCTGCCCTCACAGAACCCCTGCTCAAATACACACAGCTCCCAGGGCACAAAACACACATGCTAAACACTTTATAAAGCAGTGAGCAATGCAATGGCTTAGCATGGACCCCAAGTAATGCTTTGTGTAACTCCACCGATTTCAGTGGAATTAAACCTAGGTGGCTTTTGGCATGACCAGTCCAGCAGCGCAGAGGGGGCTTTTATTCTGAGGTCCTGGTTTTGCTGGCACAACAGGGCAATTCACAGAGCACAAGGAATAGCAGCTGCAGTGAGGAGGGGCTGTCAGCATGGACAGGACCAGGATGAAGGATCAAACAGGAGGTAAAGAATGCCTTGTTTTTACTGGTGCATTAAAAACATAAATAAATTGGGCAGTGTATAGCTTACAACCATGTAGCATTGCTGCCTGCCTTAAAGTCTTGGTGGTGTGCTTTAAGAGTATTCATGTTATCACCTGATCTTTTCTACTTACCGTAATAATTAATGTAGGAGCAGTACTCAGAGGGACCAGCTCCAAGGCCACAGAGGGGAAGAAGAAAGAGCACATTTCAAGAGGACTCCTTTTCTCAAATAAATAAAGAGGTACTTGAAAACCGTATCAAATATCTAAAGCTGAATTTAATAGCCCCTTTTTACAGAGCTTTTTTGTTTTCCATTGAATTATGCAATATTATCTGAAAAAGTAGCATCTATAATTAACTGACAACAGGATTTGAATTAAGTAGGAGGAAATGGTGATAAAAAGAATGCTCTTTATCCCCCAAATTTAGTGAATTTGTACTTAAATGGAGGCTGTGGGGAGACAGGAGCAACACAAGAGCACAAAATTTCCTATCCAACTTGTAAATGTGTACACCACTCATATTTTTTCTTTCCTGCTAGTCTAAAGTACTGTGTACACAGATTTCTCTAATATCCCCAAAAGCCAGCTTTTAGGGAGTAGAAATAGCAGAAATAATTTAACATAATAGTGCCAATTTTTTCTTTGCTATACCTTGTTGCCTCCAGTGGCATTGTCCCTACTGGATTCCAGTGCTGTGGCAGCACAGAGCTCAGCAAGAGTCAGCTCTGCTCTGCTTCCTCCTTACAGCAACTTCTCCCAGGCACAGCCCGACCTTCCTGCCCCGCCATCCCCGGTGGGAATGGCAGCCCCAGCTCTGACAGACCACTGGTGCAATGGTGACCTGCCTTCCCACTGACTCAGGAACTGCAACAGGCAGGTAACCCATCTCCCAAGCATCACAGAGGAATTCCTTGCTAGAGCACGTCATCCTCGAAAAACGCCCCAAAGAAGAACGTCTCTTTCATAATGAATAATCTGAGCCTGCTGAGCCCCTTCCTTCCTGAACTTCTGCTTTTATAAGAAAGCATCCCCTCTGAAGTTCAAAGAGTCAGAATAAATTATATTGTTTAAGAGAATCAACACTTACTGAGTCATGCAAAATTCTTCGATGTAGACTAGATTCAAGAGACTAAGGAGAAGCATGTATACTTTAATCCAGAGGAAACTGTATGAAGTGGCTGAGGCTTTACTGAACTTTTTTGTGAAGCTGTAGAGAGGGTCTCACTCCTTTTGCTCCTAAAAAGCCTCCAAAGAGGCTTTGTCAGTCTCTTCTTTCTCACTCCTTACCTCTGCAGAAAGGCCAGCATACCGCTGCTCCTTCAAATTACTTGGTGCAACTACGAGTGCAAAGGCTTCAGATCACTTACACAAACTTTTCTAGTGATTAGCAGTACAGGTTGCCATAAAAAGCAGACAGCTTCTGGTACAGTCAGCTAATTATGTGGTTACTACAAAATAATGGAAACAGAAAGTAATTACGCTGTTGTAGGCATTACTGCTAACATATTATCTCTTATCTTGGTAACATTGCAGATAATTAGCTCATGTCACTACACTGGTATTTTTCACTGTGCAGTTTTACACCTCAAAAAAGGTAGAAAAGTTCCATGATTAATAACTACTCCAGAAAGTTTATAAAAGATCCAACTGCTCAAGAGACAAAGGACCACAGAAGCTTCAACTGGCCAAGAGATCAAGTACCAGCAACAAATGCACTCTGTGATGGAAAACCTGATTAAAATTTCTCAAAGAAATCATTATGGGTGAGAAACTAATTGAAAGACCTCCCTCCTGCCAGAGCTTTGCTAGAAAGAAAAGACTTCAAAGGCATAGAGGGAGAGCTAATGTTTTCACACTTAAAACTGAAAAAAGGCAATCCTCATGTTTGTGTTTGTTCAGTACACACTTCTCAAATGTTGCCCCCTCACGCTCTAAATCTGCTGGGTGGAAGATCTAAACCTTGAATATACAATGCTCTTTAGCTAGGGTGTATGGTGCTATTCTTCCATGCTGTGTGCCTGCCTATTCATGTGCTTTTATTCTTTATTCTTCAGACTGATATATAGTAAACAATATGGTTAGCCACTTAAAATTCTCTAGGTTATTAAAATGTGAGTAGCATTTTTTTTTCCTCTCTCCTGGATTTCATCTGGAACCACTACCTAATTAATATCCAGAACCCAGCAGGAATCTGAATAATAATAAAAAAACCCCACTTTTGTTGTTCCTTGAATAAATCTGTGTAATTTAAACCATAATCATGGGGATTTCATCAAAAGTAACTCAGTTCTTCCAAATCCCACACCATCGTTACAAACAACTTTGTAGTGCAATTTCCAAGGCAAGATATCTCTTTACTTTCATATTTTAAAGGAAACATTTCTAATGATAGCAAGGATGTATTTTATATGTAAAAAGCTGAGATCTGGATGGTTAGAACACAATGTACTTCCCCATATCTTCTACCAGTGCGTACACCATACTGTAAAGGATCAGTTCATACAAATCCTTCCTTCTCTCAAAGACACATTGTCTTATCAGTCGAGAGCTAAGGTGCAGTTGGAGTATAATGTAAGTCCATTTCTCACAAGCTTAGAGCTTAAGCACTTTGTTATTGGTTATTAGGGCTGGACTCCTAGAGATAAACCTACAACTACTGTACACCAGCGAAGGGCAAATAAGCAAAATCCCTGACAGAAGTCTGTTGTAAAATGATGAATAAGCCTCCTAAATTGCCATAAGGCGCTAGTCACAATGGAATTGTATTTGTCAGACATGCATTGTAACCCTAAGGTTATCATAGTGGGCCAGCAGATACAGGAGGAGTGCTTAACACTATCACCCCCTAATCATATCTCCTACAGGCTAAAAACTCTGCAGGGAGCATTACCACTTAAAGAGGTGGTAGTGTTTCTATGGAATGAATGCAGACAGCATTTGGTAGAAAGAAAAAACCTATAGAAAAGACTGACAGATATATTCACCCATGTACACCCTGAATTGAGATATAAAAAAAATCCTTGCAAATCATATCCCTAAGGCTAGGGCTCTAAATAATAAAATACTGTAGATTACTACTTTATTAGTTTTTTAAAAGCTTATGAAAAATTATCTTTTGCCTGTGGAAAGACATTTTATCTGAAATTATAGCAACTCCAACAGTTTTAAGAGATCAAATTTAGAAACTAAGCAGCTGTAGGAAATAGATGATATTATACCATATTATTGCAAATTAAATTCTCAAATTCTAGTCCCCCTATAAGTTATTTAATTGTATTTATCTTAAGCTTGACTAACACTGATGTACATTGGAAACCATGACTAGCTAATATTCTAAATCCTATTTATTACCAGATATGGCCAAAAACATGACAAAACTCTTTTCCCCTGCTGGAAAATAGTAACTCTTGCAGAAACATTTGCCCTCATAACCCTCTGACTGGAGATGATGCCCAGTTATCAGATACATACAAGTGAGTGAAAGCAGCTCCAAAATAGTCCTCAGCCTAGTGATTAGGACATTCCTGCAAGAAATACAAACATTGTCTCATGATTCAGAGGAAGGAACTGAGCCTGGGTTTCCCTGCAGCCCAGATGACTGTTCTGGCCACTGGGCTATGCTGTCATTCTACTCAATTGCTCTATCCCCCCGTGCCCATGGCCAGTAGGACATTCAATTATTTATACCAAGTAGAACAACTCCAACAGGAGAGATTGAGGCACATTGCGTGCACCTGCTCTTCCATTCGTATTTTGCACATTAATAAAAATTTCAAAAGCTGGACTCTTTTAGGACAAAGGATCATTTTCTGGCCAGTCCTATGTATTATATGACAAAAGAGAAAAGAAAATAGTCACAGTATTTGTAATAGTGTATTCCAGCTTTTCCACTGTTGTTTATAAATGTGTGCACTTACATGTAAAATATGATAAATCTTCTTTCTGAGAAAAATCAAAATTAAGCACCTCTGATCATTCTAACGCATGTAAAATAAACAGAATCCTCATTCCCATAACTGAGCACTAGGTAGTTCTCATTCTCATTTCAAGGATTATCAGCCCAATAGTAGCATTTTCATTTTTAAATATTAGGCATAATTAGGCATTAACTATAGCAGAAAGAGCAAAATACATTCAATGAAATGCACTTTAAAAAATCCATAAATAGAAGGTGGGGACTGCTGCATTAGAGCAGATTTAAAGTACAACCACACATGATAACAAATAGAAAAAAGGTAGAGTTGTGTACCACAATGCTTCTGCAGTCTTTGTGATGATTTAGAAAGCCCTTTGAATTCATTCATGCTTAGGCAAACAAGAAATTTAAATATCAACAGCTTTGCAGTGATACAGCAACACAGAATAAATGTTGGTTTTGCTGAATGCATGAAGACATAATTAAAAGCCCAGTTTGGGGTGTTCTTTATATGATGTCTTTACCTTATGATCATTCATATGGACCTCTAGTGCTTGATGTCACTATATATCCCCTTTGGATTTCCTTCCTGTCAAGTAAAAACAAAATCAGCCTCCTTCACCCAAAATATCAAACAAGTAACAGAATACCTCAACATTTTTCCAAAGAGAAAAAACTGAGTTTCAATATTTGTGAGATTAAAATCACACAGAAAAATGGATATGGTCTTACTAACACAATATTGCACAGCAGATCTGGCTGCAGGTATAAGAAAGTTTCTTGTACTCAGCAAGGCAAATGTGCTCCTACTGGGCCATGGAGGGCAAGAAAGGAGAGCTCCCTTTTTCCTGATAGCTATCTCTCTTCTCTTATGCCAGGCCCCACTGACTCCACTGCAATTTAATATGGTGAAGATTTACACCTCTGGAGGCTGTAGTGATGCTTTTCAGGAAAACGAGCCCACCTTTTGGCTCTTCAAGCCCAGAACTCAATTTCACTGATTTCTTGATTTATAGTGCAAAACCACTTATTGCAATTTACACAGGCACTGCTCTCACTCTTTCTTGGTCTAGGAAAACCATTGTTTAAGTAAGGGCAACAATGGGGTTTTGCCACAGATGTTGCCATTCCCCATTTACAAGAAAAGACTAAGGCTATCAAGAGAAGTAAAAGAATAAGACAAATAATTAAAAACTGTATATCAAAGAAAAATTCCTTACTGAGTGTCCAACCAAAGTTGTTCTACATTTAATTTCTAGGTTTACACAAACTGAGACAAAGCTTCCTTCTAACATGTTGCAATTCCATATGTAGGTAGACAAGTATTTAATGTGATGTGCAGTGTGAACCCACCCACAGCAGTACTTGTGTTAGTATGAAATATTCTTTTTCCTTTTAGTGAAAGAACCAATAAAACCTCTCACATGAGCTAAACATCCCCCACTCCCCCTTTTCTTTTTTTTCTTTTTTAAGCTACATTTGACAAGCAGCCAGTTTAAGCAGTTAAAGTCATTGCTCAAGTGGCAGGCAACTAGATAAAAACTCCCTGTTTGGAAAAGCCGAGAAAGATTTTACAAGGTGCTGGGAACTTCTGGCATTGCAATTCCATTCTAGAGGGACTAAGAATGAGATTGCAAAAGGTGAGCTATAGAACTACGAAGAAAGGATTAGGAAAGAATCAAACTTTCCTGTGTGATTAAAAAATACTGGAATCTCTTTACAGCTGAGGAATATGCAGTCTGAGATGTACAACCTATACCAGAGTAGCTTGTTCTGCACTACAGATACACGAATAGCAGCCATTAAAGTAATTTTTGAGGCTTTAACCTCTGGGATCAGCAATGATAGATCATATTTTCTTTTCTGTCCAATCCAGAATTTACAAAAATCTTCCTCCAAATTCTCCTGGTCATTCCACTAGCATGTAGCTCCAGCACACACACAAGTTACCCAGCCCTTCTGAATACTCCCAGCGAATCAACTTGTACAGGAAAACAGGTTGAAGAACTACAACCGACATCAGTGGCAGCTGCCTGTAACATGTTCTAATGGACGATGGTGCTGTTTTATGCAGGGCATCAGCTGTACCAGAGCTGCTGAGGAGTTCTTTGCTGGAGCCTTCCTTGCCACGGGACACGCACCCTTCACCCTCAGTAGTGATGCAAAACCTTCACAGCCAGCGCAGAGAGGCACGACTGGCAAGCACACAGTCCCACCAGTGCCCCCGGCACGGGGAGAGCGACCCCGAAGCGTCCCCACCACGATGGAGCCTGGTTTGTTTTCCAGGCGCGGAGCAGCAGATGGCACTGTCCGCTGCGCCTTGGCTCCGAGCGGGCTCCCCGCGGGGGCACCGCCACGCACGGAACCTCTGCGTAAGCTCAGCCCCACGCCAGCCAGGCACAGCCAGAAACTGGCCTGGCATGTTCACCCACAAAGAAAAATACTTGTCTCAACACTGTATTCATGTACAGTATGACAGCCACAATTTTCAGTGCCTGCTCATGGGCTGGGTTCAAATCATTCTGCACAAGTACTCCCCAGAGGAGGCTGTACCAGGGATGGGTGACCAGCTCTGCTGGTCTATCTAGGGCAAGCTGTGGGTGGCCACCTATGGAGAGGGATCATTTTTCCATATCAGAACTGGATGTTAACTGGAAGATCAAAAGCAGAAGAAAGTGCAAGAAAAAAAACAATAGGAAATTAGTTGGCTAGGAAGGCTGGAACAAGCATTACCTCAACAAAACTAAACAGAGAGACAGACTGAGCAATTTGTGGTATCTCTGTTTATTTTGTCTTGTGACATGAAAGCAGACTATGCAAAAGGGATGCACGCTTACTCATCAGATCTGCTTCCTAGGGCTGATCCTTCATGTCCAGTCCCTACTGAAACTGAAGGAAGTTCTTAGCAATTTTATTCAGGAGTTGCATTCAATCATTTTTGATAAAGGAAAATACTTTTCACTATACCATACTAAAAGGATTTTAAGTGCCTTTGTGAATTCTGTGCCCATGTACACACAAAGCCTTCTCATCAAACAGCTGCCTTGATTCACACCAAAAAAAAGCCACCTGACTTGCAGAGTAGTAGTTCAAAACTACAACTCCTTGGCCTGCTCTCCCACATTTTCCTTACTCTCAACTCAGAAAACCACTGTGGTTCCAGTCCCACACTCTCAGACCATGCTAGCTTCTACCAGTGTTCATTCAAATGCACAGCATGCCCAGAGCCTGACAGATGTCAGCAGTCCAGGACACGGGAACAGCATTACAGGGGTGAGATGGAGTAACCAGGGCTGAGCAGGTCAGGTGTTTCCAATTGTCTCTGCTGTGGCACAAACTCACAGGTAGTCTCCTGAGTAGCCTGGTTTGAAGGCTTTATAAATCATAATGATGGTTGCTCAGAAATTTTCCTGTGAAACATGTTTCTGGGAGAAAACATCAATTTATCACTACTAACGCATCCTAAGGGTATGTACACTAAGTTTGAAAATAAAGGGGAAGGATCCTCACCTGACCAACAGATTTCTAATGGAAATCTTACTTGCCCAGTAGCTTGCCTGCCTTGCATGTTTGCAGCCCACATTTATGTGTGATTGTTTGATCCATGGAAACTCTGTTCCTGAGCCATCAAGGCTTGGACTTTGGGACAGCCAACACCCATCAGGTGCACTGTCCGGGGCCCATACGGCTCACAGAGTCTGACAAAGGCCCAGAGGACAAGGGCCTCAAACACAATCACTCACACACACACACACACACTCAAATAGAAATAAAAAATAGAAATAATAGACTAACAGTTTAAATGTCTGGGTGAGGAATCTTTTTTGCAAATTGTAGTATACTGAGAAATTTCACTTCAAAAACAGTGCCCAAAAAATACCACAATCAAATCTTTTGCTGCACTATTAGAAAAGGAGACCAAACCAAATCCAACGCTAACTCTTTCAACTGCCAAATACAGTGCAGAAGTCAAGATCAGAAGTGACTATCTCTGACAAGCCCACTCAGAGACAAAAGGTTTCAGATGTGACTTGTTGCCGCATGCTGCCAAGTAACTGTTCTGAGAATGAAATCTGATAATGCAATGATGGTGAAAGGAACTGCTGAACTCTTCACTGTACCTTCACAGCATTGGAGGAACCCTTAGATGAAAAGAAAAAGCAGCAAGCACAAAATTATAGATTAAAACATTCTAAGGAGACCAAAAAAAAAAGGTATGAGAACATGACTTAAAATAAAGTGAGATGTCTTTATATAAATGTTTGATTATTAAATGAGTGCGTTGGAGAAACCCAGTCTTCCCCCTCCCTTATTGGTTTTCCTTTGCAAAAGTCAGAACTGTTGTTACACTGTCAAGCTAGGTCTATTTATATACTGGGCAAAAGCTCTTCTCTGTACTGGTGTCCTTTCACCCGCTCAAAATAAATTGCCCTCCTCACGAGGAGGTAGATTAGTTACTATTATGATAGCTCTAAAACTGAGAGCTGGATATTACGAGCTAAACTCTGTTCCCGCATAGACACCAAAACAAATCCAGTGATTTACTGAAGTCACTTTGGAATTGCAAGACAGTAAATCTAGCTCCATGTCACTCAGAGTAATGTTTTCAATGTGGACAAAATAAAGAAATTTGGAAGTCTAAACTGGCATGAAATGAGACTCAGAAATGTGAATAATAAGTAAGAAGTGTAAGAGTAGAGAAATCTGCACTAGATTTCCCATTAGCACATATGATCTAGGCCTTTGTTTTTCCAGCTTGCAAAGGAAATAATCATGAAAATGTAATAATGCAATATTTTGCTCAAGTTTCTTCATAATGACATTTTCTAAAGTCCCAAGTCAGTCACAATACAAAAAATTACTGCTGCTTATATCCATTTCTAAGATTTTTCTTCAAAAAACGCAAATCCTAAACAATTACACCAAATCCAATGATATTGGAAGTACAAAAAGTTAAGGTGTTTGTATTGATATTCAGCTAGTGTGCTTGGGGTTTTTTTTGTTGTTTGAGGTGCATTTTTTTGGAAGGTTACTCCTATTCTGCACTTATTTGAGGTGTCACACAGATTGGAGCCATTGGGCATCTTTAGATCAGTTTCACCAAATTTTGTATTAAGCTCTCAATAAAGTCTATAACTGGACATCTTTGTGATGGGAAGAAAAAAAAAAAGCAATGAGCTTAACTACTAAATACCCCAAAATCAATGTCTACCACCCATTTCCATTTTATTTGCATTTTTGGAGATGCATTGAAGAAAGAAGAGCTGGGGAAGAAGAAAGGTGCTTTACCACTATGGCACCATCTCCTTCTTCCTGGAGGGGAGGCAATTTGCAAATAGACCTTTGACATGTGAAGGGGGAGAACGACATTTCCCTCCTAGCTCTGTATAAAATAATTGTAAAATGTGGAGAGAGAGTTTTAAAGGAGACTCTCAAAAAATAATAAAACCAAAGAGCAGATGAAAATTTGCGAGGGGCCCCTAGAGGTAATGGAGAGATCTGAAAGTCAAACATGCTTAATGTATTCCTGTGTTCCCTTTTGTATATTTAAATATAGGGCTAGAAGGAACCATTGTAATAAACTAGCCTGCCCTCCCTGTGCAACAGAGACCACAAGTCCTGCCTGAAATAATTCCTGTTTGAGTTAGAGCTTTTTTTTCCCCTAAGGGAAGAAGCAGGAGGGGGATTCCACAGTAAAATCCTTGCACTACTTCAGCTCCCCTGTGAGGCACTGAATCCCACAGTGTGCTCTTCACCAGCTCTTGTTATGTCTTTCCAGTAAGTTTTAATATAAACAGGTGACAATCTAGTCCTTTAAACAGTGTAAGAGGGGTCAGCCTTTGCCTTTACCACTATGCAGAGTGGTATGCCATTAACTAACTCTAATATGTTAGTTTATTTTTTTTTAACAATCTGAGCAGGCTCAGCCCACAGTTTCCACTCTCATTGCAAGCAGACCGTTGCTTTAGGACCACTGTGGTCTGATGTACTTTCAAAGCCTTTAGCCCAGTTCTAGTTTTGCTGTGAGTGTATCTTTAAAAAGAAAAATTGTTATGGTGACAGCTAAAGAAAGCTGGAGTCTCTGGGGCCAGTGTCATGTGTTCACATCAGGAAACTGACCACTGTTGTTAAAAATTAAATGCTTGACATGAACTAAAGTCACAGAAAAATATGATTCAATCTTTCAGCAAGCACTGTTTATGAAAGCTTGAAAGAGCTGAAAGCCCAATATGATTTACATCCTGGGAGCTGGTATGCAACTTTAAACTTGTTCTTTTTCAAGTTCATCTTGTCATCCATAGATAAATATAGATTAGGACAAACCAAAATAAATGGGTGGGTACCAAAAGCCACAAAACAACTAACCATAATGGAAGTGCTTGTCCTCCTGTTCAATAGCAAAACCAGCATATACTTGGTTTAAATAGCTGCTTGGGGTAAAATGAGTATTACTGGACAGGAACACTTAGCCAGGATGATCCAAACAAGTCAAAAAATAGCCAGAGTACAACCACATAAAATAAAACACTGACCAGATTTAAGTATAATTGGTCACCCTCCCATGTTTTCGGATTCCTATTATTATAGCTTAGGAGGCTCTGTAATGTACCTTTGGAAAAAGTCTAACAATTGCACTGGGTTTCCAACCTTTGCACTTCAGTAAGATGATCCACTGAGAATGTTACTGTATGAGACTAAAAAAAAAAAAAAAATTAGAGCCCACTTTACACAAAGAGGTGTAGCAGACACTTCTGTGACTGTTCATCACCACCAGTGTCTCCAAACCTGTTTGCTCAATGTATCCGCATTATGAAGGCAATAGCTGAGCAATACTAAGTTTGCGTGTTCCACCATTACAAGGTACCCTATTTTCAGCCTAAAAGTGGCATTTAAGTAAATATTTGTGCTATGTCATTGGGAAATAAAGGTCAGACAGCATCCCACTGTTTCCACAAGTCCCCAGGAACACTTGCTTGGGGCAGTGAGAAGGATTATTTAGCCATGTTACATAACACAGCAGACTAAATGGGTGCTTTATGTATGGGAACAAATTCAGTAGTATTTTCTTCACTTGATTTTTTTTTTAGTTACCCTTTTCTAACCTCCTCAGCCTGTGCTGTTCTGAGCCTCTCTGATGACACACCTGAATTCCACCCACAGTATATCCATTCTTACCGAAGTACCAAACCCAGGCAGTTCTCCTCATGCCAGGAAGGCCTGGCTGTCCTGCAGCCCCAGGAAAACGAGGAGAACATCAATGCAGACCTGCCATATGGCACCAGTATCTTCAGCCACACAGTGCCCACCAGGTTACCTCTCACAAGCCTCTTCATGATTTAACAAGCAGGGCAGGTAGGACACTACTGACATTTCCTATCACAATATTTACAGAACGGTTACATGTACACATAGAGAGAAAAGCCTTGCAAAACTTTGCAAAGATCAGCATCTTTCAGAACTAGAATGAGACATGGCAGGAAGCATTTGAAGTTATCATATGCACACGCTAATGTGTACACATTCAGTAATTTGTTCATGAGCCCACTGCTGTTTTGAAGAGAAAAGGAAAATCATGTATCACTGTCTCCATTGTTTTTCCCTAGTCCTTAACCTCTGCTTCCCTTCTTTTTCTTCCCACAGACTGTAAGATCCTCTAGGAAGGATTCTCCCTTCTTCAGTGTTTATAAAGGGCCTAAACAAATCACTGCCACTAAATAAGCGTGTATTAAATGGCATCCCAATTTCAAATCACAAGGGGCTGGAAAGTGCAATTCAAACAGCTGCTTTTTTCATTTATGGATCTGTAAAGGTCAACCATGAGCTTGAATGTATAATACATAATCTGCCTGTGCTCATCAAAGGAGAGTTCCAATCTTCAGTTACTTTAGGGAGGGAAGAAACCAGTCTGCCTAACACCTGGTAAGATGCCCTGTGGGAAGTAAAACTGATGTCAGAGGCAATGTGGGTGATGGTCAGTTCTTTAGCTAATCTTTACAACAGTTGAATCACTCAATGCTTAGGTTTTAAATTCTCAATCAACAAGCAATATATAATCTTTGACTTCAGGAAAGCAGACTTCAAAGGAACACAGTTTCCTTAGACAAGTGACTGAAATTTTGTAACATACAGAATTTCACCATTAAACATAAAAGCCATGATAATCCTAAGTCAATTTATAATGCCTCTTTCTTTTGCATTTTCTCTTAAATAATGAGCTTGTAAATCATTAATAATAAGATGAAGACATTTAAAACATTTGTATGAAATATTTATAGTTGTAACAAAATTTAAAATACATTAGCACCTGAGGTGGCAGGAACTGTTTACTAGTAGAGCATAAAAATATTGCCACTGAGTTTATTAAACCAAATTTAACACAGTATATTTGATTCTGGTTGCAAAGTTCTAATTCCCATTGAACCAGATGGGAACTGAAAATTAAAAGAATTCATGCTGCGTGTGAAGGAGGAATGTAGTATATTCTCTATAAAGAACGAAGTGTATGTAATTCACAGCCATTTTAATGTGGCATGAACAGTTTACATAAAAATGTAGTCCTGGAAAATTTATAATTAAAAATACAAATGGGCAGATCAGTAGTGTGGCAAAATGTATTTTGTGCAATGCAGTACTGACACATAGGGATATTTAAATTAAAACTATGTAACCCTTTAAAAAATTACCCTGACTGATATAAATTGTTCATTCAGAATTTGTCTGCAAACAGATTTGAGTGGGTGAAGCCAGGCTGATAATGTGAAAGATGATACATCCTCTTACAAACCAACAAATCTCTGAAATCCAGTCCCAGGCAGACTTTCTGGTCACCCCAGTCCTGCTATTTTTCTTTCATCAAATGATGGCTTGGGTACCACAGACACTGCCTCCCTTCCTAAACAACATTTTTATTCTATCCACATTGTCAATCACAGGAAGGACAAGAAGAGTATCTAATCCACCGATTCCATCCTCTCTAATAAGCAGAGGAAGGCGGAACAGTCAAAAGTAGTTCAAGAAGATGGTCAAAGACTATTTCCTACCACTGTAACTGTATCTGGTGAGGGATAGAGGACGACATCTGACTTATTGGCACAGGCTGACAAATTTCCAAGCCAGTAACATCTAACAGGGCCATTTTTCTCATAGTTTGATACCTTGCTTGCAGTTTCTGCTGCTTGCCAACTAGTTTAATATCTAAAAAGACTTTTTTATATCACTTTAGCAGCTTAGTGAACAAATTGTGGCAATTAAAAAGACCAGTTTTCATCATTGCTTTAGATATTGCACTAGTCCTAGTGATAATAAATGGAATTTACTTGAAGGTCACAGCCTGT
Source organism: Corvus cornix cornix (assembly GCF_000738735.6). NCBI lineage: Eukaryota > Metazoa > Chordata > Aves > Passeriformes > Corvidae > Corvus > Corvus cornix. The sequence goes on along the minus strand of NC_046341.1, from coordinate 10,060,731 downwards.
TGCTTATATACTTGCAGAGCTGCCAGATCTACTGGTCAGACCCATACCCAAAGTCTAAGAATAGAGGCTGGCTTTTCTTTATTTTTATTAAGTGGCAAGTTTTATTGGTAAAATGATGATTATGGTTTATTGTAGCTTTAATAAAGGAGAAAATTGTAGCAAGCATTCTGGGACAGCAATGCTACACAAGCTGTGATTTTCAAGGGTTAAAGAGATGCAATATGAGGGAAAAAAAGAATTGATAAAGGCTATACACTATCAGATAACTCAAGAAGTGGCAAAGAAAGATTTAGAGGAAAAAACAAATTGGGGCAATTTACCCATTGAAGACATCTCAAACATACTGGGGACTAATTCCATTTTCAGTAAAAGATTCCCTAATACCAAAGTGCCCACAAAGATACCAACAAATCACATTTTAGCTCTCTCCATGTTATGCATATTTTCTTTTCTGCAATAAAGAGCACATTTTATCTGCTAGGGGAAGACCCTTCTATTTTGCATAGGCAAGGGACCTCGGACCTCTACAGACTGATAGCATAATCTCCTGTTTATCCAGAAGACCCCATCACAGACAGCTGGCCATAAGCAGTTTGCTCTGCATGTAAAAGCAGTCATATTACAAACCAGAAACCTGCAAGTACAGAAGAATATGGAGAATTCTTGACTGCTGGAAGATGCCAGAGGAAATTTTGGATGTATGAACTCAGCTCTTGAAGAACACCAGACGGGGCCCCTGAAGAAGAAATTGCTTCTCCTGAGTGCATCAGGCTTAAAAAGGAAACTCCATTTATAAATCTGATCAATTTCGGGAAAGAAATGGTATGAATCTATGAATGCAGGGTTGCACCTTAAGTGCTAATTTGAGAGACCAACCAGGGGGTTTGTTGAGCACTGCACTACACACAGAAGAATCTGACTTCCAGCCCACAAACTGACATGCTAATAAATCCATAGAAAAAAACAATATGAAAGCTGACACATAAATAATTCAAACATATTGCCTGTTTTTAAACAAGGTCCTACTATTCCATAAACATGAGAATTAAACTTTTAAAAGAAAATTATTTTCCTAATCTTTTTCATTAAAACAAATATGATGACATTCACTCTATTTAAAAACTATTCCTAATAAAAGCTTTTCAATCAGCCTCATACAGAGTTTCTTGGCTAATTGTGACATACTTCAGCATGGACTTTCACCACTGACCCAGAAGGCAGCGTCTTTGTTCCTTGATACTGTTTGGGGTTACTAAGCTCAAGAAAAAACTACGATCAACAACAAAAAATGGTGCTAGGTCCAGCTCGCTTGTTTGGTCTTTAATCATCATGTCTTCGTATTGATATGTTCTTGACTGCTAATCACAGGACACTGATTTCTTAACTCAATTAACTGCTATCTTCAACTTCCTTGTAAGTTTTAAAGACCATATTTAAAACTCACTTTTATAAAAGCAACCAAAAATCCAAGAGCTTGAGAATCTTCTATTAATGCAAACTTGCTTTTTATAAACAACATACATCTGAGAGGGCTTATTTTGATTCTCTCCATCCATCATGCATACGACTAACTCTGCCATCAGCAAACTGGTACGTACAGAGCTAACAATGAAGCCCTGGAAAGACTTACTGGCTAATTCCACTACAAGGTGAAACTCACAAAGTGGGGTCAGGACTATCTCCTGGCAATGGGGTGCTCTAAGGTTACTGGCAGGAAATGGGTATTCATAACTGCCACCTAAATTATTTTTTAATTTAATGTGTTGGACACAGTGGGCAATTGGTCAAATTCTTCTCTCAGCAACATAAATGTAATTCTGAAGTGACTCCATTGACCTGAGCACTGAAGTAGAAATGTGAATCTATTTCTATCTGAAATGTATTGCAGCCTGTCACATTAGTTCTGTGATCCTGGCAGATCCTACAAGTAAACAGGGTCAAGACATGTCAATACACAGATGGGAGATTGTCAAACAACCTCTAAACGGGTGAAGGAAGAGCTGTTGGTACCTGCATAGCCCTCACTTTCCAAGCATATCTCCTGAGGGCCTTTCTGTGTGATGTCCACTTGGACCCAAAACCTTCTCCTTACTTTAGCTACAGTGCAAGGAACCCCAAGGGTTGTGGAAGGCTAAAGCACATGAATTTTTCCACTCATCCCTTTTCATGTCCCTGAAGGCTTCCTCAGGTTATACCTCTGACACCAGCTCTCCTCCTTCCCCATACTCAGCTGGTTACGCTGCTGCCACAAATAGGCCCTATTACTTTTCCATCAGGATGAGGTTTCTCTCCAAAGATCTGTTTTCTGAATTACTTAAACCAGCAAACGTCGTTCAGACTGAGATGTTGCAAGAAATTAATGCACCAGTAAGTCTCCTGTGTATAACAACAGGGAGGCAGGAACTGCTGCCTCCCAGACAGAATACCTGTCTTTGCCAGGCACTTGGGTCTTTGTGGCAAGGGAGGAAAGCAGGTCTTTGCAGTGATCTAAGACTCATTTTTGGACAATTTAATCAACTTCAGAGCTTGTTTGCTCCCAGAAGGATTGCATCTATCCAAAGGGTTTGCTTGGTTCTAGTCCCTGTAAAAGCAGCTCCGACCAGTGATCTCCACAATATGTATTTAAATAGTTTGGGTGGACAGTCTAAAATACTGGGAAAAATTCCTGACTGGATGTGTGGTGAAAATGAACGGAATTTATGCTTTGTGTGATGTTAGGTGGCAGTATGCTGCTATGTTAAAGATCTGATATGCTTTCCAGCACTCTAGGAACATTTGGGATATTAACCCTGGAGCTTCAGGCAGATTGCAAATTTCCATTCTACTGACCTATATTATTGCTGCAGTCTTAATGCCTGAAGTAGTTGTTTTTTGTCCTAAACTTCCATTTTTCTCAACAAACAACCTGAGAGACTTCATTACTGGGTAGTGATCTGAAACAACATCACTAAGTATATAAAGCACTTCACAGCTATTTTAATTAAATGAAAATATGTATGTCCAATTCTATTATTCAATAAAAATGCTTAGACAATACAAAACTAGAAAAAGTCAGAATATTCTCTTAAATAATTAATATATTTTGCTCAAGTTAACAGCACAAAACCACCACCCTATTTTAGTCCTTATCTGTTATGTAAACCACTGCAAAATGCCAAAACACACTAATAAAGCATGCAATCCATCAATAGTGAGATCTAGTCTTTTAACAAATTATGAAAGCTTAACTTTTTCACAGAAAGTTAAAAACTCACACATGAAGCAACTTAAATTTTGCCCATTCTCTGCCTCATAACAGGGCTCCAGTATTTTAATTATCTGGGGCTCTGCACATGCATGACAATAGGATCAAGCCTTATAAGACAAGTTCTCCTTTATTTCCACTTCCCAAAACTCACTAAACTTTCAATGAACTAAGACTGCAGGATCAATTCTGCTGTGCTCTAATTTTAACATCTGAAAATAGCAATAATCAATACAGCTGAACAATCCATGATTTTAAACTAAAAATCAAATAGAATCTTCTATCATCGAAAAGGCCCTTAGAGAAGACATGCAAATGGATTTTCTGAGCCTGGCAGATTATAAATAGATGTAGGTATAGATAAAAACTTTTTGATGCTATCTTTAACAAAACTTTCCAATAATTAACCAACTATAAGCAGTACACAGCAACACAGTTATATTTTTACATCTTCTGTACATCTCCTGATAACCTGGCCTTCAGGCTTGTCTATTTTATACCTGCATGAATGGTAATGAACTTTTTATTCAGGGTAACAAAGAACAAAATTATCATATTTGCATATATTATATCCTGCATATCATATTTGTTTTGCTCATAGAATATCTGTAAGCAGCTGCAAGTTCCTTTCATTAAAGAGATGTATTACAATATATTTAAAACTTTACAGAATTTAGGTACTTTAGAAAGTTAATTTCACTGGAAAAACTAAATATTTTTTCCACAGAATACTTGCTGATCAATTTTTTTTTTTTTTTTTTTTTTTTAACATCTTGGGTTCTTGTAGAGAAAAAGCACCACCCCCTATGTTTTTCAGCAACTTTGAAATTGTGCGTAAAATAGGCAGTAAATTAAGGAAAACAATGTTTCCATAAAAAAATAACATGTAAAAAAGCAACTTATTCTTTAATAAATATTAGGTTCCCAAAAAGGATTTCTAGTTGGAATGTTTCAAAATGAAGAAATGGTTTCTAAAACTATGACTGATCAATACAAGACAGCAGCCTCTAAGTCTTCTAGCACCAGCTAAAAACTGCTACAGCCACATGATATGAATTGTTGGTCTGGTATAACCTCACTCTGCCAGTTCCAATTTGATCCAAAATTTTTGATGGGATAATTTTGTACTAGCAAAGCACATACTGGATCAAGTATCATCTGTCTGTACCACTCAGAGTTTATGCCAGACAAAGTACAGCGTGTCTTCTACCGTCACCATGAAAGCACAGAGCTGGGACAAGGCCGTGTAATGTGCCTTGACTGATTCACCAGAAACGTGATCATGCCAAACCCAGAGCAAATTAGACCTCCTGGGTGATGCAACAGTGCCCAGGTCTAGTGTTAATGATTGTGAAAATGGCACAGTCACAAAGCCACCAGAAATTATTTCTCTGCCTTCACTCCCAGAGTGCAGACTTCTTGAAGTAACGTGTATATATTTGAAATTATGATTTTGGTTCTAAAAAAGGCATTTTTTGGTATAAATGAGAGCATCTTTCCGTAAACAAATGCATAGGAGAACTTCACTATGAGCACATTCTGGATCAACCAAATGGAAAGAAGGTTTTTAAGCACAAAAACTAAAAACGAATCTATTCAAATCATACAATTTGTGAAGTCTTGTTATTGTTTAGGGGTTTTTTCACAATAACAATGTTGTAGTAATAAATCAACCAGGAATAGTAACAATTATCTAATGATCAACATCTCAGGGCCTTGTTCAAGGATGCAGCAGGGTGACAGAGTGCCGTCCCCACTGAGGCTGATGACGGGCTGCCTGCACTCCCTGTATTCCAGAGCTCCACAGCTCGCAGCCTGCAGAGCCCTCATCAGTCCATCAGCAAACCTCAGGCCCGGCTTTGATAAATCGTGTTCTAAGTCATATGGCCAAAGAGCAAAAATTTGGTTATGTGATAAAAGATATCTTTGGCTCTTCTGAAACATGGATGCTGTGCTTACTTTTAAGCCAGTGCCTTTGCAGGCTCTGACACACCTCTCCAGCGGCACTCCACAAGCAGAGTGCAGTGGCTTTACCAGTACACTGCTGTCTGGTGACAAGGGGCAAACAAACCCAAAACTGTGTCATCATTGCTATGTCTTTTCCCTACATGATGCCCTCTCTGTGGGAATGCTGAGGCTGTGAAACTGCAGCATGCACAAAATTACACGTTAGCTATCTCCATTATAACAGGCTGTCATCGTTCAGCACGGAGCAGCCATTAATCATCCAACAATCATTCATCCATCCTCTCGGTGAAGCATTAAACTGTGGCCCTTTCTGTCCGTCTCTGGTGATCATCCAGGTGGAAATTAGAAATCCCAGAGTGCTTTTCAAAAAGAACAGGGGCTAACCTGGGTGACCCTCAATAATAAAAGGGAAAACCTGTTTCCATTGTCCACAGCTGTGTGTAAGCTATTGCCAAGTACATAATAGGCACCACATTTACCTACACAGTCACTGCTTCTCCAGCATTTAACTCATTCATCTGTAGAGTGGTTTGGGACACCTTGAGTATGAAATATGCTTTGTGAAATCAAATTCCATTATCCCTTACAGCATGCTGACAAGCATTTTCAACCAAAAATTTCACACTGCCCCTATGATTCAATCTTAAAAGAGTCTCCTCCCAGTGTAGCAATCTGCAGTAGTGCTTCACCTTCATTCAGGGAGGTAAGTGCTCAATAGATCATAAAACATATGCTAATAATGGTGGGCGAAATTCACTTAACATGGACAAACATTTGTTGTTGGTTTTTCCTCTCTTTTTTCTTAAATTGATTTTCTTTGTGGTTAAAATTATGATGCTTGTCCTCTCTAGATTGAATAAAATCATGTTCTTTCTTTTGGAGCTTCTGGATGAAAGACATTTAGGGACTTAGATAATCACCTTCCTAACTAGATTTGATCTGATTTTGAGGTCATTTTCATGCATTAGCTTAAGAGAATTACAACACAATTTAATAATAAATTCTGTTAATATAACTTAGCCTTGAAAAATTGCACTTATATTGAGCAAGTAATATTTTAATGTTTTATTCACTAAAGCCCAATTCTAAAGACATTTTGATCCATAATCACAATGTCCTTAAGCACATCCAATTTTTCAGTGCAATGGTGAAATTTAAAACCAGAAAAACAATAGCAATATAAGGCAGTTAAGTGTCTAAGTCTCAATCGAAAAGGGTAGAAATTAAGCTCCTGATGCCCTTAATATTTTTAGAGTTTCTAACCAAGGACATGTAAAGTAAATGTTAAGTGTTGACTGAGCCCAGAAGGGGCTGTGACCTCTAGAGGTCCAATCCCATCCCACACTCTTTTCCACTTGTGTGTGCTCTCCTACCTGATTGTTTGAGGGAATTCAAAGTACACTGATTCATTTACAGAACTACAATGGATTTTGCACCATGGTCACTACTATGTTATCCAAGTGACAAATATGAAAACAGAAGCAATCTGCTGGATTTTGACTTAGCCTGCAAGATTAATTTTTAGCAAAGTTACATTATATAGAAAAAAAAGGAGGCACAAGCACAGCTACATGGAACAAGAACAAATAGTGGCATAGGGGACATACCATTATCCATGCTTTGGACCATAGCTCTGGAAAATTTCATAACTATACTTATAGTAAGGGAGAGAAAAATGTGTTATTCTCCCACAGCTTTGTTTCAAATTAAGAGATTACATGGACTGAATTAATTTCTAATTGTTCCCTGATGTGCACTGGAAGGCAAGATGCTCACAGCAACGGGATCCACAGTTGTGTGAATTTGTGTACATGGATGTGCTCAACTTCACAGACCACTGACATGATGTTAGAAATCAAATATCATTAAGCTCTACCTACACCGTGTGCAAAGTTGGTAAAGCTAAAAACATATATTAATTGGGGAGGTAAATGTAGTTAAACAACAACTGGAAAACGAGAGGAATATGAATGCGGATTACAGAGATTTAATTCATTTTTTAATACAGCTTCCATGAGCACTAAACTTTCAAGTATGTTCTGCAATAAGGCATTATTTACAACATGTGTTGGGCAATTCCACATTCCTTTTTGTCACACCCTCAGCTAAAAAAACTAGGACAAATGGTCCCCAAATGCAAAACCAGAGAACACATTTAAAATAGCACGTTGGAAACTAGAAGGAAATACAAAATGCATGAAACCATATAGAAGGCCAAGGTGAATTTAGTACACAGACAATGTGCATGAAACCTCACTGAACCAACATCCTCTTGGTGTCTAAACTGCAAGTGTCCTGCCTGCAAGGAGCAAAAGAAAAAGGCCCACAAGTCTCCCACTTGATACATGGCTAGTTACTTGACCAATGATTTATATCAGGTGCCTAACGCATCCAGTCTCAATTTTTCTGCAATTAAGGAGGGCAGGGCAGGCCAGTGACAAACGGTTTTCCTACAGCACTTTTGGCTTTAGCTATTATCCCTTAGATATCTTTAAACTAATTCATCCCTCTCTAGAATCCCAGGTTTGGGTTGATAAATCAAGCGAGACCTGTGTGTGCTGGGAGCTGATTACAGGGTCATTCCTCAGCAGAAATGTTTGACCATAGTTTCCCAACTTCATATTTTATCTAGCAGCTGGTGATGTATCATCACTAATCCAAATGCAAAGTATCAGGAAATAAAAGGAGGCGGCACTGTTTATAATAAATCACTGACAGGGAAAGCTTGACCTTTTCATTTCCTACAAGGTATTTCATTGTTAGACCACAGACAAACAGAATTTTTCATCTGGTGCTTAATATGCATCAGAAGAGAACAAAGGTTTATAAGACAAGAAGAGGAGGGTACTACCTCCACTAGAGGACACTTATATTTCCACAGATCAAAAAGGCAATGCTGTTAATAACAGTTTTTTTCTTAAGAATCTTTTGTTCTTCTTATTAGACCAGAATTTAATAATAAAATGCACTCTATTACCTTTCATCCTGAAGGAACATTCAGAGACTCTGTTAACTTTACAAAGCTGCTTTAAAATGTGTTCTTTTTAAGAAAAATACTTATCTTTAAAAGCAAATATAAATGCCACCATAATGATGTAAAACCACAAAATGATATCATTATTATTAATGCTCAAGCTGGAAAGGTAACCCCCATATGTTGTTATTGGTATAGCAATTGTGGCTACAGGTGACAATGCTGTTCAGACTGGACAGAGCACAAACACTTAATTAAATGCGTCCTCTGTGAGCAGCTTCTGTTTTACCTTTCATGTGAAAAGGATGGGAAACAGAGGTACAAAAACCAGACATGATTAATACAATACCTTCCCTGAAGAAAAATAAAATCTCTTAAACTGAGATATCTCCTTGGTCTATCTCCCCTAACCTTCCAACGAGGTTATGTGGTACCCAACTGCAAGACTCAGCTCCTTGCCAAATATAGCAGCCACAACATTTTGTTAAAAACACAAAGGCTGTTGAGATACACATCCCCTTTCCTCCTTTCGAACAGCGTGACCCAGCACCAGAATGAGACACCAGGCAAGGCTGCCTTTGCAGCCCAGAAGGATTCAGGCAATGGCTCTGTGCTCCTTAGCACCATCAGCATTCTAAATACATATGTTCAACTACAATCACATGGAACAAATTCAGGATGACAGCAGCAGGTCCCCATACCGTCTCTTTTCCTGTAGAAAATCACACAGTTTTATGTTTGGGCTTCCTTTATGTTGGCTTCCCTTGAAAGCTGGTGAATTTCAGAAATCCTTTCTGGAAAAGCTCAGGTAGGAGCTTGGAAAACCCAAAGCCAACCATATTTCCTGTGTTACCAGGCAGAGCACATGAATGCAGCTTCATTGGCTGTAAAACACCTTCTACCATAGTATCTAAGTACGTGCACAGCTTCTGTCAGCAGTGTGGGGATTCTCTGGGGTTTTTTTCCTCCATTCTCCCCTCTCCCAAAGAATCATACCAGAAAAATTTCATTTGGATCTTTAACAGACCTTTCTGTCTTGGATTTTCAGTAGGTACTTACATGTTCACCTGAGTTAGTACAGCAAAAAGCATTAAAAGCTGTTTTACTCTCCGTTTTTACACCAGCCTACACACTAAGTTTGCTGACAGCTGGTGTCCCTAGTGGTAGCAGCAACCTCAAAAGTGACAAGAGGAGAGCAGAGCAGTGGCCTTACTCCTACCAGGAAGTTGGAGGTTATTGTAATCCTGAGGAAACATCAGCCCAGCTTGCTCAACAATAAAAATGATATTACAGCAATCCCTGTGGGTGTTTCTGTTGTATTGGTTGTCTCCAACCTCACCGGGAGCTGTCATATCACTACCACTAAGCTGCAAGTGGCTTTTTAAATTTGCCAGCATCCTAATGTATTTTACTATCATTAACTGCTACTTCTCCTCTCACACAAAACAGGTTTAGAAAATCTATTTTACTAAGAGCTAGTATATCTAATTTGTACGAATTTACTAAAGCTTGTCAGTCACACTAAAGCATTTAATCATCTGTGACATTAAAATAAAACACTTTAAAACCTTTGGCACAGAGTGTTCCTGTTAAGAAAGTACTGTAATAGTATTCACTCTGCTGGCAACACAGAAGAGAGCAGCAGAAATTAACTTGAACAAAACACAGTCATTCTCATAACACTTCCATACAGGTCAAAGTTGGAAAATTGTCGATGCTCCTTCAAAGAACTGTTTATTCCCATTGTAATGATTTGAGATGTTTCAGCCTTCTATACACAGCAGCCACGTAGGCAGGGGGAAGCTGTTATAAAGTCAATACTAGGGGGTTTTAGCGTAATTAGAACCCCTCATTGCCCAGAGGGAAGAAAAAAGAAAGTAGGAAACTTTCTCTCTGCTTTTATATTACTACTGAGAAAAAATCTGAACGCTTAAATTAGAGGAGCTATCTTAAGGGGAATATCTTTTTGCCCTCCTATGCTGAATCTTCACTGGAGTCAGGATAGTTAGAAACTGCCATTTAATTTCACTCCTCTCCTCCTACCTTTCTTTCAAAAAGAGAAAAATAAATTGCAACTGTCGCATTCACTTCACTCCAAGATCCAGTCTCAAGGAATTCACCACATCTAATGAGACTGGGTGCTACTTGGTGCTAGGAGTGCATTTCAAACAGGCAGCTCTTGGTCCCCAACCTACAGCAGAGGGGAGAGCCCCTGCTTGGCCCCAGATCCACGAGGGTGGCAAGCTGATGTCAGGGCACCAGTCTTGGGGCTCCCTGCAAGATCAACACTTTTTTTCAGTGAGGTCATACTGTGGATTGCAAGATTGATAGTGGTGTGGCACATCTTCTTTAAAATTAAAAAAAAAAACCAAAACAACAAAACAAAAGAAGTAACAAACACAAAGGAGGAGTAAATGGCGCTAATTTCATAGGTATAAAAAAGCACCCTACTAAACATACTCTGAGGTTGGAACAGCTGCCTATGGAATACTGAGTCATTGAAAACAATGTTGCTATAGCTTGGTTTACCGCTCTAATTTTCTTTCTTTATACACCCACTTTCCATTGCTGTTGATGGGAATTCTGTTCATGCATTAGCAAGGGAATAAATTCCTTAATTTCCAAATCTCAGTCCTATCTTCTGTAAACTAGAATCTCTCCCTCTTCCTGATTCAATTTGCCTCTCTGAGACTGTCCTTAGTAGAAGGTGAATCAATCACTTCATGAAAGGCACCTCTCTGCATGACTGCCAGAAGAAAGTCTCCCCACTCTTAAAGTGTTAAACCTGTGCAAGGTAAAAGAAAATACATTCAAGAAACATAGTAAGGAAAAAGGAAGTGCCTGTAAATTTGCCAAATTCTAAGTTAGTTTAATTTGTGTGTTATTATCCACAGGCCAAGATTGTGGTATTTCACTGCCAAAAAAAAAAAAAAAAAAAAAAAAGCAATTGTTCACGTGTCCACTAAATTCCTGTATCATACAGTGATATAACAGTAGGTACTATGCTGAAATTTACACTCTCTTGAGAAGAGCCTACACAGTCCTTTTGAGGGACCTGGGTTTTTCCCTCTGATTTCCAAATGACTTGCAACAAATGAGCTTATAGGTAGCTGAAGGGTCAGTCTGAAACAGGAGCATCTTTTATGAGGAAAATCACCCCATTCTTAGACCTCTACATTTTCTACAGTAAAACATCTACTTTATCCCCAGCAAAGTTTTAGTTTTACTTCTGTAACAGGCAACTATCACTTTTCTTCTGGGGAGTGTGCTTGTCAGTGGGAAAAAATGAAGAGGCAGAGGCCAGACACAGTAGGGACTGAGCATCTGTGGTTCCTCCCAGCCCATGAGCCAGGGACAGCCTTCACAAAATTTGCAGGTGTGCAGCCCCTTCCGGGTGAGAGGTGCAAACACCCTTCAGGCAAAGCCTGGTTAAGTAACACCTGCCTGTGACAGAATGGAGTGGTATGGATGCTAAGGGTGCAAAGGATGAATGCTTAGGAAAAAGGTGCATCCAGGGCTATTCAACTGAGGATTGCTTAAGAAACTCATGAAACAAACTCATCTATGAAAATGAGCATCCTGAGGAGACATTGGTGTAGGATTGCTCTGTTCTTATCCTGCCCCCGTAATATTCATGACAGACCACTCTCAGAGACAGATACTGGGGAGACAAATCTGCTGTCTGACCAGGTATGGCAATTCTTACACAGGGCCGCGCAACCTGATTGCTTTGCTTGGACGTTAGACACATGAGGGGCTGACACTAACTTCATCCATTTCCCCCGTTCTCATTTTGAGCCTGGTGAAGATGAAAATCTGCTGTCCATTTCAGGTGTAAAACTAAGAGAGGCTGAACAGCTCTGCAGAGGAACCAGCTCAGCATCTCCCTGTCAGCTGCCTTGGGAAAATCTCCTCATTTTCCTCCCCTCCAGCCCAGAAGCAAAATCAACTAATATCATGGCTGCCTATACAGCGCTCCCAAAACCTTGCTGGAAATTCTTTATAGTGCTTCTGGTGAAAAGATTTATGATTTTTCTTATTTTTTTTTCCCCTAGAGCCTGGTTTAATATCCCCTCTTTTTTTATGCCTCCCTCTCCCCTCTAGGAGAAAAGGTTTCCCCTTTGCTGCCAGGGACAACCCGTAAAGTGATCCAATATGCAGCAGTTTCTCCCCAACCTGTTGAGATTCCCACCCTGCTACCACAGCACCCATGATAGCTGTGGCACTCCACTCTCACCAGGATCCTGCAGGGGGAATTCCTCCACTCTGAAATGCTTTCCTGAAATTATGAATAAAGAATACTTGGGAGTTTTTCATCAGTACTGCTACCTCATCTGCAGTGGTTCAAGGCCAAACAAAGCAAAGCTTAAGGACATATGTGAAATATTACATTGGACTAATATAGTTGGAAAAATAGACAAGTTCTTCAGTACATAAATCTCTCTTTAGGTGACCTTGTGCATCCAAAGTTTGTGCTTCTTCCTGACGGTTTTTCTAGTAGGCTTCTCCTTTGGGAGTTTCTTTGTTTTAATTCAACAAACAATTCAGCAGGCTTGTCAAGAATTAATTAGGTGGCTCAGGCAAAAATACTCACAACAATCTCCTGCCACTGTTTACAGCAGGCCTGTACCAGCCTAGCTGCACCTCTGTTTCTGCTGCAATTCATAAAACCTGTATTAATCTGCAGATTGCCTTCCCTCACAAAACCCCAACAGCTCGCTGTCTCCTCTGCTTCTCTGTTTGGCAAAACAAAACTCAGGGAAGAAAGAAAATGATATGGTAATTAAATTCTCTCTCTGTTTTAAAGGGACAAGCAGTCTTTCTGTACTAATCTGCTCCTTGCAAATTCAAGACAAATACAAGGGAATTAATATTGTACAGTTCTTGCTAACGTACTAATTATAAATTGCTGGCTACCAAATGAAAAGTAGGAACAATGATACACAAAATGTTATTAAAAACCATTTACAGTAACAGAAAGTTAACAATTTCTATCCAGAGGATTCTGCTATAGCAGATGGGATTACACTGTGAAAAATAAAATCTCCAATATAATTCACCAATTCGTTCTTCATCAATCCTTTCAAGATTAGGAGGGTTTAAGTCATGGTAATTTGGAAGGGGAGGGATCCAAACCTGTGGGTACTCTCAGTACTGAGTAAAAACCCAGAATTTCCCATAGGTAAACAGTGAAACTTAATTAACAGGTCAAGTGAGTGATTTGAGGGATTTTTGTAACACCTGTTTCCATATGCTCAGAGGGACTATTTTTTGCAATATTTGACAGAGCCTTTTTTATTTTTAATTTTTTTTTTTTTTGACTACGGGCCAAATATGGTAGATCAGGTAAACTGATTTTTTGATTTTACTTGAGACACAGTTGCACCTCTTCCATATGTTCAGATTTCTGTGGATTTTTTTTATTTGTTCCCCTGCAAAATACATCATAACTATGCAGAAAGGATGGAGGATTTTTACTGTTTTTAACTTTAATAAAATGGAAAATTTTCTATCAGGGTGTGTTGTGGCTCTAAATAAAAGGGGAACTGACAGCTGATAGAGGATGATACTGAAGTGTTATACCAAAAATATTTTTAACTTAGCATACACAGCATGAAATTGATTCCAAGGGAAGATTATTGGTTTCGTAGTGAGTAATATTATTTAGGTGGGTGCACCTCATTCTATCTCTAGGATTCAGGTCTAGTGCCTCGAGACCTGTCAATCCCTCAGGACTGCAAAGATTTAAAGTTTCTCGGGCTGGAAGCTGTGAGAGACTGGCTCTATAGAACTGACAACAAAGCAGACTAACCCAAGAAGTCTCGAATCTGCTGACCTGGATCTCTCTGATGCTGCAAGGACTAGAAAAACCTTTTAAAAGGTCTTCATCAGTTCTAGAATAAGGAGAAAAATGTTCATCTTATGAGAAGAGGTCATGAGTCCCAATTCTCAGCTTCTTGGGGTCAAAGATCCTATATGAATATTAAAGTGAAGGAAATATAGAGGAGGTGAAACAGGCATGTAATGCAAGAGCCACGTGGGATCAGCGAAGCTATGCCATTGTAAAAACACATTTATAAAACAAATATGTGTGCACTGTGAATTTTACCTGACAGCCACTAATAGCAGGTAAAATAGCAGGTCTGATTTTTCACTTATCTCAGTAAGAGTATTCCTGCTTGTGTTGTACAGATCCCAAATGTAAAATCAGACTCCAAGGAAAGTGTTCCAGAAGGTACTGAGACTGTCCGTGGTGCTGTGGCACTGACATATTTAATGGAAAATGTTGTGATGGATTACCTGTACTCTGTATGTTCTTATGTTGTAAATTGAATTTTCTACCCGGACTACACCTCCCATACTGCAATAGGGTCTCATCATTCAGAGATAAAAAACAATAAAACATCATGCAAGACATCTGACCAAGAGATTTAGTCACTAAAGAAATATGTGGCATGAAACCAGGAAATAACCAGTGCTGTAAGATATTACTGCAGCTTTCATAACCAGAGGCTTCTGGGTCCCACTGCTCCTCCCTTCCCCTGCTACAAAAACCCCACCAAAAATCCCCAAAAAACCCAAACCAAAAAAATCCCCCACATAGACCCTTATATGTGTAAATAATGCTGCTGAAATCAAGAGAGCAGGCACATCTCTATTAATGTGACTGCCAAATCAAGTTCTCAAACAGTCAGCATGTAAAATAAAGACATATGGAATTAAATTCATTGTGTTCAATCAGTAAAAAGTGAACTCAAATTAATTATGCAAACTTTAAAAAACACATTTAGGGATATGATTTGTTCAGAGAGGTACGTTTTGCACACTACCTGAATCTAGCTGAGAGAATATATAAAACATTCATTTCATTTTCTGGTATGTGCTCGTTTAGTACAATACACTCAGCCATAATGATGTAGCTAACAATTTTATGGTCTTGTATGATTCATGCTGCAAAAGATACCATGCCACACTGAAACCTTTTTATTATCAATCACTGGGAAACACAAGCTTGAAGACTGGAATTAATTAAGAGGGTAAGGATTTACAAATGCTTCTGCTTCATTCTCTAAATATAAATATTCATGGTAGTATCTGTGGATCACTTTTTGAAGTAAAAATTGATCTTGGAAAATAAGAAGTTGTAAAGGCAATAGAAGCATAATTATGAAAGGCTGTCTTCAAACCTTAGAACTGGAATATTTTATGACAATAATTCTCTCCTTTTTGTAAAAACAAAAATATTGGAATAATTATGGAAGTATAACAAAGGTGACCATGAATTTAGATTCCTTTTTAAAATCAGTTTTAAAAATAAAAAGGATTACATTTCTATTTACTTTCTTCTTTTTCTTTACCAGTTGTTTGTCTCTGGATCGTTTGTGTCTGTTTCTCAGGAGGCCTGTTAGACATGCACCTCTCATACACATCTTTACATTCCCATTTCCTTGTGTTCATGCCAATATTGCTGCCACTTCTGTCTGTACATCTTCCTGGACAAATCGCACAGGTTTTCCACATGTATTCCAAACTGAGCCTTAGCCATAAATAAAGTAGCTCTTTTTCATTTGTATTTATATTCCTAATTCTCTTTGTGTAAGCAATTATGGTAAATGCATGCCCATTAAGTACACATTGAAAAAAACATAAATAACTGAATGTACCTGCTTGATAACCCATTACTTGTTTATATTTTTATTATTCCAAAGAACACTAAGTAATATATACATGAAAAAAATTACATATGTAGTAACAATAAGCTCAGAAGGATTGGTTCCACCTCACCTAAGGTATGGAAAATAATTCATTTATTAGAAACAGATTGAATACTGCAAATAAAAAGACTGGCACCAACTAGTGATGCCTGTGGTGAGGAACTCATTCCTGCAAAGAGTCGATACCTCGTTAGCCTGAGGTAAGACAAACACTTGGCTAACTACAGATCTGAAGAAAGTACATAAATTCAAGGGTTTTTCTAGCTTTAAGCATAAAAAGAAAAGTAGGTTTCAACTGCAATATTTTCTAGGTCATCAAAAAACAGACGTTTTTCATTTAACAATTCCATAAGTAAATAAACAAGCTTCTGGTGATAAACATTCAGGAAAAATGACTGAAAACAGTGTCTCCTCAGCTGTCCTGAAGGTAAGGGAACAATCTGAACTTGCCCACACTTGCTATCTCCAAGTTTAAAATCTGCCAGCTAACAACTGGCAAAGAACATTGATAAAAACCAAACCAAACTGACTTCTTAGCTACTTTGATTTTTTTCCCCCTCTTTTAATGTTGTTGACAAGATTAGTAGATGATGCAAAAAAATCTTTCTGTCTCTTCAAACCCCTTGTTGATCTATTTTGTCTTTATTATTTTGCTCTAACAAGCATGCCCCAGCTTCTGGAATTCATCAGCCTAAAACACCATTTAGTATCTTCTATTTTCAGACCAGGACTTATTAACCTAAACCATTCAGTGAATAATGCCTATGCCTGTACAGTGTGTGATTAAATACAACTATATTCAGTGCTTTCATGTATGAATTCTGCTTGGGAGAAAAATTGCTATGCTGCTGGACAGCATATTTGAATATTCTTCCCTATCACAATTATTTATTATTTCTATTAGCTAATGTTGTTTTACTCCTAATTATGGGTAATTAGATGATGAGTTGTCAGCACAATCCACTGTTAGAAGCTTCTACATTTAATTAACTCAAGATGGTTTTGAACATTTAAATGTCAAAACAACATTAAGAAAACAGAACATTAATATGTTGTTCATTGAACTATACATTATAGAATGTGACTTAAAGAACCAAAGGTTTTGGTGTGATGACAGGTCTCAAATTCTGCCTGCAGAGAGTTCAAATTTGCTGTCCATTTTGACAGCTTTACTACAATGGCTTTGGGCTTAGCAGGTCACCTGTTACAGAACTTCAGTGCTGATCTGAGAATACCAACTACTGCAGGACTTGGTGGATAATGGAAAAACACCCTTTCCAAAACCAGCATTTAGGAAAGCTGCAACGTCAACCTCCATCCATTTTAATGCGTTCAGCATGGGGACGACTCCTCTCAACACAAAATGGAAAGGAAAGGTAAAATCAGGCCCATCATCAACTGAAGAAGGGCTCTAGACAGAGGAAGGTGTAAGATGGCAAAGCCTTCACATCCATGTTTGTTCTGGACTATGTGATAAGACACAAGAGATGTACCCCTTTCTGTTGTTTTTTACCCCAATCTGCAAAAGGATGATCAGAGAAAATCAGAAGACTGATGGGAAGTTTCAGAGAAAGAAAGAATCTGCCCCATCCATAGATTTGTATTTAATGTCACTATTGCTGAAAAAGAACCTCTGAAAGCCTGACAAATTGTTATAACAGCTGAAACTCTTTGATATTTATGATGAAGTTCATTGTTCTGTTTGAACATATCTTTCCAAAATAATCATTAAGCCACCAACTGACCATCCTAGCATTAAAGTTTCCTCTTTAACTTATGAAATCATAACATGATCTTACAAAGCTTAGCAGCTACTGAACGTGTTAGTGGAGTTTTCTATTCCTGGAAACAGTCTCGGTCTCCCTCCTCAAGGATGTACAATTGCAGTGGAAGAAGTGGGGAAGGATGCCAGACCAGCCAGCAAGGACACCAGGCACTGACGTTGTATTGTTCATGAAGAACAGATATAATCAGGGATCTGGCTTTGGGGGCCCTTATGAGCTCTCTTGGAGATGAACAGAGAAAGGGTGGGAGAAGAGATCGTGACCCATCTTGATTTTGAAAACATATCTGGGAACAGCTTCCTTTCCTGTGACTACACCAGGCTTGCAAGGTACTGAGCCCAGGCTGGCAAATTCTAAGAGTTAATCCTTATTCCCAAAGTGACCACATGTAAGGGTTTTCATATCAGAAAACCTGCCAGAGGGCAACTGAGATGTTTGACATAATATCTGATGAAGAGTCATGTTTTTCTCCTATCATCAGGACTTCTGGAAGGAGGCTTGGAAAGGCTTGAGAGCTTCATGCCTTGCCCAAAGCCAGCTAGATCACTGGAAGAAGATTCTTGCCCTGCGAGTTTCAGGGCTACTCATTAAAGAATAGAGTCTTAAAAGCTGCCTTTTTCTAGCCTAAAAACTATAACTGTAAATTTTTCTGCTAAAGATTCAGAGCTGATGGAATCCATCCTGCTCTAGCAAAATTTCAAACAGTTCTCCAGGGTCAGAACTTCTGGCTTTGGGAAACGGCTTTGTGGCAGAATCTAATCTATGGTCATCTTTCAGTCAATACATGCATTTGCTTAAATTTCTTATAAAATCCCTATGGCCATCCAGACTCAGCTTTACAATGCTGAACAAAGCAGCAAAACAAAAAAACAAGTCACCAGGTATATTTCCAGCACTAAGTCAAGTCATACATATTTCAATTCACATGGCATTTGCTCTTTCACATCTCTGAAAGTTACCCTGCTTTTCACTCTGACAAGCTGTCATTGTTTCTAGTAACACATTTTTGTTTCAATGTTGGGAGACTTTTCATTACTTTCTGTATCAGAAGAACTGTTTTCCACAGTACATATCCCAAAGGCCCAAGTGAAAGAATGCTGCCTGCTTGCTTTAGTACCAAAGCCAGAACTTCAGAGTCAGCACAAATGACAATAAAAAGAAATTACTGAGAATTTGGGGGTGTCTCATACCAAGTAGACAGAATAACTTTAAGGCCTATGAAATAAACACAATTTCCTTCTGTTGTACAGTAGGCATTATTCATTACCAGTATGGTTTTGTTGTGGCTGTGCTGTGTTTTGGTACTGAACATCAACAACATGACAGAAATGTTTCAGCCTTTCTATTCTCTTTCTACAATGCGAATGTAACAGTAAAGCCAAATGACAGGTACTGCCACACTTGCTGGTATTCCATCAGTCAGGCACAGTTTGAGCAGCATGGGGCCCAGCTGAAGCTGCGTAAGCCAGCACCTATTAGCTGCTTCCTTTGATTCTCCTGCTACTGCTCAGATACAGGGCAGGATGTTGCAAAGGATAAGCAGCACTAAAAACAGACAAAAAAAGTATTATCCCAAAGGTCAATAAGGTACTCTGAAGACCTCTTCTGTTTCACTTTCTGGTTTTTAGAGTAAACCATCCTGTCAAGATCTCAATGGTTTCTGTGAGCCTGAAAGATAATTCAAGACCTATATATAGTTTGAGAAAGTTTTTAAAAATGCAGCATTTTGAAACCTCTCATACAAGACTGAAAGGTAAAAAAAGCAAAGTAATCATGATGAATGCCTTTTCCTGCTCTTGTTCTTTTTTCTCCATTCCTAAATTCCTTTCTATTACCAACCATAAGACACAATTTTCAAAATAATTTTACAGAGTTACTGCTAGGCTGTGGCAGGACTGGGGATGCTACTTCCTCAAACTAACAATTCTTTACATATTATTTTCAGTCCTTGAGAGTGTCCAGAATGAGCTGGGGCAGTGACATCAGTTTATGGCTACTATGTTCATGACTGTGCATTTCTTTCCCTCATGATAGTTACATTGCAGATTCTTACATGCAAAATCACTATTTTTCAAATGAGTGAATTCAGAAAGTTAAAATGCATGTCCTACAGGCTAGGAGTGAATCTGTACACATATATATGAACACAAATAGAGGAAGTCTTGGGCAACTCAGTGGAGTTTCTGGCTGTATGCTCTTTGAAGTTTTATGCTGTATAGCTGGACATGCCAAAAGCTCAACCTTTGGTAAGGCTGAAATAAATTAAAAATAAATGCAGAAATTCTCAGAGGTTGATATGTGACTTGGAGAGCCTTAAATGGCCAATGAATTTCAGCCTTCAGAGTCACTATGCCGCAGTTGCATGGTTATGAGCTTTTATTAGTTGATTGCTCCCTTCCAACCTGCCCGTTTTTTAAATCATCACAGGCCCTTCTCCACTCACACTGAAGCCAAAAGCTGTGTTCCAACTGCTGCTCCTGGCACATGGGGCAGGACTGCAACCCACAATGCACAGTGCAGGCAGGGGAAAGGTCTGTGAAGAAAGGAGTCCTGCTGCTTCTACTGAAAAGCCCACATCTAAAATAGTCTTTTTTTCCGTCGGGGATGTCCTGGATGCTAATGTATTTCCTAAGTGAGTTTTCTGGAAACTGTGCTTTGACGGAGTTAGGGTAAGGCAGAAAACCCCCTTCAATTTTGAGGCATGTTTGGACAGCTTTGACTGTGTTTCTCTAACCAATTCATTTGACTGAAACAATCCTTCAGGCAGGCACCAATTTCTCTTCCATAAGAGAGACATGGAGTCCTGATCTTGACTAAAATATTTTCAATCTTTCAGAATATAACCACATGCATAATAACAACTGGGATATGTTTTAGCATTTCCCTCAGTGAAGTATATATATAAAGTGGAATCAAAGTACTGGATATTTCTGCTCTGCAATACTTATGTAAATCGTTACTATTTTGGACACAGTTTTCTGTTAGCACCAACATTTGTGGCTTGCAAAAGGCATTATTCTACGCTTATGCTTGGCATTCCTACTGGAATTATAATTCTGAGAAATCATCACAGCCATCTAAAGGAGCCTGCGTATGAAGTTTCTGCTCCCTTAAACACTGCTTAAGCCAGAATGACTAATGGTCTTTTTCAAGGATGACTAGATTTATAGATCTTCCCCATGGACTCAATGCTCCCATGCAGCCAAGGAGCCTTTTATTAAAATGCTAGCAATATAATTACGTTTTACTCTCAAACCTGCAGACCAAAGATTTCTACAGAGTAGAATACTTCCCAGCAGATCAAACTGCAAAAACAGCAAACCAGGAATGACTGAGAATCACACAGATCTCACAGAAAACTGGCACTGCATTTCCAAAAATAAATTCCAGTTCCAACCCTTTCATTCCCACAATCAAATACAGGTGCAGCTGTACAACAGTAATCAATGGCAGATAGAGACAGATGTGCAACTATCCAATTTGCAAACAAAGAACGCACATGTCAGTAGCATGGACGACCACATCTTCACTTCAAAGAGTTCAGGACTGGATTTTGGCAGGCAAAAACATACATGTGTTTGGGAGGCTCAACAGTGCAAGAAACAATCGTATGCTCACTAATCAAAATCCAGCGGAGGCCTTCTTTGACAATTTGGCCCTAAATATTAAGCAGTGCCTGGGGGCTGATTAAAATTGACCTCTCCGGGGCATAGATCATGCAACACTAAGAAAACAAGCTGAAGAAACAGAAGCAAAGACTGCTGTTCTCTGCATCTTTATTGGTATGAAAACTCTTAAGACGCCAAACAAGGGGGGTGTTCGGGGGAGACATTAATATCTGAGGAGGCAGATCAAAAGCAGTTAACGTTCCTGGCACTGCATTGTGGCATGTGTATCTTTATACTTTTAAACTTACAGTAAAAAAAAAAAAAATAGAAAGAAAAAAAAGAAAAAAGAAAAAAGAAAAAAGAAAAAAGGAAAAAGGAAAAAGGAAAAAGAAACATTTCTTTGTTAAATCAAATATTGCCACATGTTACTCATTGTAAGTTTGCTGTCCTAAGATCCAACTTAATTTAGACTGCATTGAACATTTCTGATCCGAACATTTAATGTGGCAATGTTTTGCTCTGCCAGGAATATTATCTGAATGCTAAACATGAACTCAATTTATTCATCAGAATATGGCAACCATGATGCCAAAGGTCACTTTGTTTATATTGTCCTCCAACTCCATAACTTACAGCCTGTTTCTTTCATCTTCAACCCTCAGAACACTCAACATTATTGGATGTTACAGTGTGGGTAAGAGAACTGGATTCTGGTTTGGTTTTTTTTTTTAAGCATTTTTATTTGGAACTGGAGGGAAGGAAACAGCCTTGTTCAGCAGCAAGGAAAAGCACAGAAACATGCAATAACACATCTGCTCCATTATGAACCGGTAACTGATACACACGATAAGGTTGCCCTAGTATGGAGGATGCATAAGAAGCTGTGTGCATTACATCTTAATGCTCACAATGCAATTATAGCTTTTTGATTCGGTAAGCAGTTGCTGATCTCAGCCACATCAGAATAAAACCATAACCACCACATACACATTTTTCACACAAAACATGGCCACAAAGTCTTTGCAGAACCCATGAACCAAATTCTGATATTAATTACACTGGCAGAACTTTGCAGTAGTACCACATTCATATGCAGCTCTGCTGTTCAAAACTGTACCTACAGCAGCAAGATTAGATTAGAAACTGATACTTATTCTTCAGAAAGCATCATACATTGCTCATATTACTAGTCAAAATGATTCCAACACTGAAAATGCTTGTCCCTCCTCCCCTCAACATCTAAAAGCAGCTTGAACCAAAAAGAATGAACCTTACAAATGCATAAGCAAGTAGATGAAAGAAATGCAAACAGAAACATCCATTTTAAAATAACCCAAAACACTGTCTTTCTGAAGTAGCAGAAACATATTTCCATTCTTTATTGTCACTCCTTCTAAAGAAATATTAGCGTTCACCTGCTAATATTTATCAGCAAGCTAGTTATTACCTGCTTGCTGATAACTCAGTATTAGCTTATCACTTAATGAATTCAGATGTGAAATTTTCTTTTACTTTATTAAAGAGTTATTTCCCTGCTATTATATTGAATTGCTAGTACTTTCACACAGTCGCATATCAGATATCAGAAAAGAAATATCCATCTGCTAATGCAATATCAATAAAATCTGAAGAAACAAAACTGATTATTGGTACCCAGGCTTTTCAAATCCAGCCCATAGAATCATTCGATATGGTATTGATAATTCCCATCAAAACACTCCTCTGTGCACTATAAATGCGAGACTGAAGAAAAAGAAATGTTTCAAACTTTATCAGAAGGGGCACCTTTACAGAAAACCCTGAGTGAAGCACCCTAATACCCAAGGGAGCGCCCAGAAATGCTGCACTGAGAGAAGGCTAAACAGGTAACCTGATGCAGACATTCACATGTTCAAGAGGACTAAATCCAGTTCCAGGTACACTTTTGGTGACCCAAAAGTCTCAGCCCCCGATCTGAGTGTCAGGCTGATCCAGAAAGGCATTCTCATGACAGTGGAATTCCCTAAAACTTGCAATTCTAAAACTTGGTGTTATTTGGGATGGATTGCAAGCTGGCCAAAAGGATCAGGCATTGGAATAACTCTGCTTTCATAATCTTAGCTCTGATTTTGGTGACAGCAGACACAAACCTTAATCCCCCTCAAAGAGTACTCCACTGATGACAATTTAGAACATCAAGGCTGTATTTTAAGTGCCTGTGTTAATAGATCCCATAGTTATAGTTCTCCTCAATCATATTTTATGCAAGTAGTTAGTGACCTCAGCAGTTCGTCCTATTCATTCAAAGGCCTCAATTTTTAAAATTTTACAGATACAGCACCTTAAGTCTAATAATTACAAAGATTTTTTTTTCAATGACAGACAGACACATACACAAGTGTGTTAACTAACAGAGTACCTTACCTCCATAATGCATTCTTATGTTTTATATACAGGTAAGCTTCAAGAGTGCATTTCTTAATCCAATGAAATATTTATCAGATCTGAGATCTAAAGTGTACATATTCAATTTTTTATGCACACCTTTACATGATTCATGAAATTCACCCATAATGTGAGTTCTTTTCATTAATTTTTTTTTTTATGTATCATTGTTACCTTTTTTTTTTTTTACAACTAGACTTATATTGAACTGACAAATATCATTCAGGCGTCTTTGAGCAAAGTAGCTCTTACCTTTTGATAGAAATCATGAAGCTCCAGCTCCTGTGGTAGGTTTCTCTGTAAATAAACAAACAAACAAACAAAGAACTAAATTCAGGATAATGCTAAATTTGCTGCGAAAGACAGTGTGTTACATTATGTGAGTTAGTTTCTTTATTAAAGTTTATGAATATGTTCAGAGATGACCACTGCTTCATGGAATAACACTGATTAAAAAGAATACTCTGAATGTATATAGAAATGCACCATCACACTTAACCTGAAATGGATTTTGGACTGAAGACTGTTTGAAGATTGTCAGATTTGCTCTCTCATACATCTTAAAGGGCCTCTGGATTTCCAATCAAAATCGAACTCCTGTAAACCAAAATTTAGTCTTGCATTACAGGTACAAGGGGGTATAACTTTCTGGTGAGAAATAGCTTGACTGTCGATATATGTATGTTGGAGTTTGTGAGATTGCTTTGCAACCCTTTTACCGAGCACAGCATGGAGGGTGGGCACTTGGGCACGGGCTGGGAGCTCTGCTACTGCTGGTCCAAAGTTTGAGCGGTTTTCTTTGGGTGACCTTTGCCTCCACATCCCTCTGTGCTGCTCAGGGCCTCCCCAAGCAGCACTCAGTGAGGGTGCTGTGAAGTACCCCCCATCACTCAACAAATACTCCTTTGGCTGCTTCAGGAAAGAGCTACCCATCACTTTGTAAAACTGGGCTTGATTAGAAAGTCACACAGGAACACATTTTATTCCTCTAGAAACCAGATGAATGTCACAACACATTGATACCCTGCAAGCCAGATACAAAGCCATGTGACAGTGTTTGGCCAGCATTCTCCAGAGTGCAGAATATTTATTTATAGAAACTACCTAGTAGACAGCTGGCATCCCACCTTAGCCCTTCTGTATTGCCTTTTTTCTTTTTTTGGATACACAAGTTTGGGTTCTACACACTAACACATCTTTGAGGTAGTCTCAACTCATACTGACTCCATAGGAGACATGGGCTTGACACTTTGTATAACCTCCCCTCAAAAATGGGAATAAGGAAGAAAAATTTACAATGTCATTTTTCAAACTCAGCTAAACCACACAGAACTCCTGATATTACATTACAGAGTCACAAAATCATAGGGAAAATATTTTAGCTTTCTAAATAATTTGAGGTACAAAATTGCACTACTTAATGCTAACTGCACATTGTATTTATTTTTCTTAAGAGAAGGAATACTTTTAAGTACTAACCCCAGCTACTGACCCTTTACATGAACTAATTCTTCAACTAACATTGGAATCACTTTTTCTTTCCCTTAATTTCAGTGGGAGGAAAAGAAAATCCAAACACCATCCCTCTTTCCTTCATCATTAAGATCAACATTTGCTCAAACACAAGTTATAGGCAGAAGACAGAATATTTCTACTGTGAAAATGGGGGTAGTAAATATTTCTCAGGCTGGAAATTAATTGATGTTCAAAACCAGAAAAAGGATTCTGGCTTTTAATAGTAACTCCTATATAAAAAAATATTGTACACATGTATATAATATAAAATGTGTACAGGTTTATAAGTTTTATATAAATGTTCCACTATATACAGTAGTTAACTGGCTGAGATCTGGATTTTATTTTTCCTTGAAAAAGTTGTTGTCACAAATACTACAAAATATTATTGTGATAATTCAAGTGACAGGGCTATCTGTGTAGTCAGCAATTTCAGCTCTGTTTATGATTCAGAACATACAGAGTATTTTTGCAATTAAAATGAAACAAAAAAAGAGACTTGTTTAATAGCTGAAACCACTGTAAAAACTAAGGTCAACTACTTGAAAGAACAGAAAGTGACTGCAAGATTAGTTTCCCTTGAAGTTTTCCTCTACAGCCTTGTAATCTGGCATGCCAAACAGTACATCCACTTCTGAGAAACTGCTCCAAACACTGGACTTTTCAGCTTTGGAACATCACTAAACCTTCATAAAACACAGTCCCATACTACTTTTACTTATATTGTTAAGTTAATCATTGCCTCTAGAGATGTTTAAAAAAAAATTAAAATAACCTAATAGTTCAGTGGTTTAATTTCTCCACTTGGTCAGGATTTCCCAAACTTGCACAAAAGCTTCTTGTTATCTGTAGCAAATGACCATAAGCTTACTGGCTTTCAACAGTCAAAGGAATGCTCTCCCTCTCAGGAACATGAAATAATATTTGGGCAGAAAGGTTGTCCTGAACTTCTATTCAGAGACTAGAAAACTACGTTAGTCTAGAAAAAAAGCATTCCTCCAGCTGAGCACGCATGCCTGTGGCTGGACTAAACTCTTTCCCCAATTAAATAATATCAGTGATGATAGCTCAATCTCCAGGAAACTCTGTCATTATGCCATCAGAGAAAACCGATGTTGATTCCCCCCTGTAGATCTCATTAGTGAGGCCAAAGGTGGGAAGAGAACCTCACTTACTCTTTCAAAAGGGGAGGATCACCACAGAGGTGTCCTTTGTGTGAAAGTACAGCCTGGTGTGTAAGTCATGTTTTAGATTCATTTGAAATAATGAACAAATCCAACAAGAGATGCTGCCACTCTCCTGCTAGTTCAAAGCAAAAAAAGCACTTAAACAATTCATAGTTTATAACAAGGCAGATCACAAAGAATAAAAGAAAATAAATGTTACATAAATCATGTAATCTCTTTCCCAATGCAGTTCATTAACAGCTTCAAAAATAAATCAAAATAACATTGCCAAAAAAAGAAAGAAAAGAAGAAAGCTGAGATAATTAGATCTGTACAGTGAACTTATTGTGCTAGCGTTCCAAGACATCTTGAAAAGCACACCAACACATTTCTGGCTAAAAGAAATTACTAGAAAGAATCCTTTCCATTGAAAAATGGCTTTGTGTAAAAGTAGTCCATCCAGAGCAGCTCCAAACACTGCTCCATGCTGCATTTTGTCTTTCCCAGTTCTAAGACCAAATGTTCAAGCTACGTATCCCGAGCAACAAATCAGAAGAGCTGAGCATCTGAAGTGACCAGGGCACAGAACCTGTGGGCAGGCCACATTCCTTTCACAGCAGCCCAGGAAGGCAGAGAGCACAGATTTACTGCTTTCACTTATCCTAGAGAAGGGAACTGTGCAGCAAATGAAACCTGCTGGACTCAACACTTACAGCCCTGGAGATTACAGATCTGCTTTGGGGCTTTTGTACTTTAAAGTCATAGCAGATTCTTACAAGTTCAGTAGAGCTGTGAGGAAGAGAAGCTTAGATATGCCCCAATGAGCAGCTACACACTTTAGCAAGTTGCTACATCCTGTGCACTATATAATATTCATACATCTTAGCATTTTTTAACTTCTCAGAAATTTCTACCAATGAAATTTTTACCAATTTTCCTGCGCCTGCCCAAACCTGCTTTGATATTTGGCTGCAAAAAGAACCTTTTTTTTTTTTCCTGAATAGGTACCAGCATAGTCTATGAAAACTATTACAATATAACTATTATATAAAACAAGACACAAAGCAGTATTAAAAGTCTTCACAATATCAGCTCAACTTTGATATGCTGTTACATGTCATGGCACAGAATCTGGACTAACACATCAAGCCATGGGTTCAGGAACTTCTCTGGGACCACTTGAAAATCCCTCATACTTTTGTCTACCTTGTCGGTGAGGTGAGATGATACCACTGCAATTTCACAAGAGTGAAGAAATGGTGAAATATTACAAAAATGGGATGTCTGGGGAATATATAACATTCACAAGTGATATAAAATAGTAAGAAAATATAGTATGCAAAAAAATATGCAAAAACAAGCAACAGAACAATCAGACCCAGGCAAGCAGAAACAGATGGAAAATGCTATTCAGAGACTAGAAAAGGCATCAATAAGCTCTCCCTGGAGAGGGAGCCTATAAACATAATTACAAGACTTCCTTTGGGGAAAAACTAGCAGATAGGCAAACAATACCAAAATGAGTTAATCAACTCCAAAAAAAGCACTAAAAACACTTGAGCAAGGTAAAGATGCAAAGTCCTCCATTGAAACCTATTAATGGTTCTACAGAGTCTCCAAAACCACAACTCAAATACAGTCTCTGTAATAAGATATTTTATAGTTCAAGGTGGTTAAAAGGACCTACCTTTGTTATGTATAGTCTCAGAGCATGCAAGAAAATACTGTGCTGGAAATAAAGCACCAGTAGTGCCAAATGAAGCCAAGGCCCAGCAGGCACAGCAGAGCTGACTCTCATGTGTCCTGCTTTCCAGTACTCAGCCTCATGCTTTGTTGTAAAATTTTGAGTAACTTGAGTTGCTCTTTACTTTCACAAAATAATTAAAGTTTGTACTTTTCAGACATTGAGTGCTACAGAATAAAACTGATATGAAAGGAGGACAAATAATACAAGAATCAATAATTTCTAAATACCAGACTTGCAAGAGTTGCCATTGAAGGATTGGGCAATGCCTTGCTCACAAGTACTCAGCTGGCTGCATCCCTCTCTGAAAAGATTCACTAACTGGGTATCACTGTGTAAGTAGTAATTATTACTCTCTTGGGTTTGAATCTAACCTAAGAGCAGAAAAAACACCATGTGATCTAGACAACCAACCAGTTATAGGCAAGAACTACCCATTAAATGATATTTATAGCAATTCATTAATAATCCACCGGCTGAACTTTGTTCCTTAATTATATTAGAAATACAGAATCATGAATGGGACTGTAGAAATCAGAATGATGCATGAAGATGGAAAAATGCTAGATCCATCATATAAATCACATACAATACATAAATTGACTATCATGACTTACAACCCTATCTTTAGCAGTTAAAACTATTGCTCTTAACTTGCTTTGCACTCGCTCTTATGAGAAACAATAGTCTTGCAACACTTTTGTACATTCTTTGTTTTACAGACTAAAGCTCAGACAGATGATATAATTTCCTTAAGCAAAACACAACAGTGGAGTCAGGGATGAACCCAGATGTCTTAATTTTCAAGGGAGGGATTATTCCAGACTTCATTCCTTCATTCAGTGTTGAAGATAGATGTTACAAAAATAATTTACACTGCTTTAGGTTTATTTTTTGGGTTTCAGTGGAATAATCTTTTTTTTAATTTGGTAAGTGAAATGAATACAATGCAATCCTTGAAATAAATCCTACCATTGAAATTATGCTTGGAAAAAGGAACCCTAGCCTGGTATTTGCACAGGCAAAGAACTCAAATTTCAAAACAGCAAATTTCAGCAAAATAAATTGGAAGAGTTCAACCAGTCAAATTTCCTGTTTGAAAGATCAGTTTTGAACCTCTGACTTTTGTCAAAGCATGCAGAAGGAACATGCTTTCAAGAATATTCTTGTCCATTTTGGGTGTACAAATACTTAAATGTCTTTTAACAAAAGTTTAGGCAACAAAGTTATTAAAGAAGCTGTGCATCCTCATCTCCAAAAATGCACAGTGTTGTTAAGAGAGATAGTTGGTGACTTTCTCCCAATTATTAACTTTTGGGAATAGGGAATAAAGAGCAAGTCTCATTAGCTACTCACAAAAAACCCCAAACAAACAAAAAACAAAACCAAAAAAACCCCCCACATTTTACAATATTATTAATACTTTTAAATGTTTAATTTCTGCTCAGTGCATGGGTTATTGGTTACAAAAGCACAGGAACACACACAGGATCACCCCAAAACAGTGCCCACTGTGACTACACCTGAGGAGGGAGGCAGGAGCAGCTGGGAGATGCAACTTTGTCCTCGCCAGAAGCAGCTCTGCAGAAACAGCCAGGGACAGGCTCCCTGCCCTTCTGCTCCCCGGACTCTGAGCACACCAAAGCACCCTTCCACCTCTCTGCTAATGCAAACTGAATTCCAGGTCTACAACATGAACTAATTCCCCATTTTAAAAGGCTTTTTGTGGTTAAAGGAGATGTATAACCAGGATGACAATCCACAAGACAGCATGAATTTATGAAGACAGAATTACCGAGTCAGGGCAAGAAAACATCTTTTGGAATTGCCTCAGATTCTAATATTTTTCCTCAATAACTTTGCCCAGCAATAATAGAGAAAAAAACAACCACAGTGGTTTCTGGGTGGCTAGAGTGGTTATATCCCAGGCATAAAATACCAAACAAAACTATCTTTTAATACAAAACTTTCCTTAAAATGTAAAATTGATACCTTTTTCTGGTTTATGGATAATTTAGCTTGATTACTATAATTGTCACAAAAATGCTGAAATATAACTCTCTTCTTCTTTAAACAAAGATTGTCTTACAGGCTTGGGATCAGTCCATTGCCTCTTTTGCATTGGTGGAATAGTTCAGAGGGTAAACTTTTAAAGGGACACAGAAATTTGCCTGTCCTGAACCCCCAGTCAGTGCAGAAGGAACATGACATTCCCCATGACTACATAGCACAGGCAAGGCAAAACGAGCAAGAAGCCAACAGCTCCCAAAGCGTGTCCCAGCTGAGGGAGGGAGGCACCCAGTGCTAGACCCTGGCTGCAGGTGCAAAGAAGCCTGGGAGACTTTCTGGAGGTGTAGGGAGTGCAGGACACTATGCTCCCCCAGCCAGTTGGCAGCTGGCTGCCTCCAGCCACATTCAAGTCAAAATGCCTCAAGCCAGCTCTGCTTCACTGCTCCCTTGCTCACCACCCCCAAGCATGGCTAATACACTTTAAGACACAATTTTATCTGTATGGTTGCTTCCCAGAGAAAACGAATTCTTAGTTTGGTTCCTTGAAAACATATGCAAGACCCTGAGACAGAAAATATTGACACTTTTCACTGCCATGATGCTGACTTCAACAGCTAAGTGGCTCCCACTAAAACATCGACAGCATTAAATGCTGTAACTGACAAATGCATTCCCTGCTGAAATTAGACCATCTAGTAAACAGACAGACCACACATGCTGAGTCCTAACTTTCTAGATTTAGAGCCCCTTTATAATGAAAAGCAAACTGTCTCTTTCTCTCTGAAGCACTGGAGAAACTGGCTGAAGTTTTATCTTACTGCAACCACCTCCTTATAAGTAATGAGCCACTGTATCATTTTTAAATTGTTGCAGTAAGTCACTGTCTGAAGGTGATTGCCCATCTCTGGTTCTTATTTCATACACTGATGCCTGAGATACCATCTTTGGGGTTTTTATTGTGAGTTTTAGCTGGTGCAAAACTGACCTCCTTGAATCATGCCAGAACACTACTACAGGTTGGTGCTCCTTCACTGAGAATAAACTACTTGTTCACACATTTCACAGTCTAGCACAGGCTACCCCCAATTTCTCAGTACCAAATGAGAGATGTCATCACCTAACAGTTGACAAATGGCACCTTTAGTGCTAAATGAAGCCTGGAAAAAACTTAATTGTACTTCTTCTTTAGCTTTTACCTGCTCAGTTTACTTTATGTGGAGACAACGTCAGAGCCTCAACAGCGAAACTGCAGACTGAGTCAGGAAAAAATGGAGCTGAAATTGGGATGTACAGTGTGTTTGGGGGATGTTATTTAAATTCCAACTAAAATTAAAGATTGCAAAAATGGGCCTGACAATACTCAGTTGAAAAACAACTGAGAAATTAATAATGAAAATCCTGCATAGCCCTGGCCTCTATTTACTTACACACAAGCCATTTCCTTCTGCATCACAATGTTCTCTACAAGCTTTCCTTTAGTGTCAAACTGTGCATGATGGCCAACTCAGAGAGGGACTACAAAAACTTGCTGCAAGCATTTAAAAACTAAGAAAATTCCTTGGCATTAGTGATATAGGCCTTTATAACACATCAAAACTCCTTTGTAGGGGTTTTCTGTTGTTTTTGTGTGTGTTTGTTTTCAAAACTCAAGCTCTATTTCAATGGTCAGGTCAAACATGGAATTTCACAGCGTATGTTTGGCATGCACTCATTCATCTGTTCACTCTAACAGCTTCTCAGTTTCCATCATTCAGAGTAAAATATTTCATCTCCCTGAAAGCTTAAATAGCAATAGAAAGACCATTAAAACACCAGCAAACTCTTGCGCAGAAATACATTGTTTAAGTGATAGACCACATTTGGCATTTCTACTGTTGTATATTATAACTGTTTTGTTCAGAATGCTGTACACATAATGGAATTTATAAGAATCTCTTCTAGTGAATATTTTTTCCTAATTTGCTTGAAATATGCAATAACTATTAGTTATAGATTACACTTTTTTCTGGCTCTTCAATGTTTAATGTTTCCGTTTTATGAAGCTGAGATAAAAAAAAAGTCCAGTCCTAGAAACAAGCAGAATTTACAAGCTATTAAGATTCCACACACAGTAATCTTAGCAGTTCATATTAAACACAGAAGAGATGAATTGTAACATAACTTTCATTAAAAAAACCAAAACAAACAAAAACAACTGCAAAACACATAAGTGATCAAAACCAAAAAACTGTAGTATGAATAAACTAGTGAGATTGTTTTATGTGAAATCTGATAGAGAATTTGTTACAAGGGGCTCTTTGGCTTGGAGTGTACACAACTTAATACTGGTAGGACTATTTGGCACGTAATGCTCCTAAGGATAAAACAAGCTCCCTTCATAGCTTGTCTGCATGTTGGCAGATGTCTGTTGTTAACAAGGGAGTCTTGCATATTTTCTCCTGGAGTTTTAATTTTGTTCTTTTATTTCATTGTCAGTTCCTTTTATCTACAATGAAAGTCACACATCCTGAAAGCAGAGTTCCTTGTGCACATTGAATACCTATCTTTAACATTACCATATATATATGTGCACATATGTTTTCTAATTCTAAGGAAAAAAAAATCAAGGAATAATCTTTGGACATACATTATTTACCAGAATTTGGATTTCAATCTTCACTCCCTGCTGCAAAATGGTCCTAAACAACCTTTGATCTCCCAGTTCCACAAACCCCATTTAACATGTGAGACCTTTTCATGCAAGGCAATGCTTAATGCTTTGTCAGTTCTCAGGTCTCTGCCCCATAAGTACAGACCGTACTTGTGCGTGTACAAGGGACACCACTCATCCCTGGGATACCACCACACAGGCTGCCTTTTACATAACCATTATTTAGCAGTTAAAATGAAAGTGCATGTCAGAGAAGCTTTAAGAGTAGATTTCTGTTTTATATGTACATTAGCAAATCTTCAGAGGCTACCTGGCTAATTGAATACCATCATAATTCCCTTGCACCGAGCCTGTGGAATGAACTGCCATTCAAACATGGAATGGAAACAGAGACTGCAATATGGCAAATTTAATACAAAGACTTTTAACAGCGATTGCCAGAGGAGCTCTCAAAATTAATCACTTTCAGACAGAACAATGTTGCTAATTCCTATTTAAGTCTGAAATATTTAACATACTGATCTTCTCAGAATGTAGTTCAAAGAGCACACTCCTCCTCCTCACAGGCAACTAGGGACCAAGCTTCTTTAATGGGATTGCAACAGCCCCAGAGTGGCTCTGCAGTAGGTTATAAAGATGGTGGGTTAGCCTGCTTACTGGGATATTTACTGCATCAGTTTAGTTCAGCAATAATATTTAAAGAAAAACAAGCCAAAATGAGGGATCAGCAATGGTCCCCCTTTCTGCAGATCCACAAACACCAGCAGTGGCTGACACTAGAACAAGCCAAGAGCGAGGTCGCACCACTTGCGGAGGGCCAGGTGTACCCATCCACCTGACCTTTAAGTCAGATCTGTTTGGTTTCCCAGCACGTGCTGATCAGTTTTCATGTCAAACAGATGCACCTGTAAACTGCTTATTGTCAAGTCTCTGTCATGCTTTGTTCCTCTTGCCAAATAAGCATGCTCAGGTTGTATGATTATTGCACACCAGCTGCCACAACCTCCTGCAAAGAAAAACACACAGATGCCAAGATTCAGGTGAACCCACCAGCTGAGTGCTATCAGCACATCAAGTACTGCTCTGAGGCCTGGCCTATCATGGAAACATTCCCCACGAACTGGCAATGGCCTTATACATGCAAATTAATGGATGTATCAAGAAAGAAACTTGTGAATAACTAATCCTTTAACCTCAGAAGCTTTTGGCAATATCCATAAAGCTGAAATTTGAGAAAACAGTAGGTTTGGTTAAGAGTTTTAACAGAGCTACTAATCCTATTGGTTTTCAAGTGTCATGGACATGCTCTACTCCTCCCTTTTACAAGAAAAACTCTCAGAAAGCTTGATGTAAGGCCCAAAGATTGCCATTTACCTCACCTGCCTTTAGACTGAGTCACATGCAGTTCATTTTATTCTACATAAGACACATGAAAATACACTAGAAGTAATATAATTTAACCTTGGCTTAATTATATCCATTGGAGCTGAACTGTCAGATACAGTGTAAGTTTCCGCAACATTTTCAAGACTTAAAATATTATTTTTGTAGGATAATGTTTGTGCATTGACAGAGCTTTTCTAATATTTATCTATAGCAAATATGGACTTGAAATAGTTTCATTTACTTTGGTTTCATTCTGAAGCTGCATAGGATTAAAATGACATCTAAACCCAAGTGGATCTCAGCTATGCCACAAATCTCATTCATCTTCCTCTTGTGGAAGAGGATTTATGGACTTTTAGTCGACTAATAAATGCCTTGAGTGTGTAATGGCAACATCTATTGAGCACACTGTCACACACAGGGTGTGGTTCCCTGAGTGTGCACTGTGGCCAGAGTGCAGTGTAGCACATTGTGCACAATTTGTAGGGCCTTTGGAAGGAAGAAATCTGGGAGACAGCTGTCTGCCATTGCAGGGAACTAAATCAGGAACATATGTTTCTCAGTTTTCATATTTTCTTTTAAATAACACCCTCAAATATTTACACACAAACATACATAAGCACACGCACACAAGAAAGCCTCCAAATACACTGGCAAATGATTCACTCACTCCTCAGTACTGTATGTCTTCTGGCATACAAAATTCCAGCTGCATAAAACAGTTTAGCAGAAGAATATATTGAAAATCAGCTTCAAGGAACACAGAAGTTAGTGTGAGTTCGGGGAACTAAATTACACAGATTCATCTTGTTGCTGTACTGTAGATTAGTTTTCATAAAAGAATCCTGCAGGCTATGGACTGTAAGGCAGTTGTAGGTGGTTCTTGTGGAATAAGACATTGTTCCCTCTTCCATCTATATTTGATGCCCATTTTTCAAGTAGCTACAGACTGAAACTGTATAGTCTATATCTACACAGCATTTTTTATTTTGCTAAGATGATGATGAAGGTATATAGTAATTTCTTCCCTTCAGTCATACCATTGGCCTATCAGAAGAAAATGTAAATGGGATTAATCTTCATTCTACACAAAGATCAATTTCTAAAACATTATCTCCTGCTCCAGACATCCACAGGCTGTAGCCACTAAGCAACGTGAGAACCACTGCAGTCTTCTGTCCTCTCTCAGCAAGTATGACAAAATTGCTGGGGACTCTGCTAGCTCTGCTTCCAGTTTATTGACCATGTGCAAGTCACCTTTTCTGCATCCCAGTGACTTCAGTTGCAAGAACTGTCTTCATGAAATCCACCTCTGAATGGTACTTGATCTGAAACCCCAAGCTGAACTCCCAGTTGCACACTAGATACCACTTCCCTTCGTGAAGAACACTCCCCACTGCCAGCAAAAAATTAATATCAAGGTTATTGTTGCATTCATTCTCCTGAAAAGTTTCAGTTAAGCATACATATCTTTCATTCTTCAAAATACCTGCTGGACAGCTTCAGGGTGGACATTTTAAACAGGACTAGATTACTTCCTTTTTATTACTTTATGCTAATGCTTTTATCATCATGTGCTAATCAACAGGAAAATATAGTTCCTGTTCTGGAGGATGTTAATATAAAAAAGTACTGATTTTATAAAACTATTCTTTTAATTATGTACTTGAAAAACTGCTTAGATACATGAAAATTAAATAGATCTAATGAAGTGGAATGGAGTGCTAAGTTTAATTAAACAAATTAAAAAATTTGCAGAAATGATATTAAGTGATCTTTGAAATGGAAATAGTGTACTGAGTTTTACATTTCATGTTAAGATTACAGCTGAGTGAGCAAAATACTCCCAAATGCACCCTGGTAAATTCTGCAGGGGCAACCAAGTACACCTCTACACATAAAATTCCTTACAAATATTTGCTCAGATGAAAAACTAACTGCACTACTAACAAACATGCCAGCAAAGAGGCTTTTTCAACACCCTTTTTTCTACAAATGGTGAATTTTTACTGAATCTTAGCGAGAATAACTTTTAAAGTAATCAGCCTCAGCACCCATGTATCTCCTGAAAACCTGAGTACTAGTGCTCTGCTTGCCCACGTACCCTGCTGCAAGGCACCATGCAGGTGACCTGACACAGCTCTCCAACACTGCCCCAATGCCTTCACTCACACGGTATTTCCCCTGAACCATCTACAACCACGAACATTTGCAGAAATGGTCTGGTAATTCTGAACACACATACCCAGAAAATCCACCAACTACTGCAAAACTGGTGTCAAGCTAGAAATTGGAATATTTATTAAGTTACTGTTCTACAGCATTTCCACCTATTTTCCCCAATTCTACCTCAGCAGTCTGGGGGTTTCCACAGACAGTCCCCTGAAGGTTGTTAGGCAGTCACCTGCTCAGCACCACATGGGTAGAAATAAGCCTTCTGCAATGTAACCCTGTAAGTTTACAGCAACTTTCAGAATTCAATGGGTTTTCTTCCTAAATCCTCAGTTAAACACAAGAAATCTATACTCATAAAAAAAGTTCTCTACCCACCACGTTTGTTGCCGGTACAGATGATGAGCACTTACATGTGAAGAAACACCCTCACCACACCACCAGCACTTCGGGAAGGCTCATCCCTGACCCTCCTGGCTCTCAGAGAAGGTTATTTCCTCACTTCCCCGAGCCCTGTGGGGTGGCACTGATGAGCCCGAGACAGCAGCATGCTCTCTTAGAGCTGCACACCCCAACCTGGGCGCTCCTCGATCCCAGCCGCCCATCAGCCACCAGCACAGGCTGCGGAAAGGCCTCGGCTCTGCTGCAACAGCCACATTTGGGTTCTTTTAAAGCCGTACTTTGAAGATGTGAAACACATGCTGGACTGTCAGCCAAGCTCTACGTTGCATTGAAATCGGCAGGACTCACAATTGCCCCGTCAGCGCCGGGGGCGGCGAGGGCCGAGGACAGAGCAGCCGCTTTGGCACCTTCCTGCACTCGTGGCTGAAAGCTGCATATTCCTTTCCAAGAGCCTGCCTGGAAACACCGGCTGTTCCCAAACACACACAGGCCCTGCTGGTGCCCTCAGACCAAAACGGTGACCACTACAGTGAGGAGTGGCCTGAGGTGAGGTCAGGCCCAGTACATTGAGAGTCCTAATGCAATACCACACGTGAATGGGGGTCTTTTGCTCACAGCAATGAGGCCAGCGATGAGCACAGGATAAAATGGGAGCAGGGGGCATGGATGTCTCGTGGAACTGTGGCACATTGTGCCACCAACCACGGATGGGAAGACCAGGTCTGATTTCTAGTGCTAAAGCAGCACTGGACAAAGCATGTGCTACCCATGCGGCTCTGAAACTCTGAAATTCCAGCATGGACAACCTCATTCTAGATGTAAAAAACGCCCACTCGCCTACCTCAAAACAAACCAAAACAAGGTACAAAAAACTCTTTAAGGGGTCTGGTTGCGACTTTAAGCTTCGAGAAAAGAAGGGCCATCACTTTCTACAACTACCTGAAATGAGGTTGTAGCCAGGTGGAGAGGTCCATCTCTTCTCTCAGGTAAGAAGTGATGGGATGAGAGGGAATAGCCTCAAGTTGCACCAGAGGAGGTTTAGACTGGATATGACACAGAATTTATTCACCAAAAGGATTGTCAAGCACTGGAACAGGCTGCTCCAGGAAGTAGTGGAGTGACCAACACCGGAGGGATTTAAAAGATGAGTAGATATTGGCCCTTAGGAACAGTGCTGAGTTAATTGTCATGTTTGATGATCTTAGAGGTGTTTCCTAACCAATTCTATGATTATTTCTTCTCCCTCACACTCTCAATTGCAATGAGGTTAGAAAATGAGAAAAAAAAAAAGGCACCTCACCACTAAGCATAATGCCTGAAAAGCTTTCAAGGAGACTTAAAATACACATTTGTCTGTCTTCATAATGAGTTGAGCTCAGAAGTCACAGAAAGGTCATATCACAAAGGGAGTGGCTCCTGAGGCACAGGGAAGCCTTTATTACTTTAACTAACCTCCTTGAGGGCAATTTCACATCCATAATACAAACTATTCAAACAATGTGCAATGAAAGTAGGTAAATGGTCACCTTGTATGTGCTCAGATTTTATTTTGCTCTATTTAAAATCTGGCAGAGCTAATTCTTTAATCCAATATTTTTAATGTGCTCAGTTAGATCTGAAAGAATTTTTTTTTGTCAGCACAGCTGAATGGCACAGTAATTAATAATAATCCTAATGATCAGAGCTTGTGAAATAAATTTTTACTGAATAAGCAGAATTAAATTTCTATACAGTCCTCTTGCATCTGAAAGAAATGCTTGCATGCCTCTTTAAAGTCTTATATTTAATAGATAAAATTTGACTGGTGTGTGGCTGTCTTTTAGATATATTGTCAGAAATGAGAAAGATTTTGTAGTATAAGCTATGTATTATAAATGTACAGAATTTCTAAAAAGGTGTACCACTTTCTTCCTGTTACTAGGAAATCTTATTAAGTTCTTGCATTTGATAAAATCACCTATCATGCACTTTTTTGCCCCTGTAGGTGTAGGAGAGGACAAAGCAAACTCTACTTTTTATCCTCTTTGCAGAGCACTATGTGCCTTCTTCCTTCTCACCTTTTGGTTCACAAGAGTAGTATCACCTGCTCTGTGTGCAACCTTCCCCCAGTCATGACATAACATAGTTAAAATTAAGAAATAGTCATATTCAGTGCCTTTGTCCCAGGTGTTGCCAGGTTTAACACAAGCAGAGACCAAGTAGGATAATATTTCCTGTGTATACAATCCATCCCATCCAGGATCTATAAACCCTTTTCAAAGACGGTTTAGTAATTTTACCTCTGCTTGGATGAGAACAAAACAGAGGAAGAAAACCAATTACCATCAGTATTTAAAAACATTTAGACTGATATAAATAGCTAATCCAGCTCCCACACAGTGTCCAACAGAAGAAAAGGCCCTCTGCATTTCAATTTTAGCACAGAGCAAGAGCCCACTTGTCCAGGTACCTCTGAGCTTGAGCACTCCAGGTGTGTTTTTGTGCTAGATGGGACCATTCCAAGTGCAAGGCAGGTTCTCTTTGTAGGTTGTTACAAGAAACACCAGCAATTTTTTGCTATTTTGCACTCTGTGAACCCCTAAAACAGCCAGTGAAAGAACCTTCCCATCAAACAAAACAGATTTTTTTTTTCCTACAGATTCTAGGAAAAAAACCCAAAACAACAAAACAACCACCACACCAAAACATGACACGGAGAGAAGGGGACAAAATAGTCTAAATTAGTCAGAGATTAGTATCATTAATCAAGGCAAAGATTCTTGAGCCAACAACATTGTGTTAGAAGAGAATAGAAAATAATGAAGAAAAACAATTTTGAGGAATTACTAAGGAAGAAGAAAACTCTGGGATAAAATCTGATAGCACTGGCTTTTTTTCTCATCACAGAACAGTTCAGTAAAAATACAGAGCTCGTCTGACACTAGGACACAGGAAGGCTCCACTCGGTAAAACACATGTCGAGGAAAAGCAAATTCTGAGACTCCATCCAGACACTTTTATCATTAGGCTTCAAATTTTGATCATTTTAACCTAAGGTTTCTATTTCACTTTTTCTTAGAGCAACACCAAGTGCACATTTACTTCACCAACACAAAATGGATGAGATCCTCACAGGGCTCCAAGAGGCAGGGCATTAAGCACAAAACCCCTAATACAGGAATATCACTAGGCCTGCAATAAAATTAAAAGGCTTGACATCACTGCTGTGCCACCTTTACAGTTTTGAATGGCTCTGAAGAGATTTTCTTCTCAGAAAGATCAAATAGAAAATAAGGTCTAAGGAGTTGGTCAGTATTTAGTGCCTGCCAAAGCCTTATTTGCAGCTCTACTTCTGAAGTCACTAACCTGAGTGCTTACCACACTCAAGTGCAGCACAGATTTATAATATGTTTTTATTTAAAGAGAAGAAATAGCCTACGGTACCAGGCATGAGATGATATATATCCTGTCTGTTCTGAATGAACTGCTGTAGCAAACATTAAAAAGGAAGGGTGAGTTTTAAGAATACAGCTTGAGAAAAAAGATTTCACCAGCTAAACCTATTTCATCCTCACTTATATCTTATTTTTAAGAAGGGAAGACAGAATGAATTAAATTGAAAGCCATGTATTAAGTCTTTAGAATTTTCACAGAAGTTTATTGAACAAAACTCCTAAGAAGCTGCTTGCTTTTTTATCCACAGAAATGTATTTATAGGAGCTGAATTCTAATAAACACAGATTGCAGTGCAAAGAAAAAAAGGTCAGCAGTGTGTGCTCAAAGCTTTATTGATGTCTTGTCAATCAATCTTTTATTTTGTTGTTTAATTTTTTTTTTTTTAAGAAAAAATGCATGTAAGCACTTTTTCTCCTAATAGTGGATTTATTGAGCATTTCAACAAATCAGATGATAGATACAATAAGCAATGATGGCCGATTATCAACTTTGTGTTTTCAGGTCAGGTTGTAAATTGACCCTGTGTTCGCTTCTCTTCTTTCTGGGGAATAGCTAAGGCCCTTTTCAAATACAATAATTTCCAATAAACTTTTTTTTCCATGTGGTCAACATTCCAGAAAAGCAAGTTTATGGGGGAAAAAAGCAACCTTGCGAGACAAATCCATGCAGTCCCATATATTGTCTCATTGTAAACTAGTTAAAATAATAAAGCTGACTCTTAATTCTAAGAGTGGTGAATCTAAGGGACATAAAACTTTAGAGCATGGCCTTTAAAACCATCATTGGTGTGAGCTCTTTAGAACCCAGTAACAGACTTCAGCCCTGATCCTGCACACAAAAGGAAGAGCTGCAGCCCTTCTGACTCTGGTTAAGTGGTCACCCCTTCTTTCCAAGGCAAACCAGCTATCTTTCCCATCTGGCCGCAGTCTTTCCTCAGTATTTGATTTGCCAAATTTTCTAACATCCCATCCAGTCTCGTAATTTTGAGACACAGCGATCAGCAACTGCACTTAGTGATTCAGACAGGACTGCCCATGGCAGTACTATGTTATTTGGCATCTATCATCTTGAAACTTCACCACAATCTTTAATTTTTTATCTGTGGGTTCATATTGAGGAGAAGCTGACACTGAGGTGTCTATTGTGATAGAGAATTCCTTTGCCTCAGTTGACACAGACAATTTAATAGAGTGCAAAGTACAGTGACACTGTTTTCTTCCCTTCCAGTGTACATTACTTTGCATTCACTTGCCATTGTCTGTACACTTCCTTAATTAGTTCTGTTGTTCTTATAAGTCGCTCCTTCCCAATTTAAAAAATAAGAACATGCAAGCGGAAGAAAGTACAGGCATTTGCAGAGACCCTCGCAAGCTCAGAGAGGATGGAAACAACATTTTACTCTATGGGAAACATCCACCCCATGAAATCCTTCACAAATTATGTAACACTTGCAACTGCAACTTCATTGATCTCTCTACCCATCTTTTCCATAATTAAGTATACTTGCACAGTCTGAGAAGCAACCTTGATATTTTAGCTGCTCACCTTCTGCTGTATGGCAGCAGCATGAGCAAGCATGTAAAGGCGATTCACGCTCTGTATTTTGATGGTCAAAGCGCTACAATTTTTACTATTGCAAGTTTAGAATGCACTGGAGGTGCCACCAGGAGCATGTCTCAGACTGGATAACTATGGCAGTTAAATCACTGCTGAAGGCATGAATGCAAATGAGAAATGCTCTTTGATTGTTGTCACAAAGGTTACAAAGTTACCTTCTAAAGAGAGAAGCACCTTCGCACTTAGCAGTGTGTATTGGTAGAAAACTGACACAGCATTTTGGAGCTACTGAC
Source organism: Corvus cornix cornix (assembly GCF_000738735.6). Taxonomy (NCBI): domain Eukaryota; kingdom Metazoa; phylum Chordata; class Aves; order Passeriformes; family Corvidae; genus Corvus; species Corvus cornix. Next base: position 10,018,684 of record NC_046341.1, on the reverse strand, counting down.
CATCTTGACACCACATACAACCAAATAGTGCATTACAAACATTTGTCTTTCTTTAGTGTCTGACTGCTCGGTGACATTGTATAAGGGCCAGCAAGTGAAAGTGAAATCCTCTTGCAGTTGGCATTACACTCTGACAAGGACAGTGCATATGACTTTTTTTTTTTTCCTTTATTTTGTGAGAGATGTGACTCACTAGCATAGGCTAATGAGAGTTAGCTATATAATACTTTCTGAGAGGTCAAAACCAAACTGATTGCCATCTCTTGCAAGCATCTCACAAGGAGCTTTTAATTTCTATAAATGTGTTCAGAACTTACAGTTATTATCTTACCAACTAAAATTAGACTAAAAGTATTCCTGGAAAGAATTGGTTTGTATTCCATTTTCACATTCTGCCTTTAATGGCATTTGATTAGCTACTGAATACTTTCAGCTGTCTGACTAGTTAGCACATTATCGTTACATTTTAAACAGAAGTAAAATAGAACAACAAATAATGTAAATGCACTTCACATTCAAACTTTTATTAAACTTTCACAACATTTTGACGTATACCAGTGGCCACATGAAAATTCACAACAAGAGATAAACAGATCCTACAATGAGCAATAAATCAAATTTGAGTCACCCTCCAAAAAAAACCCACTTCAGGAATCTGTTTTTTATTATTTGGATGGCTCTGAGTCTGTCTCTCATCATGGAACAAAAATCTCTGTCCAGGAGTCCCTTTGGGACAGATCTTGATGTTTTTCTTTTTTAGATAGTTCAGCTGATTCTTTAAAAAAAAAAAAATAGTATCTTGCCTTAACAAGATGTACAAGAAACCATCTTTGGAATCATAAACTGGGACTAGAACTATTCCAGCACATCTCAGCATGATTCATCTGTCAGATGCATAGTAGTATTTCCTTCACAAGCCAGGATAAAAGTCTTCCTAAAGGAACCACTGTACCTCTTTGCATTCTTTGTGTCTACTATTTTAGGAAGAATTACATTGCTAGAATAAAGATATATATTTACAGTATTCCTTTAGAATGGTTAGGCTTTCATTTTGCGAAGCAACTTAATCAGGAAAATATCTGGACTGGGAAAGAGTCTGCAACTTTGGAGTTCTGGGTTGTCACTTAAAAATCAGACAAACTTAACCCTCCATTGTTCACAGAGTGGGATTACACTTTATAACATTGATGAATAAGCCACAAATCGTTTTCTTCTTATCAGATCCCTGTTACAAAATGTACCTTTCTTTTTGTTTTACAAAGCATAAAACCAAATTTCATTATAAACTTCTATAGTACACAGATTTAAGCCCTTCCTTTAAACAAGTAAAGGATACTGATCCAGAATGAAAACAGCAGCTTTAAGATCAACAGTGATTCTCCACTTTGAGTCATTTACACCAAAATCCTGACTGCACAGAAGTCAATGGCAAAAGTCCAACTGACAGTAGGGTATTAATGTCACCATTCACACCTAATTCAAGCTGCCATGCACTAGGTAGCAGAGAGCTATTAAAAAGGATCAAATCTCAGGTTTCCTTCCTGATGCACTTAGTTTAACAGTATGAATGAAATGTACAAAGATTCACTCACTCCAGAAATTTTACAAAAGGAATTTTTTCTTTTTTTTCCACTCATTTTCAGAATAAGGATCACAGAGAACAGATGAGCTGGAAACTGACCTCTGGATAACATCTGGTCCCAACCCCATTCAAGCAGAGACAGCTGGAGCAGGGTTCCCAGGATCAGGTCCAGTTGAGCTTTCAATGTCTCTAAGGATGAAGACTGCACAAACCTCCCTAGGGAATCTGTTCCTCTGCACAACCAGCCTTAAGGTGTAAAAGTCTTTTGTTTTCTTTTGATTTACTTTAGTTTAAATAGAATTTCTTCTATTTAAATTTATGCCCATAGCCTCTTGTTCTGTCATCAAGCAGTACTGACAAGAGCCTCTCTCCATCTTCTTTACTATCCCTAAGATGTTTGTACTCATTGATAAGGTCCCCCGAGCTGTCTCTTCTGCAGGCTGAAAAATCTCTGCCATTCTTCCTAAAACAAGCCACTACTTAATCATCTCTGTGGCCCTTTGCTGAACTCAGACCACTAAGCCCATGTCAGTCTTAAACTGGGGAGCCCAGAACAAGCTCTGAATAATTTTACATTCTATATAAAAAAACCAAACCTGGGAAAGGCAGATATGCAGATATCTGTAAGGGAACCAAACATTTCATTATTATTCTTGTGTGTTTTATATAGGCTTTCTGATGGAAATGATACCATGTAACAGAGAAATTGTATGAAGGCAGAGATTTCCTTGCCTATGATAAAATATTTACTTGACTCTGCCAATACAATCATTACTATATTTATCCTTCCAGCATCCCTTTGAGGTAAGGAATACCAATATACAGATTGTACACATGGAAAACAGAAGGACATAGTGACCTACCTAATATCACACAGGAAGTATGTGGAAGACAAGGAATGTTTGGGCATGAGGCTAAATGTTTTAACAGCAGATGTGTGACATATAAAGTAAAAGACTTAAACTATTATTGGAGAAAAATTAGAATGCTGCAGGATTTTAGTAAAGGATGTCCTAGGGTGCATGTTCTGTTTTTCCAGAATTTCATATAGCTTCCATGAAAACATACAGAACTTTTCTTCCCCTGTGTTTTCATTAAGACCCTGGCTGGACTCAAAGCGGGGGAAAAAAAAAAAAAATTAAATCTATTCAAGAACTATTGTTTTCTTCTATGTTGTCAGTTAGTTTAGGTACTTTCCTGTCTGTCTCCAAGCATTATACCCTGGACAGAAAGCATAAGCCCTCAGCTTTTATTTTGCTATGTTAGAACACATAAAATCCTTTTGCTTCTTCTCATAAAACAGGCTTTTCCATTGCCTTAATAATCCTTATGACCCTTCTCTACATCTGTTCCAGTTTTACTGAACATTCTTGTCCATGGGTGACCAACATTACACAATATTTCTGAGGTTGCACTGCAGCCTCGGTAACAGCACCAGCATTTCCTCTCGAAATACTACTCCTAGTGCATCTTAAGGTTGCACTGCCTTTTTCAATGCTGCATCATTGCTTAAAACAATCTCTGTATAACTCATGATATACAGCAATAGAGGTATGTAATTACTATAATAGAAATATGGTTGGGTTTTGAGGAATTTCTTTGAAGGAGAGAGCAGTGGACACATTTCATACGTTACCCAAGAAGTCTTTTTAACTGAGAAGCATATGGAGATGTGAGAGAAAAGAAGAGATGGAAAGCGAGAATTGGTGGGTGTTACATACAAATGGAGCAGGAAGATGAGAGCATAGGAGTAATGATTTCTTATGTGCAACAGCAGCAGGATATAGGCTGTCTTTCCTGTTTGGAAGTTCTTTGAACAGCTTTACAGAGAGGCTTGCCTGACTCTCCTAATTTCTAAATGAAAGGGGATGGTTTGGAGAGTGCTTTTTTAGAGAGCCTACTCTGGGAAAACGATAGATATCGAAAAAGTTGAAACTTGAAGTATACCTCTTTGAATAAGCTTTATACAGCAACAAGGGTCTGAATGACCCAGCTGCTTTACACCTTTGTCTCAGTATCCAGAAAGACCTATACGGCTGTAAAACCAGGGCTTCATGCTGCTGCCAGGACTATGTTATTGTTGCAAAGTAAATAGAAAAAAAAAAAAAAAAAATCACACCATCTTGCTACTTTTTCATAAAAATTAAGATAGTACCCCCTAGTGTATTTACTTAATGTAAAAGGAAGCTTTTCATACTGCTGCCACAGTCACAGAACTTACAAAAAGCTAGAATCTGAATTCTTTTGGAAATTCAGGATTTTCTTTCTTTTTCTGATATCTAAATAAGCACAAGGAATTCCCTGTGTCAAAAAAAATCAACTTACTATAATTATGCACTTTCCTCTGAATGTGAAATTAATGAAAAAACTTTCACAGTATTAAAATACAAAGTATATTTTATATTGCATATGTACGAAATAGACATCAGTAAATAGAAAATGACGTATTCAATATTCTTAAAGCAAAATCTAAAAGCTGACAATTCATTTTGACTTTTTTATGTAAATAAAGATTTCAGCAGCATCGGCATGTTTCTATGAAACACCTTTCAGCTTAACTTTTTGGTTTTCAAGTCGAAAATGTTGTATTGAATTTTTTTTAAGCCCTAATGAATGTCAACTGACTTCTTCATAGGAAAAACCTTGAAATCCTTAGTCAGTCAAAACCCTCATTGATTGTATCCTCTGATGTTAAAAATTATTCATTGCTACTATATTCCCAGAAAGGCAGAGAATGTTGAAACATGAACAAATATGTACTGATTAATCACACATCTTTTTATGCAATGTGTCTTTTTCTTACACAGACTACTTTCTGAAGAGTCACCACTGGATGAAGGGTACAAGTCATCTGGCAAGGACTTCAATCATATTGCTCTAAGGAGCTTCCAGGTCAAGGAGAGACAAGGCCATAAGTAAGCGATTCTTAATGAGTTCTTTACCCATAGCTTTATTAAGGCACAAATAACCATAAAATTACTTATTATATTGATTTTGAATCCAGCATAAGACTTGAGTTAATTCTAAACCCTGAAGAACAATAGTGGGGAGATAGAACATCTTCAACCAGGTCAGTAATTATTACCAGAGTAATAATTTTCATTGTCAAGTAATCAGTAAACATTTAGGAACAATTGTATGTGACCTGGGAATGCTCTTGCCACTGCCTGAACCATGACAGGAGGGAGGACACTCACACTACCCTTTCTTTTGCCCAAAAACTCCAACCTCATTTCACCTGAGCAATGGGAATGCAATTCTCCCAGTGCCAGTAGATCATGCTCCAGCAAATTTGCAGTCAGCAGATCAGAAATTACTCCTGTGAGTCGAGTAAGTGGTTGTCTGTCTAGTCTCTAAGTGGGGCTACCTCTGGCTGTTTGAGAGAGGTGAAAAAGCCCATGCATTACATTATCTGTGGAAAGACTTGCATACAAGGAGAATATTTTTATACACATCACCAGTTAGAAACTGCTCTGACTTCTAAACTCCAGGCAATATTTTACAACCTTATCTCTTTTTACATACACCTGTTTCTGGCTGGACAGGTATTTCATAACTTGCTGTGAAGTCTGTCCCCTTTTAAGAATCCCTAAGCCAAAATCATGGACACCTTTTTCATCAAATAAAAATCCACAACTGTAATGCAGCAGCTGGGTTTTGGCAGTAATACATTACAGTACTACAATACATTACAGAAATACATTGTCTTTTAAACAAATATACACATACAAGCTCTGTATGGTCACTATTTCTCAGCTCTTTTTTCTGACTTAACATCTGATTCTGTTTCTATTCTAAGTCTCTTGCTTTATGAAAAATCTCGTGACAAGTTTTATAGGCTATGTGATTTCTGAACAATTCCTAAAAACATAAATCAATTTACTCTTCCTTCACTTCTTATTTCACTCTGCATCACCTAAACTTCCTGACACTGTTTTTTCCTTTGATTCTTCTTCCATTTAAAAATACCTATAGTGCAATTAAAAAAATTTACAGAAATAATGCAAAAAATATATCTACTGCTAATGGGCCTACTTACATCTGTGATCTCTTCTTTGCAATACACGTATAATATATATAGTACCAAACATTGCTATGCATGCTGCTGCATTTTTTGCCCCCCCCAAAATGCATTCTAATTACTAAAGCAAAATTGAATTTGCCTGTACATACATTAAGGTTAACCATGCAGTCAGTAAGGAATGAAGCACTAAGAATCAGTTGTGTAACCAAGAAGGAAATACATATTTAAAATCATGAACACTATTATAATTACTTTGTCTGAGAAATAACTCAGTTAATTTCTGCTCTAAGAAATAACTCTAAAAGATACTAAGCTGCTTTCCATGCTTAATAAGGAGCTCAAATTCACTGAAAAATTCCTGAAATGCCATAGTCAATGGCAGTAAAAGTATCTATTTAAATTGTTTTCTGAGATGTCTTTGAGAGAAAAGTGTTATTACTTGAAAACTTTATGGCATGCAGCAGAAAGTTATTGTATTCTAAAATTACAGTTTTGCTAATAGATAAATTGTGTAAATCACCACAAAAAAAACTTGGAAGCAATTTACATGGTAGCATAAAAACTGATGAACGTGGCAGAAACACCATTTAGATTAAAAAAAAAAAGGCATTAAACGTGAAAGAAAAAAAAATTAAATTAAGAAAGTCCTGAAATTGGAAAGTAACTGCATCAATTTTGACTAAATAATTCAAATATTCTCCCATCAGTGTAACTAATTTGAGTTTTAATTCTCATGAAAACCCACTACAAAAAGGAAGCAGCAGAGAACTTTCTGGTCAATGCATGAACAGTCTATGGTAAAAAGAATAACCATCAAAAAAAAAAAAAAAAAGCCATTTGCAGCTGGGGAAGAGACAAAATAAATGAAAAGTAAAAGTCAATGTATGGGAGGAACTGCTACTAAAATTGCTACAGAAACATAAAATGGTTTGGTTTGGAGCACCTTAAAGACTATCTAGTTCCATCCCCTCTTCCATGGACAGGGATAGCTTCAACTAGACCAGGTTGCTCAGAGCCCCACCTAATCTTGAACACTTCCAGGATGGAGCATCCACATCTTCTCTGGGCAACCTTTTCCAGGAACTCACCACTCACACAGTAACAAATTTCTTCCTAACATCTAACCTAGACCTACCCTCTGTTAGTGTGAAGCCATTCTCCCTTGCCCATCACTCCATGCCCCTGGGAAAAGTCCCTTCCCCGGCTCTCTGGGAGCCCCTTTAGGTACTGGAAGACTGCTCCATGGTCACCCAGGAGCCTTCTCTTCTTCAGGCTGAACAACCCCAGCTCTCTTAGCCTGTCTCCACAGCAGAGCTCCAGTGCTCTGACCATCTTTGTGGCCTCCTCTGGGCTGGTTCCAGAAAATCCACGTCCTTCTTATGCTGGGAGCCCCAGAGCCGGATGCAGCACTGCAGGTGCGGTCTCACAAGAGCAGAGCAGAGGGACGAATCCCCTCCCTCGACCTGCTGGTCACACTGCTGGGAATGCAACCCAGGATTACAGATGAGCTCTCTGGGTTGCCAGGGCACATTGCCAGGTCATGTTGAGTTTCTTGTCAATCAAGTAGCTAAGATTGTTATCAGTATTTCCCTTCAAACCGCCATTTTTAAAGAATTTATATTACTTGACTGTTAAAATATGTTTCTGGGCAGAAACAAGGGTGCACTGTGCACAGGCAAATTTTTAAATTAAAAACGGCCTACAAAATTGCTCCAGCAATTTTCTGCACACAATTGTTTCCATGTGAAAAGATCCACATTTAGTCATGAAAACAGCACCCTCAAAAAAAGAAAAAAGATTTTATCAACTCAGCATTCAATCTTAAGTGGTACTATGACCCTCAGTTATTACTACTGTGCATACACATGCTAATACCCAAATTTCAAATAAGAACAATGCCAGAAAGTAAGACTTGGTAGATTTATCCTTGCATTTGCATAACAAGTTTGAAACTGCAGGTTTTGGAGTAAATTTGAAATCAACCAAGAGATTATTTAACAGAATCTCAAATCAGTAATCATTTTCTTTCCTAATGTACAATTGCGTCCCTTGGCAAATACGCCAAAAGAAGCAGCAAAATGATGAGGCTTTAGCTTTTTATATATCTTTTCAAATACTCATTTTTATTCCCTAAGTGAATAATGTGATCTAAATCTTATCAGCTGACACTGTATCTCTAAATTCATAGTTTTGCCTTTACATTTCCAAGTATTCTACTTTTTTAACACCTCATTTTTTTGGTAGATAAAAATCAAGATTACAAACCACTGCCTGTGCATTAATAAAGACAATATAATTGCCAAAAATGTCAGCACTTTTGAGCAAGATAAACATTCTCTTAATCCAAAATGTCAAAGCAATTTTGTTAAAGCAAAAAGTCTTTTTAAAGAACAGCGTGACGGTAGGAACCCATGTCAGCAAATTACAAAGCAAAGCAGAGGCAAGTCGCTAAACTGTTTCTAGCTTCAACGGAGAACACACACGCACCAAGCAGCCAGCATTTCTCATTCCCTCAAATCCTCAGTCTCTGAGCAACACAGGTAAATAGATGAGTTGGAAGTGCCAGATCAGTTACTGATCTTGCTCAGCAATATGTCTCTAACAGTGACAGAAAAAGACTCTCAATGCAAGAAATCTAAATATAAGAAATTATACTTTCCTCCAGAAGGAATTCCCTACAACTACATATATGTGTGTATATAAAAATATGTGTGTTTGTGTATACACATGACTAATTTTAAAAAATTATTCATTTATTAGCTGTTTGTTCTAGTATGGGCATTCTTTTGAAATACTCATATAAAGACAGTTTCTGCAGCACCATCCCCCCCAGACTTTGGGTGAAAGAACAGGATTTTCATTTTTCGGAGTTTGGACACCAGTTAAGCTGCTCTGCATGCACGTGGCTGGAGCACAATCCACAGACTCAGAACCTTTGCACTCTTAATAAAGAATTGGGTTCAGTTTAGAGAGATGAAGGCCTCCTCTATTATTACCCACCATGTGGTACGTGAAAAAGCTCTCAGCCAGGCCTGAAGGCTTGGAGCACCAAGGGCTGTAGGCACACAGATGAAAAGACAATGCTGGCCAAAGACTGATTACAAAGCAAAGCTATTTGCTATTTGGAATTGAAATACAGCTCATCATGACAAGCCTGGAAGCAATACTTGTTCACTGATGCCTGAGCCACTTATAAAGTTTGAAATTCACTTTTTTGGAGGTGTTTTCTCTCATTGCTTGAAATTGTATATAACTAGTCCTCATTTCTCACAACAGTAGTGTTGACTATGCCACGCAGTCTCACTGGTTTCTATACGCACATATTTTCTAATACAGCCAATTAAATTATATTACTGTGTACCACTATTACAGATCTAGAGAATCAGCAATATATGTTAAAAAAACACCAAAAGAAAACAAAAGCCTTTTCCCCACCTAAACAGTTTAGGAGGATGGCCTAGTATTCCAAATTAAAAACTGAAACTTTTAGTCACACCTTTTTCTCTCCCACTAATTGTTATTGAATGATCGGTGTTATTTTTGACTGGTTTTGCCTTTAAACTATATCTAAGTTCATAAACCTGAAGACAAGGCTGGTTCCCAAGAGACTTTTCCTCAAGACCTTCTAGTTCTAGCACTAAATCTTTAAAATATGGGATGAAACACAACATATACAGCAACACTAGAGATCTTCTGAACTACATCACCACATACCTTTTTTTCTTAACGCAATCCCTCCAGTCAGTGGAAAGGTTGAGCTCATTCCATTCTCTGTCCCCAGGCTAGCTGGGCTTCACCACTGCTCTGCCAAGCTTTAGTGCTGTGGAGACTTCCATGGGAGAAGAACTGATGCTATAAACTAAAATTATGTCTCTGGTGATCCCAACTTTATCTGGAGCGGGAGCCTGGCAATTCACAGAGCCCCAAGCAGTCCTCAGAGAATCTGCCCTCTATGGCCCTTTGGCACCCCAGGGCTTGTGGTTTAAGCCTGATTCCGACAGATTCGAGAGATGGGGGGTGAGGAGGACAGCATTTTGCTCTTCAAACCCGAAAATGAAATTAATTCCCCCAAATCTAAAACTCAGGGTCCCCCACCAATCTCTGTGTTTTCTCTTGAAGGGACTATTCTGTTTCCCTGCTCCCAAGATGAAAAGCCAGTATAAGTATAGATTTTCAGAGCAGAAAAAAATAAAATTGCTGGGGGAACTACAAAAAAAAAAAAAAACCACCAAAAATAAGTCCCCTGGGCCACAAACTGTATTGGTTCTGGCCTCATCTCTCCAATAGATCTTACTATTAATATGACTCATTACTCAGTCAGATTCCAGATTAACAGAGAACTCCTTACTAGATAGAACACCCAGTTTCAAAGAACTCACACTGATTGTACACTTTAGCTCATCCTTACACAAATTTAAATACTTAAATTATTTGCTGAAAGGAGACTGTAGTTGCTTATATAAGTCAGTGGCTGATTAGCTACCTAATTTTAGCACCTGCAATAAAAACAATGCACAGGCCAGTTCATTGTAAGCAGACAGAAGGCTTCTTCCCAAACGATACTCAGACAGAACAGCAAGAGTTACGAAGTTTTAGAAATATTTTCCTTCTCCTCCCCTGTGAGAAATGCTCAGAAAAGCCTTTTTCTAACCTAGCCATCTAGAGTTTGATGCAAATGCTGAAAAAAACAGGCTACTTTCAGTTCTTTTCATATGACAAAATGTTTAAGCCCTTGGAACCAAAGTTTCACAGTGGTACATTCTAAGCTGACAATGGGCATATGCACAAGTCACTTAAGACTAATACAAAGAACAATATAATTTTATAACCATAGATTAACTATCCACTGGAGGCTGGTTTGGCCAGTCCTGTAGCATGTTCCCTACTTTACACAAAGAGTTAGTTCTTCTCTCTAAGGAAATATTGTGGCTGGAAAGCGAATTTTAGTTCACTGTCTTAAAACTGGTTTTCTTTTCTTGACTTGGAGATGCCAATAAGGTGTAAATGTTTTTGAGGAGACTGTTATTATTGAATAATGGCATTGTTCTGTTTCTGGTGTGTGCATACCAGGGTGGGTTTTTTTCATGTTCTGTTATACTCAGCCCACACAACTTTTTTTTATTATGAATGAAGTAATTTTGCTTAGAAAGCCAAATATTGAGCCTTTGGCTATACCAAGGTAACTCTTTTCAGCACAGAGGCAATGCTGTTGTTCAGCAAGCAACTGCATTTGGTTCAGGAATGATAAGAGCCACCTTCTGAGGCAGTTTTTTTTTAGTGTCAACTCACAGAGTGGGTTAATAACATAGGCCTTCTTTCTCAAGGTTCACAGATACTCCCACTATTTGATGGGACTATTCCTACATATAAACATTTGCAGAATAAACAGGAGCGTTTGTACTTAGATACCAGATAGTAAGACCCAGCGTATCCACGAACACCTGAGCTCAACATATAAAGATAATCTGCTAATCAGTGCACTATCCCAGAAGAACACAAAAGCAGTGTTTTTTACACATAGACAACGCAAATTGTCCCTTCTTCTCAAAATTTCATCTTTTGGATAGAAAAAAAAGCAAACCCCACTAAATTCTGTGCTTTCCATCAAAGTCACTGTTCTCTGAGTCCATGTATCCCCTGCTGGAGCAGTAGAACAGTGTCAGGGGCCCTTCCCCCCTTCCATGTAGCCCTGGGAGAGGGGCCCTGAGGAGAGGCATGGGGTTCCCCTGCCCCGGTCAGCCTCGTTCCCCATTGGTTGTTTTGGGTTCCCCTGCGCAGGCGAGGACCTTCGGGTCCTGTGATTGAGCAGTTCCTCGGCAGATCCTGGCCATGCAGCTGAATAAACATCTCTGAAACATCTAGCAAGCATCGGTCCATATAGATTTCTTTTCCACAGGCCTCGTTGTCTGATGCACGTGTTGCAGTTTCCCCACTGTAACAAATGGTGGAGAACTGAGAGCAGAACGATCCCCGATCCCTAAGCGACTGATGTGTGAGTAAACCCTAGAAACTTTGGATTCCTCTTCTTGTTTTTGTTTTGCTATTCCATATCTAAACTATGGAGGAACTGTGGAAAGACTCTTGGCTCTCAGAGCCGCATATGGACATTTATCTTAAACTTGAAAAGATTCTTGAACAACGATTTGTAAATTTTAGCTTAATTCAAGCTCAAAAGTAACTGAAACACTTCCTGGCATAGTTGTTTAAGAGCTTTTTCTACGTTTCTTGGGATTTAATTCTTACCAAAGACTTTTGGAACACCGTTTGGACACAGTTAATTTTTGAGTCAAAATACACGCCAACGGAAGAATATTTTCTTGAATATTATTTAATTACCGAGACTGTTGAGCAATGGCAGCTGTGTCTTGGCAAAAGGAAGCCTGGCTCAGGGACCGTACAGCCTCGGCCACGTGCACCGAGCGCTCTGCAAGCAGCAGCGAGGCAGCTCCTGCGCACGGGCGGAGCCACGCAAGCCGCAGTGTCAGCAGCGGAGCGAGGCATAGTGGGAGAGGGGCGACCCGGCAGTGCCCGCCCAGCCCCGCGCAGCGCGTGGTGGAGCGAGCCCCGTGAATGCCCGACCGAGAGAAGCGGTAGTGCAGCTGAGAGCAGAAACGGCGGAGCGCAGAGAGCTGAGTGGTGAGGTCCAGCCTGCGTGGCCCCGAATGCGAGCCTGGGAAGAGCGCGCAGGCACAAGCAGCCCCAAAAGCAAAAGAGAAAGCAAGAACACAGCGAGACAGAAAACAGCAACCACTTGGAAAAAGGAAAAAAATCACCGTAGCTAACATTTTAGGAATAGTAAAATGGTATAATGTTAAACAAAATTATGGTTTTATAACAAGATGTGACAACCAAGAACACATATTCATTCATAGAACTGCTATTAAAAAGAATAACCCTAAAAAATACATCCCAAGCTTGGGAGATGGAGAGGTGGTGGAATTCAAAATTGTACAAAGTAGAAAAGAGTTACAAGCAGCAGAGGTCACTGGGCTTGATGGTGTTTCTGTGAAAGGCAGTATATATGCTAAAAATCGTAGTCATGTTAGACAATATCTCCATTATAAGCCCCCCCTACAGTCTCCCTTTCCTAATCCCACCTTTCCCTTTTACCCTATATCCTATTACCCCCAGTGTATTCCCAATCTGTTTTTCACCCCATGGCTTTCCCTACAACTCCTCTCTGATGCCGAGGGGAGATGAAAAGGGGGAGGGAAGAAATTAAACCCTCTCCTGCCTCAGTTTCCCCACAAAGCATGCCCAGAGAGTCCTGTCTCCCTTCTGTCAGCCTTAAGATGTTCCAGAGAATCTGTTTGGACATTTAAAGAGTCAGGAAGGTGGCTTATTTTGTTTTAAAACGGTTCTTGTTATGTTTATCCAGTTGTTTTCAATGTTAAGTTTTAAATCTCTCTTTGTTAAAAATAAAGGGGTGAAATGTTGGGGCCCATCCCCCCTGCCATGTGGAAGAGGGTCCCTGGGGGGAGGCACAGGCTTTCCCTGCCCCTGGTCAGCCTCGTTCCCCATTGGTTGTTTTGTGTTCCCCTGCGTGGGCAAAGGACCCTCGGGTCCCGTGATTGCCTCAGTTCTTCGGCAGAGCTCCGGCCATGCGGCTGGAGAAATAAACATCTCTGAAACATCTAGCAAGAATCAGTCCATATATATTTCTTTTCCACGGGCCTCCTTGTTTGATACACGTGTTACAGTATCCACACTGTAACAGAACAGGGTACAGGATTCTGTGTACTTCTTAATCCCAAGATGTCACTGTCCCATCTAGTCCTCACCTCAATAGTACAAAGTGATGAAGTACTGAGGAGATTTTGACTCTCTTGTAAAATTTTGTGAGGTCACATGGTGACATGATTTTGGTATGAAACATCTCTCCCTTAAAGTTCTCTCCCTCCTTAGTACAAATTCAGCCTGTAAGGCTACCATACCTTTAGTGCAAAGTCTATGAGTATTTCTAACCAGTAGTGAAGTATGAGATTTGGGATGTATTAATGAAAATTTTACTATTTAAATTGCATGTGTATATTGCCTTATCTAAGCTACTTTTGTTATTAAAAAATAGTTTTGAAAAATTCTTACTGCACATAAATTTACATCTGTCCATTACCTTACCATAAACATTTAGATTTTCTCTGTAAGAAATACACACAGCACTCAGCATTTAAACACAATTACTCAGCCTATAGACCTGCTGCCTTAATTATTGTTGGTAATTTTACACACTTTCTTCATCAACTAATTTTTCTTTCCAGTGATATCACTGCAATTATTTCTATTCTGCCTGAATCTTTTACATTACTTAGGCAGCTAGACAGCTGCCTTAGACTTGAATTGCTCAGCCATTTTTGGAACCCAGTCCCCTGTAAGATTTTGCTTCCCTACTTTCCAGGGTGGTTTCCAGCCAGCCATCATGGTATTGCTCTGAGGGTAGTTCACAGTCATTTAGCATTTCTATCTCCCAGCATCTTGGCTTTATTGTAACATGGGAGCAATGGTTTCTCTGAGCACACTGGCTCATGTCACCTTTTCCTTGGCAGGTCAGGTAGCAATCACAAGTTCAGCAGAGGCACTGTGATTGAAATCACTGGCATCATTCGTGCATTGGAGTGGCTCTGCTAAGACTCATAGATTTATTCATTGATCAAAGCAAGATCCCTAACCAAAGTTCCAGAAAGCACTTTTACTTGTGCTTAATTTTAAGTCTGTGGGCATTTGAAACTTCTGTGTTTTCCTGGACTGGAGTCCTTGCCAGCCATTATGAAGTTTGAAAGACTTGCTTTAACATGGAAAGCCTGCCCATTTTCCTATACATTTCAACTAATCACTATCAGTGTACCATGAACTAACAAAGGAATGAAAAATGAATAGTTTGGCAATTTTCCTCAGCATCTAGCAAATCATTTATTATCAACAATCGCCAATAATTCAGCAGAAGCTTCTCCTTTGTTGCCTCTATTGCTTGCCAAATATACCTCCTTATTTTAGTAAGTCTGGCTGAACAGGGCAGAACATGTTGGTAACATTTTGAAAACTGTCTTTTTCATCTGAAGTGACAAAGACCTTTCCTCCAGGGCAGCAGTAGAAAACAGAAAAACCCTGTACCTGAGTTAATAAGTAAGAGCAAAACAAGTAAAACCTTGGGATTTAGCACTTTTTCCAATTGTGATTTTCCAGAGTCCCTGTTCATCAGCATTTATTATTTACCTTTTAGCTTCGTAGCGTTTCCTTTTCACTTGGGACTTGGGTTATTGCTTTGCAAATTGTATATTAATATTGCTTACCTACAAATACTTTAGGTATGATCCCAAGGGCAGTGCTGTATGCATTTTGATGAACATTTGAACTTTTAAAATTCAGTAGCATTTATTTTAACCAGAACTAAAAGACAAAGTTGAATTCCAAGTTCGGTGATTAATTTACATCTACTTAAAGACAGACTGAAGCAGGGCAAAATTCACTCCTTTGCAGAAGACTTGCAGTTAAGTTTTTGTTTAAAAGCTCCCAACAACAGACCTTATATGTTTGAAAAAGCCAGTCCTGAGACATGCCATGAAGAGAAAATACTAGTTTTAACTAGGAAGGAGCAAAACAAAATGTATTTAAGACACATATGCCTGCTTAGAAAATTTGGGACTGAAACAACTTTGGAAGAAAACTGGCAGAGTAGTTTATAAAACAAACAGTTGTTCCCTCTTTGGATATTAGTAAGACGTCATGAGAAAATTAGAAGAGCCTAAAGTATTGTCAGATGTTTGCAGTGAACACTCCCCAGTTCAGTGTTTGGAAAATCCAATGTGTAAAATTTCCCATAAACAAAAGGTTTTTTAAAATGTCTGTTCTGGGATGTTCTTGGCTGAGATTGCTGGAACAAATAGAAATAGGTTTGTGAACATAAATAGCTGATGTGGAGTGTTCTTGGCAATATCTGTGCTAATAAGCCAAAGATAAAAATAAAGAAAAGAGTAAAATTAAAACTCAAAAAGTGACGGAGCTGGGAAATTAGGAGTTTGGATTGCCTGTCCATTTTCTCTCATCCTGTTACAATTTTCTGTGTTAGAACACCTGGTATAAAACCTGTCACCAGACACTAATCCCAGAACCAAACTACATTCTGAATGATCCCAAAGAAACTGTACAAGGATATGTGTGAATGTCCCATCTTGCAGCAACGCTCTTGCAGCCCCAAGTCTTTCATGCAGTAACTGACTACATGGGTGACAGTGCATCTTTCACATAGAGGACTTGCTTCAGTTTCTGCTAGGCACTGAAGCTGGTTGACTCTGTTTCATTTCACAAGAAAACCCTTATGGATAAATAATCAAATTCCAGGAAAGCATGTCTAGAAGATAAAACGCAAAGCTTTGGAAATACAGCTGTGAGAAGCAGTGAGAAGTAGAAGGGACAAAGTCCAAACTCTAGGAATAAAACTAGTTTCTTACCTTTCTGTCATGATTTGATTAGCAGCAACAGGTTCCAGGTTTGATTTCTGGCTCTTTTCTCAGAAACCTAAGAAAATTAAACCAAAATGGTTGAGTGTTCAGTGAATGATACTTTCATCTTTGCAGTGAATGAAAACGCATAACTTCACTGGAGGGACAGAGGTGAAAACAGTAAAAAATTAAAATCACTGAACAGCTGGTGTTCCCCTAAATATAGTAATAATTAGTCAAATCATTACTCATTCACAATCACAATGAAGAATCTGATCCTTCTTGACCAAACCCTCTATTCCCATCTGCTTAATCTAGAACATTTTGCATTACCAATCTTCAAGCATTAAATTTTAGATGAGATTTGATCAATTACATCACAGTGACCACAGTTAGGTACTGAATTACCAAGATGTTCCTGCTTCATTACAAGCACACAGTGTCATCAGATTTTGGGGGGAAGTTGTTTTGGGGTACAGGTTGTTGTGAAGGGGGTTTTCTTGTTTTATGTTTTGGTTTGGGGCGCTTTTTTGGCTGTGGGTTGTTTTTGTTTTTTAATAGTCCCAAGTAGGCAAAACAAAATACTAAGTGAAATTGTTTTAGACCTCTCTTACTACCACTGCCAAAAACTTTCCTTCTGACCATCTGTTTTCTGGAAAGGGCTCCTCACATCTTTTGGGCCTTAGCTGTCAGGGTTTTCTGCACTTGAGAAAGGATATGTGCCTGTGCCTGCACATGAGGCCTTTAATTTGGAAACCAGCACAAAAATTCTGTTTTATAAAAAGGCTTTCTTCTAAAGATGCCCAGAAAACATTTCAGATCAGTTGCAATCACAGCTAAAGCTGCAGAAGGCCAGTGCAAAGCAGCAGAAGAAGCTCCTCAGCTAGGATTAATTACTGACCATTGGTCTGCCAGAAACCATAATCATTCTACCACTATCTTGGGGGTTCTCCTTTACACCTCCCTGGGTACAGTCATCAGAGCACCAAGCAGCTGTCTCTAAATCACTCTTCAGTGCTCTCAGCACATGAACAGCTACATACACAACACACTAACACGGGTTTTTGTTGGTAGCTCAGCATATTCTGTTTTCTCTCTCTGGATGACTCAGTGCTGAGGATCACTCCTGCCAGGAGTGCCCTGAGTTCACAAACAAGCATGCCACAAGGCAGTGTAGCAAGAACTGCATTATTATTATGCCTGCCTGATGTGCCAGCTCATGCATCTAGCTCCTTCAAAGCATCTACTCATCTGTTTTACTGCGCCAGCTACTCAACCACAGCAGCAATGAGTACCTACCCAGAGGAGTAATCGTCTGCATCATGGCAAAACCCCACACCAAATGCAGAAACAGCTATAAAAGCAGGCAAAATGGGAACCAGAGGTTGGGCTCCTCCTGCCAAGAAGTAACTTGGGTGGATCAGCATGCCCCAAGGCCACTGTGCTCTTACGGACAAACCAGTCTGCTTTTATGAGCTCTTGCTAGCTGTTCACAAGGAAACCAAACACAGGATCACAGAACCTTAAAATAATTTAGGCCAAAAGAGACCTCTGGAGCCATCTTGGCCCATCCATGCTCAAAACTGGGCTTAGATCAGGTTAGGGCCACCTACAAGCCTCTAACACACCTTACTCTCTGCTGTGTTAGAGACTTGGACAACAGGCACCGCATGCATACATATCCATGATAATTTTGGATCACACCAACTACAACACCCATAACAAGCTGCTAAACAGAGGGGCAAAAAGAAGAAACTGCAAAGAGAAACAGCATGTTCACAGCAAAATTCAGACCCCACGCTTCCTTCTAACCTCAGCAGAAATACATAATGTGGTTCAATGCATACAATGCTATTAAAAACCATATGCACCCAAGGAACTCAGTCAGGTCTGTATTGTACATTTTGGCCTTGCTGATACGTGTTTAGTCCACCAAAGTTGAGCAGATATGAAAGGAAAAGGAAAAGCATCTGTAAATGCCACACATTTTAAAACAGCCAGCTGGATCCTATTGACAGTGCTCAAAAACATCAGAGTATTTATCATGTCACACTCCCAGGATGGGGCCAAAGCACATTCTGGGTTAACAGTTGCTGTTTTCATTTACTTGGCTTTAGCTGAGAGTTAAGAAAAATCACTTCAAATGAGGGTTCTCCTTTGGTGAACTTTACCTGTTGGAAAGGTAGGAAAGGCAAGACAACAAAAAGAACCTGCCCAGCCTCAGCTGGAGAGAGTGGGTAAGGCAGAAGACGGAATTAGAATTTACTTGCTTCCATAACCATGGACAGAAACCCTAACCCCACCAAAAACCCTAAAAAAAAAAAAAAAAAAAATCTTCTTGACCATAAAAGGACTGGAACTTTTGTTTAGCTAAATTTACATATAACTTTCACTTGTTTCTCTGTGTGTTTGGTTTTTAAACAAAAATATCCAACACTACATGCTCCAAGGAAACATGATTAAAGGAAATTGTACAGCTCTGATTTCTTGTTACCACTTCAATTTAATTTTGTTTCCCTGACTTTTTTCCTTAAGTAAGCTGATAAAAATGTTTTTAATAACAATGATAATTTGGTTGAGGATAAGAATAAAAGGAGGTTTTTCTGAAGGAGGTTCTTCTTCTCATAAATGTACACATATTTAGTGTGCATTCTGTGAACACTTTCTCCCTATGTAATAGAGAGCCAGAAAATCATCTGTCAGGGGATGATGGATGATGAACTCTGCTCCTTAGGCCTCAGGGCCCAGCCCTGCTGCTATACTTGACTTAGCCTTCAGTAGGCACTAAGTGCTCTGTCAGATTCATGCCAAGGGAAAAGCATAGGCCTGGAACTCCCAAAAGTGTGGGAACCAGAATAAACATTTTTAATGTTACCACACGTTTTAAATCTGCTGTGTCACTTTCCTGTAAGCGTTGTCCTTATTTTTGTAATATATACAGTCATTGTGGGTTTGTCACTCTGCCCATCACCTCTGTTCTCTGTTGTACACTAACCAAGAAAAAAAATGAAAAATAAAAGGAACGTACTGCGTACATGACCATTTGGCTGACTACTGCACTCTTTTAGCAAAGGAGAGACAAGTTTCTGGGGTTTTCTTTTCTCCCTTCCCCTTGACAATGCTTTTGTTGCTTTGTTGCAACAAGGCTGTTCTCACTGCACACAGCTTTATTAATTCAGGGGTGCTTTTGGAGTCCTCTTGGGTGTTGTATCACCACACACAGATATGTACAACAGGGCTATAAGCTAAAAGCCATCTTTCTCTCATCTTTACACCCCAAAAATTCCATCAGTTATTGAATTATGCTGCTTGGCTTAGATGGACTGCAGGACTCAAAATCTCAAGCATTTCCATTATGAGCTGAAGGTCCCACAGGTCCAAGGTAAAATGATGGTTTAAAACTGATGCCAATCATAAGCATGGTTTTCTAATGCATATTTTTATTTCATATTGCCTAACCACTGATTATAACCAGGCTTTCAGAACAATTTTCTTAAAAGAGAATTGGTCAAATGCAGCTATGATGGAATTTCCATCTTTCAGAAATTCCTCAGCAATGAATATCTCTGTCTCCTTCTCTTTCATCACAGCTCTCTTTAAATAAAATATTTATATTGTGGCAAGTAGTAGAAGGTTTTATTCCTTGTTTAGGAAAGGCTAACAGAAAATTCCATAAAAATTAATAGCAGCTCAAATTACACAAAATAATATCGAGGCTTTTCCTCCCCTCCTCACTGCAGGTATCTTTTCTCATAGAGATCACTATAGAAGGTTTGTGAAAAACTTCTTGTTTAGATGTCCCTTCAGTTCAAAAGGGACATTCTGCAGCCCTGATTTACCACTGGATCAATTCTGAGGAAGGAGCTTACCAGCATTTTACTCCCTTCTAATAGCTTCTCAGAACTAGAAGAATTCATTGAGGCCTAACAGGCCCAAAAAACCACCTGCATTTACATTCTTCAATCAGTCGCATTAACCCTTAGAGGCATCAGCAGGACTCCTGCAGCACCAAAAAGGGACAGAGCAAAGCAAGGACTGGGAGTCATAGAAATGAAGGCATATTTTTTGGCCAGAGTCACTGTCACAACTCAAGCAAATTCCAAATTTATTTGATTTTGACATGAATATTTATCAGAGAATGATGCCTATTTCTGAAAACTGGCTTTCCCTAGCCATATAAGGCTGTCATTTGCAACCCCCATGTCGAAAACTGAACTCACACTATTAAATGAGGATCTGCTCCTCCCCAGTGTTATTAGGCATTTCTTTCCTACAATACACATTAATACAAGAAGATATCCAAAGGTCCATTCATCTTACTTCACAGATGGGTTTGGCTGACAGCTATGAGCCTGACTTGTCTTTTATTTCAATGCATTCATCCCAGCACCACTCCAGGCTTCCCTACAAAATATGGCTGTCATTCAACAGTGGCAGAACAGTTTAAATGCTCTTATCTACTCACTTGAAATCCCACCCCCTCAGGCAAACTGTTCCCTGAGATGGTCTTTACCCTTCATTTGAGTCTAATGCACCGAGACCTAAAAAGACATTACGCCCAGAGACTGGTGTGGCTACAGTAACAATTACCAGTTCAGCAAATCAGCTTCTCGTTGCAAGCACTGCTCAGGCTATATATAAGCCAAGAAGAACCTAGAATCATTGTGTCAGCAATTCTCAAAGACTATTTTAAATGGTATCAAGTTTTATTAAACTTTTACAACACAGTAGAGAGTGTACTTTGTGTTCCTTTGAAATTGATGGAACAAGCCAATTTTTCCAGGTTTGTAGGCATAACATTTATTAAATTATAATAAGAAAATAGCTATTTAAAACCATGAAATGAAAGACTATAATATACATTTAAAGGTCAACAACTGCACGAGTTTCCTTATTATGTATTTTATCTGAGAAATCCTGGGAGACAAAGGAGCTCTGACTCTACCCATGTGCAGCTGCACACTGTGCCTATTCCCTGCCCTGATTTGGACAAGGAACTACATACTCTTATGGATGGCCCTGCTTCACCCAAGCCTCTTATAGAACTGCCTTCACCCATTAAGATGGTGACTTAGATCCTCTAAATAATTTCCACCACATATACCACATACAGATGGAGCTTTCGTAGCTGCAATAGCAAGGTCAGACTGAAATACAGTGATTTTATTCCATCTCTGCACTATACTTCCTTTAGGATGTTCATTAAATCAGTTTTACCACCTCTACCCCAATTTCCTTTCTGCAACTAAGAAAGGTTAATATGTTCTCTGCAAGGCAAGAGAGGCTGTGTTCATTAATACTGCCAAACAGAAACAACAGAAATGATCAACAAAGAAAAGCCAATGAGAAAATACCCAGATGAAGTGGAAACTTCAGCACCGAGAGTCTGGAAAGAAATGTGATCTAGGTTTTGGCTTTTAAAAGCATTTTAACATTTCAGCATTAAAACATTTTTATTTCTTCCTAAATATGTTTAACATCAAACTTGAACTACAAGGAAAACAATAAATATTGCTGGGCTTTTTCAAGTGCTATTTCAGTGGGCCTCATTTCACACTCTTCACTTATGCTGAGCTGGTATTTAGAAGGATTTAAACAGAACCTTTTTTTAGCAGCCCTTAGAGTCATACATCTTCCTGGATGCACAAACAGAATACATGGACAAGAGCACACCATAAACCTTTTGTTTATTAATAATTGCAACTATTTTTCCAAATTCATAACATAAACCCCAACTGAAATACAGTCTGCGTGATATAAAACTGCCTAAGTTTGACACACCTCAGAAATCTTCACTGAAGTTTCCTTCTACTCGGTGAATGTATACATATCTATTGCATATGAAGCCTGATATAAGTCCATTAACATCTATGGAGCACTTCAACAGAAAGTAATTTGGATCAGCACAGGCAGCCTTATGCCTTTAGGCTAGCAATCAGCTTTTGAGTATTAAATTCAGCTGGCGTAAATGATAAATAAAAATAGAGAGCCACGCTCTTACAGTATTCATCAAATATGTAAAATACAACACAGAAACACTATCACAACGCACAGGTCCAGGTGTTTGAAGATGAATGTTGTAAAATTGGCACAACTTTGAAAAACACAGCTGTGATTAGGATATAATTATCTTATGCAAGAAATCCATTTCAGAGCTATAATTCTTTGCTGCTGCGACAGGAACAGATTTTTATTATTTTCCGCTCACCTTAATTCTGCAAAGTCTGTGCAGCTATAAAAGAGTGATTTGGATTATAGTCTAGCTCGGAGTTCTAAACAAATTTTTTTTGTAACTGATTAAATAACAGCAAATTCTTGTGAAGAACCTAGCTTTAATTTTGGATCTCAGACTGATGGAACAGGACTGTCGGCAAACACACCTATTATCTATTACTGGATACAAATTATATGAAAGTAATTGGAAGAAACAGAGACACCACAGATATTTGTAGGTTACATAGCTTATCTGCATTGAGATTTTATACCTGATGCATTTTATCATCTCTGAAAGGCACCACATTATCAGAAAATAATTGTACTGGTGTATGAATGCAACAAAGCTTGGATGGACAGGTCATCTGCTGAACTTGCTTGTACATTATATTCTGTGTAGGCATCCATAGAAACACACATGTATACCATACATACATTTTTTCAGATCACAGCCTGTTACCATTTGAATACAATTGCAAAATTGCGCAAGAGCCATAGTGTTATAATTGGCTCAAGGTAGGCAGAGATGTAGCTATGGATATATAAATCTCCTTCCACCAGAAGGAGAATTTTCTTCAGATGCAGAATAAATACAAAAGGGGGAAAAAAACTCACACTAAAAACCAACCTTATCCTGTGTGAAGAATCCTTCCTGAGCAAAACACACTAAATATAACAAAACCACCAAAACCTGAAAAGATTTATTTTTATAGTGACTTAAAACTTTGTTTAAAACTTTCTCTGTTTAGAGAAAACAATCTATCTGGTATTGTTCCCCTTCTAAGTTTGCAATGCAAAAGGGGAAATAAATATGTTCCAAAGATATTTCAGGATTTAAAAATCACAACCTATATATGGGCTGTATCATTTGCAAAGCCTAGATATTAATACTAGAATCTACTTGTGAGAAAATTAATGTCTATTTTAAAAACCTTTTTTTAATGTTTGGTATGTTTAATTTAAAGAATGTAAGACTGCAGATGAGATGAATTTTCCAGTATCTTAGTCATAAAATTATATCACCACTACATATTCACAGTATGGTTAAATAGCAGTCGTAAATTAAAAGAAGAGTCTAATAACTTACACTGTTCTAATACAATACTAAAGGCAAGTAAAAATAAAATACTCTATCTGGATATTTCAATTAAAATATGCTACATCATATTGAGAAAATACTTGGAATTAATATAGTCAAATATACCAGAAAAAAAATCCTTTTGCTCTGATGGAATAAAACTGATTCAACTCTGCCAGGGGCTCTGGCCACAAGAGAAAAGCTGCACTGGATTACACAGCACTATTGAGCCATCTTCTTTAAACAGGTATTTTAAAAAGTCATGATCCCCTTTACCATAGCTGTTCTCTGTAAACATTTGGGAAATGAATTGCTCAGGAGCCATAGAATATAAGAAGCAGAAAGCACTGAACTTGGAAAAAAATAGCTGTATTTCTTTAAAGAGACGAGATGGCTTCCTGTAATATGAAAGCAAAGCTTAAAAGATATGTTAGATCCAAAGAGATCTATTGTATAAGGATGAAATTTACCCTCTGTGCAAAGTATCAAGATTTGCCCAGTGATTAGCCATGATTAAGTGGTATCTTACAGATTTACACAGGACACAAGAGAATAATAGATATTGTGCTGGCCCTCTTCTATCAGCATTTATTTACCACATAGAACTAACAAAGACATCAATACCTCAGTTACACCTCACTTTGAATTAGTCAAAGTGAAAATAACTGTGCTGCAAAATAATAATTTATAGACCAAATTTATCACCTTGCCATCTCATTACAGGCATTTCACAATTCTTTTAATGAGCTAGAGTCTCTGTAACTGTTTTTCCAGTTATGTGTGGAAACCAAGTGTGCAGATAAAATGGATTAAAACACTCCAGGAGTAGTGGCACTGAACTAGGCTACCTTCTTTCTTTCTTTTTGTAATTCACTTGTGTTTTGGACAGTAAGTCACACCAACAGAACATGTAACCTACAACTGAAACAGGACTCCAAGAGAGGGGGTTGATGCTCCAAGTCTCTCCATGTTTAAGAGGCATTTGGAAAAATATCCTTAAAAACATGCCTTAACTTTTGGTCAGCACTGACTTTCTCAGGCAGTTGGACTAGATGATCTTTATAGGTCCCTTCCAACTGAAATATTTCACGTTCTTCTACTCTAAACTTAACACTTCATACTTCTTTAACAAACTCTAGCCAAAAGTACCATTGCCCTAGAGTCAAGGAATCGCATGAACACTTCTGGGAGAATGCTTGGTAAGATACTTGAATTATAACTCATAGAAACAAATTGTAAATAGAGGAGACTAGGATAGATTTTGGAGGGTAAGAATGTTTGCAACTCAGAAATCACAAAAAGTCCTGAGTGTTCCAGTGATGAGGCAGTTCTGCCTATAGAGGGGAAAACGTAAAGGCATCATTCAAAGACTACAACTCTACACGAACCAGAGTATGTCTTGGGCTCTGCTCCTTTCCCCAAAATCTCACAGCAATGTTCTTCCAAAGAAACAGGGAAGCATTACAAAAATGAAAATTCTCACTTTCTGAACTTTATAGCTAAAGTGAAGTTCAGCTGAAGAAAGCATATTTCCACACAGAAGTAAGTTGGACTGGTTTATTAGTTCAGGAAACTCCTGTTCTCAAAAGGTGACTAGAAATCGCAAGGCAAATAAATCTCCAGTCAAATTTTACTGTTTCTCTACTTTCCACTAATTCTCAACAGGAGAACTAGAGGGAAATGTGCACTTTATTTTGAACTGTTCCTTGTCTTCTCTCATTTTCTTTCCTGCTAGCAGGATAGAGAGGAAGAGACAGAGACTACAAAAGAATTACGGTAAAGACTATTTCACCGAGATTTTTCAAGCCCCATTAAAAAAACCTCAACTCTCAATTTTATAATCCAGTAACATTTGTTTTGAGAATTTGTCTCTTTCCCAAAACAGAGGGTGCCAGTAAATCAGGTCCAAACTCTGTATTTCTCAAAATGACTTTGAGTTCAGCAGTTTTTAAACCCTGTTAATAAAGTGGAATCTGTGACATATCCAAAAAAAGTATACAATTTGTTTGACATGCCTAGCAGTCAAGGCCTAACAAGTTTATGGGAAGTATCATCTAAACATAGAAAAGCTCAAATCAGGAAACACTTAAAAAGACAATATACTCACAGCCTGAAATAGGAAGAGAGATTGTTGGATGAATGACTGAGAGCATGACTTAGTAGCTATAAATCTATCTGGGAATATTTAAGTCAAGAACCATGATTTGCATCTATAGAAAATATGAGAGTTGGCGGTAGATTTCTAGATTTGCTTTGTAAATTAGTCAGGAAATTATTTCCTGCGTGTAACATTATTTTCGCAAATGCTAATCATGTTTTTGGATTTGGATGTGAAGACATGCAGGTCAATTTTAGTAGATGCCTCCTCTCTCCTCCCCATTTCCCCCTCTCCTCCACTGCAGATGAGGCAGTGTTAAAGCACACTTGAGAATTTGAAACTTAAACTTAAAACCATCTTCAAAAAGGAAGGAAAAAAAAAAAGAGGAGAAAAGCATGAATTATGATGAACAATTAACTGACTGCAGCAAAGTTTTCCCCATAGCAGGAGACTGGTAAATGTTGGGAAAACAAATCTTCATAATTATTGACACTTGCGCTGGAGGAAATTAAGCCAAACCATTAAGTTGCTCAACCACAAAGAGATAATTAAAATTGTTCTGAAAATCTGGCTGTGTTTTTCTTTTGGAAATAAAAGGTGAGGTGGAAAATGGAGTTTATATCTGCATGTCCCACAAAAGAAATCAAACTAACTTTTATATTTACTTGTTGAGTTTAGAAGGAGGAAAGAGAAGCTTTAAAAAGGCCACTGAAGTATTTCTTTGGTGATAAAAACCTGAACTGAATATACTATTTTTCAATTAAAACATCTGAGGCATTTCTTAATTTTCTTTACAATGACAGTGTGGAGAACATGTTCAAGAGTGGGATTGGCAGAAATAGGGATTTCCAGAAAAATCCTATCTACATAAGCATCGTGCCAACTTAGAAGAGGACCAGCAACACTGAAGCTGCATGATCCTTAAGGTGACTCTTTCTTTAAAGACTGCAAAGTAAGACAAATAACATCCAAAACAAAAGAGAAAAGCTTTCTAGTCACCAAAAGTGAAATTAGTCATCTCTGAGAAAGAAAAAAAACAACCAAAAATTTCCCAATATCTCCCTTCAAAACTGGACTAAAACCAGTTTATTTTAAATGTTCTGAGCTAATAGTCTTTTATCATGCCATGTACTGCCTTTATGGCTACATCTTGTTCCAATTTTGGTTTCATCCATTCCCATTTCCAAATGACCATAACTTTTATATAGGCTTACCATACACCAGATTCCATCTGTCTGTGACCCTGAAAAAACAAGGGGCCTTTGATGTTCTTATGCACTTCAAACCACTTTGTCCTTTCCAGTGATACATGAGCCACACTGTAGTGAAATGCAGTCATCACTGGTTTGTGGAAGTGCCTTCCTGCTTCTTCTCTTGATGTAAGTTTACCATAGAACAAATTTACTGTAATCTTTGTGTTAACTTGTGCTTCCCTACAGAGTGAGAAAGAGGTCAGCAAAACAGCAGCGGGAGGCTAGAAATAGAAATCCTGCACATACAGCATCCTCACAGCCAAAAACAAGGGTCTGTCTCTTGAAGAAGCAAAAAAACCAAATCACACAAACCCCATCCAACAAACCAATTGATGATCAGATCAACAACTTCTTGAAAACAAGTATTTCAAGGAATTTGTTAACTGATGGACAGATTTACACACCCCACACAGCAGCTTTGTTGTGGCATTGTGTGTTCATCCTATTAAATTTCAAGGCTGCTGTACGAGGCTGTTGGGTTTTGGCACTGTCAAAATGAAACAGAGATTATGTGGTACCATATGTCAGGCAGCTAAAGCAAAGGATTCCTGGTCTAACATGTTTGCCTTTCCAGTCTGGAGGGAGTATTAAAACCAAAGGAGCAGGAAAGGTGGGTGGACCAGCACAAGGAGGGATGAGATGGTTTTGCTTTCATCCCGACATCTCAGCAATCCTGCAGCACTTCTGAAGACTCATGTCTGGATGTTTCTGCACCAGTCAAATGCAGAAAGATTTCATCTTTTCCTCCAAGACAAAAACAAAAAGCAAAACTCTTCAGCAATTATTTTTTAATGCAAATGCATGTTTATTTCATGCCCTCAAGCCTTTTAGTCCTGGTTCTTTGTGACAAACATTCCACAATAGACTCTTTAAAGTCTGGCATATGTGCCAGTGCTAAAAAACATACAGTAGAAGACATAAGACAATTAAAATGAAAGACGACAACAACATGCTGCTAATGGTTTTAAATTATTACATTGTAGAATAGTTACTGGTACATCATGGAAGACCTATCCCCACAGCTCTGCACAAGCCTGAGCTCCATCAATAAACTAATCTTTATCATGTAATACATTGGTTTTCTGTTACAACGATGTTTGTGCCATACAGTCCAGCATCCTGTAACTATGGGTAAAGGGATGACACAACTACACTCCAATTAGCTCAGGTGTCTGCTTCAGTATATGATAGGTTTTCAAGGTCCACCTCTCTAGTCAACATCCACTGAAGAGACACCATTGATTGACTTCCAAGATGGAGTTGTACTTGATAAATACAACAAGATGACCTGCAAGCCCCAAGGTGCCCAGACTGAAGGAATTTGAAGTAACTTACAGAATAACCCATTTTTAGGAGAAATCTGACCTAAATTGCATTCAAAATGCACCACGAATTAGCTCCCAGAGGACCTAGAGCAGACACTGGTGTGTAAGTTGGCTTCCAGTGTTGGCTGGCTTACTTTTTACCACAATATTTCAATTGTTTGTGTAGTCTCAGTTCAACTAAGTGTTTCGATAGACAGTACTTTGAAAACAGGATTTAGGCATCTGTTTTTAAAGTTACCTATATACAAATAAATTCACAAAAATAACTAAAAGCATTTTTCTAACTTAGCAAGGCATAACAGTGGGTTGTGGGTTTTTTCAGCATGAAATATGGAGGTGTTTCAATGTCTGCTATTTCTTCTTTTTGAGTTTGTTTGGGGGGTTCTAGGTAAAAAAGGAACACAGGAATATTTCTTAATAACCTATTACCAAGTAAGTAAGGGTTCTTCTGGGATGCAAGAAGCTGGCGTTTGAGTTCCAAGCTTCCCCCATTCCAGACAAATGTCCTTGTCACTCATGTTCTTACCTGTCACTGGGTAGCTTGCTGCCTTCATGCAGATGGCAAAGCTAATGCTTTCAAATAAAGATTTTTAAAAGTCAGATTTCAGCAATGTGACGCTCTATCTGGATTTAATAGATATGACCTCTGAAAAGCTTAATTTTTGAAAGATAAATGGAGAATTACATCCTCTACTTTAAGAACTCACTACCAGAGGCTCCCTTTTTTAGTTCTTCCCTTATGCAATATCTGTGCTTTATAAATATTTCAGATGGAGTTTTCAAAGCCATTTTAAAAATAAAGATATCACATTCAAGAAAGACCAAGGAGAAAAAAATAAACTCAGTGTTGTCCCTTTATGTTACTGTCACAGCAAGTAGCAGTAGCATATTTTTCTCCATCCAACATATATTTATGCAACGATAACTAAGAATTTTAACTGTAAAGATACTCCAAGCAGCTAAAATAATTTAATATAGAGTAAGAATTTTAGAGCTTCATGGAAAGATTTTTGCACAAAGCAAAAATTTATAATATAGCTTTTCCTCCTCCCTGACTTATTTTTTAACCAAAATGAGAACAGACACACTTGGCTTCAGGTTAACACCACAAAAGGATGAAGTTTTTAATCCTGTGAAAGAGACGAGACTCTACAAAGCTTAACTGCTCTAAATTATTGAAGTATTAGAGAGGCTTGCAATTCTTCAGCAGTCCTGAAACACATTTGTAAGGAACATTAGCTCAGTTTGAATGGAGAAGCAGCATTACTTCCAATGTGCTGTTGGTAGCTGGGATCATGGTGGGGATGTTTGCCTAAGAGCACCAAGGAAGTCTCCAGAGAAACTATAGGTGTCTACACACAGCAAGTGCCATGGCCACTGGCCCATCCTTTCTAGAGCTCAGTAAGAAGTTAAAACCCATCCTTCTTGCTGACAATTGATATTTTTTTCCCTGTCAGAGCTCACCACAGGCAGGCTGAAACCCTCACACCAATGTCACCAGCTCTGCAGTGTGATTATACCCAAAGACAAAGAGAATTTTAGTCCCTTCATGGAAAGTTAAGGATGCCATTTAAACACCTCTTTTTCAAAGTTCAAGAGAGCTGGCTGAAATAATTGTGAAATTAAGCCTCAGTACATACTGCCTAAACCATCTGAAGCAGCCAATCTGTGAAGGGTGGGAGATTCTCTGACACAGAAGACCATGCATGAGTCAAGAAAAGTTATTAAGAAAGGTTCCATTAGCTTGGAATGTAAATTTCCAAATTCAGCAAGACATCTAAGTAAGCACTCTGTAGAGTCAATTCATGGCCTGAAAATACCCAATATCTATGAAAATTAATTTGGATGAAACTTCTTAAAAAAGCAAACTTATTAATATTTTTTAAGAGGATACATTTAAAGTATTGCAGGTGAAATGTTTATGTAACAAGAAAAGACCAAATTACTGTAATGTATGTTTCAGACAAACCAGAAATCCAGTGCTCAGAAGAATAAACATTCATAAACTCTGCAATCTAATTTTATACAGCAACAAAAACGTACAATAAATTTCATAGTCTTATTGATCCTAATACCATTGGCATTGCCCCAGCAATTGATTTAGTCATTTGATCATCAGGAGAAAAGGCAGGGGAATATAATATTTTAGTGGACTTCATAAATTCAAACCCTCAGCTTTCAAGTCCAACCAATAATACAATAAACCATGGAGATCATAAATGGAACAACTAAAGTTTTGTAATTACAGCATGGTTTATAATGTAATAATTTAGCAAATAGCAGGCATGTTTGATTTATGCAAGATGCAGAATTGTTTCTCATCAGAGCTGTAACAATACATTTTCTAATAAATATTCAGAAAAATCAAGTTCTCCAAATGGCGACGGCTTGCTTGGCATTGTCTAAATTCAAGGGGCTGTTTTAAAAGTGAAACAGATCTATTTCCCATCTTCCTTCTACAGATTTTCATACCCAGTGTTTATGGGTTTTTAGCTATAGAGAGTGAAATGGTTTTGGTTTTTTCCATGATAGTAGGACCACGAAGTACTTAAGATAGGCACAATATTTAGCATTGTCCAGTCAGTCCAAAAGGCGTCGAAATTGCAGTAGCATCATTTAGTTACTGGGTTGCTTTGCCAGCCTTTTGACTGGCATGTGTGTGCAGGAAGTAACAGGAGAATAACATTTCCCCATTATTCCCATGTATCACCTGCCCCTCACTGGAGGTTTCTGGTCTGGGTGTTTGTCTCTCTCTGCACCTCTAAAATACATTTTAAGGTCTGAGTTTTTTTTTTTTCTTTCAGAAAATATAAACAGATTACAAAAATACCTCAGAGCAGATCAGGTACTGGATGTTTTGATTCAGTTTTAAACCAACCCCTTCAGAAATACAGCCAGAAACACCCTGTGCTGCAAACAGACCTGACGAGCCCAAGAACATCTGTCTCAGCCATTAATACAGTTTGGTCATGGCACTTTACAGGTAGTAAGAATTCTGTAGACATAGAACCTTCTTAAAGCAGCTTCCACTTTATTAAAGGTCAGACTTTTAAAATAATACACTGAGAACAAGAAGCCTGCATGCCACTCAGTAAGTTGAAAAGTCAGCTGGCTGGCAAACACCGCAGCTTTCGGGAGGCTGCTTCAGTCTGTTCAGGCAACACAGCACAAGCTTGTGAGCCAAGGAAACACATTCAACTTACTGTAGCTGGGGATATTATGTCTGGCCACTGATGTCTAGTTCACCTCAGAAAACATCTCTGTACTGAGAGAAAAGAAACCTTTATTCTCCTGACAATAATACATCCATTTTCATAAGTTCATTTTAAACTTAAGGAAAAAAAATAAACCCAACAGCAACAAACCAAGGCAACAGCCCTGCAAAATCAGTTTCACTGTGTTGAAACCCCCTGAGCTGTCTCCCCAGGCATCCTGCCAGTCAGTAGAAGTTCAAACTCTCTTGCTGCAGCCCAAAATATAAATACATCTAAAAGTCAAACCCAGAAAGTATTGTAGTGCTCCTAGGAATCCTGTTTTGCACAGCAGAGACCCATCTACTTGAACAGTGCAGAGCAAGGGAACGACTCAGGATACTGCCCTTGTCCATGGGTAGGTTTCCATTTACAGGAACAAATACTGGTGGCAGCAATAATAATTGTGTGTGTGTTACCTCTCTTCTGTTCAATGTGTCTACTGGGCTCTAAGGAAACTTTTCCGATAATTACTCTGTGGAATGTTCTTACGTTTTGGCCAAAAGATCAAAGTTCAGACAGACTTTCAGAGGGGAGAGTCAATGAAGGAAGTGCCTAAGCCCCCTACCCTCCCTCAGCACAGGCGCTCTGCAGCCAGCACAGAAGCTGGTAACTCAAACGGGAGCTACGACACTGCCCTGTGCCTGTACACAGGGGAAGGGCTGGCCAGACTGTAGTGAGCTGGGACAGCATTCAAGAAGCTTCCTAGTCCCCAAGGCTTCACAGGCCTCATAAAATTTATTAGCTCCAAATTTATGGCAACCCTTGAGCAGCAAGTTATGTACAGTCCAATTCTCAGTGGAAAATTCACAGTAAAAATTCCCACATAAGAGAACTAGCCAGTGACGTGGGAGTCCCTAGCAGCATGGGAAATTCTGGGAGAGACACCCAAAATCTGGCCTGCTGTATATTCACAGCTCAGGACAGCATCACATGAAATACCTGCCTGAGACAGCAAGGTCTCATCCCTTTGAAGGAAAGGCATCTGCTGCTGAACAGTCCAGCCCAATAAAGGAGGCTGATGTCACCATGGGCCTACATGAAATACTATCAAATATGTGACTTATTTCCACTAGCTGTAGTGTTCCCCCCTTTTTTTTTAGTCTTAATTTCTAAGCGTCTCTTAAGGAAAAAAAAAAAAAAGCTCCTCTTGAGTTTCATCAGAAATGACTTGGATGATCTTCTGTTAAAAGAATGACTTTTATCCTCATTCAAATACATATTGTATTGGCTTAGAAACATCAAAGAGGCAATGTCTTTACATATTCTATTTCTAAGAAAAGAAAAGGAGTTCTCTCTTTATTAACATTGGTAATGTTGAATCTTATAATGAAAAATGCACAAAAGCAATATTTTTGATGAATAGGTAATAGAACAGCACTGAATAAGAGAGCATTAATATATTTTTACCCAAAGACTCACTCAGATAATGCATCAGGAGGTTTTGAACTGAGATGAAGCCACAAGCAAAAATGAGGTCGGTGGTCTCCCAGTCCCCCTCCTACAGCCCAGTATTTGTATTGACCTTGAAAATCCACCACAGAGCTCAAGCACAGCTTCCAACACGTGCCTGTCACAGCCCACAGCAAGCACAGCAGCAGCACTTCCTCTCAGGCCAGAAGCACTTTGCAGGACACAGATGATGCTGTCTGACCACGCCAATGCACAAACATTACCTAGGGCAGTTATGTGAATTATGAGTAGAAAAAAATGCAGTAGCATCTTACAAGTAAGGTTTTTGGTACTCATGAATATTTTCAGAATTTTTATTGCACCAGCAAGTGACCTGCAGAAAAGTCTGCAGCATTTTCTGGTAGAAAGTGTGCACGTATCCTTTCTGTCTCTGCTATGTGTAGCACAATAGAGCCTTTGTGATGCTCCCCAGAAAACCTATTTATGGACCTGGATTTTGAACATTCCTTTCACTCTTTGTCATCTTTTACCATTGTCTTTGAACCACTCCGATAATGAAATTACAAAGGGCCATATAAGCAGTTAGATTGGAAAACAAAAAAGGAGAAAGAAAAAGAAAAAAGAAATTTTAAAATAACCAGGCATGACACTCCCCTGCATTTTTCATTACTTAATTACAGTCAATAGAAATCACAAAAATCTAATATTAATTTGAGAAAATAAACTTGTCTGTTGAAGCCTAAAATTTCTGTTGAGGTCTGCAAAAGGGATGTCATAGGAAAATACACTGTACTGGACTAACAGCCACATATTTTGGGATTTATGTTACATTGAGAAAGCACCTTCATATGTATATACAGAAAAGATAGTAGTTCATTCTTTAAAACACTTTAATTAGGCTTTGGAATTTCAAAAATCCCAACTAATCAGTTTTGGAAAAATCTAGATTTCTATAGTGACCCCTTCACACCATTTTCTTTGCTCCTCTGGCTTTACGTAAAATGGATATTTGCATTTGGGAGTGTTGTACATTGCACAGTATTGTACATTGCATATTCCTTCTCAATTCTTCCTGTTTTCCTTTACTTATTTTACAATAAAAGAATTGTTTCATGGTTTTCCATGAAAATACCTTGAAAAATGAAGATGTGTTGGCATCTCTTTGTATGAAAGAAAAGTATCAATGCAGTGGTAGATGAAGAGTAAGGATATATTAAAGAAAAAAAATCAAAGAAAAAGCAGAGAAGCATTAGTGTATCTATGAAGGACATTGACGAGAGACAGCACCCTCATCCTCATGAATCTCTTCTCTCCCACACAAATGTATTTTCCACAGAGGATTTAATCCACATCTCTATTCAAGACCCTCTTGTCTGCTCATTTATCAGTTTCTTTCCCCATCATTTCTGTGCCTGAAATCACAACTTATGACCACAGAATCAGAGCTATGGTCATGGATGTGACCCAGCTGAATGCACTGGGTAGGTTCTCATTCCATCCATATTTCAAATCCCTTGCAAAAGCAGTGTTACCATGCTTGTCATATTAACGTACATAAGATTTGCCTATCCTTCTCCTTTTTTTCCTTTTCTCTTACATCTCTCTACTTGTCTACTATGTACAACACTCACAGCAAGGACTTTTTCTTGTCAATGCTTGGAGCTTGGCTCATACAGAGGCCTACCATAGATAAGTAAGATAACAATTTAATCTGCACTCAATCTCTGTGATCAATGGAATAACAATGTCTTGTTTGAAGTGTGGTATTACATTTGGAAACAGCAAACAAGAAGCTAATTATTTTTTGTGTTTGTATCTGTCACTCTTTTTCCTACAGATTGAGCCACTGTCTCAGCCTGCTGACTCTGAGCTTCAGAGAAACAAGAGACCAACAGGGCTGAACTGCATTGGGGGCAAAAAAAAGTTCAAACAAAGAGAAAGAGTAAATCTAGATGTCTATAACACCTGAGCTAGTGGCTCAGGACACAGACGTAATACTAAGTTACATAGGGAAATGCTGGCATTTTGGCAATTATGGAGTTCAAAAGATGCCCACCGTCAATCAAATTGGAATTAACAAATGGAATACAAACTGCACAGGGAGCTGGGAGGTGAGAGAAGAGGAAAAGAGTACTGGGACTAGGAGCTAACGCAGAGCTGCAGTAGGCTCATAGGGTTTGTAACAGCTACTGTAATTTCTGCATGAGAATAAACACTTCAGAGATAGGAAGGGGAAAGCAGAAGAAAGAACAATGAAAAGAAAGGGAAGTGGTAGTCTTTCCCTCTGCTTTTAAAATATAAACCATTAGTAGTAAAAAAGTTTCTAAAGTTACTTTCAAAACCAGGAGATGTAACCGCTCCCTGTGCTGTCATTTTCAACCAAAGATTTTGTCTAAAAGGGACTGGGAGAAAATATTCTTAACAATTATTCAATACTCTGCTTTTAAGATGCAATAAAAGTTATGAAAACAGAATTTGCACATGAAATTTTACAGAATTGTGAAAAATTAAACCATATGGGAAATAGCCAAAAGAAATGTTTCATATATTTGTGTGTACATTCATGCATATGCTCCAAAACACAGCTCACTCAGTACCAACCAAGAAGCTTGCATGCTACAGTGAAGGATTTATGAGAGTAAAGTCAGGCCTGTCTCTTGAGGCTGGAAAAGAATGTGTTGTTCCAATGTGCATCCTTTCTGTTTCATCAGCTCTTGGATTCCATGACAGTATTAATACATACACCCCAAGATGCACATCGACCCCAAAACATGTGGTCTAAGAATAATCACCACATCAGAGATTGACATAAAGGACAATATTTGTCTCACAGAAGAACACAGAGCAAACAAAGCACTGACACACAGGCTTGAAGCCACACAAGGAAGCACACTTGGGTCTGCAATCACTACTCTCTGCATCTCGCTGTTGCCACTCCCAAAAAATGAGCAGAGACACTCCACGTTTACATTGCTACTGCTCCCTGGATATAGGCATTTCAACAGTGCCTATGGGATGTGAGTCAACCAAATCCTGCCACTTTGCTAAATCCCTACCCGTGTGCCCAGTGTTTAAGAATTAAACTGTTGCAGATATAATTACATCTGATATCCTCTACTCCTGTTTCATTCCTGCTGCAAACAGGGGCATGGCCATTTTTAAAAGCATGTGCCTTCACAACATTGCTTTCTAAGGATGCACAAGAAAATCATCCCTCACCATGCACAAAGTGGAGGAGAATCATGGAACGGCTGGGGTTGGAACGGACCTTAAAGATCATCTCATTCCAACCTCCTGCCACAAACAGGGACACCTTCCACTAGACCAAGTTTCTCAGAGCCCCGTCTATGCTGGCCTTGAACAATTCCATGGATGGGGCATTCACCGCTTCTCTGAGCAACCTGTGCCAGGGCCTCACCACCCCCACAGTGAGGAATTTCAAAGCCATGCAAGCATTTTGCAGCAAAGCCGGGAAGAGCAGCCAGGTTTGTTGGCTGGGCAGGTGAGCTGCCAACAGCCTGTCTCCTGCTCTTCTCTGTACTGAGCCATGGCAGAGGTCCTGTGCTAGGCTAGAACAAAGCAAGGCATTGCAAATTTTCATTACAGACATTTTTCCAAAGCATGTATCCAATTAATACATAATTATGTTTTCTTTTTAAAAGCATAGGACAGAAAATGCACAGTCCATAAATCCTACAACATTCAAAGATACAGCCTTGTTTAATTACTGTACAACCACAAAGGAAAGATTCCCAAAATCTTCTAATTGAAAGGGTTATTGCTATAGTTTCAAGGGCAACAACATAGTGTGAACTCTCAGTTGAAGATGCCAACTGTATTGAAAACTAGAAATAACAAACAACTTATAGCAATGAAGAACAAGGCAAACAAAGAATATAACCATACAGAGAAGAGCAAGAAAAAAGAGAAGAGATAATTCACAAAATCCTGCAGGACAGAGGGTAGACCTTGGGGGGGGGAGTCTAAACAGAAAAGAGCATTTCAGCTGTTATTTCAGGATCTGAATCAGTAGGATACCGATATAACTAGCAAGCAGCAATGTTCTTGAAGCAGGCATTGCTAGGCTTACTACCATCACTGTCCACCAGTAATGAAAATTTCAATGCTAAGCTCTTGGGGCTTCCCAACTTTCTCTGCAGTAACTGCCTTCATATTATTATCATGAATATCATAATCTTGATGAACAGAAGTTGGAAACTGTTTTCTGTTTTGGCTGTACTTGCTGGAGACAAAGCTCTGGGTTTCTGTTATGTATGGACTTAGGTAGGGGATGTTTCTAATTTCTGACTTCAAACTTTCAACACTTTCTCCTAGTCAGAGCTCCTTCTCCCAAGAAAGATGACTTTATAACAGCACTGCTGCAAGTTAATGGTCAGTTCTGCCAAAAGAG
This sequence comes from Corvus cornix cornix, assembly GCF_000738735.6. Lineage (NCBI taxonomy): Eukaryota > Metazoa > Chordata > Aves > Passeriformes > Corvidae > Corvus > Corvus cornix. The sequence continues at coordinate 9,981,600 of NC_046341.1, read as the reverse complement.
GACAGAAATGTTTAGGACTCTCACTCTTGCTTACATTCTATAGACAAAACATTTGACATGGAGATGGAAAGATGATGACTGCACTGAGTGTAGGTTATAGTAAACACTACTGCTTATGCAGAGAGCTGCATGTTGCACAGCTTGAATGCAGGATCTCAGCCACAATTTCTGTCACTCAGTCACTGCTGATGGAAGCTCTGTGCTATAATTTCCCTATATTTCAGCAGCACCTAGAAACACCAGATGTGGCTAAAATCCTGTGAGATTACACAGAACACAGCCCTTTTGTAAAAGACCAGTTGCTTTCATTCAGCTGCCCAGAGCTGGATGACATGTAGTGTGAAAGTTGCTCTTACCCTTGAGGACTCACTGCTCAAAAAACACATTCCTTGGTTTTGTTCTTTTTTTTTTTTTTTTTTTAATAGAAGGAAAACCAAGTCATTGTACACAATTTTCTAAGATTCAGCAGAAATAAACCCCTGATTTTTCTGAGGGTGGGGCCACTGCTTAACCACATCACAGATCACCTGCCCTGCTTCCTTCAGTTCTGGCATAGCCAGGCGTTCCCTCAGCTGCAAACCCCTGCCAGAGCAGTGGTCAGTAGTGCCCATCATCCCAGGCCACCAACAGCAGTGCTTGGTGGTCACTGTGCATTTCAGCTGCAGCACTCCCTCATGGGGCTCAGGCCACAAGCCTTGCTTACAGCACTAGATGCTTGTGCTCAGGACCCCAAAACTGCTTCTCAGATACACTGGGAAATTTCTCAGGAATCTAAATAACAGGTTTAGCTTGTATCCAGCCTTCTCCTACACACACAGAAGAAAGGGTTTTTTACAGCATACCTGATCTACAAGCAAAAAGACAATTTAGACAGTTGGAGAAAATGAAGGAACTTACACCTTACAAGGAAAACCCTTTTCCTTGGAATGATTCAGCATCCTGAGTCCACTGCTGAGCAGAGACTACCCTGACCCTCCAACATTCCCCTTTTAGTCCCTTTTCTGAATGTCTCCTATTTCCTACTACTATCACTGCGATATTTGGAAGCCATGAGTTAGGCTGGGCTCTGCTAGCCAACACAGCTATCATGAAGTCAAATTAATAAAAACGTGGGACTTCTTGGCTGGTTTTGGAAGTTGTGAGTGCTAGAAATCTATCTGTTAATGAATGAAAATGAAAAATCTTTTCTTCTCCTTGACTCCTAGAATTGGGACCTTAAAAAATATCATCCTCATAAGAACTGCAAAAGACCATCCTAACTTCACACCAAAGATGTTCCAGTCTCTGGAAGATCTTTATCTTATTTCCTTCCTATCTGATGTTCTGTTGTCTATCTTCATTAAAAAAGCAAAAAGCACGTTACTAAATTGCTGAGAGCAGCATGATTATTTGTACTTCTGTAATTTGTCATGTACAAGGGGGAAATTTGCCATCGTATTAAGTTACGGCATTCTCATAACTAGTTGCCACAGCCAGAAAAAGACTACTCAAAAGAAATTACTTCAGGACACCAAAACAAAAATGACTTGGTTTTGCTCTGATAATTTTTCAGCTTGCCTTTTCTTTAGAGAGCAGTAGAACATTCTTAGTATGCAAACACTGAGCCCAAATTCATCTGTTTATATACAACCTGCTTCCCAGATGTGCAGAGTGCAAACATACATAATATATATGGGTCAAATTTGATTGCTTAGGAAGGAGGCAATAATGCAGGACTAATTATTTTCCTGACCTGATGGGTAATATTTTATTTAACTTCACTCTAGGGAAGCTAAACTAGATGGCGGGAAAGAGAAATGTATTCTCAAAGGAATAATGCCAGTTTATGCAGCACCTTTGATTTTTACATACACTTGATAGTTGAGACAATTTTAAAATATTATTTATTCATTATGTTTTTATTTGGACTCCCAATGTAAAGGTTCCATTTTCCTATTCCCCTCCCCGTGCCTAATATTTGTTACAGTTGCATTTTTCAAACCATTTACTGTCTGAAGGGTAAGTAGAATGACACTGCTCATAATGTGCAAATAAATGTGAAATAAGCTAGTCAGCTCAAGTGGAATGAATTACTGTCACTGGTAAAATAAGGCAAGAGGGAACAGCTGCCTTGGGAGCTAAAAAAGACTCCAGCAGGTACTGCTATTGAGCGACTGGAATAACACTTACTATGATTTATCAAAGACCACTTGAAAGCACTTCTGAGACATTAAATAGGCATGAAAAGAGGCTTTAGTGGCAACAGGACTATGCCAGAACTGAGTGATTAGGAGACTCAAAAGCTTGACCCTAACTTGCAGCCTATGAACAAGGGATGCCAAAAATCTTCAAAGTTGTGTGGAAGAAAATGGAGGGTACAGTCAATTTAGAAGAGATGACCACAGAGCTACTGGTTCCTATTACAAAAAGCTGATAGCATGACTATGGAGAAAGCAAAAAACCCCAGTCCATGATTAGTGCCACAGCCCTGCATCAGCCCACCAGAAAATAGCTTTGTGTAGGAATAATCTCATAACTGAAAGAAAATACTTAAACTATTTTCAGTTGCAACATCCCTGTGGTCAAAGACAGTTTGCTGCCCTCCCAGTTTTCACTGCCAGTCTGCAATTACAGCAATGCCTTTGTGGCAGGGGCTGGCACAGTGGTACCACAGGTACCGTGCTGCCTCTGCCAGGCCCCTGCGGTGATAAAACCTCATCTGGCACAGACCAAGGTCGTGCTTCCAGGTCTCTCCTGTCCAGCCACTGATCACTCTGCTGGTGAGGATAAAGTGTTCTGATGTTGGACAGGTTTTAAGAACAGTCCTGCTCCACAATGTAGATCCCATGTTTTAAGGACTGGAGGATGGAGTAGCTCAGTGCAGCGTTTCGCTCCGCTCCAGCTGACCTTACAGCAAAGGCACTTCCCAGGAAGGGAACATTCCAGTCTGCCGAGGGGCATGGCAAGGACTTCTCTGCTCAACACGAGGCAGCACTTTGCAAGCCCCGCATTACTCCTGCAGCCTTGCAGCACCTGGTGTTTCAGCCCTCACCTTCTCAAGAGCGAGGCATTTGCACCCATTTAACACTGCTTTTTCTTCATAGGAAAATAAGTCATTAAGTGAAGATTTTAGAAAAGAAAACCTTAGCTTGTGGCAGGGTTCCCAGCTCCCTGTCTCATCTTCAAAAGAATGGCAACCTAGGGACTGCTGTGGGTGGGGAAAAGCATTAATGGAGCACTCTGAAGTAGACCGGGAGTACAGTTTTTCTTACACTGCCTAATAAGCTACATTTCACCACCCAACTTCATGAATTTCTGCAAAAAATAGACCTCTCCATACTTCTCTGCAAAGATTTAATAGCAGCAAGTTGTAAAATGGTCTCACATTACTAAGACTTCATTATTTTCACAAAATACACTACCGTCATCTACTTGCACATTATGAAGTGTTATCATAAAACAAATCTCTTAAAGTCATTAGTATGAGTTAGTGAATTTCTACTGTCTGTTAAAGACAACTGTTGCTATTCTGAATCTTAAAGAACTAAACCCCATCACCATTGTGCCTGAAACCAAACAATGCTTGAAAAATACATCAAACAACTGCTGATATTGCAGTGCACAAGGCCTATAGCATTTCCTTATATTCCCAGGAAGCTCTCAGAGAGAGACATCTGTTATAATACAACAGTAATGGCACTGAAGATTTATCACAGTTTTATCCATAAATAGTCCTAAATGGCACAAAAGCAAAATAACCACGAGGTCATCTGTCCATAACAAAGGCAAAACAAAATAACCACTCTCCTGTTGTTTTAACCGTGGAGAAGGCACCAAGATGGGGCAGGAGACCCTCCATGAGGTTGTTCTACCCAGGAATGCACTGCTGGAATACAAACCAGTCAGTACTGTATGGTGTGACTGTTCTGAAGTTGCAGATGTCCTGCAAGGTCCCATTGGCACAGAGAGTCAATGAATGTGGGAGATTTGTACAGTCACAAGGCAAGAGATGTGACAGAACTTGGTTTCTCTGCTCTGAAAAATCTGTTCTAAGAATTTATTTCCCATAAGTGTCCAACTTGAGAAGTATGAGCCAGCAGTTCTGCAGTGTAGGCAAATTTCCTCAGATGAGACATGTCTGTACAATTATACAGCACACAGTAAAGTCAGGACCTAATGCTCCTTGAAAAGCAGCTGAACCTCAAAACCCTTTATATAATTTTAGTATACCTCAGAATTCTTCCCCTATAGCATTACCAGGGCTCCCAGAGCTTTGATAGAAAGAGTTAGACCCAAAATCACTGCTAAAACAGTGCCAACACAGGTTGCCAGCCATTCCAGCAGACCACAGTTTCTGGGAACATCCTAGGAGTCCCCTACCCCTTTGTGCTGCTGTGAGGGTGCAGAGGGGTTTCTCTGGAAGAGGAACACAAACCACTGCACTGTCCTGTGGGATCACTCTCTCCAAGTACACTGTAGAACAGCTTAAAGAGAGAAAACTTGTTTCAACACTTCTTTTTTTTCTGGCATCTGCTTTCTAAACACAACAAGTTCAAAGGCCATGCCTGTGCTGCAGGAACCAGAAGCTGCTTTATACCACTGTGTGCATGCCTGACAGAAATATCTGAAAATGTCATTATTTCCCCAACAACAACCACGATTTTTAAAGGGTAATTACAGTGCTCCTTGAGAGGTTAACTAAAATAGGTAAATTAGTTGTATCTGCAGCTGATTGTGACAGGTAGGAAGAGACTCACAACATGCACAGCTTTAGTTACAACATCTCTGTAAAAGTCCTCAGGGATTTAGAACAATGAAACTGTAATTTAGCCAGTCAGTCACAAAGAGCCATAAACAGATTCATAGAGACACTTCTGTATGCACAGCTCCTTGTATATTTTATGAGGGAAGCACTATCTGCCTCCCCTCTCCTTCCCTGATCCCGGCTCTTCCCTATACATCAAGCTCACAAACAAAACAATGCAAGTGCTAAGATTAAAAAAAAAAAAAAAAAAAAAAAAAAAAAAGAGATTTTATCTACATGACATTGCTCAGATCTAATAATAAATATAATTCTTCATGTAATTATTTATTTTCAAAGAAAATCCATGTTTTCAAAAATACGAAAGACACCATCAGTTGTTTTGCTTCAAGGTTTGCAAGGTTCAGCTAACAAAATTAAACAGTAGATACAAAGTCTTTGATGACAGCACTTTGGTTTCCTTACTATAATTGCATTTCATAGCACAGGAGTTAATTCATATAACAGGAGGCATTGTTTATATGCAACTGCATTTTGTTGTTATGGCAAATACTTCTCTCCTTCCCTCATCTTTCAAAAGTCAAAGCTTCTGAGAATGTTTGTAGATTTTGTAGGACTGGCTGGATAAGGATTAGCCAGGAGACATGCATGTGAAAATCACCCACAGACTCCTGCAAAGGTTTACACTTCCATACCAGCTTAGTTGAGTAGCAATAGCAACTAGAATGGGTCTGAACTGGTGAGACAAACTTGAAATGATTCTCTGCAAACCCTTGTAATTAGAACACCAACAGCTGCTTAGCCTTGCTGACTCTTAGCCAAAATAATGATGATTTCAACTGAAAAGGCTTCAGTCCCAGAAGAAATACGACAAGAAGCATATCATCAAGTACCCACATCAGGGAATTAAGCATTATTTGACTATTATTTTGAGTCCTCTCTTGACAAGGCTGAAAGATAGAAAAATAAAATTTGGTGCCAACTATAGAAAATTTTGGTTGGGAAAAAAGAATGCACTCTGCAATTCCAAAGGGGATTCACTAAGCATATTGCTTGTCCCTAACCAATGTATTGCCACACATCTGAACTAAAGCCCCTCACAGCTGACAAAATTAATGTGGTACAAGATCCACAACTGAGAAACACGGTTCAAGTCTAAGTAAATATCACTTTTTTCCTCCCCTTCTCAGAAATTACAAGTTTCAGTGCAGCTTGAAAACAAACACATCTGGATGCTTGAAAGGAAAACAGAAAGAAAAGCAAACTCATAAACCTGATGCAAACAGTGCTGTGGCTGGTACACCTCTTTTCTAAGGCTGCATATGTGCCTTATAAAGCTCATTTGCAAATGTGGTTGAACCAAACTCAACCTGAGCCAGCCCTGTTAACAATGACCAGTAAAACTGATGTTAGATCTGACTAGACTGTAACAATATAAAAAGCCCAACTCCAGGAACCTGTGGAAAAGGAAAAGCTATACTGCTGACAAATCAGCATAATGTGGAAGCAGTATGGAGGAAGGAAACTGTGATTCAAAAACATTGCAGAATACAAATAGGGCTAATATTCAGAGTTAACATAACAATACAATATAATTACATCAAAATAGGGAAAGCCATGGGGCTCCAAGCTTAACAGTAAATTGTCTCCCTCTGCCTAGGAGCTGCTGGAGCAAGCTGCTGCTCTAAAACGAGGTGCCTCAGCTGCACATCAGCAGTGATGTGAAGATGCCCTCCTCAGGGCTCTTTGCTGGTGCCTGTCAGTGGAACAGAAGGCAGCTGTCAGAATACCAAGTCCTAGGCAAATAGGAGGTTCAAGGTGTTACCCTTCTCAGCCCACTGAGCCAGGCACAGCAAGCTGATCTATTTATTGCATGACTCTCTCCTCCAAGGAATTCTCGCAGCATTTAGTGTGGTACTCATTGTTGGTTTGCCCCCCCCTCCTCCTTCTGATAAAGTTTTCTTGGCTGCTTTCAACCCAAATTCCTGAACAGTTTTAGAATTATTAAAATATTTTGATTGTTGGGTTTGCTCAGTATTTTTGTCAATTTCCCATTCATTAGAAATCCTTGACTCCACTTATAGAGCAATATGTACTGTTTAAATTTTCTCCCAAAAGAAAGGGAAATTATGTTTATTAAGCTGATAAACCAGCTATGCTCAAATATGCAAGACAGATTTGATTGTGGCAGTCAATAGTATCTCTTCTGGGAGTTATGAAGGACCAAATGCAAGTTCTTCCTTCACAACTACAGGTAAAATACCATTTTTCCGTTTGTTATATAGCTCAGATCGAGCAAGTGAAATATTTCTCTGTAGTCACACTTTAAAGGAACTTTTGTTATGTAATAAAAAAAAGGTGTGTGTAGAGAAAACAATGCACCAGGGTGGCTAACACAGACCACTGCCTATCACAGATTTAGCAGCACCGCCCACACATTTTGCTTCCCACCAGCACTCAGGGACTGCCAAAGGACCTGGGGGCTCCCATACACGTGGCAAAGGCAACCTAGCCCCAGTCTCCTTCCTCAAGACTGCCCAGATGCAACGTGTGAATCGGTACGTCACCATTAAGAAGATTTTAATGGGCTTTGGAGACATGTGATACTATTTATAATCAACCCTCCTAGACAGTTGTTTGCATACTCCTCCCTGATGCAGCTTCCCTTGAAGAGAGTTGCTACACAATCATTACAAATTGATTGCAAAAGAGCTAACAATCATGATTAAATCATTAAATTCTTGTCTACGCTTCAGAGAGCGGAGAGAAAATTAACTTCCCACCAACCTAATTTTTTCCTGAACATGAAATAATGATTTTCTGCCCGTCTAATTACAAAGCCAACATCTGATCAAGCCGGCATCCAGAGGGGATTATCACATGCACAAGTATTAGACCTCATTACCAGCTTGAGTGCAAAATTATTACATCTTGTAATTGGATGGTGAGATTTATATACAGATCGGCCCGGTTTCTGTAAGATTGTAATTACAAGCTTCGTTGGTTAGCTACTTATCACTCAGCACAGAAGAGAGGAAAATAAGCAACAGAAAAAGCATTTCATTAACCCATAACCCTATCAAGGGAGAACCACTGTAACATCCATGTCTGCATTAGGGAGAACAGCTAAATTCACAGATGAAACAATTTATTATACTCTTTGCAAATGGGATTTCATTTTGTTTAACCCCTAATGAACTATTTTGGTAAACTGTATGAGCAAACCATCCATTTTATAGACAACTAGGTTCAATATAGTAATTATAAGGGGTAACTGACTGAAATAAATACTCATCTGCTTAGGGGCAAGGTTATTTGATATACAATTGCACATAGATCTGAGCATTCACAATAGGCAGAGTAAATAAGGAGCTCGCCTTGGCTTGTTACAGAATCTGGAAAGCCCCCTGCATACAATCAGAACTGGGAGAGCATAAGAAATCCTGCTGTGAGAGTAAGACATACACACATACAAATTGCCAAAAGGTAAGATCATCAGGGTCTGCAAGGCCAGGCCATGCTCAGAGTGCAATTAAAAATACAGAACATCCTGCACTGTTGCTTTGGGGATGTCAAGGTGCAGGTGTGTACAAGCACCTGAGTGGGACAGATGTACAACACCCATTCAAAAAGTAATTTCTAAATCACATTTCTAGGTTTTTTTAAGCAGAAAATTCTAGGCTTTCTAAGCAGAGTGAAAAGGGTAAGCACCAACATTACATTTGTGCTCACTTTCTGTCCCCCTTCATTTTCTAGCTCTGATGGCAGGATGTGAATGGATGTTTATCACTGACATCAGCTCTTACTTTGAATAAGCTCTGACCTTTTTGGGTGTTTATTAAGGAAGCCTAACCTTAAATTGAAATTCTTGCAGTACCGTCACATTCTTTTCTCCTATTTTTTCCCCAAACACTCATCCTTTTACAACCTAGAAGAGAAAAAAATCATGGCACAGAAATCATTATAACAAACTTTGAGGATTTCTATTCTCTCTTGTATCCAGTAACAAGTTTCAGAAGGGTAAAAGTCTTCCCATTCTATTGAACTACAAGCTATTTATTTTATTAGTAGCAAGTAAAGTAATCAAAACCAGGTTAGAAATTAAAAAAAAAAAAAAAATCCCCAAAACCCAAACTCACCGCCCAAAAAAAGAATGCTTAGAGGGTCTAACTAACGGGAATGTACCCTGGGTATCAAGAAGTGTTCTCCATAATCCCTCACACCTTCTACCCAACATCCAAACCCAACGCAGTAAAGTTCTGTTGTGGATTGAAGGTGACTTTGTGTAACAATGCAGAAATGAAGAGTGTTTCAAAAAGACCAGGGTTTCTAAATGTTTCATGAAATATTTCGCAACTCAGTTCAGTTTTGGAAAACAACCTTAATTTCAAAGATCATTTTCATCACAAACCTAATTAGAGTGGATCTTTATCTCATGTCAGCTGTTAAACTCTGATCGATTTCAGTAGCGCAGGGTGAACCCACAAGCAGCATATCAAGATTATCTGCAAGGAGGGATGATTCTCTACTGTTATTCCAAGCTGTGGCACCCAAAGATTCCAGATGGGCTCCACATTATTCTGGTCACTCATCACGCACAGATAACAGAAAATATCTACTCCAGAGGTCTTACAGTCAAAGGCCACTGATACGAGAAGTGCATAAGTGAACTGCTACCTCGAGGGGCCTCAGCACAATAATTCTTTTTAACAGAAGCTGTTTGCCTGGCAGATCCTTTCTTTGTTATTACTCTCAATCTTTACATTAAATATTTCTATGTCATTCTAAACTGCCTTTTCTCTAGCTTTATTGGCTTCTGTCAACCCCAAAAGTCAAAATACTTACACAAAAAAAGGGAGAATCCAAGCACCCTTTCAATAGCAAAGAAACCATGAGGCTATACTTGTACTTCAAGAACAAAAAAGTGCTTTACAGAGAACAAAGATACTTAGGAATAACTAAAATACTAACTTGATGGGCAGTATCATTATTAAGCACTGTGGGAGAAAAAATACAACAACTGGCTGAAGAAAAGACTTAAAATTCAGAATACTTGAGTAAAACCTACAAAAACTAAGCCTATCAAATGCAGTAAGTTAGGTGGCATGAGTGGAGACAGCAGCAGCTTGGACCACAAGCACAGAATCCAAATTCTCAGGGAAGAAAAGTACTCTAAATCATGCCAAAGAAAATAATTCAATTCATTTTACAGAAGCAATTTTACCTCAGAGCAGCCTGGAAATAGTCTAGTCTCCTTTTTGGGCCAAAACAAGTATTCAGTAAGGTGAACTTCCACCTTGCATGGGCAGCTCCCACAAGAGGAAGAAAGGCAGGAAAAATTTAACTGCTTTTGGCTGTAAAAAACATTGCACTGAATCTGTTTCCTCCTGCATCAACCTGTCCAAGGCCCACCAGGTGTAATGTGCTTATGGTACAAGAAACATTAATACAGCATAAAAAGCCTGAACATGTCCCTACAGTTTTCCTGCCTCTACCCGAGCAGCCCAGAGCTCCTGTGCTTAAGGACCTGTCCATAGGGGTACAACCCAAAACACATCTGGCAGCATCAACCCAAGAAGGCATTCTAGGGGCGGGAGAATTCCAAAATCTTCTTGCAGACAGGGCATACAGACAACCTTTATGTTTACCAGTTTCTGTGGACAGAATTGTCAGCATGTAAAAACCATCATGGAATACAATAAAATAGACTAGATTCAGGAACAGGGAAAATAAAGAGAATATATAACCTTAGGGCAAAATGAAACACATTATTTGGTATTTTGCATACTACCATCTTACTTCAGGTCATTTCTATATACAGAGAGATAACCATTTATATACATTTGCACTTCACAGTAATACAGAAGAATGAAAAATCCCCAATTTGTAAAGCTCCCTCCCACCCTTGCTCTGGTGCAAAGGGTGAGATTGGAATACAGGAAGCAGAGGTGCACATATGCAAAAAGAGTACAAGCAAAGATATCAATACAGAAGCCACTGTATTTAGTCTGCAGCCCAAAAAAATACTTGCAATACTATGTTGGGTTTTTTTCTTTTTGATTGGCATATTTTATATACATTATTTATTAAGCTGCTCTAAGGTCATGTCATAGCCTCAATTTTTTGCTCCCCACATTTATTGCTCTATATTATTTGCAGGCTAGTAGTACCAAGTACTTGCAGCCATCACCTGAATTCCATCCTGTTAAGCTCTGTCCCAGCCAGACCAAAGGAGAGGGATGCACACTCTCTGGGTAGGAGGTAACAACGTTTAATGCTTTACAAGTAAGGACTCGCTGAGCTTCTTGCATGTCTCTAATAGATTCATTTTCCCTAAGGAGGGGCATATGGAAGAGAATGGGAAGATAGAATAGTAGCAAAGTGGGTCCAAGAAATCTCAGGTTTCGATAAATAAGCTGAAAAGAACGCGCACATTAGCATGCTCACACAGTTTAGAGACAGTTATTCTTTACTACACAATGTCCCAGCAGACCTTGTCACGCAAACATCCAGGACCCTGAAAAGATGCATCAGTTTCCCCAGAATGGAATATTTCACAGCCACATCAGAACAGTCACGAACCTTGAACATACATGGGACCTTGACTTTAAACACACCAGAACAATATTCCCCACAACTCACTAATGTTCTGCAAAGAAATTAAAATAGACAAATAGAAAAACAAAAGTACTTTCTATGGGGAGAGATATTAAGTCTAAAGAAAAGTGTCAAGGCAATTATCAAGGTGATCATTAGCACTTCTCACAGTCCACAACAGCAGGCTGAATATGGAAGCAGGAAGAGTGTGTCATAGCTTTGGGGAATCTTTGGTACCATTTGATTGATTCTCTCTTAAATTCTAGGAATGGGAAAGAATGAAAACTGCACTTGTTTCAATCACTGGGGAACAGCAGCCTATTTGGAATTTCTTGTCAATCTTATTTTTCAACCAGACCTCAAGTTAACAGCTGCAGTAGAAACCTGCCTTCTGCTTCACAGCACACAAGGCTGACACAGAGCAGAGACCAGAAACTCCCTGCATTTGCCTCCTCCCACACTCCAGCTTAAAGATTTCTTAAAACCCTGAGTGAATACACAGCTACTGTTTGGTGAATAAGTTTGCTTTCAGTTGTGCAGAGTGCAAGAGGAACATATTTTACTTTCTGTTCTCCCTTCTCCCTTACCTCCTGATTTAATTTCCATTATCTCATATGCCATACAGCCTATTACAGCCATGTTATAGGTAGCCATGGCAAATTGGCAATAGTTTCCATACTAATCTCCTTCAGTGTGGGTGGTTGGTTCCATGGATACAAAAAAACCAGGGAGTCATTTGCTTTTTACTCCCAGTGGATCATGGAGCTACAGGAAGGCGCCATCTCCAGTGGCAATTGGTACCATGCCCATGTGGGCTGTACGTGGTTGGATTATGTTATACATTCACTGGTTTAACCTCAAGGCAAAGAAACTAATATGGCATTCAAAGATGAATACAAAAGCATTCTAGACTAGTATACATTCTTTTTCTTTAATGTATTTGAAAACATAAATGCATAAATTTTCTAAAAATGTTTTGACGTACAAATTTTGAGTAAAATCAATAAAATCTGCAGGCAAGACAGGATTCAGACATGGTGCTGAACCCTAATCCAGGCAAAAACATTGTCTTTCTCATTTACTTTATCAACTCTGGTGGTATTTGCTTTCTGAAGAAACGGCACGGATTGCACACCGTGCTGGTTTTTTGTTTCCAGCCTCTGTTTTTTATCTGGACTCTTTTCCTCAAGGCTCTGTGGGGAGTCCCAGCAAGTGATCAATATCAATGCATCCCATCCCACGATTCACACTCAAATTCTGTGATTTGGAGCAACTCCTCCTTCACCCTCAAGTTGGTATCACTTTTTCTTTGATTTTGCTCCTTTCCATGACCTCTTCTACTTTGGTTTAGAATCTCTCAGTAGCTTTGCACAGCTCTTCCAGAAAGGAATAATCTCATTTTATACCCCTTACTGAAAAAGTGAAATGCAATAAATCCTAGCAAATCTGGTACCTTTATTCACACATTTGTGTCCCTATTAAATGCTGCCTAATAAATTCTGCATCATAAAAATTAAGGTTAGAAAGGGAGGGAAGAGGAACCTACGTGGTGTTTCTGAAAAATCTAACCAATCTAGCTGATGGGAAAGCATGATGGAATAGAAAGCAGGTGAAGAAAAACTGCTGCTTCCCTTGAATTTATTGGAAAAGTAACAGCTAAGTCAATTCCAGCAATGCTTAGGGGTCCAGAAGAGGAGTGGAAAGGAAAAGACGTCAAATTTGCCAGGTTAAAGCAGGGCGGAGTAAGTAAAATACCATAATAAAAAAACCTAGCATAATGTCTTTAGGTATGGTATTTAGTTCTTGTTCTGTCTCTGGGGAAAGGAAAAAACCAACAACTTAGAACTCAAGGGAATGGAAAGTGCAATAAAAAACAGAGCAGAAAGATATCAGTATGTGGAGAGGTGAGTTTGAACAGGAAACTAAAGTGCTGAAGACAGACAAAACCAAACAATGGCACAGCAAAATCTTGTGCAAGAGCTAGTCATTCCCTAAGAACAAGGAATTTTCTCCAAGCCTTTGTCTATCTTTGAAACCCTGTGGCCAAAGCCTCCACGCTGTGTAGCAAATCACCACAGCCAACACCATAGGAAAGAGCCACTGGAGCTCCCATCCCTTCCTCCCTGCACTCAGAGCTTCCATCATTTGCTCCCAAACTGCACTTTAAGTGATATTGGCTGTTAATGTAACACACACTTGGTGGACTCAGTGTAATTTGTTCTTTTTAAAATATCACTGCACACAGGCAGCTGCTTCCACAAACACAGACACCAAGCTGTGCTACAGCAGAGCCAGACATTCCCCAGCTGCACACATTCAACCTCCTGAGGACAGGAGACACCCACCAGAGCTGTGCCGTCCCCAACTGGCCTGATGGGGCAACTCAGACCCTCCATGCTCATAAACATTTATAACTTGATTTTCTATTTATTTTCTCGATGCCCAAAAAGAGGGCATACCTAAACCTGAACAAGATCTGAAGACACCACAGCTTAAGGAAACCAACCAACACACACCCAAGTGTGTCCTGCCATTCATTCACAAAGCAACTAAAATAAAAAATACTGCATTTAGCAGTTGCAGAAGCACTACGAGCCAGGCTACAGCAGCAATGAGCTCTATTCACTGCAGTCCTTCATTATGTATCACCCAGAGAAATCCTGCTGTTTTCTCTGTTTGCAAGCAAGCCTCAAGCCTTTTCTCAGCAGCTGTCACTTGGTTCACAAAAAAAAGGCCTCTCAGCACCATGGCGATTAAATACCATTATAACTTTCCTCCTTCTGCATACTACAGTAGGCAATCAATATGGGCTTACATTTTATGAGACAAGGAGTTAACTTGTTCAATTACGCTGCAGACAGCTCTATTCTTTTGTAACAAGTAATCTGGGTAGGGAAATCGATACTGACAGGCCCGATGCACGCCAGCTAATTTCATATTATCCTCAGCCAATCGGGTACCTGCGAATAATAGAGTTGTTGTTACAGTTCATTATGGGGAGGTGGGATCAATATCGGTACAATAAGAGGATTGGCAATGCATCTGCTGCATAAGTAACCCTGAAGGGAAAGAAGGTCCCACCAGTGCAGCCGGCACACTCGCATTTACATAGCCGGGGAAAACAAAAGTGCCAGAGAGGTCCCTGCTCCCTGGCCTACAATTAAAGATGAAAATAGCCCAGAACTGGAGCAGGATAAACAAGCCTCCCTCGCCTACTGCCAGGATAAAACAGAGAAGGGGCAAAGTTGAAGAAAATGTTAATAGCAGATTAAAAGATGTGCATATGCTTCGTAAAATGAGGTAACACGTGCACAGCTAAATGAACCAGAAACAATCTATTATTTTTTGAAGCATTACATTAATATACAATCTATGTTTGAAAAAATGCAAGGCAGAAAGAGAGAAAACATGCAGTCCTACCCTGATGAAGATTATATATATTTTATACACATAATATTTCAAGGAGCATGTTTTCTTTGATGATGTAAAGTCCTACCTATGCTAACATTTATTATGCAGTGTGCAAATGGGGCATGAGAAAAATGAGAGATTCTGGTATTCAAATTAGGGGTTAGAGAGAGAATTCTCTGCTGTGTGTTTAAAACAGCTTGAGAAGTAACAGTGTGCTTGTTATTTAGTTGATTAAGAAATACAAGTGAAATAATATTTTTTAAATACAAACTTTTGGGGAAAAAGAAGAAGTGGTTTTTTTTGAAAGAGCTGTGTTTCTTCAGGTAAAAAATTAATTTTTTTCTGTGCCTAATCACATAACAGATACCAAAAGTATCCTGGAAGGGAACACTTACATCTAACATTTTCATACAAATTTTTCCCCTTAATAGGTATCTAATTTGAGACAACACAGGTTTTGATTTCAGAGGCAACAAAAGCTTGTAAACTTAATTGGCTTAGAGTAGAGCTGGAGCTATCCATTACACCCTACCTTTAAATCAGTGGCAGAAGTCTGGTTGTCTTCCCAGGGAAGATCTGCCAGAGCTGCCTAAAATCACATCCCAATCTGGGAAACATTTTTCAAAACACAAGCTTTATCACAGTGAAAAATAGTACATACCGAGATGAGCATATACTGACTCCAATTTCAAAAGTGTGCTCCAAGGATCAAAATACAAGGGCTTAAGTGTCATAATGTCCCCCAAATGGAATGTAAAAACAGAGGCCATCTAAGAGACAAATTTAAAAAAAAAATATATGCCAAGGACTTTCACCTGTGTACTAAGTATACATTTGTTCTTAATCATCCACATTTCTCTATTTACACTTCCCAACTTTTGCCTTCTAAAGGAAATGTAAATAAATTCTCTACTGGGCAATTTTCACCTAAAACCCAAACAAGCCACTACATAATCTGATACATTTTAACCTGAACATCCATTTTTACTCTTCAAAGGCTCATGGGCAGGAATATTTGCACACCAAAATTTGGCTGTGTTGGCAAGGCTGGGCAGAGCAGCTATTCCAGCTCTCACTTGGTGCTCTAATACTGCTCATCAATTTCTGAAAACCAAAATATCCATCAGCTCAATTCCTTCCTGCTTCTTGTACTCCCTCCAAAATTCTGGATGGGATACAAAAGTGTCATTAATACTAAGGACCCTTTCAAGCCAGCCTTGAAAGAACAAGTATTTTGTTAACTCTGCAGTTCCTGTTAACACGTTATAGCCTTTGGAATAGATTACTGGTAGCCTAATTTCATTCATTATTTATCCTGGGCATTTTTAAAGTCCATTAATTATTTTTCATCAAAATGCAAAACCAGGCATAGGGACAGGGGGGAGGGTGAGCACTCATGTACAAGCTGGATTCACTCCACACTCTTACCAGCAACTGATGTAATAAACACAGACCACGGGGAAGATTTTATGCATCCATCAGTAACGTGCCAAAGCCATCAAAAAGTAGTTGGAGAAGCCTCACTCCTAACAGAATTGATATTATTTTTGTTAGAGAAATCAGCTCCTTTGTCTGTGCCATGGGGTCAAAACAGCTGCCATCAAACTTCAGGGCTGCAAAGTAACAGGGTCTGGAAGATGCCTTAGAAGGAGGCTACATTTAAACAGCAGAGAAAAGAGTCCTCAGCTGTGTGACACCTCCATCCACTGCTGACATCAAGACATCATCATTTTATTTGCCTCACACATCAAAATACTGCACAGGATTCAAAGTAATATACAAGGAAATACACCCAAATGTTTTCAAATTACATCTTGTTAACATGGAAAAATAGCACAGAGGTCACAGAAGAAAGGAATTACATACTCTCTAAATGCTCAGCTACCTTAGCCATTAAGGTAGCAGAGCAGAGAACATGGAAAACTGATCAGCAGATTCTTATCTAGCCTCATGCACTCTAGAGTAAAAGTAAATCAATGTATATTAGCTGGGAGCTACCAGCAGCAGCCAGACTCAGTCTCTCCAGGTGCTCTGGTAGTTGTAAGGAAGAAATATGTGCATTTCTCAGTAAGGGATAAACGGTTCTAACTTATCCTCAGAGAGTCCTCCTATGTATCATTGTTCCTATTCTCCTGATAGATGCTCATTTCTTACAGCAGAGTGTCATAAATATGGACTAAATTTTATATCACAGCTCCCAGGTGACCATCCTTTCAAATTCCAAGTCATTAGAGCTCTTCAAAACCTAGTAAAATTAATAGAAGAGGGGGAACAAAGTTTTGTTTCAAATCCTTAAAACCTGTGGATCTGGAACACTAGAGACATCTCCCACCCTGTCATTCTCTGGGTGTCTGCAGAAGCAAATTTTTTTTTTTTTTTTTTAAACAGCCCAAATCCTCAAATCATTTATCCACCAGAAACTGAGCAGCAAACAGCCAGACGGAGTTAATTTTTCTGAGACAGAAAAACAGGGCAGCATTGCAGAAGATTCATCTCCCATAACATACTGTGCAGTCATCACCCCAAAGCCTTCACAGAGGGAGAGAATGCAGGGTTTCGGGGCTCAGCATGTTTCAGACCAGCTCATTTGGCAACCACAGTTCCAGACAAGCCTTTGTGGATTCCGCTTATCCCTTGGTAAAATAAAGATGATAATTACCCTCCTTTCATTTGATTCTCATAAAATTCAGCTTTACAATTGCTCCTGACAAAGGCACCTGCTGTGATTCTTGCAACCAAAGCAACAATTGATGCATTTGTATAATGATGTGCCATATAAAACATTATAGTGAACTGATAGCTTCACATCTCCAGCTATGGGTACCACGCATAACTATTTCTAACAAACAGCTATTCCATTTAACAGCTACTAAATCCTTGGATATATTTACTAAAAGGCACTGAGCAATTCATGTTTAATTACTTCATAGAAGACACAGAAGTAGTAGTGAAGGAAGAGTTAAATATGGTACTAAAAGGAAAAAGTTACAACTAATCACAATTAAGAGGAAGTCCCAGGCTATTTAAATGCTACAATCCAATTATATCAGGTAAAATGAATTACTCCTTTAATGCTGACTTTATATGAAGATACCTTCTTATTGCTCTC
This sequence comes from Corvus cornix cornix, assembly GCF_000738735.6. Taxonomy (NCBI): domain Eukaryota; kingdom Metazoa; phylum Chordata; class Aves; order Passeriformes; family Corvidae; genus Corvus; species Corvus cornix. Next base: position 9,963,742 of record NC_046341.1, on the reverse strand, counting down.
ATTAATAATCATCAGACATCATTTTAGCCCATATTGGCTGCAATAACATTTCTATTAGCATCATGGTGTAGCAGAGCTGACAATTAAAATAAAAAATAAATCAAACCCAGAACTGAATAAACGTAATTATAGTTCAGAAAAGAGCTTTTATGACTATTTGATTAGTCAACTGAACAGTACTTGTCTTTTACATCTTGAACTTCAGTTAAATGAAATTTTAGACTTCTTATTACAGTAGTCCCTGAAAAACTAAGATACAGGCAGCAGATGCTTCCAAGAGTTATTTAGCTGCCTTACTACCAATATGCGATATGTTACTTGAGAAGCATCGAGTAAAATAGACTTAATAGGGCTGCAAACCACCAGAACAGAAGAAATTACAGGGGGCATAAAAAAACCCCATCCAACAACCCCACACAATGCCACACATACACAACCAAAACCCAAAACAACACCTACTGAAGACATAAGCAACAGGGCTGCTTCAGTTGCTCTCCAACAGATTCCATACACCTTTTTATGCTTGGAAACCTTACCATGAAAAACAACAAGGTATGAACAAGACAAAATCATGCATCCTTAGCAATATTGCCATAGTCCAGCCCATGAACAACAGGAGCAGAGAAGTTCTGGCTCAGCAGATTTTCATGGGATGCAAATAGAGGGTACAGAATTGGGGCCAGTATTTGTGGTACACAGTGACTTGTTCATAACAGACACCAACATGTTCTGTGTAAAAACCAACAGCACCTAAAAGAGGCAGGACTGGCTGTTCCAGAGAGGTGAGAATTTATTTATGGGCAAAGAGCAAATAATTGTGGTGGCTTACCTACAGCAGCATATGGAACACTGCCAGCCCCAGGCAGCTCAAAGGGATGCGCGAATGTTTGGAAACTTATAAAACAAATATTTGATCAAATATGCATCACTATCAAATTTTCTCCAGGAATGCGCAGAATTTTTACTCCCAGTCTTGAATGTTTGATGCTGAGAATTTTTAACTCATTTACACAACAAAACATGCAGAACTATTCTTTTCTTTTCCTTTTTTCTAAAAGGAGCAGAGGGAAGGTAATTTGATAAGAATTTCTATATATTCAAGTTTTTCATCCTACACTGAACACTCCTATTTTAAACTTCTAAACTTTCAGAGTTTAATCTAGAGCTCTAGTCCCCATAGCTGCAGACTGTGACAGTTATATTCTCATCTTTTCATCTTTTATACCAAGACACCTTTACTAAATCCTCATTTGAAAGCAAACTTCCACTCACCCCCAGAGGTAAAAAAACAATTTCACTTGTAGAAGCAATTAGTTTTGTTTTCTGAAAAGTTACCAGGCAACAAAAAATAAACCAAAACACAAAAATGTTTCTGCATTTTCAGGAAACTAAATGGCCATTCAATATAAATAGATGCCGCAATATTACAAATACATACTAGTGATAGAAATTTTTGAGATAAATCACTTAGAAGCCATATTATCCCCCAACTCCCACAGATCTTTCAATGAAAATTGGGTGTTACAACTCCCAACAGCTCTCGCAGCCCTCCTTCATCACCAGACCCAGCAACAAGAGGTACTAATTTATCATACAAGTTATTAATCTCATTAAAACAAAGCAGTATTATAATGAAAACTCAAGTACAAGCAACTGAGTTTCAAAAGGATGACAGGTGTATCCAATCTGAAAACAGTGGATTCACATCTGCCTCTGGGTATGATGTCCTTTAAATTCAGGTGTTCTCAGATTAAAACTTCAGTCACATTTCTACCTCACGTGCACCACTGCAGGTGAGTGACTGAACCTGGGAACTTCAAACACCACTCATGGGACAGATACCCACCAAGAGAGTTACACAACCCAGCCTTGGCAGACCTGCTGTCTGGGGGAAGAAACTTAAAAATGTGTATCCAACTCCTAAGTACTGTGCAACACACTTACAGGAGCTCTGCTCCAGAATTGCAAAGGCAGAGCTTCAAAATTTTTTTCAAGCATCAAAATATAACTTTGGGTCAACCTGGCTCCCTTTCCCTGCCTTTGGGATTCAAGTGCTTACCAGTCCGGGAAGTACCAAAATATTCCTTCAGTTGATGAGCTGCCACCACGCATCCCAACTGTTACTACTTAAAAGTAAGTTATGATCTCTAAGAAGAGATGAGGAAGCCTGGACCATGCGGGAGGAGTTTTCTGTGTCTGTTCTAAAACCAGCCAACAGCAAATGCTGGGCTCCTGCCTTGAGGGAGCTCTACATCAAGTCAAAAATTAACACAACAAATTACACGTTTTTAAAAGCAAGATATCACTTCTAGGCCTGCCTGCCTGTAGCTCCTTAGCACTGCACTTCACCTTCTTTAAAAAAAAACAAAGCAAAAAACCACTTTATTACCCAGTCAAAATACACTTCAAAACCCTGCCATATCCAGCCAGGCCACCCACTCTCCCCCACATTACAGGTCAGAAAAATCTCTGTCAGTTCACAACAGCCATCTCCTCAGCATGGAACAACCTGCTGGAAGTTTCAGTTTACAGTAGCTCGAGTTTTACTGAAAGTCTCAGTGCATTTGACAGCAGGGCTGCTATGGAATCACAGCACTGTTCCCTAAACTGCTTTAGGTCCCCTTGAAATTCCAGGGCAGATCTATTTCTCTTGGTCCTTAACACACTATTACATCATGCTGCTTTTGTTTTCAAAGCTCCACTACCTTGATTGCTAAAAATTTTCCGATTTCTTTTGGAAATGTTCAAATTCCCGTTAAAAGTCCTGATCCCTCTGTAATAAAACTATGCGTTAGAAATATCCAACACAGTAATTTCTGGACTACTCATGCATGGATTTGAAACATCACTAGACAATTTGTTTTGTATTCTACTTTTCTCCAGTGTCTTTTAGAGAGGAAAAAAAAAAAGGGTTTAGTTTCAATATAGAGAATTCTTTAAATCCTTGTGGCTTTGACTGTTGATTATTTTATAAAGCCACAGAGAACAGTTTACAATGAGCCAAATGGGTAATCATTATTCCCCATCAGCAATGAGCTGTGACTTGTGTAAATTGCATAATAAATTAGGTATTTTGAGATAAATGAATTTACAATAAACAATCATGGACTGAAAAGCTTTACTTCTTGTCTCCAAAGGCACAAGCTCTGGTTAAAATCAGCCACAGGTAGTTAAGTGATTATAAACTGTAAAAATAAATCAACCTGATATAATTGCTCCAAGGAAAAAATTACCAACATATTTAAAATTTCAGCAGTGCACCTTTTCCCATATCCATTTGGCATTATCTAATTACCTTCACATTTCATTTCCATCAGTGATATGACCTGTATTTTCCTTTTATAACTGTCAGGGAGGGGGCTGGAGAGTGGAGTGGAGGACCACAGTGATAAATCAACCTCACCATTAGGACCGAAATGGCTCATCGCTGCAGCTCTAAATCCAGGATTTATAAAGATGTCTAGGCCATATAGCACACTTGTGGACACCATAATAAATTCATGAGCACATTGCCAAGGCAAACCACTTCATTATGTGGCAGGCTGCTAGCCATTAATCTAGCAGAGAGAGATTCCTGGGAAACTGAGAATGCTTGGAAATTTATGCAGGCCTAAAGTTACCCATTTCATTATGGATTTAATCTGCTCTTTCTGCCAGAGTGCATGAAAGGTTTTTACAGTTTAGATCAAGTGCTTGTAACTCCCTATTTTATATTATTTCTTCAACAATAATGTCCTAATTTTCCTCTCAAAAACTATTCAAACTGAATGCCTTCACGCTTGCCTTCCTCTAATATTACACTAGATAAAATATTTATACAATCAATTGACAAAGAGCAATTTTTTCCCTTAAATGTTCCATTAACATGTAAATTTTCATATGATCTTTATCTCATAGACAAAATGTGCTTAGCAATGCCCACCTTCTTCCAGGCAGTTAACCCTTTTGTCGACTGTAAAGAATCCAGATCAAAACAGATTCAGTGGCCTCATTTCTAAAGCCCCTAAAAAGGTCTTGTACTTAAATTATTATTCATTGAAAGGAGATGTAGCTCCTAAAGTAATTTGCATGCTTTTTTGATGTCTCATTCTCTTCTTCTCATACACAGCACACAGACATGCATTTTAAGTCCAATTCCAATATATAAGGTAATTCAAATTATTATTTTCAACTTTAATAATGCAGAATATTCCAGATGAGACAGAGACTCTGACATAAAAAATGAGATTAACAAGACAAACTACAAAATAAAACTTATTTATGATGAACTGAATAATTGCAGGTTAACATCTTCTGTAAATAAAGACTTCTTCACATTCCAGGTGACCCTGTTAATTTATGCCCACCATACTTATATTACAAAGTGAAAAATTTAGGCAAAAACTACTTCAATGTGCTCATTCTCATGATGACACATAATGGAAAGACCAAAACCTGAAACTGGAATAAATAATATTTTGGGGGGAAAAAAAAAAACAAACAAAAACAAAACCCTAAAAACTTAGCTATTCCATGTTCTCTTATGTTCAATATTCTTTGCTGCTGTAATCTCACTAGAACTCCCAGCCATGCATTTGTTAAAACACTCCAATGCCTGGAGATGGGTCTAAAAGGTTATATTTCTGTGTTAGGGTGGTTCTCACTAAATGGCTGAAGCTAATTTTGATGAACAAGTACTTCACGTGTCTGCCTTCAAAACTGTGATGGCAAACACTCTCTGCATCATCCTTCTCACTAGTCCTGGTAACCTCCTGTGTGAGCATGCACACGAGGGATACTGATTAATAAACCCATCGCCAGCTGAAGGCAAACCTACAGCCATTACTTTAATAACACAAATTTATCTTTAATATCCATCTTAAAGATTATTATGGAACAACAAAACGCACAAGAACATGTCATGTATGTAACAGCTTCCTTTTATTAAAGCTCTTCATTTATCTCTTGTTTTAGATGAGCAAAGTGGCAGCTTGTCTTCCCTACTTCAAACAGTTTTTCCCCTATCAGAAGCATCTGGGTTGTAGGAAATTACATCTCCACTACTGACCAGGTGTATTTTGGTGATAATTTGTCATCTCATCTCTTGGATAAGCAAACTAATAATAAAGCTCCTATGTGTGCTAAAGTATTTCTCTGGGATCTCTGGAGTAAAACTTACACATAAATAGGTGTGAGCCACCTATCCAAAAAACACCCCAGGAATCCAAAACAAAACCAAAGGCCACTCTCCTCCTTAGCAGATGAAATCTATACTGCAGAATGCAGTCTGAATCCCATTTTATTTTTTCCATTTTACAGGTAATAAAGGGAATCAACCTTTTATATAATTATTCTTCTACCAAAGAGAACACTCAACTCAAAGTGTACGATCTCCATATCACAATGTGAAAAAGATTCACGAAACATAGGTTCAGATTCAATAGCACTTTACATCTCTGACTTGCCAAGACATTACAGTCTGCCTGCGCTTTGTCTCAGGGTAACGTGCATTTTCCTTTTTCCATCATTTCCCCCAAAATATTACCTACTTGATTCTAACAATGGAGGAGACAACTTCAATGTAGGGACAAACTGTTGAACTCTGATATGAAATACTTATGTGGAATTAAACTGCTTATAAAAATACTATAAATCAGCATTGGTCAATTATCACACTGCGAATTACCTAACAGACACACTGTGTGATCAGAACACAAAAACCAAGAACATGCAAGGGACTAAAGAATGAATTTGAACAGGTCCTTTTTTCCAGCAACAGGGAGATTCTGCATCAACCCAGGAGTTGGGCATAAAGCTATTTTTAATAATATTTTTAGTTTGCTAAAAGTAAAGACAGTCAAACATCTTATATATAGTTAGTCTCAAACTAAACAAAAATAACTTTGGAACTGGCTGAACAGACCTTACCTGTGGTCTATTACTTTCATAATCCCCAAATCAGCGCACTGCTGTTTTACAGACTTTTTCAGTTTGGACACATCAGACCTCTGAGAACAGCCCTGACCATCTCCAAACATTCCTAAAGGTACCTTCGATACTGCTGACATATTTTAGGAATGAACAGTAATGACATCTTTCTAAGATAAGAAAATTACTTCTTGCTCTGCAGTCAGATCTTCCTCCAACTAATCAATCTGCCTTGTGCCTTGGGAAACAGTTCATATAAGCAACTAGGATGCATCAAACCTGAAGGAAATGACTGCTCAGAACTTCACTGCCAGTGAAAATGAAGTTACAATAAACACACATCTCAGCCACATGCAAGAGAATTCCCTCCTGGACACAACTGCTTGGAAAACAAGAAGCTTGAAAATGTTATATTTAGTTCATCTAATGAGTAATGCATAACTGGATGAAGTAACTCTTCACAAATAGACCATCACATTGAAGACAAAGGTTCTTAAAGTATGAAGGAAGACACTTTACCTCTTCAAGAAAATAAATTACTTTAAGAAATAAAGCAAAATAATCACAATTTGCTTAGAAGTCACTTAAGATTATTTCTAACATCACTAGGTATCCACATCTCTCTCCACTTATTTTCTTTTTCCCCAAATAGCATTTCCTTTATCAAAACTGGCACTGAGACCCATTCTCTCAAACACTTTGAGGGTCTTGACCCCAGATCCAACCCAAACCCAGGAGTCTCCCAGTCAATTTCAGTAAAGGCTGAATGTTTCTCTGAAACAGACAGCAAGTCCATCCATCGGACCCCGAAACACCCACAGCAGGCAACAAGTCCTCACACCTTTCTGTGCTCATTTGCAGTCACAGATGCCCAGATCCCACCAGAACACACCAATGTGCCTTTACAGCCATGACCCCCTGAATTCACCCTACTTTGGGACTTGTCATGCAAAGCAGCAAACATTTTGGATGCTCACAGAAACTTCAAGCCCAACTTCAGCAGAAAGTCTTCCTTACAACACTTGTGACTCTTGTCTGCAGCACTTTTATGGCTTTGCGACTAAGCTGTTACAAAGTCCTGTAACACTGTGTTCTTCCTGGGATACACTAAGCAAACAAGCAGCTGATTTTCCACACCCTGTTTTTCAAGACTTTTCCTGTATCTGGATATACAATAAAAATAAATTTCCACCAGCAAGCTGAACAAAATCCAGGGTTTTAGCTAAATTCAATTGATTTAGGCCAATGCAAATACAGGAAACATAATACAGTTTAACAGTGCAAAAGCATATAAAACTTACAAAATGTTTCTGGAGGCAATGCTCCATGCTGAAATGCCAAAAATAATATATCCAATAATACACACACAACTTTTAATGTAAATACAACCCACATTTGTGTGTCTTGACTGGTATCACCGGCACTGCCTATTCCAGATACAGAGGAGCTCAGTAAGATTCTCTAATGTATGACACATCAACAGCTAATTCCATCTGACTACAGTGAAGCACTTGGCAAAAAGATATGCTTTAAGACAGCCAACTCAATAAAATTCATGGTCCCATATAGCCAGGATCCTCAGTCTTACAACCTGAGAACATGCCTGTCACAACCAGACTGCTGCCAGTGTATGGAGACAAATTAAGCAGGGGGCCAGGACTCAAGCACTTTTTCAAGTCCCTGGCAGTTCAATGGTCTCAAGTGAAGGGATGGTATGATTATTTTAATATTTTGGCTTGTGCCCACCTCGTTCCTGGCTTGCCTGTTGGCTGTTACCCTCTGCCCAGAGTGTGCTGGGCAGTGAGCTGGTGCCCACAACAGGAGAGCAGTCCTGGTGGGCACAGCAGGCTCGGGGCTGCTCAACACACTGAGTGTGCTCATACAGAACAGTTTAGAACAGGGATGTGTTCTTCCAACCAATGCTTTGTGGAGGGGAGGTTGGAAAATCTCTGACATACTGAGGTGGCCTGAATCACGAGCCCGGTGGTTTTGAGGGTTGTGGGTTTTGGCTGAGGCCTCAGCAGGGTTGCGTGCTCAAACCCACGTAGGACCTGCATGCAAAACACAAGCTCAGTTGATACTTACTAGGAGTTGATCAGCTCCTTTGTTAAATATTGAATTTCAATAAGAACTGCAACCAAAAGAAGTGCAAAAAGACAGAGACGTTTAAAAGAAATAAGCAAAGTCAACTTAAAGTAGTTTTCTGACAGCAGTGTCTTAATTACAGTTATCCCATCTAAAGTGCTCCAGACAATCAAAAAGCTATTTATAGAGATTTACTACACAAAAACATACCAACTAAGAAGTGATAAAGTGTCCCTTTACAGAAGCCCTATCATTTGGCAAGAAGCAACTGAGCAGCTCCACAAGGAAGGCACCTCAGGCACTGCTCGCTTAGCCTGCACAAACTTTGGTGGAAAGAAAGAAGGAAAAAAAAAAAAAAAAAAGAGATGATCAGAGCTTCAAGGTGAAAGCTGCCAACTCTTTCTTACCAGGGGGTAGAAAACCACCCGAGTTTAAATACTTCATGTTCACTGAGAGCTATGCCTTTAAACTGTTGGCACCACTGGTCCTTCAGGTTGCTGAAATTAAACTGCACTGGCATTGCCAGAACGCAGCAGCAGCACGTGCCAGCCCCTCAGTCCCTGAGTAGGCTGATGGAAGCCGGAGCACACAGACACCACCACCAGGAGCGATACTACTGAACCAGTGTGACACTACAAAGAGGGGTAATGAAGCGACAAAGGAGGATTTCTCCCATAATTTTAGGTAAATGCTGGAACAGAAGAAACAACTGCATATATGAAATATATGGATGTAATGTGAATGAATAGCATTACTGAGTTACAAAGTTTTCACACCAAAGGGATTTGAAATTTGCACAAGATTCTGGGCTGCTGCAAAACAGCTTGATGCACAGCACGACTACACAACTACTACTCATGTTGCAATAAGGGCAGAACACTGGAGTAATCAACAGATTAGCCCTGGGGTAATGCTCCATGAGCTTCACAGGGAAGGGAAGATAAAGTCATAAAATAATTACTGGGTCCACCAGCATAAAAATACATGCAGAAACAAACTAAGTTCTATGAACTGAGAAAATAAAGACTATTTCTATTTCAACATATTTACAGTTTTAGTTATACAAAACATATATCCCCTTTTTTTCCTCTAACCTGAGGTTTAAAGTCTTCTGCCCCACCATAGTCAAAGAGTTATTTTACGTCTTATCTATGAGGCAATAAGGCTACCAAATGTATTCATGTACTGTGTTACATCCCAGACACAGCTCACAAGGGTAATCTAAGTTTAAAATTACTGGAGCACCAGTGGGAATCTTTTATTAGCAATAGCATAAAATTATTAGCTCTATAGTTGCAAAACCCTTGAAGATTTTTCCAGGGAAGACAGAAGTTCAAGCCTTCATTATGACCCCTTTTTGGTGCAGAAAGGGCTTCTGAATTCATCCTGGTACTGCTTTTCTAACAGAGGCCCTGAAAGAGCCCTTCCTAAATTATACAGGAAAAACTGCCAGGATTCATCAGGCCACAAACTCATAACTCTTTCAATCAAACAAACCAAACCATCATTATAAGCACAATCTGTAGATTTTGTCTTTTGTTACTAAATCCCATTCCCCTTAACTGGAAAGAGACTAAGCCCCCTCAAAAGTCTTCCTCTGCCCCCAACACTCCCATTCTCCATGGACTTTTCCTGGGTTCCACCCTCAGTGCCTGAACTCGAATGCCAAGGATGGTGTAATGGCTGCACTTTCTTTTCCAAGGCCCCAGTGCCAGGAACTAACGATATGTGAAATGTTCCATCCCTGCAGGTTTTCCTGCTCAAACATTTTCTAAATAAATAAATAATTAAAAACAACAGCATGTGCCACATTTGAGCCCTGAATTCCCGGAGCAGCTCAGGTCCTTAAACTGAATAATTTGCCTCAGCTTGCGTATTGCAAAACCCATTCAACAAAAGATTATGGGCCTTTAAGTGCCATCCAGGCCTGAAATATGACTCTAGGGCTTTAGGATGTCAGCATTGAGAATTGCTAGTGAATATTCTGTTCTGGCAATACTAAAACTACAGTTATTTAGCAATATGGGAGCAGGGAAATAGGGGCAGGGGAGAGAAGGAATGTGACAGAAAGGAAAGGCTATAACTTAGCAGAAACAGAGGTGCAGTTTTCATATGTGGCCACATTAATTCTTTATGGAATAAAATGCATTTGTGAATCAAAAAGCGGATGCAGATTTATATTCCCACTTAAATCTGCCAAAAGCAAGTAAATGAATACTGAGAGCTCATTTTAGTTCAGGAAACAATTTATGAGGACATGCAGGTGGGTGCAGGTACTCTACATGAGCAGTCTCAAGGGGAATTAGCAGCTGCTTCTACTCTTCATAAGAAAGAATAAATAGACTAAACTGAAAATTAGCAACACCTCATTAAATGTAAAACCATCCACATATAAAGCAGCTAGGACTCAATCCTTAAAAAATTCAAAAGGTGCAATGTAACATGAAAGCCAAAGGAGCTTTTGTCATCCCATCACAAATTATTTAGGCTTAGATTGTGGCATCAAGCCAAAGCTCAGAGATAGAGCAGTTGTGAGCCACTTTCCCTGGTAAAAGTTGCCTTCTGACCTTAGGTTTTTTAGCCCTCTTCAGCACTTCAAAACCTCCATCTCACATCCCTAAGTCCCCACCTCCCTCCCCGGTGTAAGTTTACATCTGTACTGAAGAGAATTTGTCCCATGCACTGTGTCTAACCAGTACTTAGGGATTATTACTAACTCCAGCTACTTCCAAGAAAGCCTGGATGCTCCCAGGAAAGGCTGGCAATGGCTTTTGGGCTCCTCTTGTAACTGCTCCTCACTGGAGCTCAACTCAAGCCCCATAAATGCATCTATTTCCTAGCACAAACCAATTTCCATGAGTGTTGCATGTCAAAATGAAAATTTGGTACCAAGAAGTCTGTGAGTATCTGCAGCTTCTGCTCTTGTAGCACTACCTCATATTCTCTCCTCTCTCCTACACACTAAGATGGGCACAATCACAGACAAGCTCTGTGGACTCATGATTATTTGCTCAAGAGCCATGCAGCAACAGCATCAGCACATGTGCAGTGGGAATGGCATGAAGTCTGAGTTTCTACTTGGGTTCCTTTCCCTTACTTTGCAGCTCATACAAAGGTTTGGGTTGGAAAGGGCCTTTAAAAGTCAGATAGTTCAATCGCCTTGCAATGAGCAGGGACATCTCCAAGTAGACCAGGTTTCTCAGAGCCCTGTCCAACCTGGCCTTGAATGTTTCCAGGGATGGGGAATGTTTCCATCCTCTGGACAAGCTGGCCAATGGTTTCATCATTCTCATTGTAAAAATTTTCTTCCTCATATCCAATCTGAAAAAAACCTCTTTTAGTTTAAAACTTTTGTCCCTTCTCCTGTCACAACCAGCCCTGCTAAAAAGTCTGTCCCCTTCTCTCTCATAACTCTCCTTTATGGAAGTTTCCCTCTTTTTATCTTTTAACTATTTCAGGCACCAGGTGAAAGTTTCCATAGAAGAGTGGGCAGTCTTCATTATCCCCATTTTGGAGTCTCCAACCTAATGGATAATCATGTACCTGACTTCCAGTAACCTTTAAACACATACTTCTATCAGACCTTTCAGAGGTGTTTCAGTTCAGGCTTGTAAACTAAAACATTTGGATTAGTGTCAGGTTTGAAAATCCAGATTCCCTAGAGCTGTGTTGGGGTTTGTTTGGGGGTTTTTTTATTCAAATCACAGTGTTTTCATGACGCAGGAAATTAAGTGCTGATCACCCAGTTCAGAGTTACATATGACTCTACCAAGATCATATATTTGTCTTGCAAAACACCAACCCCTGGCACAACAGAGATTGCTCTCTAGTCTGATAGAACTCTGCCAGTAAATTGTTTTCTAAGGACAAGCTCTGATCTCTGGTTAGTGCCAGAGGAAGGGTGATGCCAGGTAAATCATGTTTGGTACTGTGCCATCTAGGTTTTCCTTGGAGAACCAATATCGAATCTCTCTGCTTAGCTTTGGCTTGAAATTATAATACTAAGTAAGTGGCTCTTGATCTACTCACAATTAATGGACTTAGAAAAGACTGAAATACAACTATCAAGAAAAACTGTGACAGAGAATACACTAGGGTTTACATCTGATATTAAATTAATCTTCATAAGTAAGAGAGCCAGTAACTCTTAATTTTATATGCTTATAAACAAGAAAATCATTAAATTGGCTCAGTTCTGACTGCATATTAAATTGAATGAGTAAGGAAAAATCTTTTACTCAACTTTCCTGTTTTACTGTTATTTTGAGTTTTCTTTCAACTCCCTCCAACAGGCTTTTGAGGAGGTTGGGGTTTTGACATTATTTCCTGACACTCATGCATCAAAGAAGTTAATAACCTATAAGAGAACTCAAGGAGAAGGTGCATCTTACACCTGTGAGGCATTAGCAGCATCCTGAGGTGACAGAGAAAGCTAAAATAGCATCAGCTCTCTTACGGAGCAGTTTCAAGATACACAAGTGAAATGTCCTCATGTGAGACAACAGAGTAGGAATTCACCTGATAACAGCCCATGAGGAGAGCTGGTGACTCACACTGGGGCAGAAGGAAAGCTCCTCTCTAGCCCAAATAGATCTCCACTACAGAAATTTACACTGTATTAACAGCAGGCATCTAAACAGACATGACAAGAAGTAACGTAAAACCATCCCTTACATAAAATACGTAAAAAAAAATTCTACCTTTGTATTTTAGCAGCAAATATTTCAGTTTAAGGAAATAGTAATAGATATTCAGGGTTAGAGTTTCCAAATATTTAGAGCTATAACTTTACTGAGCCCTGTGGCTAACGTTCCTGAAGTCATCTATTGTATGCTAATACACCCAGCTGCTCGAGTGTTTACAGGATGAGATGCTTCACTCATTACATGCATATATATGAAGGCCAGCAGGGACCACTACAGTCTGGGCTGACCTCCTGCATAAAACAGACCATCAAATTCCAAATGTAATATAATTAGGGTTCTCAAGTCTAACTGATAACAGCAGCAAATGCCCCATGGAGACTTTAAAAATGTGTCAGGCAAATTTACACGTTGAAGGTATGCTTTGATGTATGTCACCGAAACATCACCAGAGCTAAGCTCATTCATGCCCAGAAGATCTTGGATTTTTTATTATTATTTTTAAAAAGCTATTCCTGACACCATTTCTGCTTCAGGGAAAGCTACAAGGACTGTTTTTGCTCTTGTCTTTTCTTAATATTTTTAAGCCCCTCTCCAGGCAATGGCCTAAGATATTTTTCTGGTTTTCTTATTTACTTGCCTGAAATGACTGTGAATATGGTGCCTGAGGGCTCCTCAGGCTCTCCAAGGACAGAAACTGATGCAGCAGTTTTTTATTTTTTAACCCTCACAATATCAATAGCCTCAATCATGTTGGTTTTTCTCTCCTTTTTAATTACTTTTAGCTAAGTGGACTTGGAAAAAAGCTCTTCAATTAACCCTTACTTACTAAGATATTTCAATTTTTATTAGTATTTAAACCATTGAATCACTTATACCATCACCCAAATTGGCTGTGCTACATTTTTCTCCCCAGTGGAAAAATTATTCCTAGATAATCATTAGTGTCATCAAATTACAATTCCATGGAGAGCCAGTTTATGTGAATATGTCAATGAACATATAATAGTAAAAGAGGAATGGCAAGTTGCCCTGGACTTCCTAGGGTTTGAGTTTCTTATCTGTTTTGGTGTATTTGCCTGTTTTGAGGCTTTTAGGTAATATTTTGTGGTTTTTTACAGGAAGGTTGAAACTTCTTTCAGCAATCAGTAACAGGGGAAAAAAGGTCCAACTCTTTTGGTACCAGCATATTCTTCCACAGTGATACTACTGAGGTGCAACTGTAAGTAACACTAATCTCCAGCCATTTTCTAGCAGGGGCCAAAACACAGCCCAAACTCAGCCTAAACCCATCTCCTGCTTTCAGTGAACACCTACTGAAAACCATTTCTTAGGATAATCCTAAACTTGTGTAATACTGAGTGGTAAGCGTGATATTTAAGTAATTAGTGTATGCAATAGCATCATGAGACATGACACACATGATATTTCCCCTGTGGAGGCACTGATGCTTTTGGCAAGAATGAGGAAACTGGTACAGAGAGTTGAAAGCAGCAAAGCCATGTGAATTATATTAGTTCCCATCCATTAAATATTCATGAACATGGGCTGATATTCATTAATTTGGCACAGATCAAGCTACCCTGAATGACTAGCTCTGGACTTCTAGCCAAACAATTCCTACAGTTAAACATTTTCCTAAATGTGACGTGATTTATTTAAAGAGATGCTTTCAAAATGATCAAGTTACCAAGACTTTATGTATCACATTGCAGCTTTAAAAACTTGGTGCCTTCCCCTCCCCCCTCCAAGTTTGCCCTGGTTATGAACTCTCTGTGCTGTGGTTTATAGTGGCACTGCTGGGACACGGCTTCAATCAGGCTACAGTGGTGCTGTCAGGTGCTGCAGCCAATTACCTAAAATGTAAATGTTTTAAGAAAGGCAGCACCTTTTGTCAGGACCAAAATGATTTCCAGCCTCCAGTTCATTGTTTCAGAACCAGAAGCACATAACTCAAAAACATTAAACATACAGTAAAAACATCACATGTTGATTTACACATAGATATTGACTAATGCTATCAGTGAAGTATTTACCTTAATCAATATTAAAAGATGCTACCAGTGATTTAAGTGTTGAGTTGGCTCAAAGTAGTCAATAAATGTTTGCATTCATAATCATAAGCTTATACATTAGTTTTTCATTTTCCCCACCCCAATAAACAAATTTAGTAGGAACATTTTGCTACCAAACATCATCTCATCTCCATTTATATCTGAGAGCCCAATTCTCACACCAATGCCAAAAATGTTCTATAATCCACATGTACAGTCACCAGTGAAAGTTCCACACACAAAACCCTTTTTTGGGAATTATGACTAAGGGATAGAACTAGGTGCTGTGTGCTAACGATAAGAAAGAAACAGAAGTTGCGACAAGTTGTATCTAAGCAAAGTTCCTTTCCTGACGTTCAGTGAGTGGGGATTTCTCTGTTACCCACTAACTCATCCCATCTCCAAAGCCACTGCAATAAGCTGCAACTCCAAAGCTGCAGTAATTAATTTCAAGCTCACCTTTACCTTCCTTCATGACAAACTCTTTGTAATTCACTTCTTCATTCTATTCAACTTCAATTCACTACAATTACACTATACTCCTATTTCTGTAATGCTGTTCTCCCCTTCATAACTGTTATCTGAGCCACCAGCCATGATATTATTTGATACACTTTGCAAGAGAAGGAACATATTTATCTTTATGTGGGCTGTACCATCTAGTCAGCAAAAGTAACTTTTAATTCTAGATCTAAACACCACTTGCATTTTGCAGCCTCAGTTGCTGCACTGGACTACAGACAACTTTGACATGTATAGAAAACTAATTTTGCTTTTGCACAAGCTCATTCAAGTCGGACATGAATTGATACAATTTTTTTCACTGATAACAAGCACATATATTAACAACGTATCTACCTCATGCCTAATTTTTAACCATCTTCAATCCTGCTACTCCCACTGATTTTCCCATTAAAAGTTATTTTGGTCCTGTAGCAACAAAATATTCTCAAATACTCTGCAGCCCCTATGCTTCACAGAGTCTCCCAGCAGTTCCAGGCTCCCACCAGGCAACAGCCACGCACTCCAGCCTCCCTTCACAGGCAGGCACTGATCCTTGACCTTGTGCCGTGAGGGCTCCCCATGCTTTGAGGCTGAGGCTTCTCACTGGAGTTTCATGGCCTTGGCAACTGCCCTGTTTTAGACAGCTGTGAAAAATAAATCTCCTCTGTCTTTTCTCACCAACTCAGCCATGTTGGTGATAATTCTCGATGCTTCATTCTTATCAGATTCCAGACTCTCAGCCTGAGAGCATCTTCCCAGGCACTACCAGTGAAATTGCTCTGTTGGTATTCAAGGAAAACCCCAAGGAATACTTAATGTTCCAATGTTATGCCCAGGATGCCATCTTGAAATCGTGGTCCCTCCTGGAGATTTAACCAGACAAGTCACTTCCCCTGAATGCATTCACTTCATGGACATGACCTGGGAGTTTTGTGACAAGACTCAGCCAGGAAACTGAAGCTTAAACAAAACTATCTGGATCATACGACTTTTTTTTGGAAGGCTTAGACATTACGTGCATCAAAGTGACAAGGTACCACATTTCTTATAATGCATGCCACACCAGGATCCTCGTGTGAGCTCACTTTGAAGCCATGGGAAACAGACAATTTGAATGCACATTTTGTTTGTGGGGTTTTTTGCTTTGGTTTTTGTTGCTGTTGTTTCTGATGGGCCAGAGACAGTTTTCATACTCTATCAGTCTTAAATTGCAGAGGTGTCTTCCTCCTCAAACTTCTTTTCCTGGCCCTACTTTGTCATCCAAAAGACACATTTTTTGTCACCTCAAAAATGGCTCCTTTGCTCAGCCTCCTACCCCCTGCTCTGGATCACAGAACAGCCTCAGCTGCAGCAGAAACAGGCTGAGAATGAGGGCAAGCGCACAAAGTTCTTCTATAACTGGAACTCTTGGAAGCAGCGGGGACACAGACATGAGTAGTGGTTTGGGGAATTGCCCCCTTCAACTTCTTAATCTACTTTAACAAACCTCCTTATTTCCCCTTGATTTAAGGGACTGTTACATACAGTAGCTCTCAGATACATTAACCTGCAAGCAAGGGTAGAGAGGATTGATAAATCACAAAAAATGGATTTCACAAGGGATAATTCACACGGGCAGGGGAAGCATGTCCCTTGTGTGTGTCCTGAGGAGAACACAAAGGGAACGCTTCATAAATCCTCAGGTCATTTATGAATTAGGTTCTAATTTCAACTGTTCTTACAACTGTAAAATGAAAAATATTTATACATAATAGAATTAACTCTTGTAAAAACAAGATTTACCTATTTATAAATTAGAGTATCCTTTCACTTCACATCACATTACTTGCAAATAAAAACAATTTCCTGTTCAACTACTGTGCAGCAGCAGTTCCTGAAAATACTGTGCATTTTTTACAGACAAGTTGTGTGTATCATAATAGCATAGGCAGCAACACAAATATTCTAGCCCAAACGTCAGCAAGACCCTCAGCTTTGGTAGAGAAAATTGTATTGTTACAGTCTTTAATAAACAAACTTCAGTCAGATCTCATTGCCAGAGATTTGTCACTTGAATATCTTCGGATATTTCCTCACTTTTGAGCTAAAAGCAGAAAAATCATCCAGATCTAGCAAAGCAAAACCCATGAAAAACTAAATTGCAGTTTAACTGGATGCCTATGCTAGATATTTGGCAACACAGCAACAAATCTGAGGTCTGAATCTTCAACATCTATACACATCATGAAATCATTCTGCCAGTGGTACAGAGTGAAAAGTGGCTATAAAATGCTCCCATATCACAAAGGTAATACTTCATAGCACAGCAGGTACTAAATCCAGTATTAACTACTTATTGCACAGAGGGGAATGGGCTAAAAATACTTTTTAAAGAGGAACAGCAAGTCTCCAATCCCCTATATTGGGGCTTGCCTAGAATTAAGATTGGAAAGACAACCAGGAAGGAATGGGCCAAGGAACTGAGCTTACTCTGATCAGGCTCAGCCACATGCTTGTGATTAGATGTTGGAAATAATCCTTTTTGACCCCAGTGAAGCTACACCATGTGTGAATCTTTGGGGCTAGCTTGTTTATTGTTATTCCTAGAGATGTGGGAGTGGGAACGAGAAGACTTGGAAAGGACAGTTACAATTCTCAATAGCCAAGAAGTCCACTCTGTTGTTTTCAGTTGCCATGATTGCTGTGGAAACATCCTAGGTAAATAGGAGTCAGATCCACAGCAACTGGCTCTCACATGCAATGGGGTTATGAAGCCCATGGCATGTTCTGGAGCACCAAGCACAAACTTTACTGGCGCACTGCTGAGCCAGGGGATGTGGCTGCAGTTGCACCTACACTCTTCTGTTTCTGCCTTAAGACAAATTAAGGCAACACTTGGCCCAGATTTCAGGTAGGGTGTCAAATTAGGGGAGATGAATTTGTTCTCTAGACAGAGGACTCCTTAATACAAAATAATATATGTGCACCCATTTATAACAGGTGGTGTAATCTGCAACAGCTTTTCTGGCCCATGGAAATTCTACAGCATTCTTTCTCCCTTGTCACCATTATAATATTTTTAAATGCTGTTTTTCTTTCCCCCATTAAAAGGAAAACATTTCTCAGAAGCAGTAGTGGGCTGTTAGGGCTATAAAACAAGTTTGCACAGACCTGTAACACGTTGAGCCACAAGACATGACACAGTGTGTTTTATGGAGCAATTAATACTTGCCTTGGGAGCACTGTGAGGTATGAAGCCCTGTCAAACACACCCTGGTATATCCAAATGCAAGTTGTAAAGCTGCATTTTGCTTCTTGAAAAATAAATATGGAATTAGCTTGCTGGTTTTTAACTTGCCCCAGCTAAAGAATGGAACCTTTCCTCCAGGAGCCAAGCTCAGAGCAGAGGAACATCAGGAAGGAACACTAACAGCAGAAGACACCAATTTCTAACCTACATTTACATTCTGTGGTCTTGATTTTCAGGTTAACATTGTTGCATTTCCCAATACAACCCCACTTCACTAACATCTTCTGTTATGGATCCTGTTCCACAGTTGTTCAGGATTCTTACAGATATTCCTCAGAGCATTTCCTACGTGCATCCCAGTGCCAGCATTTATTATACAAGCGCAGGGCACAGGCTTGTCACATTATCTGCAATAGCTACAGCCCTGTTAAAATAGCTGGCCATGGTGCACATTCATATTTTATAGTCCTTATTTGAACACTGGCTTGAGCTGTTGCAGGGTTTGGAGAAGGCAGTTGCAGTTTGACAGGGGGCAACCCCAGAGAACCTCCCCTCTCCCTGTGAAAGGGAGCCAGGCTGTCAGATTTATAAAGCACTTCAAGTCACAGTGTGCACAGGCACAGCAGACTTTTCACAAATGCTTCAAGCTTCCAGTAACAGCCTGACCCCCACTGTGCTGCACAGCACCAGCCCCTACCCCTCCTGTGGTATTTTGGGACAGCCCAGCAGGGCTAAAGAGACCTGGAACAACTGTAGCAAGCATCATCTTTTCTTTACAAAGCACATTAAGGAGACATATTACAGTAGCACAGGTAGTACCTCAGCTGAAGCAGGACTTTGTGCTAGGCTCTAGCCATAATCAGTTTGTAATGGAATTCAGAAAATTATACCTTTCATCCACAATAATGGGACTTATGGTGGCAGACTGGGGGCTGACCAAAAGCAGGTCTGAAACAGCAATTTAACTGCTTGAGCCCCAAACCCCTCTGTCTTGAGATTAAGAGCAGCACTTCTCACTAAAGAGGTCCCAGATCTGTTCCAGTGACAGGCACAGGACCAGCGCTCCGGGCTGTAACAAGTGAGATACTACTGGTAGTAGCAAGGTTACAAAGACAATGCAAGTTTCCACATAGAGATATTTGTCTCCATTAACCTGCCACCACTGCTCACTAATCACAGTCACATTAAATAGATGTCAAGGAATATCAATTTCTTTGATTTCCAAGGGCCAATTAAAACAAAACATATGCAGAACAACTCCAGTACTTTTCCATAACACATTAGCATCTACATTCCTCCCGCATCCCATTAGACATTTTCACACGTACTGGAGATGACACACTGTGTGCTGAGGAGGTCAAAAACCCAAAGAAAACTGTCCAAGAATATTGAAAACACTAGAGGCATTTGACATAATTTATTGCACTAAAGAACTGGGGAACAGGAAAAGGTTGATGTAATAATAACATTAGCAGGAACTATAGTCCAGGCAAGCCAGTGCTAAATAAAGTGCCAATCAATAGCTCTTTTATTAGTAGGTACAATCAATGTACAGCAGGCAAGCCTGGCCAATTAAGCTTATCGACTGACCAAAGAGTAGCAGGAAGCATTCTTTCCTCAGTTTTGTTTTCCTTTCTGTAAGTGAGAATGAGCTCCAGTTTTATCACTGGATTCCCACCAAGGCATCTCCAGGAGTTCCTGTAGAGTGGAAACACTGACAAAAAGCAGGCTTGAGCTATCTTGGTATCCTTTAACCCAGGGTCAGCCACAAGAACCAAAATATTCAAGGGTCACTTACAAAGTAACTTTTTTTCCTAGTGACTGTATGAAGTTAAAATGTTGTTCTTCTAGATGAAGGGGAGACAACTGGTAAAGGAAGAAAGTACAGTCCCTTAGCAATGCTTAACCATTAACAGTCCTGGAAGACTTTAGAAAATTAAGCCTATTTGCTTCTAATTCCCACATGCACTATCTGAACTTCATAAACCTCCCAGTGTGAAGCAATGTCTGTATCTTTCTTAAAAGAAAAAAAAAAGCCAAACTACAGCTCTGGTAAAAATGATACAGAATTTAACATCTCACATTGTAATGGCTGCTGAAAATAACAGGAGCTTTAATATTCAACTGTGCCTAACTGTGGAGGTACAAATAGGGTATTTATTCACAACACCCCACTCTCCCTTGCTGCTCTGATCCCCCTTCCTTCGTTATCTCTTTCAAAAGGAAGAAGTTAGAAGACCAGATAAGATGTGGGTTCTCAGCATGATCAAATAAACACTGTGTGGTGATCACAGGGAAAGAAAACACATTGTAGGAACGAATGGTAAAGATTACATTTCACAGAGAATCACACACAAAATTAGCAGCCCAGATGCTGATTTCCCATTGATGTCAGTTAGATGGGATTTCTGCGGCCTGGCTTCTCAGCAGGAGGAGTGCAGCATCCAGCCCTGCAGTCAATCAGGCCACAACTGTCTGCTCCCTTAACTTATTATTGGAATTCAGTGAATACAGCAGAGTTCACCAGGTTTATATCCCTTCAGGTCTGGTGCTCTCAGAGCTTTACAGGTATTTGACATCTCAAAAAAGTCAGGGAAGAGGGGAGAGATTCTCAGCATGTTTGACTACAAGCACTACAGGACAGACCAGTTTTCAGCTTCCTATCAGACTGTTCCCCAGCTGTATCTATTCAGAAAATATTTCAGTAATCATCAGAAGACACCTTTAGCATCAGTCAGACAAATTTCTAAAGCTACAGGCAAGCATCTCACTTCTTACACTTATGTTGTTTGCCGTTTTCTTCTACCTGCATATAAAAACTTAAACTAGAAGATTAGAGAGAGCAAATCAAATAATTTTGTATCATATCTAAATGTCACAAAGTTCAGTCTTTCCTGCTGCAACTCAAAACCACGTCTGACTCCATAGACTCCAACTCCACTGTGTCTCGCCTACTTTTAGCACTATGGCCTCAGCTGAAATTCACCATCAGTCACACATATACAAGTTGCTTGTATTCATTAGTCAAAAATCAACTTAACACAGTAACTCATTTACTTGCAGTTTTCCTTGCCTACACTTGTGAGACATTAAATACTGTAACTCTTGGCCCACTATATTATGACAGTTTAGGCTGCAAAACAAAGCAATGAACAAAAGGGAGGATAAAAATGCAAAACAGACATTTCCATTTGGCTTTTTATATGACAGTTCATAACAGTTTACAGAAGACAAGAAGCTTGACAAGAAGCTTAACTTGAACAACAGTAACAACCTTGAGGAACAGTATAAAGTAACCCAATTTTAAAAAAGTGTTTCAGTCAACCCCTCTGGCACAGCTTTGCAGGAGCTCAAGAGGTTGCAGAGCTTCTAAAAGTGTCAATCCTTCAACCAGCTGCAAGAGGAAAATGCTTCTCAGTCTGGTTTATTCACTTCCTATTGGTAAATTCCTATTTTGTCCAAAAGAAATTTTTGCCCAGGTTTTTCCAATTTTGTCCAGAATCCCTTTCTCGAATCAGATCTGGCTACCAGTCTCAGAGAGACATGAAGGTGCCTTTTGGATAAAGATGGTTTGCTCTCTCATGTCCCTAAACAGTTTGCACATCAGACACATATATTCTGTCCCAAAATATAAAGAGAATTAATGACCTGGGCTCACTGCTTTACATCAAGCACAGGCCACTTCCAGAGGAAGGTATGCAATCCCTACCCATCACATTTCTCCAGCAGAGCTTTGCTTCAACATTCTGCTGTGCATAACTGCCACAGTAAAAAACTACTCCAGGTGGAGACAAACATCTCTGGAACATCACAGACATGTGGGGCAGTCAATCCCAAGCTTTACTCACCTTTCAGAGATGCTCAGTGCCTGTCTCTGCACACCCATCACCTCTCCCATGGGAGACATACAGCAAGGTCAGTTCGTGGCTGGGTTTGTCACTGCTGTCCCCAGGGGAGAGGCTCATTCCTTCACAAGTGGCTCTGTAACGCAAAAGAGGACATTCTTAGCTTGGGTTGATTGAATAAATTGAGCTAAATATCAGGCCAAAAGTATTTATCAGAGTAATGTTTGCCATGACCTGCACGGGGGACTCCTGTCTTCAAGTTTTAGTAAAGCCAAACCCTGATCCTGGAGTACTGCTATGCCCTTGAGACTTAGGAGCTAAGAGATCTCAAAGTGCCAGAACATTCATCATGACACTCCCTTCTAATTCTTAGGTCAGCCAGGGCTCTCACACATTTGAATCTTCTTTTTTTTAGTTTAAATACTCCAGCCTAAACCTTGTGCCTGACTGAAGGAGCTAACCTTGTAACAGATTGGGTAAAGCCAGGTTTGTTAACAAACACAAGGCTTGTTAATATTGCTGAGCAAACTCAATATGAAAGAGCGTTCTAGGATTTGGGTTCATTTTTTTCTGAATTGGTGAGAGGGCCCTCAAATGTACCCCATATCACAGCCAGAAATGTCTTCTGGACTTCTGTTCAGAAACCTGCCCTTTTGTCAGAAGCAATTTGTTCCAAGTCAGATGCAGATGAGTGACTACACACTCAACACACCATCAATGAGAGGCTATAAGGATACAGCTGGACACATGCTACAAAACCCCAGTTGTCCAGCAAAATCCTTGTCAAAATTCCCTTTGTGAATCCATTTTAATGAATTAAAAATAAAAAAAAAAACCCAAACCACAAACAAAAAAACCCCACAGATCTCCAAGAAACAAGATACTTGCATGAAGGCAATTCTGTGAGTGTGGAAGGTGGAGCCTCAAAGCTCACCATTCTTCCTCCTACTGTTTTATGTGCTCTGTATCTCTTCCACTGTTACGTTCCCTTCTGAACTGCACAACAGATGGGAGCAGTTGGTTTTTACAAGGTTTTTATTTTCTGATTTCAATTTTTCATGTGTCTTTTGAATTTGGCACAATACCATTCTCTAGTGAAGAGCAGACATTGTGTTAAGCTTAATTATCAAAGGCTGAAACCCAGCAAGCAATCAATCATTTAGTGACATGCTCATGCTTTCACTGATTTGAAAAAATATTTTTTTGTGGCTATTGAAAAAAGAAAAACTGTCAGAGACAAAAACAGAATCACTCACTTTGCAGCATATCAAAATATCAAAACTGTAGGGAGATGAGTGAAGAATGTTCGTTTGTTTTTTCTGAAACTAAATCCAACTCTTTCTGGCATGTGAGCCCGGAAGTTGTGTAAGATGTGTTTTATTGTAAACACGATCTTTCTGTCAAGGTTTGCCTTATAATTCAGGCTGAACAGTCACAAAACTTTTTCATAAACGACTTTTCTAAAGAGTCAAGGTTGCTTTGTTCTTTAATTTTCTTTAGTCTTTCTACACATCCCCCCCCCTTTTTTTTACTGCCAGATAAGTGCTCTGGCAGCTGCATTCCTGGGGAACACTGACATCCAGTGGAGAGCTGGGGTCATCCCCAGAGCCCATGCAATGGCCCCCAAGTAAGCATCTCCCCCCAGAACTCTGAACAGCTGTAGGAGATGCCTTGAATTACAAACTCTGAGCAGCAGTCTCAGACAGCAGCTCAGCAACAGCCTGAGCCACCTTCAGCTGCAATTGTTATTTTGTCTCCTAAATTCTCATAAAGGTGATCACATTCCTGGCTCTCTTATTTCTAGTGGTTTACACATAAAGCTTAAATGTGGGGTTTGGGGTGGGTTTTTTTCAGTTGAGGAAATGTTGAAAGAAAAACCACTTTGATCCACTGACCAGCAACTCTACCATGCTTGCTTGTTTTTTCAGTGACATAGGATGACAAATCCCATGTGTTTAAACAGCACTGTATTTCAAATGATAGTGTACAGTCAACAGTTAACACTGTTTTTCTTTGGAGAAACAGTCTCTATAAGGTCACTCTGGTGTTATCACCTAGAATAAAGGCATCTGATATCATTACCCTGGCCCCAACAATGACGTAGATGCATTTGCAAGTTTACGTAACAAAAACCTAACCAAATAAAAACATCAGACCAAACTTAGCCTGCAAAACAGGTCCACAGAACCTATGTAAAAGTGGAATTGTCTTCTTGTTGCTTTGCAGTAGCACCCTAGATTCATCCATTGGCATTCTCCTTTTGATACCCTGTGTTGTTGAGGAGCATGTTGAATACTGCTACAGCAGAGGACAACAAAAATTATGGTGCTGTTACCATTGCCTCCAAACCAGGGTAGGTGCAAGTTTGAAGAAAGAACAGCTGCACTGCAAGCTACAACTGAGAATCCTGTTTCACAAGGAAATGGTTGATGTTTCTAAGCTAGTTTTCTTTCTGCACTGCATTCCAGCACAGAACTTCAACATATAGCATCCTACCACCCCAAAATGGAACATACCCCATTATGACTGCAAGGCTAACCACAAGCCTGAGCTGTGGGGGAACTTGAACCTTGGAGTCCCATATCCCAGGGACATCCTTGCAGCTATTTTGGGTGAACAGCTCCATTTTGCTCCCTCTCATTTCAGACCTAAGGCACTCTCAGACAGATCCATTGTCACAAAAGCTTTCTTTCATTGCATCAGTATTTCCAAAGAAATCTTTTATCAGACATTCCCAAGCTGCTCCAATTGACTGTATTTACCTTCTGACCAAGAAACAAGCCACACTGTGCTCTGCTCCACAACATGTAATTTTAAACCAACTCCAAAAGTTGTTTTAAAAATCCTCCAGATTTACATGGGTAAAAATGAGATCAAGTTGTGTCACATGTTTCTTGGCTTGCTGTAGTACAAATAACAGTGCAGTTATATCCTCTGCAACCCACACTGAGAGAGCATATGCTCCAAATGGTATCCTTCAGCACTTTCCTATCAAGAACAATACTTCAGGACAGCCTAACCACTATCACATTTTCTTCAGAAGGATTTGTGTGCGTACTTAAAAATAGCAGCAGGGAGTGGAGACACTTTAGAAGGATGTACCAAAACCCTGTTAAGCCAAGCCTCTGCTCAAGCACTTTCCACAGCTGGGACCAGGGAACATGCCAAACAACCAACCTTTGTCTTCCAAAAGAGTCCCTGCTCCAAAGGTGAATAGGAGACACCTGTTTACTCATGAAGGTATGACAAAAAAATCATAAGTCTCCACCAAAGCTTATACTATTTTAACCTAATTTTCAAAAGAATATCTAAAGATTTTGAGTGCTGTGATATGTTTTCCTCCCTGTAGCAAGCCTAACTACTTCTGTCTTATCAAAGCAGGATCTCTCTTTACTCTCTGATTTTTTGATACACAGATTAAATAGAAAAAAATTACCTTTTTATTAAAAATCAGTTTCTCAGTGCATCCTTTCCAAGGAAATAATAGTGGATGGCTCTCATTTCTACAGCTAGCAAACTATGTGGTTTCTTTTATGAGCTAAATGAAAGGAACATACAAAATAATCATTATGGATTTGTATGAAATTACTGGGTATGGAATGCAGTAAATCCCCAAACAAGCTTTAACTATAGCTTGTAAGATATAATCATCAGGTAAAACTGCAGACTCTCCTTTTGTAAGATGCAGCAGAAACCTAATATTTTATCGGAAACCTTGATTTATGTTTAATAGCTCTGCTACCTACTAAAAAAGATCTTGTATTAGCAAATGGGTACAGATCCAGTCCATTAGCTTAGGACAACCGAAAAACTCAAGGGTTTTGTGAACTAATGCAATAAAATATCATTAAATACTGTAGCATGACAAGACAGACAGAAGGTTTGAGTTGAAAGTCAGGAGAAGTGTTTGAAATGAAGTAAAATGTACAATAGATATGTTTAGGTACATCTGGCTTACATTTGCAGTAGGTCGTCAGAGGACCTTAGTGTCTGTGATGTAAATGAATAACAGAGCCCTCAACAATTTAACTGTCATCAGTATAAATGCTTTAACTGGCACAGTAAAGCAAAGCTCTGGGCCTCTTTCTAAATCTCCATAAGCTGCTGGTCTGAATTATAAACTGGGGCTGCATTACCTGAAGATGAAAGCAGCCAGGTCAATTCACTTAAAACCAGAGAATTACCACTGCAAAGCTGTGATGAGCAGCTAAGGAGCACGTGTGTGTGTGTGTGTATGTGTGGTTGTGTTTTTAATGTACAGTTTCACAGAGACAAGAGGAACGTCTGACTGTGCAGTGATTCCAAATCCAGACCTAAAGGTTTGGTGAGAAGGGAGATAGCCATTTGATTTCCAACTACTTGAAACTCCTAGACTGTAAGGCTAAATATAAGCCACCAGATATTAGATCTCTATTAAGAAGAGGAACACAACTGCAAGGAAAGAGTTGCTTCTGTATCAGCTGCTCCAAGCCCACTGTTTGCAGACATTTCCCTATCAGGAAGGGCCATCCTGTTGAGGAAGTCTGACTACACAAGCTCTGTCACTGACTTAAAGGGCTCTACTGAAATCCTCTCTCCTTCCTTAGGCACACTTCCTCCACCTTCTTTCAGCCTTCGGATCACCAGTTTTGGGAAGCAGGAATTAGCTCCCCACGTGCTGTAGCATACATGGCACCACCACCACAGATCTCAAGTCACAATACACCATATAACCAACAGCAGCCAGGTGTAACTCCCCTCCACTCCTCTCACTTACCACCTTCAACACACATTTCAAAGCCACTCTTCCCACACAAAAGTCCAATATCAAAGAGCAAGACAAAACTGAGTGTAAGATTCCCAAGGCACACTAAACCCAAGCAGGCTTCACTGCTTTGAAATTTTGTGAGTTAGATATACTGAACAGTTTATTTGACAAGTAAAGGCAACTATACTTAGATGTGAAGGCAGATTGATCACATTTACTGCAATGTGGCCAAATAAGCATATTGTCACCATAACCTTCTGGGCTCAAGATGAAATTGTTACCCTCCTCTCCAACAAACACATAGAATGTTCACTTTTATAATAAATTCCAAACAAATTAATGGATTCCAACATGCATCATCAAATTTATATTTCCTCCTCCGCAGAGTCCTACCCCTGTAAGTAATCCTTAAAATTCGTCATGAAGCTTTCAAAACAATTTATGCAAACAAACATCAAGCAGAGCTATTTGTATTGGCAGCACATTTCACTTAACAACCTACAACAAGGAACAGATGGTCTGAGCTCTGGAAACAGCTACAAAGAAAACAGTAGGAGCAAGTCCATCAGAAGCACTTTTTTCCCCCAATTTTGTGAAGATTACAGACTTGTTCTTGTTTATTTCTTTGATTAGGCTGTTATTTTATGTACTCATGAATCCTTCCCTTGCATTTCATGGAACAAATCCACCAGAAGCACATTCCCCAACTGTGTATAGTTACAGAAGCACTGCTTTAAGAACTGAACTATCTGTTCCTCACTGATTCAAGGCTCTCTAAAGTGCCAGGGAAGAAAGCAAAACAACATGCAGATGTTGGACAAGGGATTGACAGATTTAAGGCAAACCCTCTCAGCAATTCATAGTTCTCTATCCTTTTGCCCATCCCTTGGTGTCCAACATTAAAACAAAAAAAGGAGCTGATTCACACACTCACATCAATTACAGATCACTCAGCGCTATTACTAGTCATGTAAGATGTGATGGTCTCCCCCTTCCCCTTTTCTAAGGCGACCTTCATCTCATGAAGATGAAGGACAGGAGGCCCAGCCTGAGCAGGGTGCTATGGCACAAGCCCAGAAGGAGCAGGATGACTAATACCTACAGCACAACAAGGAGGGGCTGCATAGCTGGTCAGAAGCTTTGTTTATGCCCATGCCAGGATAAGAATACTCCTCAAGAGACAAGAAGGCCACAGCTGCTTGGTACATTGCAGGAAGCAATCTAACAAGCAAATATCAGTAATAGTTACTCTGAAGTAAATCAGCAAGGAATAAAACAGAAATGAAGCAAAAATCACCCCAATGACATCCTTTAATGGAAATATGTTTTCCCTGTATCAAAACAAGTTAGAAGAAGTTCTTATAGGAAATAAATACAATACTCAACTATACCTATTACAAAAGAAAAAAGTCTATCCCTGATCACAGTAATCATAATTTCTTATTACTACCACCATCAATAAAGTCACTGTCAGGTTTACCAGTATCTGTGCTTTCTTCGCAAGGCTTCATATGAATTTATCTGCAAATACTCTCACCCAGACCTGGATTTAATAGGAACAACATTAGGGACACCCAACATGCTTGCACAGCTATCAGCCCACCAGCCAAAAACACCCTCCTGGAGGCAAATTAGTACCCTAGACCTACACAGGGATGAATATGGACTATGATGTTAAAAAGAAAAATAAACAAGGAATGAAGGACTTCTGACCAGAAAGACAATCACAACATCTTGAAGTAACAAAAAAAAAAAAAAAAAAAAAAAAAAAATCTTTCTAAAGGGCATTAAGCAGGATGGAGACAGAGGTCAGTTTGGAAAGGTTTGGCTTTGAGAAGTGAAACCATGTTAAATTTCAGTGGAGCAAAATCAAGGATAGAGTAGACCAAGCTGACAGCTTAATAGGACCTTTGAGCATGACAGTTGAATAAACGTCATTCCACACAACACTATAATTTCATGTTTCATACTCTTGTTAGTGAAGCAATTTCATGTCAGGATGACTACAAAGCTGTTTTCACTGGCCCCCCTGGCCATCCGTGATGACCAGTCCTTACATACCAGACATGTCTTCCACTGGACCACTGCACAGGAAAGCAACTAGAACAATCCTGAGGAACAAAGCCAAAAACATCAGCACCACTTTCTTCCTTACGTAGCATCACAGATTCAAGCTTTTCTTTTTTGAAGTGAAATACAGCTACTTGCTGAGGCAAAAGCTCAGGCAGACAACATATATCCTTTCAGAGCAGCTTTTCCCATTAGTCATCTGCCAGCAGGAAGAGGAAAGCAAACTCAAGCAGATGATAAAGTTAAACTAACAGTGCTGTTGAGCAAAAGGTGTCTCAGGAAAAACAGCTGGAGAAGAGTATGTGGACAAGCTTTGCCATACAGACATTGCTCCTAAGTTCTGCTTGTAAAGAAAAAGTAAAGAAAATGCACAAGCTGGTTTTTCAGGACTTGAACTGTCTGACGGCAGTTTAAAACCAATTTGAGAGTAGGTACAACTCTGAGTTCACCATCTGACCCTGCAACATGATACCCAAAGTGAGCAAACAGTTTGAAGTTCACTTCAGATTTCTTCATTTGGAGGATTACGATGAAGCATTTCCTGAGATGTCACGCTTTAAACAGCTAATGGCATGTGACAACCAAGTGCTTTTACATTTTACATCTAAAGTTGCAAACACTTGGCCTCTCCCCCAAGCAGAGAAATATGTAGCAGCCCCAAGAGCTTGAAATCTGGGGCCTCACCAGAGTCTCCTTTTACTTTACTGGGCACTGGATGCAACCAGGAGTTTGCTCATTGCAAGTGGAAAAATCTTTAAAAATGTCTCTCAGAGAGAGGCCACGGGGGCTGCAGTGGGACCATGGCACTGGAGGAGGCAGAGGGCCACTGACTGCCCACAGCACAGTTACACATCAAGCCTGGGCCACCCCAGCCTCCCAAAACAGCTGGTTTATGCCTTTGCCCACTTACTTTTTTCATAAGATGCACATGGAATGATACAAAAAGCACCCACCAAATCACAAGACAAAGCAGAATTTCAAAGGCCCAAGTGGAAGTAGATGCTCAGACCTGCTGGTGACCTCCCCCAGGTGTGTCTTAAGGATTTTGGAGTTGATCAAATAAAATGGCACCATTAGGCAAAAAGCTGCCATTTCACACAGGTTTCCCCAGCAACTCCATATGCTGGAGGTCACCAGGCCACTGTGTTTTATGAAGTACAAGCCTTTACAGATCAGAGCTCTTTCCAGGGAAGGCTGCAAGTTCTGGAAGCATTGAAAAGCGTATGTATGTTCATGTACACAGACAAAAATAAAAAACTTCATTGACAACCATTGAAATTCTTGGTTTGGTTTAATCTCTATTTTAGTTTGCAAACCTGCCTGTTTGGACTGACATATACTTTGAAGTCAGCAATATAATTTCTGAACTACTCTAGCCCCAACAATCACAATTACTGCATAATACTAAGCAAGAGGCATCACAACACACACAAAGCACCAGGACCCAGCTGCTGACCTAACCCATGCCCTGACACTGCTTCTGGGTTTTGCTAAGAACACCAGAGCCAAACTAGTCTCATGAAAAGTCTAAAAATTGGGATGCTTGCTATTAAGCTTCAAGTTTCCTTCTACTGTAGAAATGCTGCTTCAGCTGAATTTGGTGGAATTACAAGAGCTGATTAGGTTAACTACTGACTGTGTTTCCTGGAGGGCATCTGAGAACATGCCCTGACCCAAATTATTTAATCTTGATCCATATTTGAACCATTTAATTTTAAGCTCCATGTATCTCCAAGAAACAAAAAAGGTAATAAAAACTTCAGAGCAGCTTTTAACTCTGAGAGGTAGCAAGGCTCAGGCCACAAACACAATTGCTCCCAGCCACCCAGGGCAGCAAGAAACAAAGCCTTGCTGCTCCTGCTCTGAGTGGAAAACTTTGCAAGAGGAAGTGGTGGAGGGAGAGGACAGGTCAGATGGCAGCTGGGCACAAGCTGGCTGTCCTGCAGAATGTTTTGTGTCAGCCAAGCCTTGAGCTTCAGGACCCAAGGGAAATTTCTGACCAAAGGAGAGAAGAGAGGTGAAGGAGCTGAGGCAGGCTCAGGAATCACTCCCTAGGCACATGAACTCACAACCTGGCTCCTTTCTGCCAGGATAGAGACCAGACTGAGGGTCCCTGCCCTGTCCCATATTATTTACACCTAGTCAAATATAAAAATTGACTCTCCAGATGCAACCATAAGCTCCAGCCTGACCCCAAGATATTTCCCAATCAAAGCATCATTAAAAGAACTCCAACTACTTTGGTTTGGGATGTTATTTGTCAGACTGAAGGCAGCCAGCCACACTGTGTCAATAATAATGAACTTATTAGCCTAGAAAGGATAAAATATTGATCGACTTGCTACTTGCTCACACCTTTCAACAGCTTGCTCGTAACAGCATCGGATGAAAATACTTCAACCATTGCATGAAGGGACTTTTAAATAGCACAGGATGTGTGCAAGAGTATTCCTAAACCTCACAATGCAGTAGCATGCAAAACTACCCACTGCATCTCCTGAGGCGTTCAGCGAGATAGCAGAAGCTGCATAGCTGTGCTAGCAGACACCTCACACACCTGATCAGCCCTGGGCAGAAGCAACATTCATTAATTCAGGCCATACAGCCCTGGACCTTAGCTGCAATCACAGGGATGCGTTCACAGAGGGTTCAGATGTTTTTCAACTGCTCAACATTGTGCCATGTACCTTAAAACTGAATTGCCTAATTTTTCTCAGGACTCAGTTCAGCCTCAGAGAGGTCAGCCCAGATATTTTACTACCAACAAAACACAAGAAATGTCCAGTTAAAGTGTAACAGTGGGGACAATATGAGCTTACCAGCACTGCAGAATAAAGGCTGCATGGGATGCTACAGCACATCCCCAGCAAGTTTTGGACACCCCTTCTCCATCCCCAGACAGAGGGGTAACATTTACAACCTCCAGCTGAAGTCAACAATGACCAGGAGAGGGTTCACCCGGGCAGCACCACCCCATCCCAGCCTCCCTTTCCTGGTAGAATGCCAAAGTATCCCAAAACTGAGAACCTGTGCCTAGGCCCCTCCGCTCCAGTGCCATTACAGGCTGCTTTTAATTATACCCAGAGCAACGCAGCATAAAACCCGAGTACACTGAACCTATTTCAGTAAGGGACAGTAATTTTCAGTCTTCACAGCCCCTAACCTCAGCTGAGCAATTCTGTAAGAGCCACGTCCTGGTAAAGCAGCCAAGCCCTCTCCCATACACTCCTGACCTACAGATATGCTTAATATGTTAATTTTTGTTTTGCTTTCAGAACAAAACCTGCCTTTTAAATAAAATTTTAACAGATTCTAAACCAGAAACACTGCACTCCCCTGAGGCATTAAAAAATGCAAACTGAAGACTTCCCATGTGTCGGGGTTATTACTTATTTCCTTCTAAAAACAGAAGAAGTGTTGCAACAGTTGTAATGCTCCAGCTCACTAGGCCAAGAAGATGTTTTCTTTCTGCACACTCATTAACCATAGTGTGGAACTCAATAACTGTTCTAATTTCCTACCTTAAATGTTTTTCTTCCCCCCAGTTTTCATTTTATGCTTCACATTTACATAGGACTACACTCCACCACTTACCTTGAGAGTCTAGTTGCTGTCAAACACAATAAAAGGAAAGGAAAGTGTCTGGAATCACAGAATCTTTAGCGTTGAAAATTTTAATTTAATTTCTAGAAATGAATTTAAGCACTCAAAGCTTTCTTTGTCAGCCACAGATGAGAAATTGATAGGCTTAGAAGGCAAGCAAATGTTTTTTTAGTCGAATCTCTCAAGTAAATATTTATGTTAGATATAATAACAGATGTTATTTCACACCACAAATTAAATACCAGCTAGCTATTAAATCTGGTGCAATGCCATGAAACTCTTGGGGGGCACAGTTGCCACAGTAGGTGCACTGTAATGACGCTGAGCTCCAGGATGGTTCTGGAGCCTCAGCTCCAAACGCAGAGCATCAGTCAAGCTGCTGCCATGGCCTCAGGAGTCCTTGGGTGAGCCCAGCTCAAAGACAGATTTGCCCTGTGGCACAGGGAGGAATTACCTAACCACGCCACACTGCTGCTGCTTTTGCAAGACACTCAGGGCCAAAACACTGTTTTGTCTCTGGTTTGCAAGGACACAGAGCCTGTGAAAGAGAGAA
Source organism: Corvus cornix cornix (assembly GCF_000738735.6). Classification (NCBI taxonomy): domain Eukaryota; kingdom Metazoa; phylum Chordata; class Aves; order Passeriformes; family Corvidae; genus Corvus; species Corvus cornix. Next base: position 9,930,502 of record NC_046341.1, on the reverse strand, counting down.
GAGGGCCCAGCATGGGAAAGGGAAAGGACAGGACCCTCCATGTTCTGGGTAGCCCAGCAGCTTCCCCACCTCAAAGACTGGATTGTGTGTGCCCCTCCGTGGGTGACATGATCTGTGTGCGAGCACTGGCCTGTGTTCTTTGAAGCCTTAAAGGTGAAAAAGACTTAGCCATTGAATTTAATTTCTAAGAACATACCAACATTTACACACCCAAGGCACAACAGAGACAGATCCTGCATTGTGCAAAACCATCCCAAGTCCAGCCTGGACAAGGGACACCAACAGTGCAAATCCAGCAGCACAAGCTCCCAAGAGCAAGCACTGTGCTCTGAGGGGCTCTAGCAGAGATCCCCCCAGTGCAGCCCCACTGCAGGGCCAGGCACGCTGGAGCTGCTCTGCAGCACAGGCACAGCACCAGCTCTACCAGCACACTGACGCCCCGCAGGAGGTGATAGGGCAGGAGCAGATGTCAGTGCTACCTTTTTTTCTGTAAGTATCTTATTTGGCTAATTGCACAATCACAAGAAGGCTTCAAAGCATGCCAAAGAGTGGGATAATGACACTTCATGGGTGAAAAGGCCTTCCATTTATCTTTTTCCTCTAATAACCACTGAGGACAAACCATTATCTTACTATCTTGCCCTGCCTTGTTGTGTCCTAATGCACGTAGTTAACAAGATTACTTGGAGTATAGCACAAGGGATGCCTAATAAGGCAAGAACACTAATTTTGAAAGTCCCACTTTATCTCTTATTACTGCAATATTTTTGCCTGTTGCCTTGGCAGAGCATGAGGGCTGTAAACCCAGCAGGGCTGGGCAGTGGGATTCCTTTACTCCACTTGGAGCTGCTTCACTTCATGTAATGACAATACTCTGTTTATACCATGTTGTAAAGCCTGTTTTGGATAAGGCACTTGTAAGTCAGTCCAAAATGGCAGAAAGGAAAGAGAAAGTTTGGCTGCAACAGCCAAAGCAGGAGAGGGAAGGGATAAAGGAAACATTCTTGGAAATCATTTGCACCTAGCACAACGCAAATACTCAGGCTGGGGAATGAAGCTGGGGCACATTTCCTAACCGGTGTGGTGGTACCCAGGGGACCAACAAGCCTGGAAACACACCAAAGTTGACAACAATCACTCAGCACATAGCAACCCCTTGGCCCAAGCTTGTAGTTGCCCATGAATAATCCCACTGAACTTGAAGGTAACACCACATGCTCAAAATCAGGACAGATTTCAAACACAACTTAATAAGACAGAATTAGTGTATCCATCTGTCCTGTCCAAACTGGAGGGCAAGCAGCAGCCTTGCTGCAGGTGCTGCTGGAACGGATAATGAAATCCCACCAGCAGAAACACTGCAGTGTTCAGTCGATCAGACAAGTCATTTAAGCAAGCAATGCTCACAGTCCCCTTTCACTCCTGAAGTGCCTTCAGATTGGGAGAATTTTTCAGCAAGATGATGCAATTCCAAAAGTACATTAGATCACAGATTCCCATGTTGCAAAATAAGGCATGTTCATACTGTTGGCAGACTATCATAATATTTTCCTCTGTTCATCAGGATAATAAAACAGAATAAAGCTTCTCAAACACAAAATTAAGCCAGAATTCTAGCAAAAAGGGGATAGGAATAGTGCTGCATCTCACTAACTATCTATCAATGAAGAATACAAGCATACATTTTCAAAAGAAAGACACATCCATACTATGCTAAATACAATAAGTATTAATTAAATCATTATTAACAATCAAAATCTAATTTCTGTCACTTTCTGATATCTTAACTAAAGGCATATTTGCAATACTATTATAACGAGTTACAGTTCAAGCAATAGAGCTGCTTGCAATAATTCAGAAACATGTACACTTTCATATGAATATATCATGCCTAACTAATGAGATTGCTCATTTCATAACTTCAGTTCCATTTTTATTATTTCATAAAACTGGAAGTCCTTATCCATTTTATGAAAAACACCTTTGTGAAATTCATTAAATAAGCATAAAAAATTCATTAAACAAGTGAATTGCATTCATGGCTGCTTTGATGCAAATGCCCTTTAAGCAATGTAAAACTCCATATTGATTTAACCTTTCATGTTCTGATATTTCCATGTGGAGATATATATATAAATATATATATAAAAATCTTTATTCAAGGAATGAAATTAAGTACTGATCCCTTGATCTCCAGCCAGGGTGAGGTAGATTGGTCAATTTAAATAGTCATTGCTGATCAGCAAACAGCTGAGTTTGTATTAAAACAGAGCACCAGTATTTCTGTATGTCTTTGCTGGCAAATAAATACACATATAATATATTGGGCCAAATCAATATGATGCCTGAAGTTTCCTCTGTAGCAGAAAGTCAACCCAATATTGGTTAAGTCTTGTGGGACTAGTTATAACAAGCTCATGCTGGTGAGGCAAAAGGTAGATGAGCTGAGTACCAGGTGAGCTGCTCATTCTCACTGAAAGCTGCTGCAAACAGTGCAGCCAACAAGCCAAGGTCTGCCTGAACCTAACTTGGGGCAGGTGGTACATGGGGGAACTGCCAAACTGAAGGAGCAACTCCATTTTTTTGGGGTCACTCTGCATCCCTTTGGTGGTTTCAACAGTCACTTGTCTCACTAACTTTAAATTCCACTAAAACCACAGTCCTTTCCCAGTACCTATGGCAGTGTGAAGAGTGAAAGAAATCACTAATCCCTTATCCAAGAGCCATTCTCTTCTCAGTGTATGCATTGTATGACAGAGAGGATAACATGAGAAAGATGCACCTGCAACAAATACATCTGCTACTGAAGATGTGCATCTGATTAGACTTGAAATTATCATGGAATAATGTACTTTTACTCCTCCAGTCATCCTAAAACTGTTGTTGAGAAGCAATAGTTTCCTCAAAAGGCTTATGGTAGTCTAACTGCAGCAACCTATGAGACATCCAGTGCATTCCAAAACAACCACACCCAGAGCTGGGGGTCATGCTGGATGTCAGCAGAGTGAGGCACCAACATCTCACCCTGCCACAAACCCATTCGGGCAAGTACCGAGTCAGAAAGCACCGTGCAAACCTGCCCCCTGAGGCTTTCAGCAGTCCCAGGAGGTCACTGACTGCAGCAGCATTCCAAAGACCCTCCCTGCTGAGCCAGGCCTGAGGTGTGACAGGGAGAGATGAGCAGGCCCACTCACTGCTGGGCTGTTCCTTTCTGCTGTGCTTCATATCCACGAGTTTCAACAAGGCAAATTTAATCAAACAGTGCTTATTTGAAGGGGAGGGTAACACACCACCCTTACAGCTTCCCAAGGTCCATGTTTCAATGATGCCAGTCCGGAATCACCACCTACAGCCCTTACATGCCTCATTTTCCTTCCCAGGTGCCTCTCCTGCACACTTCCTTTTCTCTCAGCTCATTTTTCTCCAGCAAACTGAGACAGAAACAACCCTATTTCCATTTCTAACCATTTAAATTACAAACAGTAATTTTTATGCACCAAAACAGGTCTTTAATTCTCATATTTCCTTCCCAAGTACACCCAGACATCCTTATTCTCAGTAAGCTGAGCCAAACAAAACAAATCAAGTCTCTAGGCCAAGCTTTCCAGGAGTTAAAAATAAGCCCCAGAGTATTAAAATAAACTTAAAAAAAAAAAAAAGTCAGAAAATATTTTTTAAGTATCATCATTTTTAAAACTCTCCCCAATTCTTAACCAATGCCCCAGAAGATCCTGTTTCAAAAAGAAAAAACGTTATGACTTTTTTCCCCAAAGAAAAAAGAAATCACATTGAAAATGAGCTTTATAATAAAGGAGTTTCAGCCTTAAATCACAGAATTGCATAAGCCAGCACAGCACAAAGCTCCCACTTCTATCATCACAACAGTGAACAAAAAAGAGATATGAAAACATCCTCACTTCCCACTTTTGTACCTCCCGACCCCCGGACAGTCACTGTTCCTCAGCTGGCTTCCCCTGCCCCAAAGGGCATCTGCCACAGAACAAGCCCAAAACAGTACTTGAAGCCATTTAACTTAATCATTATTAGGTTTTAGTTCAGACCTCCCTTGACACCATTGGCCAACAATAAGGCCCCCAGGTACCCTGCAGATTTTGAAGCATCAACAAGTCTTACGAGGGCACATTTCCACCTGCAGCAAGATTTAAAACTGGCCTTGTAATAATTGAAAGAGAAAAAAAGGGGGAATAAAAACCTTGGGAGCCTTTTTCACAATTACTAATTTAACAGACAAATTATGTTTTATTGATAGTTCCAATAGTAAATTTGCCTTCCATACATGCTGATGCCTAACACAAGATGTGCAAGAAGAGAATCTTGTGCCTAAGGCCTTTTTAGGATAATACAAAACAATTCAAGCAAGAGCTCTCCAGTAAAGCCCCACTCTGCAAGGGCTGCCCTTAGAGAAAGGTGCACAGCATTTCTGCACACATGCTGCCATCAGCCTTCCCACTCAGGCAGGCACAAACTCTCACAAGTGTCAGTCCTGCAGGTTTAGTCAGAAACTCGATTTTAATTTAAGAAAATAACTCATCTGACAGAACCCTGACTTCTAAAATTTGACTGTCTGCATGCTATTGGAAACAGAGGTATAGACAACAGAGAACCTATAGCACAAACAACCCACTCATCTGGAGCAAGATGAGTTGGCTGGGATATAAAATTACTTCTGTGTATTTTGGGAAAAAATATTATCATTAAATTTTGCAGGTGAATGAGCAGATCTGGAGTGCCTCAAGGTCAGTGTGACAATTCCATCTGAAAGTCTGCCCAGGAGCTTCCAAGACCTTTGACTTGTGCAATCACTGCGCTGAAACATCACACCTTGGTCAAAGGGATGTTGCCGGAGATGCCAGCAAGCCTCCCTTCTCACACACACAACTGCAACCCAAGTGCACAGTCCCAGCTCAGCTGTCCTTCGAGAAGTTATTGCAGCTGCAAATAACTAGGGTGCTGTTAATCTGCAAACAGGCCTTTCTGCAGCCTTTCCCTTGCATTTAAATCAGTTTCACTTGAGGAAAAAAAAAAAAAATCTGTTTGTTTTAGCTAGGCTAACTAATCAGTGATGTGTTTGGCTGGAAACCTGTTATGTTTTGCTACTTTATCATGTTGCTATTTCCATGTTCAAAAGCTAGTTAAATTATTTACGCTACACTTCATATATTGTGTACAACACTTGCCTTAACACGAACAGCAGCAACTGCAAAGCCAGTTTTCTTGAGCCGGTGCTCCAGAATAACAGAGTGCTCTGCCTTGCAGGAAATGACCCATTGAGAGCCTCAGCTCTCATCCCTCCCTCCTCCCCCAACCAAAGAAAAATAAAATCAAGAGCCACATAGACATGAATTGGCTTCAAAGTTTCAAGTAGCACTGTTAATTTAATTCTGGAGAATATTACAAAACACAGAGTATAAAAGGAATAAGATGAGCATTAGCTCAGTGTAAGAGCCTACCTACATCTAAAATTCACTGTGAATGATAAATTGCTTTCAGCCAATAACACCCAACATTATTTTAAAGTGTATATTACAGAACATGTACTTCAAGAGGCTCTGTGAATATTTTATTATACCATCCCAATCATTTAGACTGTGTGATATACATCTCATTGTAGTTGCACTCCCTTTTAAGGTACAGCTTGATTTCCTCCCTGTCTTTTTATTTATTTAAATCACAACTGAGTTGAATTACCTTTTCTTTGCTTATCAGCAACCAAATTGAGGAGAGTTAAGAAACCCTGAAAAATCAGGAAGTACTTCTGTGGTCAGAAAAACAAACCTCCTCAGGTATCTCAGAAGCCTGAAATCACATTCTAGTGACCAAGGGAGCACATCCTTCCCCAGTCCTGCCGTTTTGAAATATCACCCAGCAGCATTTAAGGAAAACACACAACTTCTTTAAATGTGAGGGAGCAGTGTTGCAGCAGGATGGGGTTCCTACAGCTCTGCTGCTGCAAAAGCTAACACTTATTTTTCTGAGATCCACTATGGACACTCTGGTACAGAGCAAGCCATTATTGATGTTTTCACCTGGCAAAAAAAGCCAGCAGCCACCTCTGCAAACTAGAGCGTGGATTTTCAGGGCCACCTCACTTTCCACTGCATTCCAGCTGGCTCTGGCATTCTCCCACTAAAGCAAGGGCTGCATGCAGTGACACAGGCAGGAAACACCACACACACTCCAAGATAATTCCAAGCAATGGCCATCTCTAGCAGATCCAATGGTGCCTTCCTGGGATGCCAGCAGAAAATACCATGGTGCTGTACACACACACTAACACAGCTTGTACTTAAGGAGCTCACAGCTTCATTTCCCTTCTCTGTATTTTGGTATATTGAGAACAATAACTTGTACATAAAGCAGAACAGGGGTCACAGGCTGGGGAAGGAGATTATAAACAAAGTCTTTTGGTATAACATTACACTTTCCATATTGATCAGTAAGCTCACAAGCTGCTAAGTGCATTACTGTATATTACTATCAAAATTCAGTTAAGAGGCATTTTACTAAATCAGGTCAGGGCTGAATGATCCCTCCAGTTCAAGCCTTGATATTGCACAGGTCTTGTGAATTGAGTCATGGATATCAAGAAACATTACAAGTCAAATCAATATTTCCTACCCTTTGCACAGATCATAGCCTGAAACTCTATCAGCATGGTGTTCTGAACAGAAGGATTTGCAGGAGCTAAAATAATTTACATTAATAAGGCACTGACCCATGCAGTCCTTAATGATCATTTAGCTTTGGCAATACTTCTAACCACTATTCAGCTGCTTAGGAGTTGTGGGGTTTTTTTCAGCAGAAAACTCCTACATCAGATTAAGGACATAAGCAGTAACCCAACCACAAGGCTCGGTGTTGTTTCATGTAAATTCATTCCTATTATATAAACTGCTAAATTAAGAAATGAGGTATTTTAAACACAGAGGTTAAAACACAGCCACAAATACACAAACAAACATCACAGAAATCCTTAATTCCGTTTCTTGCCTTGTTTGCTTATTGAAGTGCCATATGTTTCTGCAAGTGCTATGAAAATATCGTAAGATCATAATTATAAGGTTTGTTGAATTATAGAGTAAAGAAGCCACTTATTTACATTTAAATATGAACAGTGGTAATTGAAATGTCACATGTTTCTCTGTTCTTGACTCCAGAAAAATATTTATCTACCAACAGCTTGATGTGCTTTCAACAATGGCCTGGATTCATGAAAGGGATTGTTACTCACATCACTCTCCAAGTTATTCATTTTCCCTTACAATTTACAAACTCAAATTGGGGCTCCTGAAGTCCTCACGCACTGTAGCCATGAAGACATTGTGATGTAAACAGTTACTAAAGATTGTTACTAAGTTGACCTTCAATAATTATTTGACCTGACAGTATGTGAAGCCCTGCAATAGCTTTAGGAATTCAATTTTAAATTGACCTCATTAAACTGATGCAAAAAACAACTGCAGATGCATTTAAACTGATTAGCTCTTGTTAAAGTCCAGTAGCAAGCACACCCAAGTCAAGCTGATGTTGAGTACATACAGAGACAGTTACAAGATTAAAATTAAAATTGCAATACTTGAACTCAGTGAGGGCACTGCAGCCCTGGACACATTCTACTGTGCCAAACTCACCTATGAGACCTAAAGCCTGACGCTCCTTACAACACTACCATTGTCAGCAGAAATAGGTTCAGTTCCACTAAGCTGAAAAGAAGAGCAAAGGCCCAAACCAGATGAAAGCAACTCATTATGAAGAGTACATCACTCAGACCCACACAGCAGAGAGCAGCCAGCCCTGGGGAGGCAGAAGCCAATACTGTAATTTTATTTTTGTTACATACTGATAATTCTCATCATGCAAGGACTGAATTTTGGGTCATTCTTTTGCTGGCCTTTCTCCAAGAGGGCTCTTTCACTGCAATGCCTGAGAACCCCAGAGATTTTACCAGCTCTGTTTAACAGCTACACATTTCACCCCCAAGTTAATGGTAAAGCTTTCCATTAACAGAACCAGTTTTAGGCTAATGCTAAACCAGTGAAACCCAGTCTGCTCTGCTCCCCTCTACCCGTCTCAAAACACTCCTTGTTTGCTAGTTTAATAATTAAATGTACCAACACCTTTCTTGATGACTGAAAACAAACTAGACTGACTGGAGTTTAGTGAGAGTAGGTAACATTTGCAGGGAAGCACTCAGGAGACAAGGAAAAGAAATATTTAGAGGCAGTCACAACTTGTATCGAACACCAACAGAACTCTTCGAAGTCATCACATCAAAAGCCAGAAGAGATGGGTCTCTGCTGGGTTGTGTCACTCAGCTTGTGGCAGAAGCAGCCAGTCCCCGAGACCAAGAACAGCATCTCCAAAGCAGTGGGTCAGTAAGCAACATAATGAAACCTGACAGTAACTTTATTTGCAAAATATACACTAAAGCTATCAGGCCAAAAGTGCTAATAGCAAGGGCAACACCTACATAATTACACTGACTTGAAGGCTCTGGTCTTAAACTGACCTAACAATGCCCCCCACGGCTGCAGACCACAGTCAGCCATGCTATTCCCTGCACGGTGCCCTGGGCCTGGCTGCTCCCCACCCACGGCAGAGCCAAGGGATTGCCACTGCTGGGGCTCCAGGAACACACAAGTGTAACACTGGGCATTAGTGACCACGTCTGGCATATGAGGGATACTGGGGTTTAAGTTTTCTGCATTTCTTTGATGTCAAAGATCTGCCAGCTGTCTCTCACTGTTACCCCTCGTTTTCTAAGCTCCAATAAAACAGCTGCACTTTATCACTTTTCCACAGAGAGTAGACTAGAAGGACAAATATGGGCAAATTAATGGCAAAAAAGAGTACAAGTGCAGACTACACTGATGCTATCTTAAAAAAAAAAAAAAAATTATCCTTGGGCAGAGCAAGAATATTCTTCCCACACCAGTTTGAACCGTTCCCCATGGAGTTCACTCACTGTGTCTACAAACAACATGGGTTTTTACTAGCTCTGAATACTGCTTCTACACATATATCTAATAATACTAGACTGACTGTGTACAGTCTACATGTGGCATTTACCCATTCATAAAGAATTAATCTGACACTAAACATGACATTATTCATATTGTTTTCTTTCTATTGTGGTTTTTTTCAAAGGTTTAACTTCACTTGCTACTGTCCAGGGCTTATTTGGCACATATGACCAAAACAAAGCCACAGAAACAACAAAAGGCAGCCACTGCAGTCACAGGGCTATCGAGCCCCAAACTGGATCCTGGGAGAGCAACACACACAAGCCTGCACAGGAATTGCCTGCAAACAGGAGTCACCTGGCCAGAGAGCTGGGGGCAGATGGAATGAGGCTGTTTCCCACCTGTGCCCACAGCTGCAATGCCCAGGGCCCTTTGCAGGCCTCTGTATAGCCCTGCCTGCTCCATCCCTTCCCAGCACAGCACACAAGGGAGGCCATCAGCTATTTCCACAGCCAAACCCCGTAACAGGCTACAACCAGCAGAAGGAGGTTGGATAAATATTTAAGCTCAATGGATGAGTACAGGTAAAACAATCTGTGGGGCAGTATTTTTACTGAGTGATAAAAGACACAGAAACAATGAGGAGCACAAGCAAGCCAGGCCCCCATAATAAGGCTATTCCAACACTGCTGACTGCCCACTGCACATTTGCTCAGGCTTTTGCTAGCTCTGCATAATCAAAGAGGCACTGGGAGCTGATGCATGAGGAACAAACCTAGCAGAGGAACAAATCTTTATCCATCTTTTAGGGTTCATCCCTCAGGAGACTACATTGTCTTTGGAACAGACAAAGTTCCAATGGAACTTTGGAAAAGCAGCCCCTCCCAGGGTCACCCCGCTGTCCCCAGCAAGGTGCCCAGGCAGACCCACCACTCACTGTATCAGTAGTTGGTACAACTAACTCACATTTCACTCTCAACAGCAGCCAGAGAAAGAAAGATACACAAATACCTCTTTCACCATTACCACCAGTACAGATCTTTGGTGCTAAACCCAAAGACCAGTACAAGTTTTACAAAGATAAGAAGACAAAACAAAATAGCCACGGGAGCTATAGTACCGCCTGGGTAGATACTCAAACATCACACAACATCATACTAAACTCTTCCTTGAAAAAAATAAACGTTGCAGATCCCCATTCCATCTTTGTTACATTTTAGTATTCCTAGGCACAGTAAATTAAAGACTAAAGTAATAAAACTAAAATTAAAAAACTAAACCAATGTTGTTAAGTATCTAAAATCCTTTCCAGTAGCTCTGATGAGCAGTCATTATTCAGTTCCACAATAAAGCATGTCATTCATTGTCCACAGAGTCTCCCCATGATGTATAAATGAATTATCGTCTGGAGGTTTCCCCATTGTCTCTAGAGAATTTACAACACATTAAATTTAGCTCTTGTGTCTCCTTCAAGATGATATGCTACCCCAGCTACAGGCTGCTGTGTGCCTGGACCAAGGACAGAGGTACCTTCAGCCTCAGGAGACCCCCTCCCCTCTCTCCCCATACCCAGGAAGGCCCTTGGGAAGTGCTGCCTCTCTCAGGGCACTCCCCAGAACCAGCACAAGTGCAGCTGGAAGATATGAGCACAGTGGGGACACCACCACACTTTTCACTCACCTTGGGCAGTCCCAGTCCTACAGCCATGAGCCTCGTGCTCCTACTTCCAGCCACTCTTCATCCCAAACCACAGCCCAGCTCCTCCCTCCTGCTCCAGGTGTAACAAGTCCACCTAACAAAGGCCTCACAGGTGTGGTTCTTCCCTGTCCTAAAGTGGAGCTACAAATACTCTCACCCCTGAGCAATCTCCAGTTAAACTGTGGGGAAGCAGCACTGGCACTCAGACCTATCTGTGGCTGCAATCGCCCACACCACAGCTGCATTTTGACATCATTTATAAAATCCACATTATTTATAATATGTGATGAATCCTTCAAAGCATATGTCTGAGCTTTTTACCCAACTAGGAGACCGGTCACTGACCCTCCTCCTTCAGTCCTTTCATTTTCTTTCTCTTACAGGACATTTAAAGTGACAGTCTCTACCTTAAAGATAGGTACAACCATGGAACCCAAATTCCATATTCAAAAGTAGAGTAGGCCCTTGGCATACAGGCTGAATGAACTTCCAGCAAATCTCATGCCCTTAAATCACTCATGGAATGAAGTCACCCCCACAACTGGCTTCCTGAAAAATGTTATCCACAGTTTGGTTTTAACTTTTTTTTAAAAAAGTTTATCTTTTTAAAAAATGTTAATTGCTGATTATTACTTCCTATCAGAAATAATGGCACCTTCTCATTGTGAAAGTCTATCAGTGAAAACATACACCCTTTTATGAGTTAAACTGTTTGGAATAACTTTTAAACTCAACTCCTCTGAAATTTCTTTCAAGGGATTGAAGGTTTTTCCTGTATCAAATTATCTGGATTTCTCATGGATTATACATTTTTCAAAAACTCACTCATTACAGATTAAAGAGAGAAAGGGAAGTTAGAAAGGACACAATAGAAAAAAAGATCAGTAAAGAAAAATATTTTAAATATTAATGACCAAAGGGGAAATGGAAACACATTAAAGGCAAATGTGAGAGCTTTTAAATATGTTATTAAAATTGATTTATAAATGAGACTCTTCTTTAACCACGTGCTTTAGCCTTCACTACTTATTTCTTTCTGCTGTCTCTCCAAGCATTGGTACCACCACTCAAAACCTATGGCATTAAGGAAAGATATCCGGAAGATAGTTAGGCTGACAACAACTATGGGCTGCTCAAACTGGAAGACATCATTATGTTAAGAATCTCAGAGAATGAGATGAGGAATTGGGTACTTGCAAAACGTCTGTTCCAGCTGCCCTGCTCACCCCACTGTGGCGCAGAGCCACCCCACAGGCAGTGGGCAGGCAGGCAGGAGCAAGGAGAGACCGGTCAAGTGCACAAATGCAGACACTAATTATTTACAAAGACAGAAAAAGACATTTGCCATTTTGGATCCCCTTCTCCCTCTGCACAGAAACGATGCCCGTCGCCCACGTGGCTGCGTCCGAGGGCTGATCCACACACAGGGCAAACCAAACCAACATTTCCATGGAAAAGTGCCTGCAAGTTGATGTTGAAGGAGGAAAAGTGTTTGCAAGTTGATGTTGGAGGACTGGAGAAGCCTGGGTGTGAACCTGCACGCAGCACACAGCATGCTGCAAGCCCTTCCTTCCTTCTGCACCAGATCCCAAGTTCACATAAATTACCCCAGCAGCCTGCATTTTCAGGATGTATCTTCTGGAGCTTTTCAGCTTTGAAAACAGTTCCAGAAATGCCCCACAGGGCTGGGACAGCTGACTGCAGATCACTGCTGCTGGCACGTCAGAGACCAAGCCTCTGCAGCATTCAGAGCTGCACAGGGTGCATCACACCACCAGCAACGAGCAGCGTGTGAAGCCATGTGACTCCTGGGTCACGTTTTTATTAAAGAACACAGCAGCAGATGTGTATTGCACAAACAGCCCAAGGAATATAAACAAAATTCTGGAAATTATCCTTGAAAGGAACAAATTTTGTGCATGAATTTGTGTAAATGGACAGTATAAAAGTGCATATAACAGTATATGTTTAACAAATTAGACACTATTTAACTTAAATATGAAAAATGTTTTATCTTAAAGTTGCTATCTATCATAAACCACCAAACCATTATAGGCAAAGACTCCAAACAGAAATATAAAACATCATTGAGAACTACAGATCTTGTTGGATTTTGTGATGAGAATGGTCCACAAAACTCATTCTGCATGTCCTCATAAGATCCTTTTTTATAGCAGGTTATGAATCATCTCATGATATCGTTAAATGGATGATCAATACTATATTTTCCCATAAAACGTTTAGTTTGAAATCCGATTTTAAGTGCATTAGAGTTTTTGTGCACTGAATGAGTGAGTGTCATAATAAATTGTCATCAAATATGAAAGAAATATAGCTTAGATTAATTGCCATATTTATTTATGAGTCTATAAAATACATTGTGAAAGTCCTGGCACATTTTTGGGATACCAGTTTGAACTTTCAAGCAACTTAAAAGCATTAAACGAGACTGAAAGTAGATTTATTATTGGAATGTTTTTAATTGCAGTTTCAACCAGACACAGGTATTAGAATGGCTGTGCCCTTAATAGCCATCTCATGTGTTTTTTCTTTAAAAATGATATACTTTCCATATTTTTATTGATTTCATAAGATTTATTGTAGATTAGTGCTGCCTGTGTGTGAAATTGCAAGTGGTCCCAGCTTCCCCAGAGTAGAGGGCTGCAGATGGCCCACTGCCGGAGCCACTCCTCCCCAATGCCCCCCAGCCCCCAGCACAGCCTGAAACACTGCTGAAAGACCAGAGAAAAACCTGAAGTACCTGAAGGAGACTAGCAGAAGAGTCCTCAGTGAACTACCCAGAGGGTCCTGTTCTGCACTGATTTCTACAAATGCAAAACGGAGTTAATTCAGGCAGGATTTAGAGGGGGAGTCCAGCTGAGCCCTTTCTTTACTCAGATGTTAACTAAGGAAGAGGCTCAAGGCCAACTGATTTGATGGGGTGGGACTGTCTTGGGTAAAGGATTTTCTGGGTTTGGAGCAAGTTATAAGCTGTGTTTCTAGTGTACAACAAACATTAGAACAACAAACTGGGGTTTTATAAATTACAAATTAGAATAAATAAGGAAGCAGTTCTGATATTCATGTTTAATGGCACACAGAAGTTGGTGAAGAACACGAACTTCTTGGAAGAGAAGGTAGAGTTGCATATAGCCAGTGTACTAATTTTAAAATAAACCCTGGAAATTACAGCAAGCAGACTAGGTAATGGAATAAAACGGTCATTCACTGCCACAGAACAAAAATTACAAACGATACCTAAGGTGATGTTAAATTAAAAACCTTCAGCTTAGCAGCCACATGACTCCTTCACACCAACTGCACATGAGCTGATGCAAAGGCCATGAAAGCACAGGCACAGCTGGGTGGTTAGTGGTGAACCCTGCTCATGATGTGTCAGACCAGCAATGGCTTTGTCACCAAAAAAAAAAAAAAGAAAGAAATTTATTGATTTTACTGGAAACTGAATCCACAGAGGGGTCAGACTGAATGGGAGCTGCCCTAAGTCTTCTTAAGTCTCCTGGCGTAAATTAACCCATATCTCAGCAAAGCACAAACAAGTTCTCAGAGGTGAAGTTCTCACAAGTTCTGCATAGGTGTATCTTCATCAGATGAATTCATACTTTATAGAATAATCTACAGACAACCTGAAGAAAGTTAGTACAGAAGTATTCAACTACCCTGATGCACAGCACTCTTAAAAAAGAAGTATTTTCTCATCAGCAAAGTATGTTTTCACAAGTTGGGGTGATCACAAGTTAGTGATAGCCCCAGATCCGAGGAAAACACCACTGCAGAGCCTAGGAAAGATTCATGTCCAGCTTCCACCCACTTGGCTGCCTCTGGGCACAGAATGGTCCAGAATAAAGCCCTGGGTCCAACCATCCTCCAACTCCAGTAACACTCAAGCCCAACTGTCAGTTTTACAGCCATATCCCAAAACTTAATCACAGCAAACACAGTGATGATCTGAGATTCAGCAAACCCATCAGTCATTATGCAAGTCATGCTGGGAGCCAAGTGGACCTGCCAGTCCTTGGAGAAGAGGCAGGAGGGAGAGGTGGCAAGGGGAGGCCACTGCAGAAGACTGTTAGGAAGAAGCAGCTCAGTGTCACACGAAGGAGCCCATGCAGAAGTGGTGCTCAGGGATCCCTGCAAACATTATTACCTTTGTCTGTCTTTTACTTAATTTCCAAATGATATCTTAAATTGTTCTCATTTATCTATCCATCTCACTAAAAGGGTCTGGAGAAGCAAAGCAAAGGCCCACTAATGTATTTCTTTCACTTTGTGCGTACCAAAACCAGAGCAAAACTGTGTAGCTTCTTAGATTAACAAGCCTACATACATAACTCTCCGGAAATTCACTGACAATTTTTGGATGTCCTCTTTCAGAAGACAAGTATCCAAAGGCACATTTATTCCTGATGTATTTCAAATGTGACAAAACCAAAATGCTACTTTCAGGTTTAGCCTTCAGCCAACAAGGTACCACCCATTAACTCAGCAATACCTCACCCCCTAAATCAGCTCTCGTCCCGTAGTTCACTGTGCCAGTTCTCCCCTCTGTCCTGAAGACAGTTCTTTCTATTTTCTGCTTGTATGTTCAGCAATTAAAATGCTTTATCTTCAACAAGATATTAATCTTAATATTGTCCTAATAATTTTCTGCCTCTCATGAAGAAATCAGTCCTGAAAATAGCCACTGAGATACAGACAGTAACCAGCAAGCTTCATAATAAACCATCATATACACTATTTTAGTTTGTCAAAACAATTAGTGTTCATTTTGGCTTTATTCAGTTAAATCTGCAGTGACTGATCAGTATAAATTATGTATTAGGCTGCCCAGCTGTACTTGTTTATTCATGCATGGACTTGAAGAATTTTCATCTTCTCAGTACAAAAAAGCAACAGCCAAAAAATTCCCCTGTATTCTAAAATATAAAGACACTTTCTTCTCAGCCACATTTCTGCTACATGTTTTTGAAGCTGCTTTCTTCTTCCTCTGCTTATTTCAATTAACCTATTATTTCATTTGCAGTTATCAGCAGCTGCATTTGCATCGGTAGGAAGCACATACTGTTACTTTCACCCCTTGCAATTACCTCCCGAGCAAAGCAATATCAGAGCTAAACCAAATGATGTTGATTTTAAAAGCATCAAAAATCGCATTGTTGGCTGCATTTGAACTCCTGCTTCACTTCAAGAAGAACTGCTTGCAGAAATGTTTACAGTTAAGCCTCACAGTCCTCTCTTTCAAGAACAAAAGTTTGTGAATCAAGAGAGATCATTTTCCGTTTTTGCTTGTGTTTGTAGTCACACACTCCTCGCTAGGACGACTGGGTGAAAGGAATGCACGTTGTGGGGGTGGGTGGGGTGATATGCTTGTATGCAGGGAGAGAGATGACACAGATTTAGAAAAAGAAAAATCTGCAGTGACCATGTAGAGCATCAGTTGTGCTTCTCCGCGACATGGCATATGTGCAGAATGGAAATTGGGCTGTTGAAGCTGAGTTCCTGCAATGAAAAAATCGGCAAATTGCACACTCCAACCCAAAGCTACCCTCCACCAAACTGGGTTCAAGAATTTGTTAACAGAAGGTTTATGCCAATATTTACAAATCACAGAAAGATGTTTTGGCAGCTTTGACATGCAGAGTACAGTTGCTCAGTGATGGACAGGCAGAGTGAATGGTGGCAGCGCTCAGAACAAGAAGTGACAGAGTTTGTGTCCTCTTAAAGAGCTGGGGAGCACAGCAGAACTTGTATTTGTTAATGGGAACACCATTCAATCTCCCAGGTTGTAAGGGCAATTAAAGGGGTCACCTGGGTGGCTCTTGAGCATGTCTAGAAAAAAGTATGCTGCTGAAACATCTCCATAGGGCAGAGTGCTGTAAGTGGAGAGAGCTAGGTTGGGAAATGCCACCTCCCGAAGCTTAGCTCAGCTACAACATACCTGACAGGTAACAGAATTGCTTTCACATTGATAGTGCGTGATAAAGATTGGGAAACACAACGTTTGTATTGATCTGCATTATCACTGTTATAAAAATGCTTTTCTGCACAGTGAATTCTGCCCCAGTTTTGGTGGCCACTGTGCTCGTCACTTCGGCAAGGAGGACAAGAGCCCTGCATGCAACCTGCCAGCACAAACACACTGCCAGCGACAGCTCCTTTGGGCTCTGAGCCGCAGGCAGGATGAGCACACAGCTACGCTTGTTGTTTCTTCCATCAAATAACATATGAAATGTTCTGGTGAAAAGACTAAATTTTGCTGAATTAAGTGCTTTAGAACAAGTGGTTTTATTACTTTATAATTAGCATAATTTTCCCCATAGGGATTCTTGCAATTAAATAATTAGCAGTAATGTTACCCAAAGGTGTTCTTTAATGAATTTTAAGTTATTGCCCCTGTTAACGACAATTGACACGGCTCGGGTTTACAGCGCTCCGTCTCGCCAGGCTGCGGGCAACATTAGAGGGCTGTGGCAGCCTGTCCTGAGCTCCGGGCCCCTCCGCTCACCCCGGCGGGGCGGACGCGGCTTGGGCGCTCCGCTCCCCGCGCGTCGCTCCGGCCCCGCGGGCAGCGGCCAGGCGCGCTGCGGCCCCGACGACGCGGGCAGCCCGCTCCGCGCCCGTGCTGACCGCGGAGAAGCCCCGCGAGCGCGCAGCTCCGGCCAGGGCCGCGCATCACCCGGGCTGCGGCGGGGCCGTCGCGGCTGTGCTCGCTGACTGCCCGGCGGAGCGCCGCCCGCACGGGCAGGGCAGGGCAGGGCAGGGCAGGGCAGGGCAGGGCAGGGCAGGGGCCGTCCGGCTCGGGGCGCGGAGGGGAGCGGCCCCCGGGCCGGGCCGGGCCGGGCCGGCGCGCATCGCTCGCGGATCGGCAGCGCCACCCGTCGGGGAGCGGGACGGCGGCGGAGCGCAGCGGAGCGGAGGCGCTCCGGCGGGGGCGGGCACGGGGCACAGGCACGGCTGCCAGGGCTGCCCGCCGCGTCCGCGGGACACGGACAAGGCGTGTTCGGGACAAGTGCCTCCGGGCCGCACAGGGCTGCGTTTTTTCTTGGTTTTCTTTTCTTTATGAATTGCCACTGGCAGGACATCGCGCCCTGTCCGGTCCGGGAGCGCCGCGGCAGCTCCAGGCTCGGGAGAGGGAAACCCCTGTTTACCTCCCGGTGATCTCGCCTCACAGGCAAATTCGCAATATGTAAGTCGCTGGTTAAACAAGGGCATTTCCATTTGTTAATTGATGCAATTACGCCGTGGCGGTAACGGGCCGGCCAGGCTGCAGGCAGCCATCCATCCATCACCGCCCCGCTGACCTGCCATCGCCCCGGCGCCCCTCCCCGCTCCCGGAGGGACCATCACGGGGCTAAGGGGAAACAAGGGATGCCCCGCTCACCACTCCTTAAAGAATGGGCTTCGGGCTGCCCTGTGGCCCGCGTTCTGTCCCGGCCCCGGGCCTGCCCCAGCCTAGGCAGGCAGCGCACGCTGTGCGGGGCGAGCTCCGACCCCGCTCCCGCGGCTCCGGGCCGCCGCGACGGGCAGCGACGCCGAGGCGGGGAGCACGGCTCAGCGGCTCCGGTGTAGAACCGGGGCCGAGTTGTACAGCAGCGCCCGGCCCTAGGGGTAGGCGCGGGGCCAGCGAGAAGTGCCAAAGAGACTGCGCCGGCCGGGCCGACCTCGAGAGCTGCTTCCCTGGGTGCGCCAGGCACCGCCGCTGCCACCGCGACCCCTGCCCGGCGCCCGTCCTCCCCGTGGCGGGCCCGTGACAGGGGGCACGCTGGGGCTGGCCGGTGCCGCGATGTCCCCGCTTGATATTTATTCCCCTAAGGCAAATTTTGATTGTGTTTAAAAATAAAGGGAAAAGAGACCAACCGCAAGGCACCCCCAGTCCCGCCTTTGACGTGCATCACAGCACAACATTAAACCAACATGAAACAAGTGCTGCGAGCGGGCGCGGGGCGCTGCCTGCTCCTGCCCGCCGCTGCCTGCTGCTGCCGGCAGGGCCGTGACGTCACCCCGCTCCTCGCCCACCGATGAACGCTAAAGACCTATAGAGCAGAAAATAATACAAGCAAGCTCCGTATCTTGCAAGCCCTACGTGATTTTCCCCCCCTCTTTGCAAAAGCCCCTTTGCACTTAAACTCTCTATACATGTGGGGTGGCTTTTTTAACTCCCTCTATACAAACATATTTATTAAGAGCGATGGGAAGTGGGGGGTAGCCTATTTTTTTAATCCAGGCACCAACCTCTCCACCCCCCCCCCCGCCTCAGATGTCTGGCTGCTTTTCTTAAGTGCAATCATCTATAATTGAAAAAAAAAAAAAAAAAAAAAAAAAAAAGCCATACGTGGAAATGTGTGTGTGAGAAGGTGCATCTTGAAGCAGGGTTTAGTTACAATCGATCTTGGGGGGAAAATATTGCCTATGGTCCAAAAATAAGGAGCAACTATGTCCTTCTCTCAGTTCGGATACCCCTACAGCACCACTTCACAGGTAAGGCGAGTGAGCAGCACTCACTTTTGTTTAGATTCTGCTGCTGCTGTCCAGATGTCTTGTCCCCCCCCTCCCTTTTTTTCTTCCCTTCCCCTTACTTAGAATATTTTTTTAAAAGGGCACATCTGGAGCCTTTTTTTAAAAAATGTGCGTGTGTGTTTATGTCTCGTTTGTGTTGTGTTAGGCTTAAACAAATAACTCGCAGTGTGCACAGCAAAGGCGTGTAGGAAACCGGTAATTCCCCCTCCTCCCCACCCATCACCGTTCAGTTTTAAGTGCAACAAACAAATAAAAACATAAATCCCAGCTACGACCGCTGCCGGGCGCAGCCCCCGCAGCGCCGCTGCCGCCCGGGCACCGCGGAGGGTGTGCGGGCAGCGGGAACCGGCGCTCGGCGGGCTCGGGGTTTTACTCGCGTTTCTGCGGAACCGGGCTGTGCCGTTTCCTCCCTCCTTCCTCCACGGGTCGGTCCTTTCCCTGTGTTTTATTAGGATTTGTCGAGAGTTTTTTTTCCCCCATGCGATTTCCGAAGGACACCCCCCCACTCACACCAAGGCACCCTGAATTAACTAAGTCGTCGCTATAGCGTACTTCGAGTCACGATTTATTTGGGTAGAATTATTTATACACCGTAATCACTGCAAGATGTGCCTCCCTCGCTTGGGAAGTTAGCTGTCCCCTTGAAGTTATTGAAATCAAATGCCTTCGATTGCGTTGGCTGACATATTTACTGCTGTGTCTATTGTCAAATTAACTGTAATCGCAACTTTTTGCCTTTAAATCAATGCAGATGGACCGAGCGGGGGCGGAAAGGATGGAGCCGTACGGATTTTATACCTTTTTCGAGTGCAATTATTTCCTTAAAGTTTTGTCTGCTTGATTAATCGTGCCCCCTTCCCAAGAGTTCCTGCGTCCCAGTCGGTTTATTTCCCGGTTTCTATAATTAGTTGCTTCAGCCCGCGTTTCCTATCCCCCTCCTCACCGCCGCCCCCCCCCCCCTCCGCACACACACAAGCGCGTACACCCTCCTAAATTCCCCCCGATGGGGCTGCCTCAACAGTCACTCGGCGCCGTCCCGCTCTCTCCTCTCCGCAGTTTTTCGTGCCCGCCAGCCCCAGCACGACCTGCTGCGAGGCCGCCCCCCGCTCCGGGCCGGATGCCTCCTCGGCGCCGGCCGCCGCCTCCCTCTGCTGCGCCCCGTACGAGAGCCGGCTGCTGGCGCCCGCCCGCGCCGAGCTCAATGCCGCGCTGGGCATGTACAGCGCCCCGTACGCCGCCGGCCAGGGCTACGGCAACTACCTGCCCTACGGCGCCGAGCCCGCCGCGCTCTACACCGCGCTTGGTGAGTGCCCGCCCGCCCGGCAGCGCTCCGGAGGGGAGGGGGGTGCAACAGGCGGGAGAAACTTCGTGTTTCGCACTCGGTGTCGGGGCGGGGGACCGCCGAGGGACGCGGAACCGGGAGAGGCGCCGGCCCGTCGGGGGTGGGGGAGAGCAAAGGGACTTCGGCTGCCGTGGGGACCCGGGGCTGCGGGGCGCGGCGGGGTTCCCTTCCTGCTCGACGCCAAACGCTGCCGCTTCCCTTGCAGAACCCCCAGTATGAAATCAAAGAAGGCGCCGGCACGTTGCACTCGGGAATCGCGCAGCCCGCTACCTACTACTCCTACGATCATTCCTTGGGGCAGTACCAGTACGACAGGTAAAACCCCTTTGATCAGCGCCCGGCAGCATTAGCATCCCCCTGCGAGGCGGCGGCCGACATCAAACGGCGGGGGACGGGGGGCTCCGACCTGACAAACGTTGCACAAAAGAAACGAGGCGTCCGGGAGCAGCAGACAGAGGAAATCAAAGTTGGGCGGCGATGTCAGGAGGGCAGGGGCAGGAAGGCAGATGGGCAGGGACCTCATCGGCCTGCGGCGCGGCTGGGCCGGGCCGGGGGGCTCTTGCCGGACTCCCGCCGGCCCTCCCCTCTCTAATCATCTCCTAGCAGGTACGGGACGGTAGATTTCGGTGGTTCAGCCAGACGCAAAAATGCAACGCGAGAGACGACGAGTACCCTCAAGACCTGGCTGTACGAGCACCGCAAAAACCCCTACCCCACCAAAGGAGAGAAAATCATGCTGGCTATCATCACTAAAATGACCCTGACGCAAGTGTCTACTTGGTTTGCTAACGCCAGACGGAGGCTCAAGAAAGAAAACAAAATGACCTGGTCTCCCAAGAACAAAGCGGGGGAAGAGAGGAAAGAAGAAACCCCGCGGGAAGAGGATGAATACAGTGCGGAACGTGAAGGCAGAGGTAGGCGGGAGAGGCGGATGGGCACCTCCAAGTAGGCTCGAAGTGACGGCCGATTTCGAGGCCCCCAACTTCCCCGCACCCGCACTAACGCCCTGCCGCCCCTTTCTTCCCCGTGTGTGTCCAAGCAGAGCAGAAGAGCTACAAGGAGGACAAGGACCTGCGGTTCAGCGACCTGGAGGAGGAGGAAGAGGAGGAGGAGGAGGCGGGGAAGCCGGAGAAGGGCCGGACCACCTCCCTGCAGGAAGCCCCCAGCCTGGGCGCGGCGCTGCCCGAGGCTCCGCGGAGCGAGTGCAGCCTGCCCGGCCCCTTCCACGCCTTTCCTTGTGCCAAGGCCCCCGCCGCAGACTTCGCCCCCCGCCTCCTTGGCCGGCCCGCCGCCACCCTACGCGCCCGCGGAGAAGCCGCGCATCTGGTCGCTGGCACGCACCGCCGGGGGCCAGCGCGGCGCGCAGGGGCAGCCCCGAGGGCCGCGGCACGGAGGGAGGCGGCGGCGCGGCGGGGGAGCAACCCGTGCCCGCCAAGGCCTTCCGGAGCTCCGCGTTCAACCTGCAGCCGCTCCCGCGAAGCTGCGCGTCCCACCGCGGCCTGGGGGAGCCGTGCCAGTTCGCGGCGGCGGGCGAAGGTACCCGCGGCGGCGGGGCCGCGGGGACGGGCGGGACCGCGGGCCGGGCCGGGACACAGGGCGCGGCGTGAGCCTGCCCGCGCAGTGACACCCCCGGTGTTCGGCCGTGCCCAGGTGTCAGGTGCAGACGCCGAGGCTTCTCCGCTCGAGGCGAGCGGGCAGGGGAGGGCGGCGGGGCCGGGCCGTGCCCACCGCGAGCCGCTTGTGTCTGTGCAGGCTTCGGCAGGGCGCCAAGGGCGGCCCGGGAGGCACCGAGCTGGGCGGGACCTGCCTGGACAGGCTGCGGACGGCGTTCCGGCCCGTGCTGCGGAGGTGAGGTAGGTGACGGGCCGGCCGCACCTCGCACGAAGCGCACGCCAACGCGCCCGGCCCTGGGACACCGGAGTGGCCTCGGCCCGAGAGCGCTGCGCCAGGGCCGCCGCTTTGCCCCGCTCCCGGAGCTCCCGTCCGGGCGGGGCAGCAACCCGCGGCCACTTAGCACCAGCTTATCACCGCTTCTCCGTCCCGCAGGACGGCCCGCCCCATCCTGGGCGCTGGCGACGGGACTCCGGCCGTAACGAAGCACTCGGCTGGACGCAACGAAAGAAACCTCTCCCCGCGCCGGCGACGGCCTCGCGGCTCCGTCTGCTCTGCCCTCGCCGGGAAGGGCCGCCGCGGCACAACGTGCTGCGCACGTGGGGCCGAGGGGCACGGCGGGCGGAGCGGCCGCAGGACCGGCGCCACCCCGCCGCCCGCCTGCCCACATGTTCAATACCCCATTGACGTCTTTGCAAAAAGGAAAAAAAAAAAAAAAAACAAACCAACAAACCCACCCTAATCTTTTGTCTTTCCCCCCTCATGTCGTGGTTTGTTTCTCCTTTTCCTCCCAAATCTGCGCTCTCTGCTCAGCGCCCTGCTCTGCCAAGGAGCGCCAGTTTGCAGTTGCTCCGCTCCACCCCGGGGAGGAGAAGGAGGAAAAGCGGCGCAGGTTACGCCGGACTGTATCTTTCCCGTCTCTGTACATAGATACCGCTGAAAGTATTTTTCAGAGTCTCTAATTAACACGGATGAGCTGAACGCCACGAAGCCGTCAGTGACCTCGGAGCTC
Source organism: Corvus cornix cornix (assembly GCF_000738735.6). Taxonomy (NCBI): domain Eukaryota; kingdom Metazoa; phylum Chordata; class Aves; order Passeriformes; family Corvidae; genus Corvus; species Corvus cornix. Next base: position 9,907,317 of record NC_046341.1, on the reverse strand, counting down.
TCCAGCCAGGAGCCGGCACAGCCCGGGAGGAGCAAACCCGGGCACCCGCCACCCGCCCTGGGGCACGGCCGGGGCACCCCCGGGCAGCGGGTGGCGACCGGGCGGCGAAGTAGGACGTTGTTAGTGGGTCACCGTCGTCAGTCAGTCAAAAGAGCAGTGCTGCACTTTACAGGACAGACGAGAAAGGGAAACCGTATCTCTGCATTATTTCTGTTTAATTAAAAGTGTCATCAAACACTTTGTGTTCAGACTAATAAACCAAGCAGGGATGAGGAAAGAATGTTTCTTTGTTCCTGTCTCTAGAAGCAGTGGCAATAATTTAAATTAATAACTGTGGTAATTAAGAGGTCATCTATAGATCAACCCGATACCTGCTATTTCCAAGTTCACTGGGGTCAGCATTTACATTAAGTCATTTGTGGTCAATAGAGTCCAATGAATTCTGCCTTAATAAATCAGGGAAATCAATCTTGAATATCGAGTAGACTTCTATATGTTTACTAAAGGCTACTCAAAAACGAGTGGGGCTGCATAACTGGGAGCCCTCTGGGTGTGCGACCGGAGAAGCAATTTGTAGGGGAAAGGAGGAGCTGCAGGTCAACGCAGGGAGATGTGACGGGGCTGCCTCCGGCTTCGGTCCCGGTAACAGCCGCGGCCCTTCCCGGGAGCAGAGCAGTCCCGGCTGCGGGGGCACTGTGAAAGAAAGCAAACTTTGTCGGGCTTTGTCGGGTCCGGAGGGGGAGGGGGGCAAGTGTACAAGAGGGCAGCAGGTGATGGCGCGGCCGGGAGCGGGGCTGGGCCCGTCAGGAGCCCCGCCGAAGACGCTCGGCCACGGCGCTTTCCCGGACTCCGTAATAGCCCTGGACAAGAGGCGGCGCAGCAGCAGCAGTCTCTTGCAGTGACCCGAAGCTTAGAGAAGGGGAAATAAGGCTGCGAAAAGATAAACATTATTTCAAGTCGGATTTGAAGGATTAGGGCTTGTAATAAAGAGTATTAGGCCCTTTCGAAGGGTTCTTGCAAGGCAACTTTTTCGCCCCTCCTCTCCCACCGGAAGGGACAGGTATTATCTGCCTTGGGAACACACCTGCAGGTTTCCCACGCCTGTCCTCACGGCCGAGCAAGGCTGGGCCTCCCTCCTGGATGTGTCCCGGCCGCCTTCGCCCGTTCTGCAGGGGAGCGACATGGCTTCCTCCTGTTCCATTTCCCGGCGGTTTCGGAAGAGGCTCTCTGGGGAGGCAGCTCTGCATCGGCCTCCTGAGCTGCTCACGGGAGACGAAACCTGCACGGCCCCCGCGGCCCGAGGGTGGCCAGGAGCTCTCCTGAGCTGCCGACTCAGCCCCCGGCCCTGGAATCCCCCGGCCGCGAAAGAGCCGCGAAGCCCTCAGGGAGAGTTAATTAGGCGGGTACAGGCCTCGGGGTCTCTTTGAGGCAGGCACGAAGGTAACCTCCAGGAGTTTTAAGACTTTTATTTTTTATTTATTACTTTTACTCCCCTTTCATTAAAGGTCAAGTGAGCGAGATGCAGATTATCCCGCCCGCCCAGGACTCCCCTGCAATCTGTCACGCCGGCAAGATATGTATCGCAAATCTCTCGAAATATAATCTCCGGGAATCATATTCCGAATACTGTTTTGATTAAAAACCAGAGCGGGGATTGATGGAGAACTAATACCGGGAGCGGAGCCTGCGTGCGCCCGGGCACAAAACTAAAATAATGGGCTCGCACGAACAGATTCCGCGCCTCCAATGCCATAATAAACGTATTTAAACCGTCTCTGTCGGAGCTTTACTACGAGATGGACTTTTTAATGCCGCTTCTCTGGGAAATGAACTCGGGTTGTCCGGTGGAGCGGGGGCAGTCGGGCTCTGCCAGGCCAGTTTTCTGGGGCGGCTTGGGAAGATGAGGCCGGTGCGGGGTGCCCTGGGCCCGGCCCGCCTCAGCCCGCCCGGGCGAGACACAAACGGGGCGCGCAAGGTGAAGCCCCCGCGGAGCCGGGGGACCGCCGTAGCGCAGCGCTCACACACGCACCACCCCGGCCAGACACCCCATTTGGCTCTGAAGGGCCGGGTCTCCCCTGCTCCGCAGCCCGCGGGGACGCGCTGGCACCGGCTGCCGCAGCCCCGCAGCCCCGCATCGCCCCCCAATTAGCGGCCGCGGGGCGGGCGGGGGCGGCTCGTTGACGCGTCCCCCGCTGGGGTGGGAAGTTTCGAAAACAAAGTCGCCGGGCTAATGGCCCCGGGCGGGAGCGGCGGGGCCGCGCACACTCCACTGCGCCCGCTCAAAGCCAGCGCGACCGCGGGGCCGCCGCCGCCTCCGCCGCGCTCGCTAATGAAGTTTTGTCAAAGACAATTACGGGCCCGGCGGGGGCAGGAGGCCGCAATGAAAAGGCGGCTTTGTGCGGCCGAGACGGCGCGGCTCCCCGGCCACCCCCGGCCCTTCCTGCGCCCCAGCGGTGACCCCCGCGCCCGGCCCCGCTCCCCGCGGGGGCAGTGGCCCTGGTGCCCGGCCCCCAGGTAAGCGCAGAGACGGGTTGGTGCCGGCGCTGAGTCTCCCAGAGCTGCAGTTTTTCAGCCCGATCCACCGACGAGCGAAGCAAGCCCCGAAAAGTGAGGGCTGAGGCAGCGGGCAGCCCCTGCTCCCTCCCCACACCCCTAGTTGAGGGATTCTGCCCCATCTCCCCTCCACAGAGGTCTTGCAGCGGATTCCTGCTTCAGCGTTGTTGCATTCAGTAATTGGGAGAATTCGTCCAAAAACGACCAAACGACCGGGCTAAATCTATTTAAATATACACCAGAGAGACATGAAATTGGGGTCTTGGACTGCAGCTGCCTTCAGCTGCGTCTGGGCCAGAGGAGGTGTGGAAGCGTGGGACAATAACCATCTTTCACCACCTTCCTCAAACTCCCAGACCTGGCGGCTGTCTTCCATCTCAGGTCCTTGGTTACCTCACCTCCCATCCCCAGCCAACATGGGCAGCACAAAACACACTGGCACTCTCCTAGAGAGGACAGGGAACCACTTCTGAGTCATGAAAAGGTCTGGACAATGCAAGATTATGGCTTCCCAACCTTTTGAAGCACAATCGTCCTTTTAGGAACATAGGAGAGAATAAACCGTCCTTTACTGCTGCACAAGCACAAGAAGAGAGCCCTGACACTGAGATGGTCTAGACCCGTCACCCCCAGCTGGCTGGTATTTGCCTGTGCCCTCAAACAGTTGTTCTGTTCCCCTACAGGTTTCCCATCCCACAATAAAGGGGTGAGTTTTACTGGCTTTGCAGCAACAAAACCCTTGAAGATCCCTTTTCAAAGGTAGCTGCCACAGAAGTTTTAGCATGATGTGGCTATCGAGGTTATAGAACAATGGATTGGAGCAATTAGTTCAAAATGATCTCGAAAACTGCACAAGCAGCTCAGGCCAGGTGTCATTTCAGGATCAAAGCATCTGTTAGAGGAAAATTATTTTTGCCATTGTATTGTTTTTTTTTTTTTTTTTTTTTACCTACTGTTCATCTGAAAATAAATTACAGGCCAGAACAGGTGGATAACATTCTGGAATGATTTAATGATTTATTTAATCTGGATTCTTTTTCAATCTACTTAGCAGGATGAATACTTTTTTTTTTAGCCTGAATCCAAAAGCCTGTCTTTTCATCTAAAGAAGAGAAAATACCCTAAAACACTGCTCTGCTGCTGTCAAGGTGTACTCCCCACCACTGTTAGTAAAGCAGTAATAATGTCTGCTGTGCTGAAGGGCCTAAGGGGAAACCTCAAGAAAACCGAGCAGAAGATTTTAATTTTTTGTTTGTTCCTTGACATCTTCCTAGTGCTTTAAATTTTACTTCCCTTCCTGGGACAGTAGTTGGGTAATAAAAGAACTGATTGTAGTGTTCAATCACTACCCCTTAAACCTTAAAATGCGCAGGTTTAAGCGATGACAACTCGGTGACTTTCCATCTCGTTAGGACAGCTTTGTGTAGCACTGATAGGGAGTGGAGCTGGAATGGACACACAGGAGTCTTCTGCTGCAAACACCTATGGATCCACTGATACCAAATGAGGCCAGGAGCAATTCCTTCAGGCACATTCACACAAGACTTGTATCCTATTCCTCGGTGAGCAGATCCTAACATGAGACCTTCCTTCTTGAGAAGCCATGACTTTGCTAAGGAGGGATTAGCAAAACCATTGCTCACTTATTCAGATGTGAATTTCTGAGTTTGGTTTGAGCTGGAAGATGTTTTATGGGGCAGACACTCTCAGGACCTATAAAATGCTGAAATTCATGGATTAGCCCCCTGGATGGCTCAGTTTGGTACTCTAGTCCTACTGGATGGTAATGCAGATGTGCAGAGAGAGATGGGAGCTGGCAAAATGTTTTTAGATACAGGGAAGATTACAGCATATTGAAGGGGTTGTAGGCACCACTGCCAGGATGTTTCCACCTCATGTGCCTGTCCACTTTAGTTTGATGGATTCCATTAAGGTCTTAAACTTGCTTTAGTCCATCAGACTCAGTATGTGCACCCGTAAAACCATTCATTTTTTTGTTGTTTTGTTCCAGTTTTTTTTGTTTGTTTGTTTTGGATTTTTCTTTTTGTTTTAATTCAACAGAGCTCAAAGTCTGAGTTTGCTACTAGTCAAGTCCTGAGTTTGTGCTATGGCACCTGCTCACCTGGTTGGTGAAACCTGCCAGCCCACTCCCCCAGACTGCCTGGGCTGGAAGAGAAGGGACTTGGAATGATTACCTGTCAGCCCTCCCAGTGAAGGTACTCTGAGCCACACGGGCCCTCCAAAAAACCTGGCCCACATGAAATGGCCTCCAGGGTAAATATGGCACATATCAAAGCTAATTGCAGTTTTTAAACAAAAATCACTTCCACTTGACTAGGATGATTCATTGAAGTGGGTTCACTTCTGAATTTCAAATCCACAACATCAATGTACAACATCTAAAAGATGCCCTCCACAGCCATCTGCTTAGTGGAACACCTTTACTGAACAGCTAAGAAACAAACAGTTACAGAAGCTCACAAGCAATCTCACCACTGGTCACTAACAGAAAAATCAAGTATCCACATTGCCATGCTCAGGTTTGCTCTACACAAACCACACAAGGCACAGGGAAAGTAAAAGGTTAGCTGCACAAGGAAATGGACAACAAGGAGCTCTGAGTCAGCAGCCTTGCAGGGTTTCATGCTATTATCTGACCATGTTCTTCACAGCTCCACAACCACCATCTGCAATTTACTCCTGGGAGCTCTGACAGCCTGGTGACCAGGCCCAGCTGGTACAAGAACAAGTGCTGCACGTACTGCAGGTGGGTAACTCACTGCTGGCAGCACTCAGACCTGCCTGACAATGCTCTCTTGCAGTGGTCAGAGTAGCAAACCCTTCCTGGAGCTCAGTACTGCGTGTGGAGCAAGAGTCTCCCTGACAGCGCAGCTGCAGAGCAGCTCCCCAGGGTGAGAAATGGGTCATTTGTTAGACCCACAGGACCACAGGAGAAACAAAGCTCTTCTCAGGGGTGTTGCTGGCATGAGAGCTGAAATCATACTAAGAGTGGACCATTTGCTGCAACATTTTATCAGCAGCAAACCAGTCTCTAGCCCACATTCCAAACACAGAGTGATAAGGCAGGACAGCTGGTTTTCCTTTGAATAACAAGTAACCAAGAGGAACAGAAGCAGAAACGACTGCTCCTGTGAGACATGTGGTACCAGCCCTGGCTGGGTACCAAGCCTGGCCATTACCTAACCAGCACCCAAGGCACCACTGTTCCAGGGCACTGCTTTATATTTACGAGATCTCTCCTTTGCATGTACAGAAAGATAACCCTGAAATGGCCCACAGCCACCTGGGGAGTGAGGAGACGAATGAAGGAATCCCTGTGAAACTCTGAAACATGAACAGCCCACAATGGTAAAAAAATGAAGTGTCAAAATTCTCCTCAGGCAGCAGCAGTTCTGCTGTCCAGTCATCCTCTGGGCATTTATCTGCCTGTTCCCTCACAAAGAAGGCCAAAAACACTGTACAGTAACCTTTCCATCAGAGGGGAAGGTGGTTCCACCAACTCATAAATTCTTAGCTCTCTTACACTGCCATTACTACTTTGACCACAGGAACTTCAGCATAAGCAAGTGTTTCTGTGATGTTACAATTTCAAAGCAGAAAAGGGATACAGTGACCACATTGTGTCAGGAACATCAGCAGGTTCCCGTTAAGCAGGGTTTTTTGCACCCAGCCCCAACTCGCCATAACCTCCGTGGCTACATGGGCAGGGGCACACTGCAGCACACACATCCTCAGTAGCATGTAAAATTAGGACCTTAAAGCAGATATCAAATTACTGATTTTTTAAACAGACAAATGTATGCTAAATACTTCTGTGAACCTTCAGCATTCAGAGAAATTTAGATAATGGAGATAATGCAACAATAGCTGCCTTAGCTGAGGGAAAGGGAGCTTCTACAAGCAGGAATTCCAATTTCCAACTTCTCACCACCTGTCAGAGCAGAGCTGATACACCTTCTGCTTCTATTTCATCATACCCTCAGTGAGTGCATCTCAGTGGAGACACTATATTCAGGGTCAGGTCTATCAAGGACTACAATTTACCTGTAGAAAAATCAATTGCCAGTAAAACTCTTCAAGTATCATCCGGAATTCAGAAATGTAACAGATATTACACTTCTTCCTGAACTTTCCCATAAAATACCAGCTTACTCAGTACTCTGTGGCAGGAAATTAATAAAACTTGTCCTAGTTGCTCTCAATTACAGCAATAATATAACCTCATTTGCTCTCCATATACATTTGAAAATCAGGCTACAAATACATTTCAAGTTATTTCATAAATGGAGCAGATGTAATTACAGTGTGGGAGTGTAGGCTCAGGGACAACTGTACTTGTACAATTCCAAAAGTTAATAACCCAGATGTTCTCTAGGTCACTTTTCACCCCAAATCCTAAGGCTGATTCTGGGCTGCACCACCTCTAGCTCCACTCAGCATGGCACTGAGATCAGTTTAACTTGCCAAGGCTCACAAGTGACATTTTAAGGGCTGAGGAGAACCAGGAGGCATCAATGACATAGTGATCCCCACTTCTTTGCAGAACTGCAGGCTTCTGAATCCAAGGGCTCTCGGAAGCACGATGCAGTGCTTGCCACTCACTGCCCCCTTCACTGCTGGCTCTCAGGTCAGACCTCTTACCTCCTGTAAGAGTGATTACAAATTAGCACACCCTGATTATTAGTTATGAAATTCAATGCACTATAATGTTTCATGCCCTGTAGTTTTCTAAGCTTCACTGATGTGCTGTGCTTTTCCCTCCTGAGAGAACCACAATCATGTCTAGTGGGCTTTTCCTTGAGTGCTATAGGGATGTCACCAGAGTTACACTGCATAGACCTAAATTTCAGGTCTGTGTTTTTTTCTTATGGCAGCCCAAACAGCCTGGTCACGAGTGCAGCAGCCTGTGAAGGGATCTTGAACATCATCTGTCGCATGGTTAGCTCCCTCAGCCTCTCCCCAGAGAAAACTCTGTGCATGCTATTTGTTTTCAGAATGCACTGGTTTTGTTCTTCAGAATAAGACTTTTGGCCTGATTTCTTATGGAAACAAAACTCCTATAATCACTGTAGGAGAAGACAAACATCTGCCCATCATTGCATAATTTCTTAAATTAACCAGCATAACCCAGCAATCACTGGCATGAGGATGTATGCACTCTGGCCTCCATCTCAAATAAATGGAGAAAGGAGTTTCTCCCATCGACACCCAGAATTGTTTCAGAGCTGTCTTCCTCTCTAGAGGAACCCAGAGCACCTGTGCTCCCAAGTCAGGCAATATGCTCAAGTGCCTGAGGTCCAGAGGGATTAATTCCAGCCTTGAGGTTGTACTTGTCCTCTGTGGTCACCCAAGCTGGTTAGGAATGAATGTTTGTTTCTTTTTCCCCCTAGAAACAATTGCTATGAGTGATCACGCAAATCACAGCAGTGACACACACAATTGAAAACACAACCCAAAAGACGTTTTTATACAAACTTGTGGTGGGTTAATACCAGGATAAAAGTATATTTCAAAGGACTAAAACGATTTTTCAGCAAGAATTATTTGACATAGAAAGTAGGGGAAAGACAGAGGAGAAAAAGAAATTAAGTCCCCCAAAACCAGAAGGTATAACAAAATCTCTGCTAGAGTTCACTCGTGTTCTTTCAGCCTTCCAGCCGGGTATGCCAACATGTCCTTACAGCTCTGCAAGTGATGGCAATCACTCCAAAGCCTGGGTCACAATTTTACCCATATAAAGCTGAGAGAAAACCTAGATATTTTCCTCCATAAGATGTCAAGAGAGGTTAGCCCGACTTGTCAGATCCCACTGTGGCTCACAGCAGGTTAATTGCACACCGGCAGCTAAAGAAAGAAGCACTACAGAGAGGTCCTACTTAGTGCATTGCAAACGATATGGGTTGCTTGCTCTGAGGTATGGTTTCAAGAGAGTTGCTTGGGTTTAGGAGCGATATACCTGTTTATTATATTGATAAATGACACATTTTTCTTACTTGATTTGCTGGGGACTGAGTGACCTGGCAGTAAAACTGACTTGATATTGCCACTTAACTCTTATTGATGTCTTTTCTGGTTCGCCTTTTATTTGCATAAATGAGAAACAGAAAGGGACCATTATTCTTTAACAGAATCACACGGGATTCCCCGAGGAAGGCTGATGGATGTTGCAGACACACATCTCCCCAGGTATCAAACCAGTAACAACTTTTGTCCTCGCACTCCCACAGCCCCCACTCAGTGACCCCTCACCCCATGCTCAGCTGAGGCAGAGCTGACAGGCCAGCAGTGTTTGCTCAGCCACAGGTTTGGCACTTCAACATGTGAAGTGTGAGGGCAGGAACGAGTGAGAGAAAGTTAAATTATAATTTTTGTAATTAACCATTAAAAAAATATGGGACCTATAAATATATAACTACAAACCTAAATATATATCTATGCTTATAAATGGGCATTTTTATAAATTAGAATGTGATGCTTTCTTATGATTGAAGAGGCAAAAAAAAAAATTTTCTAAGAGAAAAAACATAAAGACTGTAAGCTCTCAAATATCACAGGGTTGCAGCTTGGGGTTTTGTCTCACTGTTGCAAAGATTACAACAATATTCTACAGCTGCATTTCACTTTACCATATCTTAAAATAAAATAGTAGTTACAACCAAACCAAAACTAAGGGCCAATTTTTGTTGCTTAATTCCACAAGGAAAAACACCAGTAAATGTATTAACATCACCTTCGTGTAAGTGAGACTTACACCAGGAGGGGTCTTTGACAGGGTCGAAACAAAAACTTCAGTCTGTCTCAGAAACCCAGTCACCACCATAAAATTCTGGTAAATGACCCTTAATACTCCAGAATTTAAACAATTTCAGATTCAGATCCCTAGTACCCACTCACATCTCTGCAAAGAGTCTTGTGGAATTAAATGAAGGATGAAGATAAATTAATTTCTCTTAATCATTGAGATCAATATTTTCCTATTCTTTGCACTGCACAGCAGTGTTAAACACACACTCTTCTGTTTAATTTTATCATACAGCTCCAAAGTCTTAAAAGAAATCATAAGTGTCTTTATAATTCATAAGATTTTTTTCCCATAAGGCATTTCTTTTCCTTTTGTTTGTGTTTTGGAAGGAAACATTAGTAGTACAAAGAAATGGTGCTGCACAGAAAAACCTACCCCTAAAGAGATCCTGCAAAACAACAAAAGAAATGAACACAACCAGGAGGAGAAAATTCTGCAAGGGGGTCCCTGGTGGAAAGAAGTGAATGGGGTTTTACACAGAAAAACTCTTATATTTTTTAATAACCAGAAATCCTCTCTTTTACTGTTTCTTTCAATTTTAGTCCTCTCATCTAGGAATCCTCTTTTTGTTTTACACCAGCATTTGAAGAAATCTTATAATTTTATTGTTTCCCTTTGCCAGCCACTGGAGTAGGACTCAGGGACCCTGTCCTGCACTGCTAGTCCTGCACTCCTTGTGTTCCAATGGTCAACCGGCTTCAAATCAGACCCAGAATTTGGGGGGGGGGGGGGGGGGGGGGGAAAGAACCCCAAAGTTTGTGCATGTATTCCAAGGAAATTAACTTTTTTCCTGACCCATTTCTCTGTCTATGTGCATCATGTACTTACGGAACAGATGAGTAATGAGCATTGTGACCTATAAAAATAGCAGAAGACAGGAAGAAAAAAACCCCTGCATTTACTTTCAGATTTATAAAATATTAGTATTTATGGATAAACCATAATGGAAGGGACTGAGCCAATATGGAAGTTTTGGATGTTTATAACTCCCATCTTTGAAAAGTTTGCAATGAGGTTAAAAATATTTAGAGGAGCTGAGCATCCTCCCCCAGCCAGTTCACTGTACACAGGCAGAAGCTGTCTCACAGATGGTGACAGGATATCAAGATGACCAGATTATTTTAATATTCTCCACCATTTTCTTGGTCCTTTTTGGAGACACCAAACCCCATCAAACACTGATTTACCAAGGGGAATGGAATGAAACCAGTGGACTCTTGCTTGCCCCCACTTTTTTTCTCCTTTTAAAAAAAGCCAATCCCCCAGAAACCACTGGCTGACGTGGAATACATTTCCCCCTCACCACAGGCAGTCTGCAGTCTGACACAGAGCTGAACCCTCAAAAACTGCATATTCCTGGGGACCAGAGCCCCAGAGGTACCACAGGACCTGCCAGTCAGTCAGTCTGTCCTCCATGGCAGCAGATTGTCCTGGTGAATAAACTACTGGCAACCCACTAGCTCTGAACCTCTCCAGCCTAAAATCCCTCCTAATTAATCTTCAACTGAGAAGGAGCAGCAACAGAGCACCAACAGCAGAGCACCATGACTAGGACACCGGCAGAATCCCTGGCTCCCTTTTTTGGAATAAATTTTGCAAGATTAAAGAGCACTACCCTCTCCAAAGAGCCTGAGCAAAAAAAAACCAGGAGGCTATGGCTCACTTCAGCCTGCACAGCAGCAGGGAGGCAGGATTCTGTCTAATTTGGCTTGGTAACACCAAGAGACATGTCACAGCATCGACGACATAAGCCTGCCCACCACGTGCACGGCTGCATCCTGTAGTTGTTCTTTCGCTGTCTCCAATGCCTTTGTTGCTATGTGAACTGGATTAAAGCCAACACAGATGTACTGCACTCCACTCAGTGCCACACTGATGGCTCCTTGAAGGGCTTGATCGGTTCAGCTAAATCCAAAGGACACAGAGGAAGCACAGTGCAGCGCAGCCAGGTACCAGAGAAAATCTGGACAGGCTGCAGGTAAGGAAAATAGGAATATAAGGAATAATAATATTGAAACAGAAGGGTAATTAAGCACTAGATCAGGTGATCAAGAGATGGTAAATTCTCCATTTCTTGACACCTCCGAAACAAAACTGTGTGTCTTTCCAGAAAACATATTCCAGCAGTTCCATCCAGCTACCAGAGCATCATCTGGCCCGCAATGCATACAGGGAGCAAAAGCAGAGAATCTGACTGTCCTTCCTTGCCTTGAAATGTTCATAAACCACACTCTTTAGGAAACCAACTTTCCTTCATTCCAGGGTGTAAGGTTTTTTTTTACTTTTTTTGTTTCTTTGGTTTTGGTGTGGTTTTTACCTCAGTCAGGGACCTGCATGTATATTACAAAAAAAGCAGCACCCCACACTCACTTGAGTTAAGGAAAGACTACTCTAGGGGCAAATACTGCAGAGTATTTTCCACTGTAACCTGTGCACGCAAGTATTGTAGCACAAGCAAATAAATGGCAGGAATATCTGCGGAAACAGTGGTGCTCAAGCACAAAATGAAAAACCTGAAGGAAAGCAAGTTCCAACTGCATAGTTTTGCCTATTTGCCCTGGAGTTATATTTAGCCATGCAGAAAACAAAAAAAAAGATCTAAACCAATTGTTTACTGCTCAGATGACAGCCTATTAAAATCGCCCTTGTTACTACAGCAATAGTACATATTTACAGGAATTGTGGCTGATTTTGATCAGCCATACCAAGCCATGCCTCAACCCATTTCATACTGATTAGAGTCTGGTCATATTTTAAGTGTCTATGAAATTATGCAAATGGAATCTGTACCAGAAAATCAGATTGCCAGGTAATTGACCATTAATCTTTGATAAAAGTTTAAAAAAATTAAAGCAATCAGAAATCAGCTTAGCATACTGTCTCTTGGGCCTTATTTTGGTCTAGTAAGTCTGTACACTAAGCTGATTTCTGATTGCTTTAAGTTGTAAAAATTGCTTTTTAACCCACGGATATCAATGAGATTGCACCTGGTGTAAGTCGGGGCTGAATTTGATCCGCTGTGTGCCTTAATCACAGTATATTTTTGTTAAAACCCAGTATTTGTGTGGATCTGTAGATACTGATTTGTTCAAGCACACGATAATCTCCCCCTAAGCCCGTCAGAATACAGCAGGTTAATAATGCTGTAAGTAGAATCCAATTTATTCATAAAACACCGGAACGCTTTAACCAAACTGTTCTTTTGTGGCGAGCCCCCTCCCGCCCGGCTGTGGCAGACAAAGGCTCCTGCCGCAGCCGGTGGGAACGGGGCAGGACAACAATAGCACGGCGTCTGTCACACCAGCGTCTGTCTGTCCGTCCACTGGGCACCCGGGTCCCTCTCCATCCTCCCTGTAGCACAACCAAAGGCACCTCCTTCCCAATCCCGCAGTCCCTGGTACCTGCTTTGGGAGCGAACTATCGTTCCACATCCATAACTGTTATTTTGATAAGTGCCCCAACATTTTTGGTGGCAGCAGGAGCGCCTAATCCTGTGACAACATTCCAGCCCATTAACATTATCTCTTAATTAGCATATATAGCACTTGCTGGGTGTTTATCGGAATTCAATGAGCACATGCTGTAAAACTTCCTTTCCTCTGTGACCAACAAAGTAAATAAAAATCCCACAGGCTTTAGTAGAAAGTTAGATTTGCTTTGTACAGACTTAAGAAGAGCAAAGTCTTTTCTATTTAAAGAATCCCTGTGCAAACTGTTCCCATGAACTTTGGAAAACTCCACCTATTTGATCTTCCCTTTGTCAGCATTAGGAGCCCTTGCCAGGAATCACAGTTGTATCACATTCTGTGTCACCTCAACACAGGGCAGAGATGATCTTACAGCCAAGGGCACTCCAGTCCAAGTATGAAAAAGGAAGAGAGGGACAGAGGGACAGACATCAGCCCTAATAAGGAAGGAATAAAACCATACTGGCCAAAATGACAGAACCACCCAAACCACCACAAAGGGATTCAAGCAGAAGGGGACGCCCAGGTTATCTCTGATTAAATCAGAAAGAGGGTGGTTTATCACAGAACTTTGATTTTTTCATTAAGCTGGATTTTAGGATATTAACTAAATGCGCATGTACAATCCTGTGCTGCTCATCTGTATGCAGAGCCAGAGGGCTGTTCACAAGCCAGGGACACATCCCACCCTTCTCTCTTTTCTTACAAGGACTGGAGGCAGCTGGAAACAGCCACATGACAGAGGGTCATTGCTCAGTTCTTCAGGACATTTACTTTTGCCAAGCCCCATGATAACTCCTCTTTCTAGAGCTCCCCTCTGCACTCCTGCTCATAAACACAATTTCAAAGCTGGCAGGTTCCACAGCTGTCTGTGCCTCCACCCTCACAGGGCAGGTACCTGATCTGCATAAGTTACCCTTGCACAAACACATGCAGACTGCTGTGGAGGGCCCTTCCATGATCCCTGGGGAGGGAAAAACCAGCCAACCTGCAACACAGGCTTCAGATTAATTCAAAATTAAAAGCTTTTGATAAAATTACTGGTTAAGATAATTAATAAAGTGAACAGAGGACTGGGAAGGAGGTCCATCATTCAGTGTACTCTGGGAGTCCTATGAAATAAACCACCCAGCATGCTTTAAATCAACTGAGAACTTGTGGGTACCACAGTGAAAACATAAACCCAAAATCTACGCCCTGCATTACACGGGGGGCTAATCTAACTGCTCGTAACGTTTTCTCCCAGGACAATAAAGTTACTTTGCTGATGTGATGAAATTTTTGTGAGAAACAGAAATGCAATGACCTTCAACTCCCACGGATGTTGCTGGAAGAAGACTGCAACAAGCTGATAGGGATCCAAATGTTACATTGTTGTTACAAGTCTTACACTGCTGCTGGAGCTGTACCCAAGAACTCCATCACACCTAATCAGCACAGGTAGACTGTGGTGGTGGTGTCCATTCCCCCCTCTCCCAGCCTCTTTTTAAAAGAATTGTACAATTTACAGGCATTTTCTGGCAGCAGTTTCTCATGTGCACACTGAAGACTATTAGGAAAACCTCTGTCAAATACTCCTGCAACCTCAACACCTTAGGGAGGCAACTGATTTCCAACCACTTTCTCCATTCTCAATATGACATTCACATCCCACTTCTGCTGGATTTCTCCTTTCAGCATCCTTCATGGAATTGTCTGCTCAACTTTACAGTACTTGGTCTACGCACATAATAGGAAGTGACTGTCTTGCTAATGATATTTCAGTGCTTAGGTGACTAAAAGACAATATAAACTAGTGCAAAATGAGATGATCCAGTGAGAAAGAAGGCAATTGAAAACTGAGGTTGCCTTCATCCTCTGGCATGCAGCAAGGATCTACTGGATACTTTCTGCTGACCACTTGAAAACTTAAGTTACGAGCATGCATGAGTGCCATGCACAGAGCATAAAAATTCATTTTCAAATGCTCAGACATGGCAAAAATAACTCTCTAGATGTGGATGGAAATGTTACCACAGCCCCAGAGTCAAGGCTGATTCTCCTCAGGCATCTCTTTTCCCGTTCCAGGCCTGACCTCAGCTGGCTTGACACAGCAACTTGCACGTGCTTCCCTCCATGATCAGCCATTGTCCTCCAAGTTCTCTGACTGAGCAATTCATGATTCTGCTCTTCCAGGTATTTTATCAAGGAAAAAAACCCTCATCTAAAACTACTCCCTAATGACAAGGCACTACAGGACCACTGCAGTGGGGATTAAGACATTTCAAAATGTGCTTCAAGATTGTCAGGGAAGCATTCCTGGATTAGCAATGTGCTTTGATCTGAATGCATCAAACTTCAAAAATTTTCACAAGACAGCTACTTGCTTGGTTGTTTGCAGGAATATATTTGCTCATCCCTGACCTTTACCAGTGACCCAGAGGTGTTCTGGCCTGGAATGTACCCCCTACCTGCTACAGCAAGACCATGGAAGTAGCAGAGCTATTGGCAGAAAGCTTTGCTAGAAGATGGGAAAACACAAGAATATAAGTGAAATTTGACAGTCATAGGAAAAGGTTCTCTGGATTTAGATAAATCTACTTGGCAGTGAATATGTTAACAGTTGACCGTAACTGCTTGGAGAGAAACAAGCTGCTTGGCTGCTGGCAGCAAAAATCCTGCTTTATCCAATTCCTACCGTGCCAAGCTCCTCCACCCTCTCTCAGAGCAGCACTTAGACAAATGCCAACATTTTAAAATTAAATGGCCCCATCATTATTAATTCATTTGGTATTCATTGTAATGACATTAATCATAGTAAACTGCAGCAGCTTTATTACACATGTAATGTGTACTTTCCTAGAATTTCCCTGTAAAATCTCTAACATTGCTAACAATGTAAAGACAGTAAGACATTACAACCAAGCAAAACAATAATAAACACACAACTCAATAAATCATTATTCTGCCCACAACTATGTTAAAAAAATAAACTCATTTCAAAACTAGAGGAAAAAACAACATGCAATAAGTGACATCAGTGAGTTTGAGGCTTTTGGTTGCAACAAAGAAACAAAACAGCATGCTAATATGACATTTACAAATAATACCTAACCGCAGCCTAATTAACTTATTGTGTGCTTACTAAACTAGCATACATATTATATTAGAAGAAAAACACTTATTTGTTCTGTTGCTAAGAAACTTCAGACATTTGCATATTTAACAAATTGTTAGAGTGTTTTTAACCAGAACCCATCACTATTTATAAAAGACAAATTTAAAACATGAGATCAAAGACACAACATTAATTTTTCTTTTGTCAACTGTCTTTGTTCAATAGCTCAAAGAAGCAGTTTTATTGCTGGCTGATACATAATGAAACATCTGGTATTATTCTGAATTACAGCGGAACCGGCTAATAGTCAAGGGCTTTTCTTTATTTCTCAGGCACCAGCCAATGTCCTATAGGGACCAATCCAGCAGCCCTTGTGGAACGTGCCTTTGAAATCCTTGCAAGGTTTTTCTGAATAAGGAGTCCAGGAATACCACTAATTTTTTTCCTTTTCTTTTAAAGGCTCCAGATGTCAGCCAATTTTAATTGATCTTGTAAGTTGTGCAAGAGCAGGAAATGAAAGCACAATATTAGGGAGCAAGGCAGTGAGCAAAGCCCAAGGGCTCTCCACTCACTGGGAGGTAACGGTGGACACCGTGCCCATGGGCGTTAATCTGGAGCAGCTCTGGGTCACTGTTTTACACCTGTGAGCAGGGGCATGTGCCAGCTCACCAGGGCTCAGTGATTACCAGAGCCTGAGGCCCTTGTGCTGTCCACTGAGCACACGAATACAGTGGGAGCCTGGTCCAGCACACTCTGCGTGTGCAGCCCCACAGGTGCTCCACACACCCCGAGCCAACACAGCCACATCCAGAAACACTCTTGGTGCATCTCTACCCTGCTCTGCCACCTCCAGCACATTCTAGGAGGAGCAAAATAAAAAAGGAAAGCAAAGAGACACTGTAAGGAAATACGAAAACTCAAGGAGCTGTAACAAAACCAAGGTAATCTTAAATTTCCTGTCTCTGGGCTACGTTAACTGGAAAAGATGTCATGTTGAGCTAAAGCTCTCCTCAGAAAGCTACCCCAGGGACTGTCATCCCAGAGCTCTTTTTCCACCTACCAAAGGTAGGGGATAGTCAGGTGTCTCCTTGCTGCCCTACTCTCCCTGCTCTTCCTGCCTTGCTAAAAATTCTGGACCAAGGAATTCCTGTGACAGGACAATATCCTGCTACACTCTTGGGAGCAAGCTAATAAAATCTGTACTTCCTCCTCAGTCAACTAAATACATGGATTTATGATTTGAAACAAAAAAACTCCCAAAGAAAACATGTGACGATTAAAATCATTATTTACGAAAGCAAACACTGAAAAAATAGTAATTCCACTAAATAGTAAAATTAACCAAATGAAAGCAGTAGTTTAGCTCAGCCACCAACAGAGGTTTCTGAAAGATTTGAAAGAATTCCAAGGCAAAAATCTCCTTGCAAGGGAAAACAGCTTGCAATAGCTTCAGTAACAATCATATACAAACTTCATTTAGAAGTAGCAGCTGAGCAGAGCAGTTTGAGCTGTGCAAGGCAGAAGACAATTCTGCCAAGAGGAACTGGGTGTGACCAAAGCTGGATCTGGATGTGACCAACTGCAGCTCTTCCCTGCGCCCAAAGAGCTCTCACATATGACACACAGGGAAAGCTGCTGAAGAACACTGCATTTTTGGCAAGACTCAGCAGGTCCTGCCAGCTCTGTCCCCTGGGGAGGAGCGGCTCGTGCCAGCAGCTCTCCCCAGCTCCTGCAGCATCGCACACACTCCCCCACAGCAGGGAGGGCATTTTTCACTGGGCTCTGCCACAGGGTCATGTGTCATCACACTGAGGAGCAGAGCTGGAAGAACATGTACAAGATGAATGTACACATTTTTAAAGCCTCTATGGGCTCAAAACACACACAACTGTGACACTCGTCTGTTAAAATTTCAAACAGAGGCTGTGTATGATGTGACCTTATCTGTGACACTGATAGTTGGTTAAAAGCTCCTTTTTTCACAAGAACACCCTCTGCACTTCCAGCCCAACACCTGTGTTAGTTAAGATGAAGCAAACTTTGTCCCAGAGAGCTTACAGTGCTGGAAGGTGTCCCCACAGGACACTGATATCAGGCTGTAGCCCAGCTGGTCACATTCATGCTGGCTCTAATCAACCGTGTCAGTGGCCCATGGCTCCAGGCCTTCACTGCTAATAATCTTTCTCCCTTTTCCCCATGTTGCCACATTTGCATCGCAGCAGCCATAGGCACCCTTCATCCCCAGCAGCCATCCAGTGTTACAAGTACTCTTGGATTTGTTGCACAGACATATTTTGAACAGGAAAAGATTGCAATCGCCAGCAAGGCAGCAGAGTGCGGCCCACAGCCCTTTAATTACAAGTAAACAACTATTGTTCATCTATATTTTCAACAACTCAGTTTTGGGCATGAAATGGGAATGCCTGAATAGAAAGCAGTGCCAAAAGCCTCTGTATACACACAATTACAAAGCTCTCACTAATAGCACCAAGTGCTGCAGTTTCTGTTTGACGCAGAGGATTCCAACAGCAGCCAAACAAATTTCTTACATTCTTCTGGGACGCAGAAGAGGACTGATGGAGGAGAGATCATCTAGGGGAAGTTCTTCTGAAAGTAATAATAATAACAAAAACAATAATAAAAGTAGAAATAAAAGTGTTGGTGTGTAAAGCCACTCTCAGAAGACAGTCCATAAACCACCAAAACTCTTTTGGGTGAAGGCACGATAGCTCTGCAGTCAGTTCTTTCAGGAGAGACTGGAAGACAAGAAAAGTCTGATTGAACACAAGAAAAAAAAAAAAAAGCATTTGCCACTTCCCTGGATTCTGCCTGGTGGCAGGTAAGGAGCTGCCCACTCTGCAGGTCTCAATTGCTCTCTCTGGCAGCGCAGCCCCAGAGGCGCACAGGGAGTTTCAGGCAACAGCCAAATTCCAGGCGTGCACCGAACGTGCAGCCAAGTTCTACCAACCATCCTTAATGGGAATGCTACCTCCTCAAAATGACTTAATCCAAGTCTTATGTTACAAACATGCAATACCTCCCTGCTGGAGCACTACAGCATTTCTAACCTGTCTGCTTTCTTCAGAAGAATAAAGAGATTCAAAGGCACGTTTTGGTACCGATGGACAGTTGTAGGTGGTAGTGGCAACACCACCAGCACTACAGTGACCAAGAGGGAACAGAGCACCATGACAGTAAATTCAGGAAGATCCAATAACGTAATTTTGCATTTTCAGGACACAGCATTCAACATGCAAACATGTTTTGAAAAAAGCAAAATAGAACAGTCTATTTCACACATTTAGGTACAGCAGTAATCATCATCTCCCAGTCATTTGGAAGGGAAATTGAGGCTTTGAAGAGCTCTAATTCCTACTAACTTCTGAGAATTGTGGTCTCAGGTACAGTTCTTCACCCATCAGTACCTCACAAGAGAGGATAAATTTTCCTTTTTAAAAACTTGGATGCTTATTAGTACAAGAAAAACAAGTAACTACTGATTTGGAAGCAGACTATGACTTTACCTGTCAATAATTCACTTTATCAGACCCCAAGTATAGAATATACATTTTCCAGAACTCAAAAATATGCATTTCCTAAAATGACCATAACGGTATATTTATGATAGTCCAGCACAGATTGTGTTACCTATTTTGTCAGGACTCCAAACTTTCAGTGAGGTTGTTTTTTGTTTTTTTCTTTAAAAACCTTTTCTAAAGCCCCCATCCAGTCATAGAAATAAAGGTATAAAAGAGCTTTAAGATATTTTCACTTGTTCTCCCTTAAATAATATTTCTATAATCCAACTCCATCTGCTTAATGGATTTACAGCTCTTTATGGCAAACATGGTAAAAAAAGCTTCTTCATATAAACTTCTTCATATAACCAGTGTGAGTGAATGGCCTGGTTAGGGACACTGCTGTAAGGGGTGGGCAAATTGTCAGCCAAAGGTCTTGTCTGCTAATTATGTTCCCCAATTCCCTGTATTCCTTCCCATCCCATCCTGGTTAACCCATATCTCTCTTGCAAGCTTCCAATTATTATAGATTAATTATTGTCATAAGACTATCATTCTATAGGCTTCTAATTCTTAGACTTTTTTGTCCCACTAGTTCTTGCACGCCTTAGGTAGAATATGAGCTTGGGTAAGCCAGAGCAGTGGAAGAAGCTCTGAGGTATGTTGTCCTAGTGACAGCAGCACAGTTTATTGCTTCTCGAAAAAGGAGTGGGGTGACAAGCTGCATTTAATCAACTTTCAAAGAAAGCCAAAAATCAAATTTCCTTAAGATTAGTATCAAATGCTCGGATCCTTTCCTCCTAGGGTAAGACAGTGTGCAGTGGAGAAAATCTCCCAGAGAAAAGCAGAAAATTTGGAGGCAAAATTAGGTGACGATATTTAAATGCATTCTGTCAATTTGGTGCATAAGCAAGGAGTGGATTGGGTCCGTAGAGGGTTTGTGTGCAGGTCAGAGAGGGGCTCCTGTTGGACTCCTTCAGAGGAGCCTGTTCCCCCACTGGCCTTTGCAGGAAACAGCACAGAGAAGTCCTGCTGAGACAGAAATCCATCACTGCATGCCCAGCCCCAGCAAAGCCCAGCTCTCCACAAGCTGCATTCGACACTCAAATGCAGAACCTAAAGCTGTCTGGGTGGTTTTAATTTATCGTCTCAGTGTTAGTGCATAATGCATATTTAATGGGGGGCAGCACTGCAGGGGCAGAGGAAAGTGGTGCCACCAGGTTTTCCTAGAACTCACCCTCTTTCCTAGAACTCCTCCAGCTCCAGGGTAAAGGCTGTGCATGGTATTACCAGAAAAATCAAAAAACGCTATTTGAACTTTCACATTTTGATGCCACACAAAACTGGGTCACCAAAGTCCTTCTTACATTCAGAGGGCAACATTTATAGTAACAGAGAGAGAGGTTTAAGGAGATGTGGACATTCCGATACTTCACACACATGTACCAAGTGAAGTACAAAAAAAAAATCCCTTGGGAAAGTGTTGAGAGAAGGAAAGGTGAAAAGCAGTTAACATGAAATCAAATTGGTAATTGCAGGAAAATCACTGGATGATTTTAGGGAGGCTCCATTTTCACCCATTTATAGCTGTGTCAGTGCACCTGCCCTGCACATCTAACACTGCACTGCCCCCTCAGCATCCCTCTCACAGCCAGTTATCACCTGGGGGCAACAGCCCATCCTTTAGACTACAGGTATTTCCACAGTGCCTTGCTCCCCTCAAATAAAGATTAACCTTTTCCACACGTGACCAATTCTACAGATGGTCCAGGTCTCGTGGCCAAACGTTTTTGGTTAAGACCCTTGATGATAGGCTTTCTGTGACTCCCCATCAGCCCAAACATGTCCTAGATTTGGCCAACATTAAAAATTAAGATCATGTAACTTGAAGTATATATATATATATATATGTATATATGTATATGTATATATGTATCTATATCTATGGCACACCAAGTGTTGCTACTCATTCAACCCTTACCATTTGGATACACTCCATGGTATTTTTACTGCAATTGGGAAAACCCACTGTCATGCAGTGCATAAAGACCTCAAGGTATTTTGTTTGTAGGTTTCTTCGGTTTTTTGGTTTCTTTGTTTGCTTTATTATGAGTGGCTTCTAAATATTCTTTACTCAAACTTTCTGTAAGTGCTCAAGTTGGGACAGTTTGATCACCTGGCTGTTTGCAGGCAGTGAACAAGGCACAAACAAGGCAGAGACAAGCCAGTTATATTTTCTTGAATAGTTGCAACCAAATGATCCCACTGATCATTTATCTCTAATCACCCTAACACCACCCCTCCCTATTTTTATTTATGCAGTTTATTATTTCATTCTGGTTTTCTGATGCTTTGCAGTAAAAATGAAGCAAATAGAACTTTATATTAAATCAATATATTCAGTGGTTATTTGACCATTTCCTTTGGCAATATCACACATATTCCATCTAAGAGCTACAAGAAAGGGGATGGCACTTCTTGTTTGGAAATGAAGAGCCATGTTGCACATTTAAAAAAATTCGTAATGAAACCTTCATTATAGAGACATATATCTCACCATCCATCATCTCCAAACGTGCAGGCTTGGAAATGAAAACCTGCCTGTGTTTAATTTGATGGGCCGAGCGTTCAGCATTCCCATCCTGCTGGGGGGAGGGGAGCAGCATTTATTTATTCACATCTGAAAATAGGTAAATTTTGGAGCATCATCTGACCTCAAAATCCTGCAACCACTTATTGGAAAACAACCCCAAATTATGCATCCTCGTTTCCCGTCGCACCAAGGGCTCCATTGTTTGCTCCCATTCATGGCAGGGGCTTTGCCCTGCGCTCCCCTCCCAAGCTGTGCAGCATCTGCTAGGGGGGGTTATTTCCTTTTTTATTTATTTCCCCAATTTTGTTTCTAATCTCTGTTTCTTTGTGGTTTCCTGGAGTCATCCTGACAAAGCCACATATTCTGTTCCTGTCCTTTATAGCACTGGAGGGCATTGCAGAACACATGAAATTTGTTTCTAATTTTACATCTGCCAAAAAACATTCCTGGGTTACAAATACATGCCAGCAAAACTGGTAGGGCCTATCCCACTAACACCACAAGACAAACAAGCCAAAAGGAAATAAAAAAGACTAAAATACAGCACAAATATTTTTGCACTTCTTTCAGCTTGTGAAGCCTTTTCCCCCACCTTCTCCCACATTTAACCCAAGTTAAGCATTTTGGTATTACATATTTATCTGTTTATATTTAGAAAAAATAACTACAACAAGAAGATGAGAAGCAACAATTCAGTTTTTCCTCCTCTGCAAGTCCCATACATAAGGAGATGGCTAAAAACACCTTCAGCCAGAGGCATGTGGAGGATGGCTCCCTCCCCAACATGTGACTGAAACACTGAATACTTCAAGCAACTGGCCAGAATCTTGGTGCTCCAAAACCAGTTTAAACTCAAAAACTGATCACAGCTGCATTGCTGCCATTTCCTTCTCATCGTCACCATTTTCAAAATAATATTTTAGCTAAATCATCCTCAACTTTGTAATCATGGCAGGAAAAGTCCTGAGGTAGCCTCTAAGGAAGGAAGAGCAGCATCCCAGCACAGATGAAGCTTCCAGGTCAGCAAGGCCCTCTGGCAGGGCCCATCAGGGATGGGCAGCACCACAGTCGCTGCCCCAGTGATTTCTGCCACAGGCTGGAGGTTCAGGCTCGGTGTCTCGCTGTGCTCTGTGTCTGACACACTGCAGTTTCACCTACACATGAGCAGCAGCTCCCAGTCCGGCTCAGACTTGATGGCTGCAAATGTCAACAGACCAAGGAACACAACTCCAGGTTTATTTTCATTAGCAGCAGCACAGTGTCATGGTATTTCAATGCTCTGCAAGCGCTAATTAAAGACCTTGCCATAAGGAACCTGAAAGAACATTTCAGAGCTGGATCCAGCTCTGCAGCCTGGGTCTACCAGATTAAATGTAACCACACAGATATCCCAGCACGCCCTACAAACCACAGAGAGGACTCTTGCATTGTCACACTTGCAGAACTTTTCACTAGACAGAAAGATTCAGCTACTGATTGGTAACACCAGACCTGCTCTGGCGGTGCTCACAGGCACTGGCTGTGCAGTTCTGCTTTAGGGAGTCAGGGCAGCACCCAGACAGGTGTTTCCTCCAACAGTGAGAACAGGTCAGATGATTATGGATGAGAGACTCAGCAGTTCTCTCCACCTAATCAACAAAACTCGTCACAAAGTTAGACTCAGTTCCTTCCACTAAAACACACTGGGCCAAACTTAGCCTGAACTACAGAAAATTCATCAACTTGTACACTGTTCTCATTTAAAACTTCCACCATTCCCACAAAATTTCCCTGGACAACACTATTTGTGACCCAACATCTCCATTTAGGACCAGGCCTGAAGAGTGTGCTGCTTTGCAGATTGCATTACAGAAATTTTAAAGGGCTGAATTGAAAAACCCAATTTTTTGAGTTGTGTTTGGCCCTTCATGTTCTAACTTCCCCGGTGATCAGTCTTGGTGAGAAATTTCAGCCCTGCAGGCTTGCTAGAGACTAATCTGACTGTGTCCACACAGGCACAGCCTATCTGCACTGTACTAACGTCTGTTCCAATATGGATTATGGACTAATAAGCTGCATGGTTCTGCAAATCTTCCTGGCCTTTACTTTTTAGCTGTTATAAGAGTCATATTTCCTAAAAGGAGAAACATATGGGTTGTATCTATCCAGCACAAGATGATCACAGAGTCTGCTGCTGAAATGCACTTGGAGAAAAATAAAGCCATCTATAGAAGAACTGTGAGAAGATTCAATTTTTTGTACGGGGCGGGAGGGTGGAAGGTTCTCCTGTCTGGAGTGAAAAATATTAAAAGGGAAAAAATTGAAAAGAGTCTGTGTTTGAATAAACTGACCCTACACATTCACTCTTTTTGGTTTTATATCCCTTTTAAAACATTTTCATTGAACTTGTAAGATTCTGACATGAAAATGTTATTTCAAAATTCTTTGGAAAATGCTTCAGACTTTCAGGAAAAGGAAATTTTTTGCTTGAAACAGTTCAATACATTTCACTAAAAGCATTTCTCTCTTTTCCTTCAGCCACCACTGCATTTTCAGTTATTTTACACAATGTTTACTATAAATACTAGTGGAAAAAAAACAAAAAACAAAAAACCTACAACCAAGTCTAGCTCTAATCCTCAAAAGACAATTTTTAAAAAGATGCAGATAACAAGACTTAATTTTTTAATAGTAACTACCCACTAGATTCAAAGGTTCACTGGCTTAAACTTTTCATCCTAACTTTGATATAAATATATGCCCTTCTGATAACTATTCATCTCAATTTCTTATCTGTAACACAGGAATAATAATACTGGCTATACTTGCCTCAGTGGAGGGGATTAGTTGGTATCTACATGGATCCTGCCCGTATAAAGCACAATCATTATTGCCTGAATGTCGGTATCTGCTCCACTAGCCCTGAAAACTATCATGTGCCTTCTGGCCTCAAAATTTAAAAATGCCTTCAGTATTTACAGTATTTCAATTTTTGCTACCTCAGAAAGGAAATCTGCAGACAACTGGGAAGTTTGCAGAGCAGCCAGCACAGGAGACAGCATCCTAAGGACACCATCACAGACTATGAGACCAGGTACACAAGTTGATTCGTGTCTCAAGTGATCAGTGCCAGACCACCAGCACACAAAGCAGACTGGTCACCATATTTCAGTGGCATTTGTCACAATGTCTAGTCCTGTCTGCTCAGAAAAAAATAAGTAAAATAACCCAAAACAAACAAGTCACACATTTCCTCCCATACTTGTCTACTCATCCTACTTCTGCCATTGCTTCCCTAACAATTTTCTTACAAATTATATCTATATTTTAAATAACATGTAAGTTATCACAGTATGTACTTTTACATTTGCAGCTAGAGTTCCAGCCTGAATTCTGAATGCCCAGCTTTTTGTCAGTTTATTGCAGGAGTCAGATGTGAAATATATATATTTTTTATTGATAGAGATAAACATGATTTGTAAGATGAGTCAAATTAACAATCGATTACACACTAATGGGCTCTAATCAATACATTAATTTAACTAAAAGGGGGGGAACAGGAGGAAAGATGAAAGAGTAATTTAAAATAGCAGGACCGTTCTGCTGGTTTAAAAAAAACCCAGTGTATAAAATAAAACTGAGCCGCCCTTTGTGGAAGAATGCAATATCCTCCCTCTCATTCTCTCACCTTGTTTCTCTGTATGATGTGGCGTGTGTTTATTAAAGAATAAAAGAGCAATTATTACATTTCCAGCAGATTGCAGAGCTGAGCCAGCAGTACAGCAGTGTCAGCCTGCTCTCTAGTGTTGCTGGAGGTGTGCGGCATCCGGCCACGCTCCCAGCTGCACCCGCTTAGAACACAGCCCAAACCCCGGGGAGTTTCCTTGCTGTCTTCTGGGTGGTAAGGAAATCTCAATTATGCACACAAGGGATGTGGTTGGGGGGGAAAAAAAAGGATAAAGAATGTTTAAATTGTATACGTAAACTGTTTTGTTTAACAAGCTGGAGTAAATCAGCACATTTGTAGGCCACATTTATCTGATCCACTCAATAATAATCTCTCTCAATGAACACTATTGATGTGGCATTTATGCCATTGCAGAACATAACCAATCCCTTAAATTCAAATAAAGCATTAGTGAAAAAATAAGAATTTTTGCTTCTGGGCAAGTCACTAGTGCACAGATTTCTTCCATGTTTCTCTCAGGAACTGAGGTGGGAGAATATGCCAGGAACGGAAGTGAAGGCAGAATTCCTCCTGCTCTCTCTGCCTTACAAATTCAGTCCTCATTTGCAGCCCCATCCAATTAATAGAGGTGTCATGGTCTAAAAAGAAACCAACCAAATTCCCTCACAAAGGGATCAAGAGAGGAAACCAGTCCCTGCAGCAGCAATTTCCTAATGGGAGGTATGACCCTGCAGGCTGATGCTAACGGAGCCTCACACGGACCCTGGCAAGATTCTGAGGCTAAAGCAGGGGCACAGGCCCACAGACAGCTCCATCAGCCAGGTTTGCTTTGGATGACAAGAGTTCAAGGCTGTGTGTTCAGCCCTTCTTATTTCGTGTAACACAGGGCCTTTGTGCTCTCAAGCCTTGTTACACATACAGAGAATGAAAAGGGAGATGATCACAATTCATGCCAAGTAATTCCAAGAAAATCCAAACACAAGCAATGGAGCTGTTACAACAGCACACAAAGCTGCCATGTCCTACAGAAATTTAGAGAGAAAAGACAGCATGTTACACACTATGCTTTGTTAGAGAAAGCACTTTCAAAGCACAACTAATCTCTGAAAAAGATACTGGGTGCAGTTACAAAATGTAAATCAGGAGAAATGCAAGTGAAGCTACTCCTGTTTAATAACACTAAAACCTCATGTCCAAGACTTCAGCACAATCTCAGTAATATACTGTATTCTCCACAGGCTTGCAGATTAGGAAACAAGACTGGATCAGAAGAGCCCTTCAGTCTCTTTGAAATTTATTTCTCTGATTACTCTGAAATGTCTTCTTTTGAATACAGTCAACAGCAGCCTTTAAAACGTATCATCATGCCTCTAGAAAAAGCATTTTGTCAGCTGAGGCAAAGACGTGGGTGTGGGTTTGTGCCCATTGAGTGAGCAGGGAGTTCATCTCCTGCCTAGGATGCCCTCCAATGGAAAACTCCTTTCATCAGCAGTCTAGGAGATACAGGCACCCACAGCAGTTTACCAACAATAATGAGAATTAGAGTCCCTGGGCTGCAGGTGGGGGACCAAAACAGAGAGTATGCCCATCCAGAACACCCATAACCCATGATGCTTCTGTGAGCAGCATTTCTCAGACCCTTCTTAAATATAAAGTTTCTGACCAGTTGATTACCAGTGCAGAGATGCTCAAACACCAGTCTCCTCTTGGAGAATGGAACCACCAAGTACATTCCAGCTGGTATTACAGAGGACACAGCTACAACTACATGGGTTTCATTAGATGTAATCAAATATTCAGCTAATATCCAGTGTATATCTAAAATCAACTCAGTCTCAGGAAGCTTTCCGTGATATATGCACAGCTGTTGAAAATGGATGACTTCTTTCATTAATATTTGCTTCAGAAAATATCTAATTCACTTTGGTGGTGTTTATGTGCTTTCTACAACTACAGCAATAAATCAGAGTGCTGGGAAGAACATTTCACAGAAAAGGCAAATCTTAGGCAGGTATTAAACAACACTCATTCAGAATGAACTCTGAACTTGTGAAATGAAAATTTGAAGATTTTATGAAAAAATCTACTAATCTAGATGATGAGAACAATATGATGTTATAACTACAGATATTGAAGACAGTTTTGATTAAGTGCAGCCACAAACTATACACAGGGAAATATTCACAGCCAGTTTGCTAGCCAGAATAACCTAAAATAATTTTGCTTTGAGGTAACAACTGCCCCAATATATACATAAACCATTTTTATTAATCTCATCAACTGTTTGTTGACAATGGGCGATCAAATACACAAATTAAAATTATTTGGTGGTTTATCTTAAATTAATTACTCTTGTTAGTAAGTTTAAGTTATTATAAAGGGTGCTGAAACCCACACAGACTTAAAACCATGCAGGCAAAACAGTCTCTGCTGTCATCATGTTTACAGTAGCTCAGCCTCTGGCTGTGCCGGGAATACCCCACCTCACTCCAGCTCTGCTCACTGGGCACATTTTACATACTTTTCATAATTAAAAATACAAGTTTTATAAGCAGAAGCCTCTTGTTTTGATTGTTTTACTGCTAGACCTTTGGAGTGTTATTTTGATTTCTCTGGCACTGGAAAAACCTTATTGATGTCAGTGAACTCTGAACCTGTAGTTCTGAGTATTTTCAAAATAATCTCTCTATGTGGAAAGTAAGACCAGGCTAGGATCAAGCAGAACACTGAAGCATAAACCTAATGTGTTTATTGAAACCATCTCCAATTAGCAGGAGAAAATAATTTACCAGTGTAAATTAAAGAGAATTAACTCCTTGATTTTTTTTTTTTTTTTTTAATTTGCTAATGTACACTTAGACTCATAGTAAATGTATTAAGCTTTTTTTGAATTTACCAAGATAGGTCTTCACAACAGCTCAGCCCTAACAGGGAGTTCAAACTCTGGCAGCAGACATGGTTTTAAGAAAGCCCCACACAGAGTGCCTGAAGGCCCTCAGGTTTATTTCCAGGTAGGGAAGGCCAAAACCAGCCTTATGTATATATACTACTTTGATGGCAGTACTGGGAAGTTAAATAACCAAGAGCAATAGCTGCCCACACGTCTTAGCTGGGTACCTGGGATATGGTGATCATTCTTCTCAAATAAATTAGCACTGTGCAGCTTTTATCATTAATTCACTTTTATCATTAATTCCTACCAGCATGCATCTTCTGACTTGTATACTCTGACCAGCTCTGTGCCTTACAAGCCTTGTCTCAAGCCTTCTCAGCCTCTACAGTCTCAGGAGTATCTTTGCCTGCTGTTTATAATGAAGATTTCTCCAGTTTTATTTATTAAGCAGAGCAGGGCTAAGCTTGGGGCTAGCAGCAAAGGAGGAGTCCAGACCTCAGAGGAGTAACAGAGCCCATGAAGGAGGCTTGAGCTAAAGCAGAGCAGCTGCTTTATTCTGCAGCTCCCTCTACTTGCTGCAGCCCATCATGGCAGCGTGACAATTTGCCTCTCTAACCTCCCAATCACTCTTTCACAGGTCAAATCTAAGATCAATATAAACAAGAAAAAAGAGACATGTACTCATGTAAGAAAAGCCAGGAAGTTCAAAGTTATAGCTGACAGTCTGGACTTAACTCTGACTGATCTGGGAAACAAAAGTAGAGCAGTGACATGAATGAAGGATGAAGTGTCAGGCCGTAAAGTACTTGGTTTTTCTCAATTTAAGTCAAGCCCTTACAATGACTACCCCCAAATTTCTCATATTACACAGAAAACAAATAAAAGGGAAGAAACAGTGATTTCTAAATGTTTCTGCAGGAGAGAGGCCCACAGCTCTCAAATCAGTATCTTGGTAATTTAGGCATTTAAAAAAATTAGTGCATTGCATTCTGTACACGGGGCATTTCTCTGCATGCACGACAATCCCCAAACTGTGTTACTTCCAGGGACAGATCAGCACTTCCCCTCCAGTTCTGCATTACTTGCCTGCAAGTACAACAATAAGAAATAACAACAGCACACAGTGCATTTCACAAGTATAACCCAACAGTGAGTAATAGCTGTCAAAAAAAGACCAAAATCCACACTGTACAAGCAGCATGGCAGAGAAAGGCTGGCTCTTTAAACACTGAAATTAGCAGCAGTGACAAATGGTCTCAGCGGGCGCACACAGCTCTCCCTGGTCCTGCCAGCAGAAAACACTTCCCTTACTGTTGCTCTGAGAAGGGACAGTTGATCAGTAGTTTAGGATTGAATTACTGCGCTGGGATCAGGCAGAAAGCCTGGCCGAGATCCCCGAGTTTAGAGTCAGATCCCTTGTTAATTGCCTGCACAAGAGCAGCAGCTCTGCACACATGGTAGCACAGCAGCCTCCCAGCACAGCTCTGGCTCACTGTGCTCTCTGCAGCAACGCCATCAGAGGTCAGGGGGCTCACTGTTTCCAACTCACTTTGTTCAGGTAGCCATCCCACCCAAAACCACATCCTCAAACTTTCTGAAAAGGCACAGATCCCTACAGCTGAATTTGTTATGTAATTTTCCAGAGATAGCTTCTGGGCATTTAACAAATATTAGGATCATACATTCATTACTTAGCAAATAAACTCCTTTACTATATTGATGGGAAGAGATAAAAATGATACAAGTTTTTATTGCAGCTCGCTCCATTTCACATGGTTAAAGCAATCTCCTGAAAGAGACCACTGAGTTTCATAATTCAATGAATATTTATATGTTTTAAAGAAAAAGAAAACTTGAGAGCCTTGTTTTGCAAGATTAAGCAACAAATGTCTTATATTTCAAATGAATTGCTAAGACTTAATCCTGCAATTCTTTTCTAATCCGGGCAGTCCTAAGGACTACCATGAGATCAAGGACTCCTGACAGGAGTGAGTTTGCAGGGTCAGGGCTTTCATCTGTGTAGAATGCATGCAGCCAGTCACCAGGTGAACTCATTTCACTGAATTTCTAATCCATTTCAGTATCATGGGTTTGAAAGTTCAGATAAAAATAAAATCTAAGAAAAAAAATTATCAAAACTTATTGAATTTCCTTTCCACTTAGACAATGAAATAGCAGTGGAGAAGATGAAAAATGTGTTCAGTGAGAATGTGATGAAATATGTAATAGAACCCAGAAATGGAGGTGCTGCTCTTGAGAATGAAAAGTACAAACTGATGCTCTTCTACATTTCACCCTTAACCAGAACATGTGTCTCCATGTCCAGTCACACACATACCTGTGAAATGCCTTTGACCTACACAGAACTGTCAGCAGGGTCATTTCCTGCCATCTCACCTGCCATGGTACCAATCATTATTCTCTGTTACAGCAGCCCTTCCAGAAAAGGAGCAATGAAGGACAGAGCTGCTCTGCCCTACAACTGGGATTCCCTTACAGGCATCAGGGTGCAAGGCAGGTGAAAGTAAAGGTAGAACCTAAGTAGCTGTGCCTATTTCTACCTTAGTTTCTACAACTAACAGCAATCATCCCAGCATTGATTAGAGGCCCTGGCCAGAGCCAGGCTCAAGAGCCCTCCAAGGAGGACCGGAGCACCTCATAAGAAACTGGGAGCACCTTTATTTATGCACTAAACCCCTATGGAAACAGGCACAAGATCACCTCTAGCATCAGTCATTGAGGTCCCCCCCAGACAGCAGCTTAACAAGAGGCTCTGCCACACCAGCCCTGAAAGGGGCTGTCCTCAGTTTCCCCCACCCAGGGGTCCCAGGTGTCTTTATCCCCACCATGATGACAGAAGCACAAGGGAGCACAAGCATCTCTAAGAATAGACTTGTGTAGAAATAAAGATTTGTAACAGGTCTGCAAAGCCTTACCTGGGGCAGGTGAAGGCAGGAACAGCATGCAGGGGCACTTGGGGAGGGCTGATGGGGATGGCCCCTTGCAGCTCTGAGTTGCCCCTGCTCCAAGTCTGGAAGTTTAGTGCAACTCATCGGGATATTTCTTTCATCCACTTCATATGAAACTCGTTGCCCAGCTACAATATTTTATTTTAAACCAAACATTTTTATATTCTTATCAGTTCAACTACTTGTTCCTCAACTGAATTAAAAGGTATGTAGTAGTCAAATATGACAAAGATGCTTTTACAGGTTTTAATAATTTTTAGAAAACTTGATTATTTGAAAGGTTTGCTCTGAATTTAAGTATTTGCAACTCTTATGATACTTATAAAACTGTTATAATTTCTGAGGCTTTTGTGTTCCTTGTTCTTTTGAAATATAAGAAGAATTCTTAAGCTGCTTAGTGTGAACACAGCACCTGAATTTGTGAGTACTACTCCTCAGTCTGCAGGCTTACACTAAACACAGCTGTGATTGCAGCTGGGTCACAGGCTAAATTCATTAATTAGAGTACCTAATAAATTGTTATTGATACTGTTCAGTTGTTTGTCACCACCCAAAATGGTCAATAATGTCAACAACAGAAAATAGAACATAGCAAAAACCAAGCTAAGCTTACATAAATTAAAGGAGGGGGAAAGCAAAGATGAAAATAGCGGCAACAGTGGAGTGAGTGAGGGGGAAGCAGAGGTGGCCAGAGATTAGTGTGTCCTGAAACGCTGCATCCAGTTAACATCTCGAATGGCACCTCACAGGGTCCTGTTCTGCATTAGCAGCAGGGAACAAACACTGGTTTTACTCCTTAGCCTCCTGCCATACCCTCAGTAGGCTACACTCTTCTTTGCCTGAGTAAAATGAAGAACTTGGTGTAGCTGAAAGGTATTTTTCCATTTGATTTTGCAGATGTGGCTGGAGGGAGTGCTCCTTTGGAACATCAAAGCCTTTCATGAATATATGTTATTTTGGTAATGATCCTTCTGTAGTCTAACAAGTCTAAAACAACCATTTTGTGGAGAGTTCATTTTTCTTTTACTTTTCTTTACAAGTGTTTTCTATAAAAGAAGAATCTAGATCTTGACACTGAAATGAAACATTGGTTTTAATGTGATATATTCATAGGTGAAAAATTATTTCTTCCCATAACCTACTTCACCTTTTTTAAACCCAAGGGTTTTTCACTGTGAACCAGAACTGCACAGTTCTTTAGACTGCACTGAGCCAGACAAACCCTGTTTTCAGCCAGCAGCAAGTCACAGTTCAAACTGTGCTGCCCTTTTCCAACACAGGCTGTGACATCTGTCTGTTTTTCCTTAATATTTGTATCATCTTCCTCCATATCTACCTGAGGTGGGGTTGTGCCAAGCAAATCATGGTGCAAGGAAAAGCTCGACGCTGCCT
Organism: Corvus cornix cornix; assembly: GCF_000738735.6. Lineage (NCBI taxonomy): Eukaryota > Metazoa > Chordata > Aves > Passeriformes > Corvidae > Corvus > Corvus cornix. The sequence continues at coordinate 9,874,345 of NC_046341.1, read as the reverse complement.
TCCCTTCTCACCGCGCTTCTGCCAGTGGGGCTGAAACATGGGCTGTCGAGAGACCCAGCACTCCTGGACTGGTTCAGTCTGAGCACTTGAAGGTTTGTCCCTTACTGCAGCATTTGAGTGCTTTCCATTGGCAGTTAAAAGTGATGAGAGGTGGAGAAAGGAATCACTCCTGGGGCTACAGCGAGCTGGGGCAGCTGAGCTCCAAGGAAAGCTGGGGCCTGAGCAGAGCTGCTGCTGTAGGATTTTCAAAATCTGCAGGAACAGACAGTATCACTGCCTAATCTCATGCGATTTAAAATTACCACAACCAGCATTAGGATCAAAAATTTGATTTATGCATTTTAAGTTTACCAAAAGGAGGTTTTTTTCCCTATCAGTTGAATTCCTTATGGCTCCCAGAAAGAAACAATCTTCCACAGGCAGAACTAGAACAGCCTGGCATAATCACTCATACCTAATGCTGGATATTTATGGCTGTCATCAGAGACTTAAGGTCTGAAAATCCCATCTTATAAAAATAAATAAAAAAAAAAGAACATAATGACTTCACTGATCCTTTGCTGCTAAATCTGAAGTACATGGAGCATTTGGATTAATTCACATGTTAAAATTGATAAAATATGTTGGGCTGACCTCAGTGGCTGCAGTGTGGAATATTTGGAATACTGAATGTATACACAAGCATGCACTTGTTAACTTTTCTAACTTGCTGCAAGTCTGCTTCAGTTTCCACCAAACTGATGCAAGGTTCACAACAGTGTTAAATGGGAAAGTCATTAGGCCAAACATCGTGCATTATCGTGTGGATAACCAGTGGGATCCTATATCTGTCTTAAAAGCTTTAATCCAGACATACATATAGACATGCATATAAAGACTAAAATTTTTTTATCCTCTAAAATTTCAAGATACTCTATAAGGCTTTCACACTCTTATCCTTGTCTAGGGTTATCCACTGCTTTGTGGAGTTATGATTCATGGAAATCAAGGGACTTTGGATCATGGCAATAATTTACTGTACAACTCAGTGACTTTGGTGGACTTGCACTCAATTTTCTGTTCGTCCAGTGATTTTAGGCCCTGAAATACAGACATAGCTCTCAACTCCCTTTCTATTCCTTAGGAGCAGAGAAATGCATGAACTCTGTTCATACTTTTACCACACATGTATTTCCCTTTTCTTTCTAGGAAAATAGTTTCCTGTTATTTTTAGCTCAAATCACAGCTTCATTTAAAAAAAAATATATATATATAATCTAAACTGTTTCTTAGTAGTTCCCCAAACTTAATTTCCTGGGCTGCAAAAGAAAGCTGAAAAAGGTGAAAACACCATTGACTTTTGATCTGTTTTAGTTAAGAGCATGACAGGCTTCTCAGATCCACTTCAGAGTCCTCTTTTAAGTACCTTAAGGTAAAGGATGCAAGTCACAGCTATGTCAGAACACGCTCTGCTCACCTCTTCTCCCCCCCTCAAACCATTTCTGACCCTGCTTTGGGGGACAATATTGAAAACAGGGAAAATATAACCCTGTTAAAAACATGAATCAAAAAGTCACTGCTTGTGGACATGTTTTTAAAATTGCTTAGTTGCATGGAAGTCCCTTTAGTGCTTGAAGGACTTTAATAAAATTGATTTTCTGAGTATAGCCTTTTAGCAGCTACTGTATAAGCTTGAAATATGAACCCTTCATTGTTGGAAGTGTTTCATTTTTGCCCTGTAACTAATGATCAAGGGAAAGAATGTGTTCAGAATTCTCCATGGTTGCCATTTTCATAATTAAATTGTGCTAATAATAAAGCTTTACAGACTTTAAACAAACTGGCGCTGGAGTGGAATGTGGTTTGCAGTGTTTCATTTAGAGACCTCTGCAATTAGCCCTTAATGAATAAGCATACCACAGTGATAAGCAAGACATCTCTGTGAACAGGTTATTTACCAAAGCACAAATCTGTGACATTTTCATTCCAATAAACGAAATCTATTCTCCAGATTTCTTCTGAAGGCTCTTAAGTAATTCTGGAAGTTAAAACCCATTAATTGTCTTTAATGCCTGATGTGTAATACCAGTAATACAGCACCACTGTTCATCCTAAGTACAATGGCTCAAAAATAAGCAGCCGAGTCAGTAAGTCACAATTAGCTGAATATGAGCTGCATAAATAGTGCAGATCTACTGGCTGTAGTAAACTACACAGAATTTTAAAATACTAGAATCACATTCACTGCAGAGCCATAGCTCCAGGTTATACTTTTCCCTCCCATACTGCCTGCTTACTTACACTAAGACTCATGTTAAAAGATTCTTTCCTTTATTTGGTCATAATTAAAAGATTTTTTTTTTAAAACAACCCACATCCTACACATCTCAGGACATTTTATGGTAGTGTAAATCTTGGAACAGTGCTGATGTACATCAGCAAGGAATCCAGCCCTTAAGTGACTGAATGCACAGAATTAGGAGATTGGGGTTAGTTCACTGACTGTACCCCCTCATACAACTGTAATGCACTGCCCATAGGAGGGAGTCATTATTTTCTGGCACAACTCATTTCAGCATCTAATGAACCAGATGTAGTGGACTCTCAAACTCATGCTTTGGCTCATATAGCACAGCAGGGTACAGGATCCTGAGATTTTTTCCATGGACTTCAGCAGGTATTGGATCTGGCCCTAGGAAGAGAAACCTGGTGACTGCTGGTAACAGGGTGTATTGAGAAAAACACAGACTCGACAGACTGGCAGCACACTGTTGTCCCGTACAACTATCACAAAGCAATGGGAAGACAACATAGTATCTCCAAAAGTAACTGGGCTTCTGCCTAGGTTATCAAACCCAACTTTTTCCAAGTCACTTTCTCCTGACAGGATCATAGGCACTACTGATCATCCAAGTGTGTTTCCTGTCTCTCACATACCTGGGTAGGCAAATTTGTACTGTCATATTTCAATTCTACTCAAGAACTTTTTTTCTCCTTTGCACACAGTCATCTTTCTGTTCTTTTGTAAAAAAGAGACAGGAATAGAGGAAAAAAAGTTGTTGTACACAAAACCAGTAGAGCGTCTGGTATGTTTTAGGCTCCCTTCCATAACAATCTGACACAAATCTTTTCCAAAAAAAAATATAAGATAAAGAGATGGGGGAATAAGAAATATGGAAAATATCTAGATATGCAATCTCCAGAGCCACAAATAACAGACAACAGTTTTATACAGTTTGCAGCAATTCTTGTGGCAACACTGGCTACAGAAACACTGCAAACACAAACCTGGACCCTCACAGAAGGCTGCCACATCCTGAGTGCTCCCTGCAGCAGTGCTCAGCTCCAGCTGGTCAGCCTGTATAGGCAGGTACAGCACACACTGACAAACACAGGAACGGAATCATCTGTCCAACCTTCTATTCAGCAAATGTGCCACTACAGGGTCTCTAGAGTCACTGCTGCCTTTACAAAATACTTTAGAACCTGCTTTCAGAATCTGATCAGGCTCCACTATCCATGCAAACAAGGAATACGTTGTGCAATGGGAAAAACCTGGAAAAAATTGGTATTGAAGAACACATCACAGCTGATGGTGCAGAGCCACCCCAATGCCTCAGTATAAATGAGCTAAGGTCCAGCAGGGCTTAATTAGCTCTGGCTCACCACTGTCAGCAGGTCAGTTATGATGAATGTCCAGCTCAGCTGGACATGACCTGGCTCTTCAGAGAGCCTGCTCAGATGTCTCTGTGTCTGTAGCACCGTTGAGCAGAACGTCAGACAGTTAACTCATGGATTACTACATTCGGGCTGTAGCTGAACTTTTTGTTTCACCTACTGCTCTTGAAGTTCCTGAACTTCATCCCAGGCTTTATGCTTAAATCTACACCTGGTCATCTTATACCTATGTATCGTCCTACTAGAGCTGCCCCTAAATAGCTGTCACTCTTTTTTCTTGTGTTTATATTCCCAATATATTTGCATACAGGAAACTTAAACCGCATTTGTTAAATACAGACCCATGCTCTGAAGCACACCCTTAATGCTATCCCCTGCATTAAAAAAAAAAACCTTCTTGCTAAAATTCTGCCTGTTTTTATTATTAAAAATGATGTCTTACTTTCAATATATGGGCAACAAGCCCCACAGGCTTCTTTTGGGAAGGTGTGAAAAATTACTTGCTGTTGTCTTTTTTTGTTCTCAAAAGCATTCAGTGTTAGACTTTCTACCTAGAAACACAAGGCAATGATGTGCTATAGCCCACACCAAGCAATGCATTATCTTTGTAAAACTGCCAACATTGCAATGGATTAACTTTATGCCAAGCGGTGACAGGGACAGCATCCCACCTCCCAACATGATTTCCCAGGCATGAGAAGTTGGTATGTGGCTGTGATAACACAGGCTGTGATGCCAGGTGAGAAGCATCATGTCAAAATCAAACTCAACATCCATTGTGAGCAGCCTTCTTGAATGAGAGGCAGAAGATGGACCAGAACTCTTTCATGGGCATGTTAATGCTACCATCATGTTGATTCAGTGGATACTGGGTGTTGGCAGGCTTGACATAGACTGTCTTGGGACTGGCACTTTCAATCACGGTGCAGCGGTTTCCAAGACTATTATCACAGAATTGATTGGAGTCATTATGCCTCCAGGTACTGCCATTTAAAAAATTTATGTAAAAATAGATCTTGGAAGGTAATGAAAATTTAGAACAGGAAAATAACATCTCCATCATAAAACTAGTAGAGCACAAATGGAAACTTTACACACACTTCCTCCAGGCTTGACAAAATCCAGCCCCTATGGCCAGACAGTGACCATAAAGCCTGCATGGGACAGCCCATTGAGGCTGCACTGCTGTGAGCTTTCAGGGGTCACCTGGGCAAAACTGACAGCCCTAAACTGGAACCTCAAAAGTGCATGAGGGGATGATGTGTTCTATTTACACCAAAACTACACCCTGGTACCAGGATTGCTATTCTACTTATTTTTATTCATAGAGGAGTCCCAAAAATTCCTAGAAGTATTCCTGCAAACAGCAGTTCCATGACTCACTGTGCAAAGCAGCAAGAGGCAGTAACCTCTAAAGTAGCTTCATCTTTGTTACAATGTACCATCTCCTTTCTATTTAGACTTTATACATCAGACTAAAATATTTAGCACATAGAAATGGGACAAGCAGAAGTGCTTTTCTTAAACAGAATCTCATAAAGTTATTCATAAAGCAAATAATTGAGGCAGGCAAAGAGAATACACCTCAGATGGGCCTGGCTGAAAAAAGAAGTAATACATTGTGTTCATTAAAGCAATATCAAAATTAAATTTATTACAAAGTACCTGAGACTGAAACCCAAAACTATTAACCCCAAAGCCACTAACTATTCATTAGCCAAGTCAATTTTGCATCCCATTATGATTCACAATGTGTAAATTCCCATTGAAATTGATTTAGTAAACCAGCTCTTTGATGGGCCTGAAATTAAAAGGATAGAAGAAAAGACACAACTAATTGAAGAACATAATTTGATGCTTGTAAAGAGTGCGAAATTTACTGAGAGCAGACTGGAGCTTTAATTAAAGACAACGGGCCAAATTCACACCTGAGATAATGATTGAGGAATTTTGCTGAGGTCAGAAGAACTGCAGCCACTTGTGGCAGGGCTGAATTAAGCTTCTGGTAGTGTCCGTTTTTAAAAAAAAACTATGGAAAAGTGCCTTGGGGGGTGGGAGAAAGAGAGAGAGAAATAAAGTGAGAAATACATATTCCCCTGTCTGGAGGTTACCCTAACAGGCTGCCTGCACTGAGCAACAGTGGGAATTCCTTTCTGTTTGCAGCAGATTGGGGGACAAACTATAACAAGGTGATTATTCTGTTCCCAAATTAAGAGTGATGAGAAGAGCTGAAGTTTCACAGAACTGCCAGGAAAGAGCAGAGAAATAAGCCCACATGGTAAACCAGAGCCTTTTCAATAAGATCTTTTTATTCTCCTATCAGGGATGTTCAGGCTGTTTAAAACAATTTTATATCTTCTATTTTTTTCTTGTTTCACAATTGCTTCGTGATGAACCATTCTTAGAATATTTGTACTTGGGAATCTGATACTTTATCAATTTTACATCATTTGGTTTTGTTCTATGAAAGGTTTCACCTTTATGAAAGAAAGAACAGTTGAAGAAATGATGATATTCTACACATTTTTGTAGAAGAGTACACATCAGGTCATGACAAAATTTGACATTATTTTCCAAGGAATTTTAACAAACAATTTGAGAATACGAAGGCCAGGATTAAAAAATTTATTTTGTCTGCTTCCTTTGTAAGATATAGAGGCTTAAACCACGTAATAATTTCAATGTATAGCTGCTTAACCTATTCATTGTATATCTGGATAATGAAGTGCACTTATTTTTGTAGTGCAGACAGACTGTAAATAAGGTAACATTATCTCTCAACTTGTGTATGAGTTATAATTTATTTATATATTATTATAATTTATAAAGGAGAATCTATGGCTGACAAAGTCTTTAGTACAGTAATGCAAAATAACGGCATGTTTAAACCCAAACAGAAAAGTTTAACACCTGCTATTTCCTATACTCCTCAGTGTGAAGCTGAAGAGTAAGTGTCTGAAATGGCACAAGGAGAGCCAGAAGAGAAGCTTTAAATTCTGTTTTACTAGCAGCAATATTTTGTGTTGGTTCTTATGCTCCCCTTTTTGGTACTTCAACTGATTTAACACTGAGCTTTCTCTTGCTACAAGGTTGATTACACATTTCCAAGCTGGGTCTGTCTCGCTGAACAGACTGGAATGCTCCAGTACAGACCTGTGGAATCATCTGACTAAGAAGAAGGTTCTTTTTTTGAATAATCGTAACTAAACAGAGGATTAAAATGCATAGCCTTGAAAATTCAGGAATAGTCCATGTCTGATATACTATCTACAGCCATATCTTGGAGATTGCTGTAAAGGGGCTGATGTATCCAAAATAATGTGAGGAGGAAATACACATAGTTAAAAAATCTTTACCTACCATGAAATTCATGTGAAATTTAATTTCTTTGTGTGCAACACTCAGACAGACACACTGGGATGAACCAGCAATGTGACCTAAGCCCACCACTGCACACATTTCCTATGCAGGAATGGTATGAGCTGATTTGGATTGTTTTACCCATGTAATTTAAGGGCTGACAACAGAGTTTGTAACAGGCCTTAATCAGGTGCATGAGCAACAGCAATCTATGATCATACAAACATGCTCTTTAACTGTTCTGTGCAGCTTTAAAATACATAGCAAAGTCTACAGAGACAGGAGTTTAAAAGTTGGGGTATTTGGAGCAGAGCTCACTGGCCCACTGCCTTTGTGGCATAAATCTGTGCTGACATGGATGTGTTTCTTTAGCTGCTGGTCAGGACTCTCATCTGCACAGTGAAAGGAGGTATTCTTATCCAGAAAGTATCACCAAAGTTAGGAAGGGGCTAAAAGGCAGTCAGATTTTGGTACTGAGCAGTATCTGTTTGAGCTCCATCAACAACACCCACATAAAAGCTGCTGTGCAGGAGCAAATAAGAAAAGTTGAATTCTTTGCCTAGTGTAATTCACTTCATTTATTGACTTTTTTTCCCTTTCGTTTGTCAGTGGTTCTGAGATGCCTGGCATTCAGGATGATTTGTAATGTAAATTATATAATTGTACTTTCACATATTTTAACATCAAATAGAATGATTGACTACGGAATTTGAGCTGTCTACAGGTGGGGGTCAATTATCATCTGAATAATCACACTGCCACACAAGAATAGCATGGCCATGGAGTGTGACATATTTTTATCTCTATGCATTTCAATGAAGTCAGGCTGGTACATAAAAGGTTATCACCTAGGAAACATATTTTCCTAAGCACAAGTTAAACATGCAAGCAAGATCAGCATAGATATTCAATTTAGCCAGTCAACCCTAACCTATTAATATTTTAACAAAATCCAGTGAGGATAATTTTTTTCTTTGATCCCATCTCATTTGAGCAGCCTGGAAAGGGAAGAAAAATTAAAAACAAAATAGTCAAGCATACAGAATGAGGTTATGTATTAAGTGGGCTATTTAATGTTTTTGGCATATTATAGCCCTAGGGAAAGTGTGGATGGATTTAACAATCAAGATCTCTGTTCCCTGGGCCCGCAAAGTTCGAGAAACATAAAATAATCTATACTTCTGAGCTGACAAATCTTACCTGACACTCTGCTTCATCTCACTGGGACTCTCTAGCTCAGCATTAATCATATGTTACAGGGAGTAAAAAGAAAAGTAAATCACACTAAGCTGGAAAGTGAGATGGAAGGTCTTTGGGCAAATCTTTTAATCAATAATATGTGGGATAATAACCAGGAGCTATTGTTTGAATCTTCAGATATGAAAAGGGAGCAATGCAAAACACAAAGCAACTACAAACTGCTGCCACTTCAAAGGGGTCTGATGCAAACCAAATCAGGTTGGTTTGCCCGAAATCCCACCTTCTCCCCAGTCCATTAGCAACATTCTGTATTCATGGTTCACCAGCATTTTGATCTAGCTCCAAAACTGCAATTAAAAGTGTCTATCTGATCCTATAGATCAGGGGACACAGTAGTATCATGTGCATTAATTTTTGGGTGTCTAATCTGAGATCCTTTGCTATTCATTGACATTCAGAGAATGTTCTAAAAAAGGTCTTACTTCTCATGTCAGACAATTCCCCTCTTTCCCTACTAGCTTCTCCTTCACACAATTACTGCTAAGACACAGGACTGGCATTATTTTGCTGTGAATTCTATCTCATTTCCAAGTACAACACCCACCTTCGTCTCCATGCCTTCCCTTACTTCCACTCTTCCTCATACATTAACAAAAGGAAAAAAGTAATGTTTTAGTTATTTGTCTATTAAACACTGAAGAATCCTCTAGTTTATGTGGTTTTAGCCGTTTAATTTGTGGTTAAAATTAGAATATGTGATCGGCGGGTAGAAGGCAGTTTAACTAACCCAGTCTCTACGGGCTGAAGCCTCAGCCATGAAATACATGCCTGTGATTGATCTGACCTCCAGCTATTCATACAGCGCAGTTCGTGACCTCTAACTTTCCTCACCCCTTCAATAATGTGTGTAATAATATTTGGTTTGCTCAGTTATGAACAGGAGGTAGAGACGCTAGTCCTATCTCATACTTTTGTAATTATTATTATTATTTTAGGGGGTGGAGAGAGAGAGCTACAGCTCAGAGTGAAACCTAACCCAAATCCAGTTCAGGCTGTCCATTAATGCAAAACAGTTTTGAAACTGTGAATGGAGCTCCAGTAATTCCTCCACTGTTGCTCAGCAGGAGCTTGGCAACACACAGCTTGCATGACTATAGTAAAAAAAAAGTCTCACAACCATGCCTATCACTGAGGCAATATTTTTTTACTGCTGAGTGTGTGGCCACATTCTCTTCCTTTTACTTTGTTGCTTTTTGAAATACAAATACACTTTTTCCTCCCTTTACTTTTTTTTGTTGGTGTTTTTTGCCTGTAACTCAAATTTAAGATATTTAATAATGGTCCTGCCCTGCAACAACAAAAAATATATTCTTCTGCCTTAGACACAGGGATACCTGTACAGTTTATTTTTTAAACAGCTCTTTTGTTGAAGTCCAAAAAAATCTTTCAGTATTATCATTTCAACACATTAAACTTTTCAACATTCTGAGAACTTTTCCCTCAAAATAAATAAAACAATAACCTGAAGTTTTACAAAAGTTTAAGTTAATCAAAATATTTTTGAAGGGTTAAGATGGACTACTGAAAAAAAACTGTCTCAGCTTTTAAGGAGATTTGGCTGGCTCAGCAACACCTTCGATCTTTATTTCAAAGTTCCCCTATCAGTTTCCTCTCAGCAAACTCGGGGAAAACGGAGACAGTCCCGGTGAATTCACACATTCTTAAAATGAAAACAGTTTAATGGCCTAATAAACAAATAATTTTTTTATTAGTAGTTAAAAATAACTTCTAACAAATTGTTTCTCTGATGGCTCTGGACCTTTTAGCTGCTCATCATAAATTTATTAAATAAAAATCCACCTTAGCTACAGCATTGTCTCTTTTATCACACCAGCACCTGCTGACTCACTGCAAATACTCCTCCAGAGTGTTTCTCACTCCCAGTGTGCATCCTCCTGACAAACTGTGGTGACACTCAAACAACCTCTGCGTTACCCTGGGGCCGGAGCAGACCGCGCTCACCAGGCAGGAGCACACACCGCGCTTCCCGGCGCTAACACAGGGACAGGCGCTCCCTCTCTGCCCTCCGGGAATTCCTGATGTGCTGCCATTTCTGCTTTGTTGGCCAGGTAGGTGGACCATTGCTCTATATTGACAAATGCGCACACACACTTTCCTGGAGTGGCATTTCCCAGGTAACACAAAAGCAAAAGGAGCAGCGATTCTCTGCAAGGAGCCGTCGCTGGCCCTGGCTGGTGCCAGACTTTCTCCAGGTGGCCTCATCACCGTGTGGCACTGACTCTACTGTGTCTTCAGCTCCTGCAGCACTAGACCAAATTTCCTATTCCCCTGCATGCAGCTGACACAGCTCTTCCTGGCACCCAAGTTCAGGAAGCATTTGGTTCCTATACCCTTTATTGTCCTCCCAGTATTATGGGCACAATCTCCTATGAGTGTTTTTGTACTGATGGCAAGCAAAGAGAATTGGTATATACCCTGAAATTATCACATGAAACATGGATTTTATTAATTTTGGTAAAATATAACAAGATGTGGTGATGTAAAAGATGTTGTGGCAATTCAGAAGCCTCCATTTTTTCAACAGAACTTGCACAGGATCACCCACAGTGATTACTTATGTGTCTGCTCTTACCCCAAATGGTGACCCACCTTTTTAATTTCCTGGGGCTTTAACTGCAGAATAAGTGATGGGTAGGAGATAATTTGGGGATGCTTGGGATGACATCAGAGCAGGCACTGTCCTGCACGTGGCTCTTCCAGTATCTGCCCAGGCAGACCAGTGGACAGTCTTTGCTGGGCTGCAGTCAGCCTCTCTGAACATCACTGAAGCATCACTGGTGCTAACAGGTTTTCTAAAGACTGTGCAAAAAGGATATAGTTTTAAAAACAAATAGGAAGTTCTTGGCCACTTCTGCCTCTCTTGTACTTGTACATGTTCTACAGTAGTTCCTATTACAGAGTCAGCATTTGTTAACAACACTTACAGAAATCTCCCTTAAAAAAAGAGCCATTTGTTAACAGCACTTACACAAATCTCCTTTAAAAAAGGAGCCATCATTCTTTGATGCTACTTTACAGTAAGCGTTGGCATTTTCATGATGACTACTATATATTCAAAGCCACCATTTCTTAATTTGCTAATAGAAATCACTCCCCTGCAGCCTTGGTCTCGTTTGTAAGAACTCTGGTCTGCAAAGAACGAGTCAGGAAAGCGTACATGGGCTGTGGATGCAGTCAAAAAACTCATCAAGGTTTTCTGCTGGTTTTTATTCTACATAAAGGAATATCTAAACCCACTAATGTCTCTGAAACCAGAATGAACTGCTTATAATGACTAGATATGAAAAAAAAAATCAGCTTCTTTATCATACAATAGGCTTTTGTACATCCTTTGAGGAAAGTGGTAGTGCTGTCTGAATTTAGGCTCACTGAAATGCTGGAACGTTAAATTTAATGGTGTTTCTTGTTCTAAGCTCTTCAGAACTGGACTTAGTAAAGACTAATGACCAACCCTTTGAACCCCCAAGTCTCCTAAGATTTAATTTGTTATTTTTGAGGGAAAAAAAGCATGAATAAATAACGAGAATAACGGACACAGTGACCAGAGACAATTCACCAGTGTCATTTACATATTACAGCAGGGTTCCCAATTCCTAGAATCACTCATTATCCCAATACTACAGCAAAAAATTAACCCAAATTCAGGATGACCGCCAAAAGCAAGGGCTGCTCTATTCCAAAGCTATCTCGAAAGGTTCCCAATATTCTCTGATTGTATTTAAACTCTGTACCATTTGGAACCTGGAGAGTTAACACAGGCTGGAGAAACCAACACAAGCATTTAAGCCTCTGGTGCGTTATGAGTCAAAATTCACTTGGTTAGAGGAAAGGAAAATAAATAGCTCAACAAAATAACTGATACTATTTTTTCAGAAGATATCTATTTGCAGGAAATATAACTTTCACAAGAACATATCAGTTCTGACAATCCCCTCCACAGGAGAGTTTTCTTAGGTATTCAACTGAATTTCTTTTGTCAAACCTAGAAAGCACACAACAATTAGAGCAGTAAAAACAGTTGTTCAAAGCATGACAAATCTGGGTTTAAGTCCTTGATTCAGAGCAGGGACTTCAACCTGGATCTTTCACATCTTACACAACTGCACCAGTAATTAGGTTTTTGCTTATTCTGGGCTGGATCTATGCATCTATTTTGGATTTTTCTTTTAATTTTATTATCTCTCTTTGTTTCATCCTTATAAGAAATTTTTGCTAGAACAAAACTGTTTGCAAATGCAAAAAAAAAAAAAAATTGCAGAAAGAGGGAACAGTACAGTAAATGCAGTGCTAGAGCTTATTTTGCTTTTATTTAAATGCCTTGTGAAGCAGTGAAAAACCAGAAAATTACAGTCGTGTTTTAGGAAAAAGGCTTTGCTCACAAAACAAATTTTCTTCCTGAAAAGCAGTTTATTGCAATGTAGAAAGCTCACTAATTGGATTTATGACAGGCAAGCAGTAATAGTAAAAAGGAATAATGTGAACAGAATAAAAATAAATGCATATAAAATTTTACAGACAACTATACATTTTTTCTGCTCTCCTGAACCAAGTACTCAGTGTTTCCAGATTTCTGTCGATTCTTAGTTTACTCGGCAGAGGAGGAGTGTGGTTACATATGAGGTAAATAATCTCACAGAATTAACTACAATCAGCAGAAAGGCTCAGTGAAGCTGATATGTAGATCAGCTGTGTGAAGTTCTAGAATACCTGGCCGACGAGAAATGCATTGTGCTAAGGTGCTCTCTTTAAACAACATTCAGCAAATCTGGTACTTATTTGCCTCACATACAAAGTCGCCTATACATTTTACCCTCCTTTCTACACTCTGGCACAACTGCACCACCTTCTAAAACTCAGGTTTTCATTTGAGGGTTGCTGTATTTTTCCTGCTCAGTGTAGGACTGAATGCACAGCCCAGCCCAGCCCAGCCCGGGTAGTTCTGCGTTATCCCGAGTTGCAATGTAACCTATCTAATCTTGGCAGGCATAAATGTTTTAAAACATAGCTGAAATTCTGCAAAGAGTGCTAGGCAAAGAATGTGACTGCAAAAGTCACCTCAAAATCTTGCACTTATTTCTCACTTTCATTTGGTGTCATAAAAGACCTCAGCATCAATCATTAACAAGCTATTAACACATGCAGCTGATAAAAGTGTTCAAAGTCTGGTCAATAACAGTGACAGAAATTCCTGGTTTACAGCTGGTTTAAGCTAAGTCTATGGAGCCCACACCAGTTATTTTCTTGGCTGAAAAGTGCTTCTGGGTTCTTTTGCTTTCATCCCTGTCTGTGTAACACACACAGAGGCTGCCTTTTCTCATCTCTGCTCTGCAAAACTTGTCCCTTCCCTCTGCTGCCTTTCCCACTCATTCTTAAAAGCAGTTTGCAAGCACACGGAGCCAGGAAATTATTTCATTCAAATGTCATATGATTTTAATGTTATTACCTGGTGGCGAAGGTGCTATCAAAGGAATGAGAAACCTCAGCTCAATTTGCAATTTGTAAACACAGTAAAATAGTGCCTATTAACAATAATGAACAAACAGACTGTAATTTAGGCAGCATTCTTCAAACATATCTCCTTCCAGTTTTCTAAACTGTACCAAAACTCAGCCATTCTTCTAGAATGAAAAAAGCCAGAAACAACTTTGGCTACCTGAATAAATATATATATAGCATTTTGTAATTCACTTGTTTTGATCATTCATTTTGTTAAATAAAATCTCTGATGTCATGAAACCTGAACAGCTGCTCAGTTAGCTCATTACTTGTATGTTACAAATGTCACTCAGGCTTTGGGGGGGTGCAGTGTGTTACTGATGATTTTCTCATTGTCCCTGTTGCTAGTAGCACTTGTCGATAATTGTACTTATTTGGTGATAGTTTCTTGCCCCTATGCAAAGGAATTTAAGGTTAGATTATATAGGAAATGGCACCACAAACAAAACAGGCTCAGAAAAACATGAAAACACCTAGCCTCCATCTGCTCAAGTGTGATACACTTCAGAGCTCCCATTTCACATGTAAAACAGAACATGATTTATAATTTATATCTAGTTGGTGCAATCCTTCTCAAAGAAAAAAAAAAATTCTTTGATGAAACACTGGCTTTATGTTATCATAAAACTATCGAGAAAATCACAGAACATTTGGCAATTTACCTCTACTACAGCATCTTTGAAGTTTGGATATTTATATTTTATGCACTTTTCAAATCAACTGTACTGCTCAACACAAACACAAAAAAGCAGAAGTGTGAGTCAACGCTGAAATGTAATTACAGCATTATCAGCAGTAAACCACTGCAGGTATTTACAGACCTCCAGGTAACAGTTAAGACCCAGTTCTAAAAAGATTTTAAATATTCTGTGTAGTGTGGAATTTATACAGTATTCTTGATTTATTTAAAATCTATAAAACATTTTTAAAAATCAAAGAAAAAAGGCAGAAGCAATGCACCTCCCAGATTCTGCAGAACCACCAGTCTTGCTTATAACTATGGGGCTTTTTTACTAACAGAATTACAGGTTTTTGAGAGCATACTTGGGAGCTGATTCTGTACCCCTCATACCTGTGAATCACCTCAATGATTAGTACTGGTTGTGTGTAACGGGGTGAAACTCACTTCTGAATAAAATAACCTTTAAAAAATTTAAATTAGACTTCTGCTGGGTCTCAGGCACAGAAATGAATTACTTATGTGAAAAGCCATTTCAAATCTACAGGATTATTTACTAACATAAAAGACACACGATCAAGGAGCAAATAGCAATGCAGGGTGTTGAAATCTGCAAGGATCAACCTCTTGATCACACAGGAAAGCCACATGATCCTTTTCTTAAATTCTGTAATTTTCAAAGCACCTGTCCTGTGATGTCTCGGTTACAATCCTGGCTGCTGTGCTCCAACAGGCAGAGAAGTCAGAGTGGTTTGTCTTTGCTCTGACAGGTTCATCAACATACTGCAACTGAAAACACTGCACTACCACTTTGTTTTCAGTCCATTTACTAAAGGAATACATCATTCTGCTGTGATACATTTCTTGCCACTGGCTAATTTCTAAGGCTGTTCAGAGCAGTAAATAGGACTTTAAGAAGGGCCAGATGAGGGGAATTCTCAAATATCTTTCTTTTTTGCTTGTGACAAAACTAGGCAGAAAAGCTATTTGAAAAGTGTCAAAATATTGCAGGTTGGTTGGTTTGATGAAAACTATTATTTTCATATAAATGGCATTTTTGAAAAGCATCAATTAAATCTCCTTTAGCGAATCAGCAGATTTGTGACATCACCTTTTAGTATACTTATAGAAGGAAGAGATTTGAATTCGCTTTCCTAACTTTCCAAAATAAATTATATATATTTGCAGTATGGAAAAAAATAGAAAATTAGAAAGGTCAAAAGTAACATTAAAAAGGTCAAAAACACAATTCAAAAGCTTTTAAAATGTGATTTTGCAGGATTTTTTTTAAGTGCCCTCTTCAGACTAGGGGGAAAATATTTTTAAAAATTGATCTTATGCAACTTAATCCAACTGGGCAGGGTTGCACTCCCCTCCTTGTTTATCAAGAGGCACAATTCAGTCCGAAGTGGGGGTGAGGACAAGGGGCTCTCCCTTCCCCAGCCGGCGGCAGGCTGTGCTCCCGAAGGCGTCACCTCCGCGGCTGCTCGAGGCTCTGGGCTCTGTGCCATCAGCACAATCGAGCTGAAAATTATTACATTCCAGAGAAATTGTAGTTTGTTCATATTTTACAAAAACATCTCTTTATTGATACAAGGAGTCAGGGTAGTAGCATACAAATTCCTGCTACATCTGGCCAGACTTTGATTTTACCATATGGATCACAACCCTCCTGTACAGAATGAGACTTCCAAAGGGTCCTGGAGGACCCTGGCACTCAAATACTGTTGATGCTCAGTGGCGTCTGTGAAGCAGGTCGTGACAAGCGATCAAATTAGGGTGTCCTAAGAATTTTTTACCCTTCATTTGAAAGCTGCCACCTGCTCATCTGGGAGACTGCTTTTCAGGCTCTCCTACTCCATTGCTACATGAAATAAAACAGATTCACAAGTCCTTTCATTATGCTTTGAAATCTCATCCACAGTGCAAACTACTACAGTCCCTGCGAAATCGGTGGAACTCCTCAGAGCTGCAATAACCTGGCATATTGTCAGTGAGGAAAACAGGAAGGTGAATAACTCTCATGAACAAGGATTTTATACAAAACCTCTGTAAGAGTTTCAGCTTTTGCTTTGTGAGCCAGCACGCTCACTTACATAAAGACTGAAGGCCACAACAGGAGCCTTGCTCTCCAGATGAGAAGTCTTTGCAGCAAGGTACAGATGCAATTGATTGCCTGGTGAAATGATGACATTCAAAAATAAGCAAAAGCGGTGCCAAATTTGTTAATTTGGTAGGCAGCATTGCAACAAGAAAATGAGGCTGCTTATGAAAATGCTGCAGCTTCTCCTCATTTTTTAAGTTTTTAAATATTAAAGCCATCATTCAGGCACTTGCAGCTGTTCCACCGAGTGTTTCAGCCTTAGAGAGCAGCAGCCTCTGGAGCACACCGGGGATGGCCACGGCTGCAGCACCTGTACCTGGGCAGGCCAGCACCTCCTGCGGGGCGATGACAGCATGGGAGGCTGATGCCTTCATGGGAGATCAAAGGAATTCTTGAGGGGTCAGGAGAGGATGACATGAGGGTCGGACAGCCGTACTGCTTGAGAGCCTTTCAGGCAGGTGATCCACTTACACTGTCATTTTTGGTCTATGTCAAGCAAGCATTTTTTTTCTTTATAAAGTCGCTCTGGCTCAAAAAATGCTTTCACGTTACACCGGCAGCTTCTAGCTGAGTTCTGGGTGGCTGAGTTTTTATGTAAACGGGATCTGCAAGAACATGAAAGGAACCAATGTGCTTCCATTGGCATGCAATAGTTTCGGAAGCTTTGCAAGGGGATGTATTTGTTTCCATGTGATTATTCCTCTATAAAGCAAGATTTTATTGGTTGATTTAAAGGAGCTGAGTGCTAGATGACTTTCTGAAATTACTCATTCCAGTAGAAACTGCAAGGATTTTCTCAGACTCCTTATACATTTCATACTGAAGATTTAATTTCAGTGACCAATCTTTCAAGGCCTTTTTTTCTTACCCCTCTATAAAAAGTCAGTCCTGGTTGAGTATGATATCTAAATCAGAAAAATGTTGCCAATCCACTACCTTCTAATTCAAGTAAACCTCAGCCAAGTCAAGATGATGGAAACCTGTCATACAACATGGGAGTTTACTGAATGCAAAGTCCAGCCTCTGCTACTTCACTCCCAGTGAAGGGAGTTTGCTAATTGCTCTTAAATTGACCTTTTAGATATACCTGCAATCATGCTTGAGATCTAGGGGTTTTAGTAAGTTGTTGAAAAGCTAAACAAAAGCACAATTAACTTTAAAACACTAAGGCAGCATGAACAACTAAGACAACGTTTAGAGAGAATACGGTCATTATTTAAGCACTGTTTATACTTATATTTCATGAAGAATTTAGCCTTCAACATTAGAAAAATTATAGGGTGGGAGGCAGGAGTCAGGAGGGGGCATTAAAACCCTTCTCAGAGTTTTCATGGTTTCAGCTTCCTGAGAACTTGCCATTGCTATTCAGAGACGTGCAAAACTTCCATAAGGAAACTCTAAACTAGGAAAAGCTCATTTAGTTCAATTTAGATGCAATTTTAATTGAACCTGGGCTGATTTATGCTTTCAAGTAGAAGTCATAAAGAACTCATCCATTGCAACACAATTTCTTTTTGAAAATTACCATCTCCATCTTTCATCTCTCTTCCTGCTCTGTCAGCTGGTTTGTGTGGTCTTTTGAGACCTTAAAAGAGAACCAAAGTCATGGGGAAATAAAAGCAGCAGTTACTTTAGTTGAGGTTGCCAGCCCTGCTCTGAGACCCTGCCATGAATTTTAAAAAAAGCAAGGTAGCCCACTGAGCATGAGGAAGAGAGAGCTTAGAGTTATGTATCTGAACACTTTGAACTTAAAAGAGATTTAAGGAGAGGAAGAGAGGAAGGAGAGGAAGAGAGCTGCAGTTCTGCCATTTACTTAATTTCAAAATAAAACTACTACTCAGGGTAAAAATGTAACTTTTCTTATACTACTAAAAGCAAAGCGACATCTGAAAAATACTACTAGCCAAAGGCCAGATTCTTTAAATATTTTGCAAGGACTGATAGAATTATGGATACTTATGTGAGTATTCTTGTCACAAGGGCGACAGGTTTAACTTACCCAGATGCATTTCAGGGGAATTCTCTGCTAACAAGAAAAGTCACATAAGAAAAAAAGCTAAAGCACAGAAGCTGGTCTCTCACATCTCCAGCTTTCACTGATCGTAAGTGGGTGCACGTGTCCCCGGAGACAGAATTTGCCCCTATCTGAGGACAACTATAACCCGTACACCAGGGTGCTTAAATCACTTATGTCTTGAGTTTAAGCAGCTTCTTCTATCCACACAGGTCCATGTTGCTTTATCAGCTCATTGCTGCTCATTTCAGGACTGTAATCTCAAAGAACACGGGCTCTCCTTTGTACCCACTCCAATGTCTAATTTTTTACGTTGCCTTCTTTGCTTTCATTTTATCCTCCAGCTATACCTTCCACCTGGCAAGTCCTCTGTCACAAACACCCAGCTAGAGCTGATCCAGTATGCTTGCATGGGGAAACTAAATATCACCACACACACCCCCCATCCCCCCAAAAACCCTCCAAAAATCTGAGAAACATAGGGCGTGCATAAGCAAAGACAACTGATCTAAGTCAGTCCTTCTGATGCTAATCTTACTGCAAATAATATTCAGGGTACATGAGAAAATGTCAAATCCACACTACCTCACAATTGCTGGCTTTCACTCCAGCTTGAAACTAATCCAAAGAAAAAATACAAAGGAAAGGCTGAAAGTTCAATCATTATTTCGAAAATTTAAAAGAAATAAAAATGTAGCTCCCTTGAAAATATGTTACTGCATACATTACCTATATAATCTCACAAACTCCCAAAATAATATCAGTGTCTACGGCTATTAAAGTTTATAGGTGCAAAAAGAATGCAATTAAAACAGGTTATATTTAAATAAAATAATTCCTTCTAATTAAAATGTAAATAAACACCTTATACAACATGGAATGTAATGTATAATTATTCTTCAAAACTAGAATTTTGTGATTAATAAAATGAACCTAAACTTTCACTGAAAGAGAAACATTTCTGAAATGCATCAGACTTGCACCCAAACATCTTGTCAGAGCAAAGTATTGGTGTTTTTAACACAGTCTTATTCCATTGAAGTTAAAGTCAGGTGAGTGTCTCCGTTCAAAAAAATCAGCACATAAAACACTTCCAGTTTCAGCATCAAAGATGTGTTTACTGCAAACACAGAAATGTAAGGGAAATGAAATGGTAAAAAGGACTGCAACAGTTTTAAGGACTTATTTTTAGAAGTTTTACATTGGAGACCTACTAACCACAAAGTCTAGTTTTCATACACAGCCCACATCAGCATTTCATCTCCTCTGCCAACTGGATGTCGCTGAATGTTTCCAATCCCTGGAAAGTTTTATAAAGGCAAAACGAACTTTAAATGACTGCTCTCCTCTGCTTTCTGTTCCTTGCCGGGTGCCATCCTGCCGAGCCCCCGGGCGCAGCGCCCGCCCGCGGGAGCTCTCGGTGCCACGTGCGGGGCAGCGAGCGCAGCTCGCCGGCACAGGATGAGGCCCCTAATCACTAACAGCTCCTCTGGAAACTCTAGCAGAGATAAAAACTACAAAGACACTGTAGGTTCCAGTCCCCTTATTGAATTTTCATTGCTGCTTTTATTGTAACTATGAATTCAGCCCATAATGTCACGTGTTCTTTGTTCTCCAGCCTGACATACATTTTAATACCCAGCGCAATATCTGTGCAAAGACTAAGTGTGTTCATGTGTAGGAGGGTTAACACTTCACCACAAACATGGTTATAGTTATAGATTAAAAGCAACACTTTCAATGATTCTACAGCTTAATATTTCCAACTCCCATCTCCTTCTGAAGGTTCTCCTCCCCCCCCCATGCCCCCCCCCAAAAAAATCTCTGCACAAGAAATGCTGAGCCTACAAATTATGTCACTGACATCTGGAAAGAGACATGACTACCCAAGTAAAAAATAAACCCAACGGAGGTCATGGCTTTAACAGACTGTCGCTCTATATTTAAACTGATTGATTCATACAAAGACATAATTATAGAGAACATTGGAATCAGCAGCTCCCAGCACTCCAGACTGCAGGCACAATTGTGTTTACAGGAATTATATTTTAAAGACTACATCTGGTATAAGCTAATTGATACACTCAATATTATGATACACAATAATTTAAACTTAAATTGTGAATAATGTCTACTTATTTTCCTACCTAGATAATAACTTTCTTTCAACTATACATGATCGTGTATGATTTTTCAGAATATTCTTTGCATAAAATCTATTGGTTATGCAAATAAAAGGCTTTGGAGAATAATGTACAGTAACTAATTTGTATAATCAGTTTCCCTCAATTCAGCGTGATAATGATATGTAAAGCACATCACTACAGACTGTCTGTGAAATGAATTCTGTCTTAATATGCTAGTCAACTAGCCACTCGACCTTTGCACAGGCTCACTGTAAGAGGAGCAGAAAAACCCACACACATTCTTTCAATTTCTAAAGGGAAATTCGACTCTAGCCATAGAACAAAGAAAGAAGAAATAGAAGTAAAAGAAAATCAAAGAAAAAGTGATTTGGATTCAAGGGGATCAGATGTTTCATTTATTGCAGGTTGGAGACCTTCAATCAGTCAAATGAAAGACACATTTGTATTAAAATACCTACAAGGCAGAGAGAAAGCCTTGATCAGGTGTATTAGATTTAAGTTACAGCTCTCTCGCTGAGAGATGTGAACCTACCTTCCAGTCTATCTGTTCTCAATATTGAAGGTTTTCTGTGTTACAAACATTAGATGAAAGGTAGCTTGCTTGCCTTCCCACGTATCTGCTGGATATTAACTGTACATTTGAAGCGTGCACTACAAGGAGACGTGAACTCGGTGTGCTCTGCAAACAGTCACTCCTAGGAAGGGACACTGAACCCGTGTCAGGGATGTGACACCAAGGGCAGGGGGGAGGCTCGGCTGCAGAGTGGCCACAGCTCCATTGGCCACCAAAAACCAGTGCTTCTGAACGTACAGCTCCTCTTTGCTTTAGTGGAAAACACATAATTTGTCCTGTGACAGGGCTGTGAGCCCTGTTATACAGGTAGATAAAGGAATGCCATGGCAAGAGCCCCTGCCCTGGTTCCTGCTGTGTGAGGACAGCAGTGTTTTGTTTGCCTTCTCATTACATATTGTGCAGGTGGTAACAAAAGCCAACCCCTGACCTTATTCCTCACTTTTCACACCATCCCTTCCTCACAAAAACTCCTTGAATCCCCTGTTCTTGCCCGGACATGCAGAAGAGCATCAAGCCTGATGGCAGAGATCAGGTCTTCTTCAGCTGCAGTCCTAGCATAATAGATTTGTTTAGATTGCCTGGAGGAGGATCCCAAAGTGTTTTATAAATTGGTTACTGTTGCTTGTAAAATACTGAACCAACATTATTCAAAATGTTTTATCTTATTAACGGGTGCTGTTCAGAATAGTTTTTGGTTTTGATTAAACTTCATCAAAGATCAGTCCAGAGGAAATGTTCTGTAGAGAGACAGAGGCTCCATTGCTGCTGGTTACATCACTCATCTCAATTTGTGAAACCCACACCCAACCATTGCTCTGAGTTACCCAGAGCAAGGATTTGAACCTGGATCTCTCCTAGAAGCGTCAATAGCTGCAGTCACTGAGGCACTGCCTCTTCCAGCAAGGAAGCATTGTCCCTCCTTTACTTTGTCCCAATATAAGGAACTTAAAAAGGCCACATACGACACAAAAATTGTCCTTTTGCCTTTTGTGAGTTGGCACAGACACCAAAAAGCCAGAACGCTAGCAACTACTGCCAAAGTGGATTTGCACATAAGCTTTAGACCCAAGTATTGGTCATCTCAACCCAAAGACAACTTCTTTCTGCCATTGTGAAGAAAATTTCAGTAATTTAAAAATTAAATTAATCCCATAGGTGCCTATATTTGGTCCTTTGGCAAGAGGAACACATTACACAAATAAATGTGTAGGTTTTAGAGAGATTGTTCACTGGGAAGCCAGCTTCCCCACCTTGTTTCTCAGACTTCATCCCAATGTACAACTATTGCATTCCACAAAGTAAAACACCAAAAACACAGTCTTAACTCAGACCCCAGCTTTAAATATTACCTTCTGATATCCAATTGGCTTTTTAAACAAGCCACTGTAGCTCTGATTTCTGCTTTTATGTATGCATAGCTGCAGATATTGTGTAGTAATATGAAAATTTTAAGGCTGTTCTGCCTGTTAAATAACATCACAGAATAGTCTGAGTTGGAAGAGACCCAGAGGGATCATCAAGTCCAACCCTTAAGTGAATGGCCCATATGGGGATCAAACCCATGAACTAGGCATTATTAACACCATGCTTTAACCAACTGAGCTCTCTGTCATTGTAAACTTTAGCTGATTTTTCATTTATAGAGCCATAAATTCCCCATCAGTCCAGCAGAGGGGTAATTTTTCTTTTGCTTCCTTATCTTTAACACTTACTTTTGAAATAAAAGTAAATACTCCCCAATAAAATTTGAATAATGTCACATATCAGTGCTACATAGTCATTGTTTCAGAGCTGGTCAAAGGGTGAAAAGACATAAATAGAGGACTTAAGTAAAATTTATTTTCCTTTTATTATATATATTTGTTTGTTTGTTCTATTAAACAGAGGACCTATAATAATACAACTTCCAGGCTGAATGGGGGAAATCTACACAAATACTTGTATCTTCCTTAAAAATCATGGTAACACATCATCCCAGCTTCACAAGTGGGTTATACAGCAACACCAAGTACACAGCAGCAAAGCTGACAGACTAAGATAAATTCTGCACCTCAGATACGGTATTTCATGTACAGTTTAAGTCTGCTCAGAAGGAAAGGAGTTATAACACAAGGCTCCATCTTTAACAAAGTGAACAAAAGAACACAATACTGTGCAATGAATTCCAGAGGGGCTTCATTCTATTTAAATTGAAATCTCTTTCAGTGCATGAACATTTAATGGTTTAGCTTGATATGTCTTTTTTCCATATACAAAAGATCAAAACACAAATTTATTTCTCCATCTAAAGAAGTTTGTACTTTATGTTAGGTGAAGTGGTCACAGAAGAAGAATGTACAAATTCTCCATGGAGTGCACAGGGGCAGAGCAACCCTCTGTGACACTCTGTTGTGCTTGAACCAAAACACAAGATGGTAGTGAGGGCACTGCCTTGCCTTTGGGAGAGCAGTGCATTGGAAGGAGGGTTTATCAGCACCTGTCCTGCTGTCCATGTTCCCACCATCTCCATAGGACTGAGGAGCTCTAATCCATAACTGAGTAACAAAGGGAGAGAGGGCAGACCATTGCTATTGCTCCCCCAAACTATAATATAGAGAGCAGAGACATGCCATCTAGAGAGAGACCTGTGCAGAAAAGCCAGCACACTCTCCCCAAGCCATAGAGCTCCTGGAACAACATGACAAAACCCTGTTTTGGAAAGAAATGGCAAAAATAAAAACCCTACTATGTTATGAAATGAGGCAGATTTCTCTAGAAGCCCAATGACCTCAGTGGTGCATGTCTGAGTCCTGATATTGTTATTACTACACCAGCACCATTCTTAGAAATGTGGCAGCACACACTGTTATATTATTTGCAGCTCTTGCCATTTGCCTTCTGAACAATTCTGATCCAAGCAATAATAAAAGCAGCAAGACTGAAGCTTCATCAAACATCCAAAAGTAGTCTTAATATTTCTAGAGCAGACATCAATTTTCACCAAATTTTCTGAATATCCTGGTTAGCACATTTTAAAAACATCTGGATGCCTTACAAAGCTGTTGTCCAGAAAACATGAGACTATTTTCCTGTCAAACACCAGCGAGGGCTTGCTGTAGGCCCAGAAAAACCATGTCCTGAGAAACTCCAACAGTCATCCTGCCTTCTTACACAGTGGATGGATCCATGTCTCAAATCTTAACCTTCAACTAAACCTCAGCAAAACATACAGAATTATACTGATGTAGGACCCATTTCATGTGGGGAATGTCATATGATATTTAAAGCACTTCTGAGTCATCACAATAAACAAACCTGCCTTCTGTGGGGGAATCACCTAAAGATTGGTGATTAGTTAATTGAGCAAGTGAAAGGTTTCCTGTGGTAGTGTCTATGAAGAGCAAAACACTGTCAGAAAATACTGAAATTTTTCAGGAGGGCTCGTGAAAGCCTTACTTCTGAATTACCTGTAAGCAGCTCCTAAACAGGAGCTCAGCCAACCCTACCTAATGAAGGCTGCAGGAACTGTGAACTTCCCCTGAAGGGAGGAGGGCAGAGCAGCAGGTAGGGTTTTCTAATGACCTGTGGTTGAGCAAGGCCATTCAAAACTATGTTAAGAGATCACAGTTATACATGGCTCCAAAGGTTTTTAGCAGGGAGTACGAAACCGCAACTCAAGCTCCATCTAAAATGAGAAAAAAAAAATCAAATAAGGAAAGGTTTGCCTAAAAGAGAACCTCAGTGTTTTACTCTATATTTGGACTTCTTTCAACTCACATTCAGTGCAGTGAAAATAAGACTGTTCTCTGAGATTTTAGTAGCATAACCTACATTTTGTATCAGTTCATTTCACACATGAGAACATCCTGCAATGAAGAGACAGGGGTGTATGGGCACTGGCAGTCATGGAAGGAACAGCATTGCTGTGCTGGCACTGCAGAGGAGGGACAGCCTTGTGCCCAGACTGAGGTTCAGGGCTCACTGCCATCACCTCCTCCCTCCCTGGACAAGAAAATTGTCTCCTGGCCTCAGAAGCAGCAGAATGTTTGAGAGGGTAGATTATGCCTTTAGCAAAGCTGCTGGATTCTTGTCTCAAGGGAGAAATCTGCTTTTACCCCACACAGACACTGATTGCTAGAAGGATACTCTCATAAACAAAATGCTGGAGACCATGGAATCTTCAGCCTCCCCTTTCTGCCCAGCTTCCAAATGTAATGCACGAAACAGCAGGGATGTATGCTGGCAAAACGTCCTTGAGTGCACAGCAGATGTGTGAGAACATATCATGGACAGCAACATGAACCAGCAGTTCTTGCTAATCTGCCCACACTGTTTCAGGCATGCAGCTAAACTTTAAGGATGGAATAATCATTTTCTAATCACAACTTGCCAAAACAGGGCAGAATGACAGCTCAAACAAACAGAATCTACCGTCTAATCTAAGATGAATCCAATTTCTTTTTTTATTGAATATTAGAGTATTTTAGGAGACCATAACCTGACATATGCCTCCAATTTTTGGTAAATAATCACAGTAATTTTTGCTTTGATGTAGAATATGTGAAAAGTAAGAAATATTTTCCAATTCCAGACTTTCATCCATGGCAAATCATTGTATCAGATAATCTCAGAAATATCTGGAACTTTTTAAAATCTAAAGTCTTTAGCTATACAACGTTATTGTCTCACTTGTGGCCATTTCAAAAACAGAATAAATTGAAAATTAAAGAACAGTATCATAACCTATGATATAAGGGGTTTGAGGCCAAAGCAAATTAATTTATATCTTAAAAATAAATAAAGGCCTTACTATTGCAGAAGAATGCTGCCACCACACTGCAGAGCTGAGCTATCAGATGCTGTCCCATCACGGCCACTTCCTTACCCAATGTCATATCTCCTGTACGTAACAGATACATTGCATAATGTTACAGATGGCACAGGTCGTAACAGTCAGGATTACATTTATTAAAATCAGATGAAATGCTTATCACTAGATTCAATGCATTCCATGCAAGGTGACCTGAGTTTCTTTTTTCTGACCACTACTGTAAGATTTTCCTGCTGTAGAAAACAGCTACAGTTAATTGTTACTGGGCACTGATGCCAATTATCACAGACTCCCGCTGTAAACTGACTTTCATAAATGCTTGAGTTTACAAACAAATTGGATCCTCAGTGTCACTATTTTATTTAATTTCACTGCAATTATTCCTGCAAATATTTTTGTTCACATGAGGGCTGGAGCAACGGCTGGTACCTTCACAAATCATTATTCACATAGAAACTGCTGCATATGAGTGTCAGCAGTGCTCTTTCTTTTTGCACGATCTTCAGTTAAAATAGTTGTGGACAAGGCAAGGGACTGAAAAAACCCAAGCCCGTAGCAACACCCACTTCTTCCATTAGCCTGAACCTTCACCGTCAGATAGAAAAAGCACCCAAACACCCCCACAGCCCCCATGAGGTGCAGCACGTACCAGTGACTTCCCACCAGTCACTTCTGGCTGCTCCTGAGGCCTGGGAAGGGGCTTTGTCTCAGGGGGGCCACAGGCTCCAGCCCAGGCTCCCTACTGCCCAGCCTGAATATTTTATATTTATTTCTCTCTCCCCTCCTTTGTGGTAGCAGTTGTAAATCCACCTTTCTCAAAATTCAATAAAAAATTAATTGAAAAGAAAAAAAAAGAAACGAGAGAGAAAAGTCATTTCAACCCCAACAATAAAAGGCCAATTGACTTCTCAATTTTCTAGTGGGCAGGAGAAGAAATCAGGTATACGCAGGGAGAAACTCAATTCTGCAAAGCTCTCCCCTTGAGGAGTTCCAGCCCTGCCGTCTCAAGGGTGCTGTGTCCCCTACCACTCGCTCAATTCCAGCTGGGTATTATTTTCTCAGCTCTGAGGGAAGCAAGAATTCATTCTGCATTATTGATGACTCCGGCTCAGCCGCTGCGAGGGCCTTGGTTCAGCGCTCGCCACCGGCTGTCACTCACCCGCGCCCATTGCTCCCCTACTGCCAGGCAGGCGGCTCCTTTCCCCTCTCCCCAAACATCTCCCTTTCACACACAGCCAAAGAAAACAGCTGAAGCAAAACCTGGGGGCCATGGCACAACGACAGACCTCACCCCCATTAAAGCATCAGCCACGTGAAATCGTGCCTTAAAGGCAGAAGGACAGGAATGGCTGCAAGGGAAGGGGCCTGGGAAAGCAGTTTGGCACCATGGGGCAGTCGACCCATATTTCAACTGATCCCTCTTGCCAGGAAGTTAAACATAACACTGACCCCCAGACCACAACACTGAGGCAGACTGAGCTTTCTGAAATCTTCTGAAAGAACAGATCTGACCCCAGAAACAGCAAACCCTGACTGAGCACCTGTCAGGGCAGGGGTAGGGGACACACTCCTCACAGGGATGGATTCCTCCTTTCCTCTTTCTGCTCTTTGCCTCTTGCCCTTCTTTTTCCTTGGTTGTTTTGTGGGTTTTACCTTCCTTCTTCTACGCCCTAAACAATTATTTCATTTTCTTTTAGAAATCTCAGCACTGAACACCTACAGTTATGGAGGCTGTACAGTAGTAATGAAGCCTCAGCGTTTCAGGCAGGAATGCTGGAGGTACATTTATTTAATGAAAATGCACCACAGAGCTGATAATTGCCAACTCGAATTGGCATCCATAGCCAGTGAAATGCAAAATACATGTGCAGTTTTTTAGAAAACAGTTCAGTCCATCAATGTAGAGCTGAGTTGCAAGTTGTAGAGTAGTTCAAGTCGAGTCCCTAAGAGCCTCATGGGCTCTTAATCCACTAATTGCTCCACACTGACATGCTAGATCAGTAGTTTGATTATGGGATGTAACTGTTTACAAAGAACTATGCCACTTTCCTTGGTTTTAAGAAAAACAGAATTCATAGTCACAGGTTCACAACTAAAAAGCAATAATATACTTGGTTTATTCTAAATTAATTGAGAGAAACATCAAGTTGATTTTTGTGATACAGGTCTAGAATAACAAGTAGTTTCTTCCATGTGCTTTTATGTAGTTCTAGGAAATTTTGGGAGGAAAACCTTTTTAAATACTATAGACATTTAGTATTCAGGCAAAGTGTTAGATCTGAAGTTTCAAAGTACCAAAGGAAGGAAGTAAAAAATTTGTATTCAGGTTCATACTCTTCTCCTTCCTAGAGCTAGAGGGCTTGAATCAGCAGGTCCCCTCTGCTTGTAATAGTGCAAGAAAAAACCTTTTAAGAGTTCTATAATTATATCTTTATTTCTGTGTGTATATGTATCAGCTGAAATTGTCCCTGTATTACTTACAATCATGAATGCAGAATGGGAACAGCAGTAGAAGCTCCCCTACTTGCCCAGTTTGTGGATGTTTTACATAATTGATTTCTAAATATTGGGCAATGCCTATTCACTAAGGTTAGTATATTCTGGCTTCCCCACCCCCAACACCCTCCTTTTATGGCCTGTGCAATACTTGAACAGCTTGCGACCTTTGAATACCTCTGCCCAAACTTCTTATATTAGCAGTTTTAACCGTGCCCCTCAAACTTGCCCAAAACAGGGAGAGGCAGGAGTTATTTGAACTGTTCGCTGAAAGACAGCAATTTAAAGAACCTCTACAATGAAATTCTATCTTACTCACCCAGTTTCAACGATTTTGAAAAAAACACCTAAAAAAAAAAGTTCAGCAATTTCACACAGTGGAAAACAGCCCAGGGCACAAGAAAACTAAAACCAAACAGTTTGCCGTCAGTGCTGTAGACTATGTTCAGTAAAAACAAAAGATCAAACAAGTTCTGTAATCATTATATAAAGCACATTTGCTATGGCATGTGAAGAAAACATACTTCCTTCCTAATACTAATTAACATTAGAGAGTTGTGGGCTGAAATGCAGGATAAAAATAGCTGTTTAAACTAATCACTCAGCAAGATGTAAATGTTACATATAAAGTATACCTAACGGGTTGGAATATTTATCCCAGAAGTAAAGAAAGCTTTCACTGCTCATGAATTATAAAAGTTTCTCTTCCTGCCTTGCTGCAACAATGTATGGACTCTTTGCAAGCATGAAATGGCCCTTCATAGAAAGCCAACAGTTTTCCTTATTTGTAAATATTAAAAAAAAATTTGGAGTTGTGGGGAGCAAAGGAAAGCGTGGGCAGAAAACATAACACCCAACTGTTTTATAAACAGCACACAGATATTCCAACTGCCTTAGCCCACTGTGACTGTCAGCCAGTGTCCAGGCTGGAGAGTTGTAGACACTGCAGAAAAAGCCACAGCTGACTGCAGGACTTCACCTGAGCAGCACTTCTACATCTCCTCAAAGAGCTTTCCTAACACACACAAACCAGGCAGCTCTGCATAACAGAGGGTGGCATTCTTGGAGCTACCTTTGTTTCTCTGAAATTATTTCTCCTTTCCAATGTGCTCCATGCTTCCACAAATAAATTCTGGCAAATGTTATTCTTCTTGTCACCTCTAGCTATTCTTTTACCCTTCCTCATCCTATGGCTGCCCCACTGCCACCAGCACCCTGTTCAATGGCTCCTCACAGGTAAGAAGGGAAGGTGTTCAGTGACTGGCATAACACCAAGCAGACCACCAAAGTATCCAAAATACTCCTGAGTATAAACTACATTATAAAGTTCAGGAAGCCAAATGTTATTGAAATAATATTTCAATAGTTTCCTAGCAACAACGTTTCAGATATTTACTAGTAATTTCCCTCAGCAAGAATTCCAGGTAGGGTAACAACTGGAGAAAAGGTGTTGAAATGTGCAGTGCTTAAGCATTGCGCAGCTGAAAAGGCAACACATTTCTGTCTGTTTAGAGAGGTACAGTATTTCCATCCTCCAGGATTTCTAAGAACCTGTTGAGCTCGTCTAATACAGATAGCAATGAAATATGTTCTTAAATCACAACAGTGTTCTGCAGGACTCAGCTGAAACATATCAGCAAAGCACATGAAAACATTTCTGGGATCCCTGCCCCCCTCATCCCACATTTGGCTGCTTTGGGCTGGACTCAGGAGTGCTTATTCACACAGCAGAAACTCATCACAAGAAGATACACTTGACAGTGGTTACATGGGGGCTGTATGAAGACAAGGCTGTCCATTGGGTGCTAGGCTAATGAAAAAGAAAATGGTGGGGTTTTTCTTCATAAACCAGGGAAATAAAACACCCATCCTGAGCAACTTCTGTAATCCCAGTCAGATCCCAAACTCAAACTACCTGGCCCTCCAATCTCCTGCATTACCATTTCAGTCTATCAAGACTAAATAAATGAAAGCAGTCTGTAGGCAACACAGACTACAACCCACGACAGCATGTTCTCTATGCCCTCTTCCAGGACTTTGTCAGCAGATGCTTTAGACCAAGTAAGCAGATGAGCAGGAGCTCTGATGGAAAATCTCCAGGAGCAGAGGCTTAACCTGATAGAAAGGGAACACTGTTCAACAGCACTGTTTAAAATTAGTCTAAACTGACAAGGTAATTCAAATAATCTGGCCATGTAAACTGAGTCACAAGGCTTCTAGGCCAGCCAAACCACCCCCCTCCCCCAAAGCAAAACCAAAATCACTGAAATTTAAATAGCAATTAGGCATCATGTGTCCAAGTGCTTTCCTAAGATAAATTCATTCCAGTGAAAATGGAACTGTTCGGGGCAACACAAACACCACCTCTGCTCCATCTTAAAACATGATTCATACCACTAAGTGCTTTGTTTCCCTCTTGCAGCATGTAATGTTTGGACTTCTTAAAAGGGTCATATTGAATTAACGGGTTCACCTTGAAACCACACAGTGGAACAAAAAGCTGTGTGCCAAACGGCACTCCAGAGGGGACCAGCTTGCAAGAATGCACTTCTCCCCTGTTCAGTAAGAGGAACAAGTGTTGTGACAACCTTTAAATGCTCAGTTCCAAACCACAGATCTTCTCCCATGTTCCTTTCAGCTTGCAGCAGAGCGTCCAGAATGTGCAGGCTGCATTACGAGCACCAGGCAGGAGAGCCCGCAGGGAAGCACTGGGGGAGCTGCATATCTAACCACAGACATATTGCAAGGATCAGCTATCAGAGACTGGTTATATGGCTGTCACAGCTCATTGGATTTCTTTGTCTTTATCCACTGTAAGCATTTAAAAGAAAGCCCTGTGTTCCCATGTCTAAAAGTATTTGGTAAAGCTCATATATCTTCTAAAGGGGAGGGAGCAAGAAAAAACCTCAAAATTCTGACTTAAAATAACCTGAAATAATAGTGGTTTTCTTCAGAGCTGAGAACAAGTTGTGGAGAGAGTGACAGTGGTGGTAACATCTTATAAGGATTTAGTTTACACATGTGACCTATTTGATGCATTGTCTCAGTCATGTAGTGCACAGGGAGCTGGAAGTGTAACAACAGATAAAAGATACAGCTTACACTGCTGAAAAAATGTGAGCCATTTCAGCCTCTCTTGTACAGCTATGAATAGCTCATTCACCGAGGGAAGATTTTTCCAGAGGAACACAATCCAGAAAGTTCCTCTGAAGAGAATTTTTTTCCAAATTATAATGCTGAGCATCACTTACGCAGAGTCCCTCAATAAACATTTTGTGAAAAAAACCATTTGGCTCTCTTCTAGGAATTGAAGTTAATCTAGTGAGTCTCAACACTGACTCCTGAGACCAAAATCAGGTAGGTCCTCACATCAGGAAGCACACAAGATTGCAGAGCATTTGCTGTATTTCACAGAATAAAGAATGAATTAGAAGGACCATTTCAGTATGGAAGTAGGCTGACTTGAAGGGGGCCTGGCCATCTATCCTGTGATGCAAGCAGATTCACAGGATGATTATTTCTGTGTTTGTGTGTGTGGACTCATGTAAAACATGTAGGTGCTTTAATAAGCATCTTCCTTCTGCAAGGTTCTTCATGGTGATGGATAAATGTCAAGGAGACTTCAAAAAGTTCCGCCATGGTGCATGATTAAAAGAACAAGTGGTAAAGTAAGATTTTCATCAATAGAGTCTGCTTCAAACGTCATCTTTGCATGTGCTCCAGCACTACACATCCCACATGCTCCTTGGATCATTCAAGACAAGGCTGCAGCACCTCCCTGCAGCGGGAGGGAGGCTGCCCTGCATTGAGAGCCCTGCACTCGCCAGGGAGCTTTTCCAGAGCTGTCTGCTCAGAGCACAGCAGAGCACTGGCACAGTGTGAACAAATGAGTTCTCACTTGAGAATCTGTGAGGGGAGGTCTCAGGTGCTGCCTTTGCTTCTGAACAAAAAAACAAGGTGGGTGGTACTTGCTTTATCCCAGCAGCTAACTCATCAGCTGTGCAGCAGCAGCACCAACGTGTAGAGCAGAGCCCTTGCCCCTAGGAGTTTGATCCATGAAAAAGACAAGGAACAGCAGTAAGAAAACCAAGACACAGAAGCAAATGCAGGCAAAGCTGGTCAGCCCTCCTGGCACTGCTCACAGAGCACCCCCAGCCTGACCACTCACAGTCATGAGAGAGAGATAAAGAGAGAAGTTCTCGATGCAGTAAGATGGGAAGATTTAAGGGACGACAGATTTGGAGCTTTTCAGAGAAATCCTCCTTAGTCCTCCACAACTATTTCTCCCTTTCTGTCCTTCCACCTTATTTTGCCCTTAATCTCACTGTGCATTTTTTCTCCCAGCTCAAAGAGCGAACTCACAAGGGAGCCAGATGTGCTGAACGTATGAGTATAAAGAGGCAATCTGCATAACAACAAGAACCATGTGAAATAACCTCATTTTTCCCATCTTGCTTCTATTTTTTTTTTCCAGTGGAAAGAAATAAAATATAGACCTAGATCATGGTGTGTTCTTTTCAAAGCAGTTGCATTTTCTTTCATTCCTTCCTCCACCTTTCAGGGTTTGGATATAATATATGGCTGTACAAATACTTCCCATCCACATACATGGATGTATTACTGTTTTGCAGCTGTATTGCAAAGATCCTTTCTCTCCATATGATATCATCTGAAGTGAAAGACAAGTGCCCCCTATGGTCAAGTGAATAATCTATTGTTTAAATTGCAATTATACTGTATAAATGGAGTCCCGTTAGTTTCCCTGTGAGCACAGTGTAAGCCCAAAGAACTCAGTAAGCAGCAATTTTGAGGAGAGATAATCATGAAGGGAGAAAAAAGAAAATTGTTGGCCTGTTATCTGTAAAAAAGGATGATTCTCTTTTGATCTATGTTGTTAGAAGCCCATAGGGGATGCTGAATACAGAGATAAGGCTCTTGGTCAGGGTATTTGGATACACAAATTTGAATAGTATCTTAGCCTGGACTACACATTCCTCTAAAGAACTGATATTTTCTCTCCTTATATAACAAATATGTTTCACCAGCTTCCTACAGTCAAAGATCCAAAATTGGAAGCAAGAGGAATCTCCATAGAGAGGAGTTTCACAACGAGGGATGCCATCTTCTCAGTTGTATTGACAGTGAAGAAAGGAAAGTGGCTCAAGAAGCAGAAAAAATATTAAAGCTTAAGTTCAGGTGTCCAAGTGGTCTCTGGAAAATCTTCTCTCTTCACCTATTAAGGAGACTGGATTGTGCAAGTACCTTGAACCTTAAGCACCGAGCACCTATAAAATTCTGGTCTCAGCTGTGGGTGCCGAAGACCTACAAAAGCAGCCAAAGAAAATCTGGTCTGCTGGATCTTACCCAAAACCAGTTGAATCAAGTTTTGGACTGGCTTTAAGAATTTTTGCTACAAGACGTAGGAAACTGGATCTTCCCCTTGTGCTGTGAACCACGCAAACGTACCCTGAGAGAGAGCCAGCAGCACTCCCAGCCAGAGGAGAGATGGAGAGGGAGCTGTGGTCACAGCACATTGGTTGCAGGGCCATGATCAGGAGGCAGTATTTACTTAAAAAGTGATTAAACATTAGAATTTAGTGCCTCTGATAATTTTGCCATTACCAATGTATTGCTTTTATGTCCAGCCTACTTTATTCTGTTCATTGTTCAGAACAGACCACCACTGAAGTTGTCATTTTAAAATATTCTCCACTGTGATTAAACAGCTGCTGCAGTCAAGTAGTTCTATCTTCTATCAAAGTTTGTAAATCACAGTATTTTTAAAAGATGCGAGAAGAAAATAATCCGGTATATAATAGTTACTTGATTTTTTACATATGTGTAGAAAAAATAAGCACATTAGATCTCTAGCCTTTAATTAAAAAAGAGTTGGGGGGAGGGAGTAATATCTTAATAAGTAACATCTGACCAAAAAGTATTTAGTAAATCATACCCTAAGTGTGGCCAAAAACTGTAAGATTTACTGCAAGTAAATCATTATTGCTATCTGAGTCTGAATAGCTTCCATCTGATTTCTGGATGGAAATACACTCCATAGAAGCACGGCCCTGAACTTCAAAGGACATTCGGGATGCTACTAATTTCTGTATCTGACAGTGTGATGCAATGTTTGGATTTGCATCTCCGCACTTCAAAGTGTGGCACTCTCTAGATAAGGTCTCTGTTTATTTTGACATGGATTCACAGAGGTGAACAAGAAAGCAGCACCCGAAACAGACAGTAACTCCCCCAAAAAGCAGGAAAAAACCCCCAAACCAACACAACAAAAACCCTGATCCTGCTCTGTTTGCTTCTCTCTGAATTCAGTAATGCCCTGGAGACTAAGGATTACAGAGGAAGAGTACAAGTCATGGTTGCAGTACTTCAAGTAATCTCCAGTGTCCAAAACACA
Source organism: Corvus cornix cornix (assembly GCF_000738735.6). Classification (NCBI taxonomy): domain Eukaryota; kingdom Metazoa; phylum Chordata; class Aves; order Passeriformes; family Corvidae; genus Corvus; species Corvus cornix. The sequence continues at coordinate 9,839,315 of NC_046341.1, read as the reverse complement.
GTGTCAACATATGGTACTCAAATGCAGATTTGGAACATCTTTGAAGAAATATTGAATCTGACTAATGGGTAAAATGCAGACCTAGCTGCCTTTTTTTCTTTATTATTTCATCCTGAGGTTGTCAGAATTTCAAGTGGGGCAGCTAGATGCTAGTGCATCTTTACTCTGTGAATTTTATGTAAAAAATATCACCAAGATGAATTCTGATAGCCCACTTTACTTTTTGCCTGGCAAGACCAGGATCCTACAGGATAATGACATAAAAGCTTTTTGCTATTTTATAATGACACTTAAAAATTCACACTATACATGTGCACAATGTCTCTCACATTGTAGTCCTAAAGAAAACTCTAAATGCAGGGATATGTTCACAACTGCAGTACAAATCTTATTCATACCATCAAAACACATAAACAAGTCTCCTGCAACTACAGCTCCTAGAACTGTTCTGACTTCCCCTGTATAAAACATCAAAGTACTTTTCAATACAACAGCTGCTGACCAGGAGCATATATACAACTGCTATAATTATTTATAATTAATTAATTAAGCACTGACCATGTTCCACAAAAGCAGTTGGGAGAGAAAAAAATTCTTACAAATCTGACAGAACAGAGAGGTGTTAGGAGCCAAAAGGGGAAAAATCTTTAAGCTGAAAATCCAAGAGGAAATTGCTGACATTTTGAAGCCTTGTGTAATGCAGGTTCAAACAGCTGCACCTAAGTTACATTATGTAAGATACCACTGTCACTAAGGTTCCTAATTGTGGAGTAATTACCAGGTACCTCATACCCAGGTATACACTGTCCTTATAATTTAGTTCGCATAATATGCCACTACATGAAAAGGATTGTCTTTGTATTTAACCATCTTTGATTTTTTTAGGGTTTTAAGGAAAAAAAAGAAAAAAAAAATATCAAAGCTAACAGGACTCAGAAGATTTGTGTAATAAACATCATATGCAGATTTTTATTTCCCAATTCAGCTGGAGACCAATGGAGTATTTTGAAGTTTGATTAAGGCAGTTAAGCCTCTCAAAAGTTCCTGTTTCAACATTAAAAATAAGTTGTGTGGTACTGTTGTATTAATTTTTTTTTAAAAGGAATACCACATTTCATTTGCTCAATTAAAAGACCAAAAATCAAATAGTGCTCAAAGAAAGACTTCAAAATTAGAATGCTACTTCTTACTCATTATGAATAGTTATCATTCTCTCTGTGCAATATTTACGCATATTCCCAAATCCCTTGGTCCTTCCTGAGGCAAAAAAAGGTCAGCAGGACTTTTGACTACATCCTTCAGGATTTGGCCCATATGGAATTAGAAACCTATATAATTCCAAACATTTTCTCTATTATACAGAACTCTTGCATACTTAAGCAACTTCGTATTTAGAACGAATCTCAGAGCTTAAATGCAACTCGCATCTGGATCATAGATTGTGCTGCATATTATACAATCTGCAGTTACTGGAAATGTTTGTATCCTTTACAGAGAAAGAATGATTCATTTCATAGAAATTTTCATCTGCTATTAATCTTCCAGGATATAGTTAGTGTTCTGATATTTTCAGATATTGTTTTATGGAGGGATTTAAAGTAGCTCTCCCTTGGCAGCCTGCAAGATTACTCAGTGATTATAAGCAACTCAATACTGTATGACAGCATTTCCATGCAAGGGACTTACAATCATGTTTCATTAATTCGGCTTGAATGAAGCCTCATTTCAGGCCTTGAGGAGCTTAAGATTTATGTGAAATTAATAACATAACAGATGTCTTCACAATTTGGTTCCTCTGAAAAAAACTGATTACTTTGAAAACTTCAATGCTTTAAAATGCAGACTGAGGGAGTTTTTACTCTAGGGTAAAGAGTTACTCGTTTATATCAACTGAATCTCAGAACTAAGTGGAATTTAAATGTCAGATTTATATTAAATAGTCATATTCACCATTATTACATGTAATAAACAAAAGCTTACTACTTTCATTAATAAGCAGTGTTGGACATTTAAACTAAAGCTCAGAGAGATAAAGTCAGCACCTTTGCTAAGCAGTAGGAGTAAGTGAGACACAAGGGAGGTAAAAGAAGAATATCCAGGAAGCCCTGGGTTTTTTATCTTTGTTTCTGATAATTTAATCATCTTTTCCTCATAGGAAAACAAAATGCATCTGTGCTCACACAAAACTCCCCACTTTATAAGAGTTGAAGCTGTCTCTTGTGGATGCACATGCCTAAGGCCAAATGCCTTCTTTCTTTCACAGGACACTTTAAACGCTGGCTTCTCTTCTTTTTTTTTTCAATTTTTCAAAAATTCATCTTTTATCTAGGCTTCAGCCACACTAGGTGCCTTGCAAGCTGAATTTTAACGCATGTATGAGCAAGGGGTTTATCTTTAAGGAAACTGTCTATGCGATTACTTCTCCAAGTCCAAAAAAAACTAATTGAAATAAAAATTATCTCTTAGCTTTGCTTTTTGATCCGATATGCTGAAGGGCAGGGGGAACAATGCATTTTTGATTCACACACTCAAGTACAGCTGATAGGATAGTCACTGTGATGGTTCGATATGCAAATACATTACATTAAGGGTTGAAAAATTGACACAGTGCAGGATATTACAGCTAAGACACTATCAGCAAAATCATAACAATTAGCTGTTTGATTGCTGCAGACACGGTTCATGCACCAGCCTCACATTTATAATGAGGTACCCCCGATCCCTTTCTTGTCTCGCCCCACCCTCAGCACCATGTCCACATTGATACGAAGCCTCGCCAAGAGGTAAGGGCTCCGAGATAAAGACGAAATATCAAAAGCATTAGTATAAATTACAATTGTACATTATTAGCTATTTAATTACATGAGATATCAGAGTGGAGCTTGCTGATTTCATGCTTATGTTAAAAGTTACCATGGCAGTGTTTCTCCCTTGCGAGACGGCATCAAGAATTATTGCTAGCACATGCTAAAACAGACAAAGCAATGTGTTCTCACCACATTCTCTCCCTGTCTCTCTCTAAGTTTAATACCAAGAAATTCCTTAGGCATCTGAAAAGAAAAAAAAAAAAAAAAAAAAAAAAGCACATGTCTGGCATGGGGCTGTGAACCAGATCTGAATTTGGAGATAAAGTCGGCATCCTAGGCCTAAGGCGGGTGGCTGCTGTGCTGACTGCGGAGGTGACTTGTTCTGCTCTCCATGAGGGACACCCGGTTTCCCGTGCACCAGCACCCCCCTCCTTGCCCACACCCCCCCGAGGGATGGCATTAGCTGTGCCTCCAAAAACAGCTGCTTATCAGCTCCTCTGGAGGGAGGAAGAAGCAGTGGGTGGCAGAAGGTTGTTGCAAGGAGCGGGGGATGGAGTGAGGAAGGGGGGTGGGGGGAAGGAATAGGACCAAAAAACAGGAGACATTAATAAGGATGAAGGAAAAGGGGGGGAACTGCACTCTACCCAAACATGAATGCAGACAAAGGCCTGATCAAGCAGCACACTTATTCACATGCCACTGATTTCTCCTTATTTACAAACATGCAAGATAATGCTTAAATACACCCATCAGTGAACCAGAGAGAGAGAGAGGGAATCAACACAGGGAGATGTTTTTTGGTGTCTTGCCTCTTTTTGAAGGAGGGAAATCATCATTTTACAATAAACATCTAGAAAAATTCCTCTGTGATGAGATGTAACAAATGCTGGAGTTACACACGAGTTTTTCCTCCAAATTCCCCAGCTGGCACCATCCCAAGTGCCTGTGTGCCACAGCCATGCAAAGCCATCTTCAAAGGTGCTGAGATCCCCCTAATCGGGCAACAGGGAACCATGTCAGCATGACTGGATCCAAAAGGCTTGAATTTAATGTCAGGCTTTTACTTCTTTTTGGTCTTCTGCACGAGATCTCTGTGGACTGTGTGGTTAACAAGGACAGGCGCTGACAGATGTTGTCATGCACCATGGCAGAAACCTTCCTGCTCAGAGAAGATAGACTTAAAGCCAAACGAGCAATATAATTTGAATCGATTAATGAATCACAGAGAGCTCTGATGGCAAAGGCTCTCTTTAGCCCTGTGCCAGTGAAGTGTTCTCACCCGTGACATACAGGCCCTTTTCTGGCAGAAGTGTGCTGAAGCACACCAAAAACCTCAATCAGAAAGGAATCAGTCACCACTAAGCTCCAGACAAATGGACCTGAAAGTCCAGGTCTCATTTTACCTCATCTGTTTTTCAAAGGTTCATAGAGCATTAGTTTGGAAAGAGAAAGTAACATGAAATTTATCACTTACTATGTTTAATATAGGGGTGGTATGACCTCAGGTACCAACTCCTTTATCAGTGACAAGGAAGGATTGAAGGGTTTGAAGCTGTTGCTGGGATCAATCTGGCCCCAAAGAGGTTTGGATGATCTTTAATTAAAAGTCTTACCTTTACAGTGTGGCTTTAACATGTAAAAGTACAGAACATTCTGAACAAAATCCTGAAAAGGGATGAGAAAGCCTAAATACAGCATTTTCCTTTTTTATCCCACTCTAATGTATTAATAGAAAGTATATAAAAGAAAATCCATGCACTTAATGCACTTTGCCTTTAAATGGCTTAATTTGAAGGCAATTTTTGACACTTTCCCATCTTTGAGCACATCCATCAATAGCCCCAGTGACTGAGTGCTGTTCCTCTGCTCCATTCTCCTTTCCTTCATCTACAGATTTCAAGTCAGCTTTGTCTGGTGATGCTGGTAACAAACATACAAATTCTTCATTTCTCTGGATAGCTTCACCTCTTTATCAACCTTCTCTAAATTAAAACATCATTTATCACAACAGAACAATAAAACAAATGTTTCAGAAAAGCTGGCTTTCAAGAAGAAATAGAGCAGCAGGATTAGGGTAATTCAGAAGCAAGTAAAAGTTTTCTGGAACTGGCAAAAGCATTTAATGTGAAAAGCTGAACTAAAAGATAATGTCAGACTTCACATTCAATCACAACACTTCATTTATGCCATGAGAATTATGTTTAAACAATAACATATTTTCTTCTAATCTTTTTTGCCCAAAATAAAATTTCAGCATTGAAATCTTGCTACTATAAAAGAAATGGAATACCAAAGGCTCTTTTTCTCCAAACCCCTCATCGATACTAACACCCTCCCCCCAAAGTTTAGGCTTTGCTGAATCAGTGCTTTGACCAGCTGGAATGTTCCCCTTCCATTCCACACAGCTGCTCTCACTTGTTTGGAGATGGCTACTGAGATATGGGGGACGACTGCTTACACTGACATTCTCATGAGAGTATGATTTTGGACTTAGCCTACCAAGCAGAAACAGTCTCTTATGAGAAAAAAGTCCAGAAAGAATAATAATGAAAGTGGGTATCAACATTTAACCTTTGTAACATGTCTGTGTTTCTCACCCCAGCTCCTTCATGGGACAGCAGTGACAGGACTTTCCCCCTTCCAGCTATGGGGCTCCACTGGATGCTGTACTAAGTTACACATTTGAGCACCTTAATTTAGTTCTGGAGAGGTATTCACACTGTCTCATGGTGCTCATGAGTGGGTTCACAACTTGGTGTTACTCAAAATCTTCAAAACTCCAGAGTTAGTAAGCATTGTTAAAATGCATTTGTCAGCCCTTGAACACACAGTCCTGTTCCTGAGTCCAAAATGGGACAAATAATCTCGTCTCTCTTGGCTTGCTGGAGTCCCCAGATAATAATACTATATGCCAACTGGTCTATTTAAAAAGAAAAGTATTCACAGGCACATTAGTGGTGCAGCTAAATAGATAAGAATTCATTTAAATCAATATTATCAGGGGAACAACATCCTTTCAGCTCCAACAACTTTTATTAAAAAAAAAAATCCAGCAAACAACCACCTCAGATCCCAGTAAATGGAGCCAAGCAATTTCTTCATATAATGCTTGTTATGTTCACTTTAAGGGGAAAAGTAAATGAAGACTATAATAGAAAAAACAAAAACAGGCAGATCTAACTGTACAATAAATACAGAACGTGCCCTATTTAATCTACTTACAGTAAAATCCACTGAGCAAAATTATAATTTGATATGGCTCATCTTAGCCAATAGAAACTCATAAAATGTCTTAACATCATAATACATTGTACAAAAGAATCACTAAGTACCATGAAACATATGGGAATATGGGTCTATATTCATCCATTACTCTTTGCCAGTGTAGCATATTAAAATGGTTTCTATTTAAGTACAGAGATCCCTGAAGTATCCTACAGTCTTAATTAAAATGTCAATAAAATGCAGAAGTGCATTGGGGACCTTATCTGATTTTTTAAATTTTTTTTGTTAACTCTTTCAGAGAGTTATTTCCTAATAGGTCCATTATACTACTGAGATTTGGAGCAATTAAAAATAAACATAACTAAGCCATTTTTAATAATTAGCTGCAATCTGAGCATGATCTGTATCCTTTCTCTCTAGTACTATTCCCTGCAGGACTAGCTGGCAGGTTAAGTCAAGACTGGAAAAGTAGGTCCTTATTGGAGGCCAGGAAACAATGCTTTGGGTATTCTCATTCCAACAGTTTTCTTTCAGTAGCTTTTAAAAATGGAGCAAGATTGTTTTGTGACTTTTTTTTCTGAGATCAGAGACCTTGGCCAGGTAAGAAGCTGTCTGGATTTCAGTGGATTTCCTCTTAGAGGGGACCAGCTTCTCCTAGGTTTGGGGGACACTGACCTGTGGGGCAGATTGTCTCTCTGAAGTTCTTGCTCTGCCTTTCCATGGGCATCAGACCCACCATAAATGGAAATAAAAACTGAAGCTGGCCAACAAATTATTATCTACTTACTTTTTCTTCTCTGTCAATGAATTTAAAATTGCCTTACAAAAATTCCTTTTTACAAAAAAAACAAAGATACATCACAATATTTTTCCAAAACTTGAAAAAAAGTTCAGTTTTAAGAATAAGATCCCATCCTTGCTTTTTGTGATACTGGAAGGATAACAATGGAACAAGTAAGCAAGCTTCTCTCTTTCTTCCTCTTCCATTCTCCCAGCCTCTTGTACCAGAAGTAGTATTATTAAAGATAAATGCATTTTACCCCCTATAATATTTCTCTAAAGTCTGCATCCCCTTGAGGAAAGAAAGAGTATCTTTGGAATGTAATTTGTCTATTCTTAGCAAGATCAAAATCTTGCTGAAAATTGTGACACTGGGAGCAATCCCAGCACACTGGGAGCAATCCCAGCATGCTGGCAGCACTGCAGGAGGCACCGAGTGGGGTCCTGGGTGACTGAGTCAGAGCAGGAGGGCTCTCCTGAGGAAGTTCCTGGAAGGCTGATTCTACTTTGAGACAGTGGGGAGAGTGCTCTGAAGTCTGTGGCAGTGTCTAGTCCAGCTTAAAAGCCTGAAGGATCAGAGAGCCTCTTTCTCCATCCTTGTAGTACACACAGGCAGTGAGTGGATTGACCTGGCCGCAGCTGCTGACTTGTTACACGGGATTGGCAATTACCTTCTGAGCACCAGGATAACACAGAAAACAGGACAGGGCTTGTTGTGAAATCTGCACTTAGTGGCTGGATACATACCGTGCCTGTATTTTTAGTAGGCTGGATAAGCAGAGAAAGGAAAAAAAAAACCAGAAGTAAATAAGAGAAGAAAAGTCTACCAGCTCAACATGCCTTCAGATTGCAGCAGGATCTGTTTCTCTTTCTACTTCCCCCCTTTCTGCATCCACTTTATGTTAAGTGACAAGCAGTTGGCAGGTTTTGCAGATATATTGACAATAGAAGACATATGATACAGCTGTGAAGATTTGTCTTACCAGGGTTTCAGCTGGTTTCTACTAACCAACAGCCAGATTTTGGGGGTTATGACCTCCAGTTATTTGAAAGAACTAGGGGGAGGAGGCAGGCAACACATTTTATACACTAGTCTGCTGTTCCTAGAACATTTTTAGAACTTACTCTCATAAAACTGACTCTGTTTAATGATTCTCTAAAAAAATATTTTTTTTAAAAAGTGATTGGAAACTATGTATCTTGTGAACATAATTGGAAATTTAAACAGTCATGGGGCCTTATGTTGTACTGTGCTAAGCAAGAGCTTCCTACAAAGTGCCAAATATTCTTACCTCCGAGGGGTTATATGGAAAGTGAAGGTTTTTAGCCCAGTATGTCGTATTCCCTTTAGTGAGGATAGCCCACATTATGTTTCTCAGTTCCTCCAAGACTTTTTCTTTTAAAGCTAAAATAATAAAGGATTTGGACTTCTAACAGCAGAGCAACTCTCCTGTCAACCTCATATGCACTACGTGGTTTTCTAACAGACATACTATTTTCCACAATCCTAAAGGTTTCATGTAACATTACTAAATTCATCATTTCCATGTGATGTCACTGTAACGGTTTGGGAGGAAAAGGAACAACTGCAGTTCTAGAATGGACTGGTGGCATCAGTCAAACTCTGACCCCACTTGAGCTTAAATTAATAATAAATCAAATTTTGATTGCCAAACAGATGTACAAGCTTCTAAAAAGCACGTGGATATTGCGTCGTGATTTGACTAAGTTACTCCTGTGAAATGTAAAAGTAATGGGAAACTTGAAAAATAATATAACTGTCCAAAAAATAACCTTAAAATACTCAACCACTGGATTAGGCTCAATAGAGCTCATTAACCTATTTAGCTCTCCTGGTGAAATGGGCAGACTAACAGAAACCACTGAGTACTCTAAATATAAAGGCAGAGGGAATCCTTCCAACAGATACCAACTCCTGGAGATGGGAGTTTGAAGGCCTTGCTAGTGGGTGCTTTAGAGAGGGGAGCTGGCAGCTTGTAGAGGTGGCCACGGTGTTGTGTGACCTAAATAACACACCCATATATTCAATAGAAAGAACTTCCCAGAGACCTTCAGCTTTTTGGAAGACAAGGGAGGAACTAAAAATTGACAAATGCGAAAAGGAGAAATCTCCACGATGTTCTCTAAACTAGCCAACTTCTTGTTTCTTGTTGCTGCCAAAAATTGTATTATTACTAGAGAACACACAACAACAAATTTTAAATTGAATTAGACTTAAGGAGACTGGTCTACAGTCACATATTTATATGATTGGTTTCTAATGTTGTAATTACTTATAAAAATAACTTGCCTGCAGCTATCAAATACATACCTATATTTAAATAAGTCTATTTTGTCTTATCAAGAAGTTGGTTAGTAAAGACAGATTTTCTCTAACGTTTACTAATGAACCATTAAACTAAAACGAGTGTGCAAATCTTTTCTTGCATCTTTACTCTAAATACATCCCAGTCAGAAACATTACAGCTGGTATGTACAAGACATTTTTCAGGAATGGCTTATGTGCAGTAAGTTTATATCCTATTCACATCTGAATTAATATTCACCTGTAAGCAAGTGAATTAGAGACCTGTGTTGAAGTCTCTTAATCATAAATGTCTTGTTGTCAAATCACAAAATAAATGGGAATAGTCAAGACACACAAGAACCTGCCATTAACATCACACTGTTTAATGCTAATTCTGTCTTTGAAGAACTCTGTAACACATACCCTACAGTATTTCTCTGCTGCATGAAACACGGTCAGCATTCAGGTATTTCCAAAGTTATCATATTGCAGGGGAGACTGCAGGAAGTACTGAAGGAAAACACTAGGAATTAGTCTTCATTTCCCCTGTTGTTCCCCCCTTCTCCAACACAAAGTGCAAAGTCTTCAACTTAAGGTCATTGATTCCTCCTACTCCTTTCAACCTTACTAGAAGAGAGGGATAGGCATATTTTCTTCACCTAGCAATAATATTCCATCCTCTCTATGCAGCATGACCAGTGTTCTCCTGCAGCAGGACACACACATATTAGAATATGCTTCCAGTTCGTACCCTCAAGGAGTGACCTCCCCCGCCCAACGCCATCACCAGGATAAAAGAGGCTCCCTGACCTGCTCTTCCTGCACTGGGGTGATGCTCAAGCTTGGGAACACAGAAATTACAACTTGTGGAATACTAGAAAGCTATTCTGTTCAACATTAGTTTTCTTCTCAAGTGTTGCAATGATTTCTTTCTTTGTATCTCAACAGCAGTTTAGAAATTTTGCACTGATAAATCTGGGGAAGGAATATTTGCACAGACAAACACTTGCCAAGATAGACAGTACAGCTGCAGAAAAAGTTCTCACCCACGAACTGGAAAATAAGTGACATGTTCTCTGGCCATATCAGATTTTTAGTAGGCTTTGATTTGAAAGGTAGCATCTGTAAGTCAAACACTTCCATTTGTTAAGAAAACAGATGCATTTGTTTCCCAGCAAAAATAAGGAAAACATTGTCAAGTTCAGAGGCAGAAAAAAAAATTGAGATAATTTTGCCAGAGTGGAATTTTAACATTTTAGACTGCATCAGAAGGTATGACATGCCTTGACGCACCCTTGATTTTTCTCCAATACTCAAATAAATAATTGACAATTTCCCCAGCAGAGCATGGGACGCTCAGGAAAAATGTACGTGAATTTCAGATTAAAACCACAAATATTTCTTTATCTATCGGACCTGTTTCAGGGAGCTAAATATATTCTTTCTTACGCAGAACCTTTATGATGCCCCCAAGGATGATTCATAGCCTGGTCTCTGACGCATCAAAGTTGAAGCCTCAAAGTCCTACTGAAGTCAATGAGACTCAGCTCGGGTATGAACTGTATCCACCTAAGTAGTCATGAGAGAAACCGTCACACATTTTCCTGACTTGAAATATTTCATGTGTGCTGTGATCTGTTGTAGAGCAGTAAAAGTCTTTGTTTCCATCAGAATATTTAGCAAAAGATTTTTCAAATGTTTTTGATTGTTTTGACAATCTCAGCCTTTCACAGACGAGTTTATATTGCATAACTGTATCTTCATAAGCCCAAAACAGTAATAAAATATGAAGTTACGATGTGGACAGAGAGGAAATAGGAAATGGTGTACCAGCAGTAAAAACACAGAAGAGTGCCTGTTCTCAGGAACAGAATTCTGCAAGATGTTGAATGAAGATATTGGGAATATTCACATCCTGTGAAGCCAGAGAGTGCTTGGCTGCTTTCAGAATGGAAACAAATGAGTGACAATTGCTCAGAGTGGTGAAAGTGGGAATTCCATTTCATTTCATGTGTCTTACTTGCAGCCCTTCAGTGTTAACATGATGATCTTCTAGTTCTTCTAAGGCAAATCACAAAGGTAACAGGAAAGAGAAAACAAACAAACCAGAGCTGGGTAAGAAAATCCCTGAGCAACAGGAGCAAGTCCCAGTTAACGCTGTTTACCTTATTAGTGCAAAAAGAAAGAGACACTGTGAAAGTTTTTTCCTTCCCATCCTAGAGGAAAGCTTGTGCTGTTCACAGAGCAGTCACAGCCCCTATTGATGGACCCACTTGGGTACAGTCACTCTCAAAGATCCAAAGTCTTTCCTTTACTCAGGCAAGTTTTCCAGCCATGTGAACATGTACACAGAACATTTTCCAATATATATGTAAAACTGTTGATATATCTTTAAATAGTCTTTGTCATAGTATTCTGTACACATCAGCAGGGGGCCTCTCCAGTTTTCCAAGTGTCATTTGAAATAAATATTTGTATTTAAATTCTATTGTGTTACCATATATCCTTAAGCAGATTGGAAAATTTCAAAATATTTACATATATTTGAGACATCACCGAATGTGTTTGGGGTGGTGCGTGGGGAAGGCACATCTGCAATCCATTTTCTGCAGTATGAATGCTTACATTTTTGTTATTGAGAAAAAAAAAGATGGCTTCAACAGATAAAGACAGCTCCTCATCCTCAGGCATTGCTAATGTATATCAGTTGCCCAGCTCCTAGGATGTGCACGAGGTAGCTGTACTTTCCGAAAAATGCAGCTCTCTGTGGATTTTTTCTTTTGTAAACACAGATTAAGCAGCACTAAGCAGGCCATTAAGAAAATATTTCCAACGCATTTCTCATGTTAGAAAGGTCTTCTCCGTATCTTTTCAAAAGCCAAAGTAAGCTTTCAGAATTTTGAAAGGGAAAAAAACCACACAGGTCACAGAACAAATTTAGCATTATCCTGTACTTTTTATGTCCAGAGGAAAACAAATCAAAAGGAATGTGATCAAGAGAAGAGTAAATGGACATGGCAGTATCACAGAGAAGACATAAGTAAGGAGAGATTTGATTCCTTTATAATATTCATATGGTACTTAACAAGTCAAAGCTCTGTGTTTCTAAGGCCAGAGCCAAGTGCTGGTTCACCAATTAACATCCCCTGTTTGCACAGACTGGAATAAACAAGCACAGATATTCAGATAAAATACAGAGCTGAATCCTCCCTAAGCCCTGCTGATACACTCTAATTCCCAGTTGTTCCTACCCTCATGCATTTTTTTAAGGTTTTTAAACACCGGATTCAACAATCGTCCCTCACACCTTACTTATCTCTAATCTCATCCTTTTTGATAGGAACAACTACTCAGGGAGTTTATGACTCTACTCAGAAGACAGCAGGACAGCAGGTCACAGGCCTGGCTGCACATGGGACATTCAGTGCCTACACTGTGGGATCTTGGTGATACTGTCAAATTTACCTGATCCTACTCTAGGAATAAAGCCTGATCTTATTTACACCTCTCATCCAAGGACCATATTTCTCTGCCATGTGTCTTTAGCTACAAAAATAAAGAGCAATCTGACCAGCTGCATAATATTTCCCATTTAAATATAAAACAGAGGACATGGATCATTAGCCATTCATCACACTAGATTCTCTTGAATCTTGACAATAGAACATCACTAAAATACAAGAAATTGCGATTCTCTCATCGAAAGCCACACCAACAGCCTCCCCATTTGCTACACCTGTGCCATGTGTAAGGTGGACAGGCACAGTTTCTGCATGCTTCCCCCATATCTGAAGACTGAGTGGGTTCAATAGGCATGAGGTTGTACATCTTAATTGCTTTTCAGCTAATTCTAAAAGTGGCATATTAACAACTATTTTCACTAATGGCAACGGTATATTTTAATGACACTATTTCAGCTTGCTAATTAAGTGGACAGATTAGCGAGAGATAAATATCCGTTCTTTTACAGTGCTAATAAAGAACTTGTCTTCATCTGAGATGTGCACATACTTCCAGCTAAAAGTTTCCTGAAGAAATGGAGCCATAGGTGGGCCAGTTAATCCAGGGAAAACCCACACCCAGGTACATTTGCTGTCACTTGCTTTACAGATATTCAGCAGAAATGGCAGCCCTTCACATCCCTCTTCACTCTGACAGAGTTCTGAATTTCTATCTCCAGCTACACAGCTGGTGAAGAAGACTGACAGGAGATATTTCTCTTCCACACAACTGAAGAATATCTCCTGTAATGGTTGCTTAGGTTGGTAAAAAGTATTCTTTAGCAGTTGATCAATTATGAATAAATACTCCAGCATTTTCAAGTAACTGATTTTGCTTTTACCTATGCTGCACAATGAAGGTTTATCAATGCATGTCTAAGATACAAACTAAAACTATGTAGTGAACACATGAGCAAGCTGTCCCTAAATGACCTTGATTTTCAGCCATGTAATTTTGCTTGCAGGTCATCATGCATTAATTTGGGATGCTCCATGGATCATTACATATTGTCCCTGAATTATTTATTTACTGCACTTGACTGCTGTCTATTCTCTCTCAGACTTTGAGGGAAGAGTAGCATGCAAGAAGGGTGTGGGTGGTTCAATACACAAGGCTGGATGATAGGAGATCATGATTAGAAATTCAGTGTAGAGCTAATTTGCCCTGTCACTTCTCTGGGCCTTCTTTCCTGCTTTTGCTTGATTTAGCTGTGGAGATTATAAATTCTTTAAGGCAAGAACTGTCCTTCAGCTGTTGGGTGTTTTTACTCCTGGCTCAAAATTTTTAAAATTTACTGATACTTGCTACAGATAGGGAAATTGTTGAACATTATAGGCTGTCTTTAAGAATGTTCTCTTCTTAAAACAGGTCACAGGAGCACCAGGTTCTCACTGATACTCACTGGTATCAATCCTGTTTCAGTCTTCTCACTCATTTTAAATACAAAGCCACCATCAAGCACTCAGCCCTAACAAGGCAGCCACCTCCTACCCCCATTCAAATCCAGCTGTCTTTGCACCAAAGCACACCTACAGTGTCATGTTTATTTCCAAGAACCTATTTATCTCCTCTTGGACTGGTTGAACATATTTTTTTTATTATTTCTCCTAAATTAACACTTTCCAGGTTGATTTGACACTCATTCAATCCTCTCTTGCCCAGTTACTCCTCTACTGCCCTTCAGGGAGGATGAATCAGGCTGAAGGATGTAACCTTACACAGAAGTGTAAACACAAGTACTGCTCTCTTTCAGCCCAACACCATTTTTTCCCACGTGAATGAAAAAACAACAGTTTGTCCCTGTTTTTCACTGCACATTTAATCTCTAAGTCTTCAGTTTCCTATTGACTTTGGCCCATCCCAGCAAGCTTTCCCAAGGGTAAGATGATCTGCACAGCGAAGTTCAGCTGCATGGCTTCATGTGTTCTGATGTAATTTGATAACTATGTGTGCTGACGTAAAATGCCGGCCACATCATGCTCATTAAACTGAGTCCTATAAATTACAGTCTGCTTCTCTCCCAGAGCATGGGAGTGCAGTATGGGCCCTGAAGGTGTCCCAGCAGCTTATCCCACCTGGTCATCCTCATGGGAGAGGCTGGTATATGATGGCCACTTAAAGTCTCTTGATGGTGGCATTGTGGGGCCAATGGGAAGGGAAGGACTTGCAGGTCTCAGGAAACAGCAATGCTCAGCTCCTGTGCAGGTCACAAGGACTGGGGCTCCTCTCAGCTGCTGCCTGCTCGTGGGCAAACAAGTATCACTGGCACAAGTGCTCACAGGTAGCAGAGCAGCCTGCTCAGGCCAGAAGAGAGACACAACTGCTCCAAGTCCTCAGCAGGAGTTCAGATGTCCTTGCAGCAGCAACAAACCCTCTGGGGAAAAGAGACTATTCCCAAACCTACTGGTGATTTGATGCTCTAATGGTCCCAGTTGGCTCATTTAGGCTAAGAAATAGATTGTTACCTTCTCTATACTTCTTAGTTAAGGGCTTGACAGAAGAAATTATTCCCTTTATTGAGCACACACAGATCTAAATGATTAGCTCTGCTTGTCACCTACAACTGCACTCGTGGGGGAGTGGCAGAAGCAGGAGCACACACTGTGAGGGGGGAAAAAAAAAAAACCATCTGATGAGCATCCACACAGCTCCTGCTCTGGGGCAGCAGGGATCTCACCTATTGACTTTAAAACTGAAATTTTTAAAGCCTGAGCTGCTGCTTTAGTAAAATAATAGTGCGGTTCTGATAATAATGGCAAGAAACACAGCAGCTTCCTGGGTATCTTATTAATGAGAAACATTAAACTGAGTAAGTGATACACTTTGGGTTTTATTGAACCAACATCCACAAATAAATATACTCGTTCCCATGAATAGAGATTCATTCTTCATTTGAATGAGTCTATAATTTAATTCATTGTTACACCCTAACCAGAGCCAATATTTAACATCTTTTCTAATCAAGCTCTAATTTAATATTTTTAAATTTCTTTTGAATTAGTTTAAATCCTTTCTTTTTTTTTTTAATCTAAGAAAGTTCCTTTTTTTTGGCTATGATTGAGTTTGATGTGGCTTTGTCAGAGCTCTCTTAAGATATACAGTACACATTTTTATTCTTCTTATCTAAGTTTCCAGGACTTGATCAATAGTAGAGTTTTTCTATCCAAGAAATAACCAAATTTATTCAACAGATTATACATTAATTTTACCATTAGAACATAATATGAGCAGATAATCCACAAAAATGCTTCAGATTTTTTGAAAGTGAATTTAATTATAACTAGTAATGTGCATTTGAGAATTATAATTATGAAAAGTCATGTTCTATAAATCTGAAATGACAGATTATATTTCAAAGCCTTATTGCAGAGGAATTAGAGTACCGATTTATTAGTTGTAAATGTCTGATTATTGCAGCTTTGCTAAAAAACATGATCACAGCATATTCCAGCTGGATTTAACATGTTTAATCCTTCCAATAAGAATCATATTTTGAACAGAAAGCAGGACTGTGTTAATTTGTTTATGAGACAGATTTAGACAACTAATCTTTGTCTTATGATCCCTGAACAGTAATAATTTTAAAATACTTTACATACTTGTATTTTTCCAGCTGCAGACTACAACTGACTATAAAATTTACATTCATCTATAAGCATCATGATTATCACTTGGCTTTAGGAATGGTGCTTCCCATTATTTCTCAGCTACTGAGGAACACCCTGCACACACAAAGCCTGAGTCACCTCTGTGAAGGATTTACCCAGTCATGTGGAGAGAGTTATGGAAGGCAACCACAATGTTGGGCATTTCTGTCATGCCTCTCCCCATACAAGCCCTACAACATCCCAGCAAATCCAAAAGTTCCAAACAAACTTACTGTGCTTCCAGCAACTGAAAATGCAGCCCTCTTTTTCACTAACCAAACATCATGGAATATGGTATAGGGTGGGTTTCCCTCAAAGCCATTAGTGTTAGGTTCTCATGAGGTTCCTTCACGGGAAAGATGGGCTACAGATTATAAAGAATACTGACATTTCTGTATCTGTCAAGTATTAAAGTTTCAAATGAGGATATTTACAGATCTAGAATGACTCACTACTAAACTATTAGATGTATTTTTGAAAAATCTTCCTACTGGACCTAATTATAAGAACATGTTTCTTCATCAAACAGCTGAGCAGGGGGAATCAACTGTTTTCTCCAGATGCCCGCTATCTGGATTTTATTAGGAATTAGAATCAATCTCAAGATAAATTTGTTTGCATTTCTTTAAACAAAGAACCCCTCTGGTGGTTATTTCCTGGCCAGTGGTGCCACGTCAGTTTGGGCACAACCTTACTCATCTATCCCTCTGATGATGCAGCAGAAGTCCCTTGGGCTGGCTGAGCTGGGCAAAGGTTCATGTTCTTTAGGGCAGAAACTATTCTAGAAAGGGCACAGTCCTGCTTGGGCTCCCCAAGACTCCTGTCACCCCTACAGATGCATCCCTGTGGTCTGAGGAGGTGAGAAACAGATCCTGGAACTATATTTTGCATGGATTTACATATTTTATTTCCTTTCAAAGGAAGACATTTCTTCCAAAGGGCCACTCAAAACCAAAGACAATGTAAGCATTGCATGAGCCTACAAATAATCTGAATTCTTCTCTTTTTTGTAAAGAGAAAACACATTTCTGCTGTGATGATAGCAGGCTCCTAGAGGCTTTAAACATGCCTTGCTGGTATATAGGTATAATCAGAGCTATAAAAAAGAAACAGACTTTATTCAGCAAGAACTGAAAGATCCCATTACAGCCTTGCCATTCAGTTGTCTATCAACCGGCAGTACATGGCACATATTTGCTGCTACATAGTTTCTAAAAATAGATGAATAAATAAAAAACAAAATCTGATGACAACCTGAACTTCAAAAACCCCATCTCACTTTACATCAAGTATAGTCAGGCAGCACTTGGCAATCATTAATTTCACTCATTTATCACAGGTGCTGCAAACTGAACTGCCAGTGGAGTAAGCTGACAGCAGGCTACAAGCAATCCAGCACAGTTTTTAAAAACAATATTACAATATTTTACCAGTCAGCTGTTTCCAGTGAAAAATCAGAAGCAACAGACTACTTGCTCTAGACCAAAATACGTGATTATTCCTAGAAGTCTTTTCTACAGCAGATTTCACAGCTTGTATTGTTTATCTGCAGTGGGGGACCCATTTGTTACTGTGCTACAGTTACTTGAGGTGGATTGCAATGTTTAGACCTTGCCATTAAACACAAACCCTCCCAACAACAAACAATTTTCCCACCAACTCTATAGCTCATTATAGCTAATGAAGAAAATCCTGTTTACAGAAAAGAATAAAATCTCCACCTCTACAAAGGATAAGGTTTGGCAACTTGACTTCTTTAACATGTATACTGACCATGCACACAGTGTACTTCATGTGTGCTGTAATCGGGTCTGCTCCATCCCTGAGAGGGTTCGCAAATGTGCTTTCAACAGACCTGTTTGTCACCCATCGTGACTGGCCGTGAAGAGAAGCAGCCTGAAGAAACTTAAGTTGCAACAGTTTGACTGAGCCCAGCAGGGCCACTGAAGGAGCAGAATGCTCACAGGGAGGATTGCAGACTTACATTTGATGTGCAATGAGCTGGATTTCTTTGAAAAATGTTAACTATAACCTTCACTGAAAGATTAAGACATACAATAAAAATGAGAGAAATATTTGCTGGTCTTTCACTGATTTCCATTTTATTTTTCTATGTATATATTCAGCCAGAGAGTGGAATAGAAAAACCTGCACTCTTCTCTTAAAGAGAGCATAGATCACTCTATGCACTCAGCAGAAAACCTTTTCAACTTCTCCAATACAGAATAAATCTGAGAACCAGACTTTTTATTTTTCCCTTATGATAAAAGTCTTCTGATGCCCTTTAGCAAAGATAAGAGAATATATACACACACGTCAGCCAGTGTAAGACAGCAAACCCTACTTGAGAAACCAGGCAAGTATGTTAACCCATGCTGAGCTCCATGACATTATGGTTACATTCCTAATTTAAAGCTGGCTCAGATGTGTCTATATGAACTACAGTTTTGCATGACTGTACAGTCACATCCAAAGAAACACACTGAATTTTTTGGAAGTTGAAAATCCAATTCCTGCAAAGTCAAGATGCTTGATAGCAAAAAAAATAAAGAAGTTTAGAAAAGTCTTATAGGCCTACTTTTCTGGCAAGTTTAAGGCAAGTGCTCACCTACCTTCATTCAGAATCTGACCTTCTCTCATGCTGAGTTTTTAAGTAATTGGTACATTGTGAAGCCAGTAAAAATGTATCAGGTTGATTTTAACAAGGACTGTATACCATCCATATATTACATTCAACATCTCTTAGAGCAATAGATGGGATGTAAAAGCTGTTACAGTTTTTCTCAGTCCATGCAATTGGGTTATTCTGCTTCTCTTTGGAGAATCCAAATACACGCATGGTAGGCCAAATGCTCCCTGGGGTCATTTTATTCGCTTGAAGGGACAAACTTGGCCAGGAATATCTTAGGACAGACTCCAAGTACTCTAATTTTGCTTGCATTATGTTCCATTTTCTCATTTCTGTGTTTTCAGTATTCATTTCATCCTTCTCCAGCTTCTTTTTCCAACTCAGCAGTTCTTACACTGAGCTGCTCAGCATTTTGCCGTGGTACAAATACCCATCCCCTGATATCTTTACACAAGTCAATGATTGAAAGAAGCAGCATGATACAGTTTCATCCTCTCCCCAAGGGAATGCAAAAAGCTAAAGCCAGTTTTGTGTGGGGAGAGATAGAGGCTAAAGTGGAAGTGATCTTAGGGGTGCCTTTTCCAGCCTTCGCCTCTTGCGAAATAAGCACCAACCTAATAGAAATTCGATGCTTTGCTGCCTTTTTTTTATTTTACCCTTACCAGGCACACACACATCCCCACCACCAGGCTGCAGAAATATTTGTTGGCAGGATTTTTACAACTGTACTATCCTCAGTTTGTGAGTGCACTGAGTTGGAATATATTTGTTGTACTATGGTTTACTCCAGATAAGACAGAGAACAGTCCCTTGGGACAGCTTTGCAGCTTGTGCAAGCCATCATGCTTCACCTGAAATTAGTGGAATCCCTCACATTTTACATGTGGTGTGGGCCAGACACCCAGCAAGTTACTGGGAAGTATTTCCTGAGAAACAGCTAAGTGCAGCATTCACACAGGTCTTAGATTTTGGAGGTTGTTTTAATGGATTCAAAGAACAGACTACAGTTCAAATACATTTGAAGATATATCTGAGTTTTACCCAGGCTGGTATGAGGAAGACAATTGCTGATCTGGTAACTGGCATGAACTTACACAACTATCATACACTTGGTTTTCAGGCATTTAGGGGAAACCATCCATGTCCCCTCTGCTTACTGTAACTATCAAAGGCAACTGAGGATCATGGAGGACTGGAGAGACTGATACAAAGAGGGAAAGACAGTCTTTCTTGGAATGGCTTAATAAGATACATTACTGGCAATCTAGTATATATGCCAGGGAATGCCCCTCTTCTCTCCCCAACACTTTTGAGGCTTGTCAGTATGGCTAAATCCAAGGAATGCCTATGGACATGTTGAGCATCCTAGCTCAAGAGTGGGTTTGATTACTTGCTACATAATAAATTATCCAAAAGCAACCTTTGAAGACATACAACCCCTAACACTTTAAAATTAAGACTAAATTCAATTTAGAAAAATTGTAAAACAGTTTCCCTGAAATTAATCTTAAATGAAGTTTCTTGCTTGGCCTCTCACTTGCTGCAGATAATCAATCTCGACGCGGCTGTGTAAGAAACAGAGGCTACTGAAAGGGAAGTGAAATTAAAGAGAAGAGCTAGGCTAGGAAGATGAAAAAAAGCTATCTAATTATCAACATTTTATTAGAAACAATTAACTAATATGCAATTAGTTGCCATCACTGAAGCAAAGGGACAGGTAGGAAAACAGAAAACAAACCGTGACAAGGTGTTCGTTTTCTAACAAATGGGAGATGAGGGGAATCACTTATTGGTGGTTTACCCCTGGTCAGAGCCTTGGGGCAACTCACCCAGCGTGAGGCAATGGGACTGGCTGGTTGCCAACATTAACTGTACTTATTACATTCATCCCATGCAGAACACATCCATCTCCTGCTCTGCCTTGACATCCCATTTATTCCGAGATTCATTTGTCATGTCCGCAATCACCAAAATGAATAGAAACTTTCCAGCATGATGGATTGTGGTTCTAATTAGGACTAAAGAAAAGATCCACACTTAAGTAGAGCCCTTTTTCTTCTACTTCTTCTCCTAATAAAATAGTATTCCTAGCCAACTTTGTGACTAATGTCCTTTCATGGTGGTTGTCCACTGTAGGTCACCCAGTCAAAAAGAAACAGTAGTCCTTCCAGAATGGATTTTTCCTCCCCTAACAACTACAGAAATTATTATAGAAAAAAGTCCAGACACACTGAAAACCATGCACACACAGTTTGTTGATGTGCAGCAGATGTCTAGAATTTCAAACTTTGGACAATGTTTGTCCCTTTTGTTCCCAGAATTTCTTTTAACAAAACGCAGATAAATAGAAACAGTCAGAATGAGAAAAAAAAACTGCAATAGGCCTGGCAACTATTAAAATTGCTGATAAATCTTATTTTTTAAGTTAATCAAGTTAAATTTGATGTCAGCATTTTAAAGCAACGGCACTAAACAAAGTGCCCCTATTTCAAACTAAGCCTAACATATAATTAGGTTGAGTTACCTCTCATTTCAATAAGTATATCAGAAATAAACATATACCCTGATACAACAGAGACTTTTAAAGAAGTACCCTCTGAGATCTTTCTCCTGTTTCTCACATAGGGATACTTTCAATAATTGTGTCTTTAATATTATAAAAATACAATTTCTTTTATAGCAATCTTCACATTTTTCTGTACATTGGTAGGTCTCTCCTGTAGAAGTATAGCAGACAGGGACAGGACAAAGGAAAAAATACAGTGTAGTGAGGGCAGTACTATTCTGTTTGAAAAACTTTTAAAGTTAGGGATAACATCTTACCTAGTGGCAAGTGAATAACAAAGATTTGCATGAATGGAAAAATCACCCATTTTAAATTGCATTTAAAAGTCAGAAGAAAGATGACTGCAGTTACAAAAGAATTCAGGAATTAACGGATACATAAAGAATACTCCAAGTCATTAAAATAGCCTGATGACTATTTAAAAACACCAAGAAGTGTGCAAATACCAAATAGGTTCACTTACTACACAACAGACTGCAAGTATTAAGTACCAACAATCTGCTACAAAGTTCCTCATATTTCAAAAGATGAGCATCCTGTCTGACCTCTTATCTGTACTACCTTCACATAGAAGAACATGAAACTTCCTCTAGAAACAATGGAAACAATTCACGAGGAGTCTGTTTTAATAGGTACTATTTAAAGTACAACTACTTTTAGAAAGGGAAAAGAACAATTTCCTAACTTTCCTAAAATATTTGGGATTATCCTGAGATTTAACTTTAGCATTCTCTCTGAAGTTTAAATAAACTAAATGTCAAAAGAAATTTCAGTGCAATAAAGCATATGAATTTCAAGGCTTGATGGCAGAGCCCAAGTTTACTGTGCAGCATTCACCAGGGAAGTATTATGACTTGTAGTAGGTCTAATTTCTCATGGTCTTGTCCAGAAATGTGATGCCCATGCAAAGATACCCAGCCAAACAAACAAAAAGCAAACAGCAACCCCTACACCACCACTGCAGGAAGAGCTGGGCAACTGCTATTTGTAACTGTGGTCTTTATTCGATTCTGCAGACCAAGGCTCTCATCCCCTGCCATTTACTTCAATCAAAACACAGATCTCTTTTTTTCTCTTGAATATTTTTACCTTTAAGCAAGTAGGACTAACTTGGTGTGTTGGAAATGTAATTTTTTGGACCATAAAAGCCAAAAGAGACATTTTCTTTTCCTAGTGCTAGAAGATACACACCAAGTGTATATACGAGCAAGAACAGCTATGGAGTTTGCTATAGAAACTGTTCATTAAGTGGGAAGGGAAACAGGTAATTACATTATTATTTACTCTTATTTGATAGCAAAGCTGCTTATGTCCTTGGTTAGGTGTTTTTAAAATGCCTACTCTAAATGCACATGCTGTGTAAACACACAGCAAAGAAGGTTGTTAGGTTTTGCCAAAAGCCCACTAATTTAGGTGATACCTTCAATGACATTTGGATTTTTTTCCATGCTTCCTTGAACTTATGCTGGTACTGAACTGTTTCCCACTGAAGCATCTTCCCAAACCAGGATTTTATCCTATTTTTTCTCATTCATGAACATGCAATGGATTTAACACAATCATCCAGTATCCTGATTCAGCTTCTGAATCATTCCATGCAACACTGAAATACTCCCAGAGACAACAAAGAAATCTAACTTTAAACAGTTGTCAAACACAAAACATTGCCGTAGAATCGTTTAGGTTGCAAAAGACCCTTAAGACCACTGAGTCCAACCGTGAACATAACACTGCCCCAAGCCCACCACTAACCCCTGCCCCCAGGTGCCTGATACATTGAGGAATTTTATCCAGAGAGGAAGGGGAAATATCTTCATAGACTATTGGTCTGATTCATCCCATGTCAGTTTCTCCCATATCACTATATCCAGACATGTCACTCTCACTCACTGCACCAAGATAAAACAAAAAGAAAGCCCACATGCAACATGCCTGCCTTTACACCCCCCACTCCCTCCCCCCAAAAAGGTCAGGTGGTTCTGGAAATAACATAAAAGTGCCTATTAGTTGCTAAAAGCACTGGGGGCTTGATGGCTCCTGTACTGGCTCTAGCAAGTTTCCAGTGATGTTCCTTTCAGTATATTCTGAGAATAACACTCCTGCATAATTTAAATGAGCACTATAAATTGTCATTTAAATTGCATGAGAATCAGAGATAAGGTTGGCAGAAGATCCAGAAAGAGCCCTTGAGTGTCAGATTAACACAGCAGGCAGGAGACAAAACCAGGCATTTTCTTTTCTTTTTGACTAAAATCTTTCAGAGAGAAAATCAAAGCTTCTCCAATTCCTGACCTTTCATTTCAATGAAGAACATACAATCTGCAATCTTCTGCTGTAATTGATCAGTGTTTAAAATGAACAAACTGTAGAGTAATATAATATACTCAGGCCAGAAAAGCAAGATCTCGCAGAGCACTCTTCGAAGCAGATCCCTCGCTTCCACAAAAATGGATAATTTAATCTTTGTCATTGGCCTGTCTCTGTCAAAGAGAACAATGGATAGTCTATTCGCAATTGATGACTATATAGAAATTAATATTAGTAAAAGGTGTCCATTTAGTGTCTCACCTTCTGTGCTAAAGGTGACATCCATGATGGATGCATCCTAAGACAATGGATTTATCTTTAAAATGGAGTAATTACACAGTGGATGCATGGGTGACATAATGACATTGTGGTTTTATATTAATAAAAGAAAGAAATATTCCTTCTGAAGAAGGAAAAAATATGACTAACATGGTCATTTTATGAGATTTTGGCAGCTACTTTGTAACTGCAAAAAGCACTGTTGAATTGTTAAACTATAAATTAGAGTCCTACATACTTTAAGCAGTTGATGATCAGCTTTCATGTGATAAGCCCGAGTTAACAAAATTAAAGGTGCTCATGGGCTCCTAAATCTCCCACCTTTACTTTACTGGGAGACTTGAAATTGGGACAGAAGAGGCAAAGTACACGAGATTTGAGGGTGGGAATAAAGGGATGTAACTTGACTTCTGGATGCACCACAGGCCCCTCAGGGCCACTATTTTTTCTGTTTGGCAGGTAAACATCAGGGTTCTCCCTGAGCTGCCCTAGGAAATCCAGCCTTCCCCAGAGAAGGATTTGCAAAATTGCTGCAGGACCTGTGAGGAACCAGTTTGGCACAGAGGCTACAAAACCAGGCCTCAGGCAGCCAATTCCCCGCCCCACTGGTATCAAACAGCATCTGCTCTCAGTGTTACTTATTATTAATAAATAATGCTAATGTCTGACAGAATGACACCCTTGGGGTGAGGTGTGGTTTGTGAGGTCTTTTCCTCCCCTCTCAAAAATGCCCAAGTTCACCCACTACTAAGATATTCTTTGTGTCCTGTGCCTGGTGGTTTGTGTGGTCCATACTGCTGCTTTCTGAAAATTCACCACAGAATTCAAAATACAGTATCTCACACAGAAAATTTGAAATTATCTTGTTTTGAAGCTTTCTTTAAATCTTCAACTAAAACCAGTCTCTTTACATTGGTCCTCTAGAATGTATAATTTGACCTAAATTAGACTTTTTAATTTCCCCAACTTTATGATAAAGAATAACCAACAAACTGAAACTAAAATCCCATTATTTGTTTGGTACCCAGTAATCGCTGGGACTTCAAGCTTGAAGTTTAAAATGCAGTCTTTGACAGATGCTTTCATCATTGGAGTCATCTAGATGCTGGATTTGGTGGGGAGGTTTTATCATTCATATATATATATATATATAAACATGCTCAACATTAAATAACTAAAAGCAAACAGAAATAAGTGCTCTTGTTAGGACTGGTTATAAATTTGCTCAAATGTATTAGTTATTGAAAAGATGGTAAATGTTTTAGCAAGAAGCTAAAATTCACCTTATGTAACTTTTCTGAGGTTTCAGTAAGAACTAACAGCAAAATTTAGATGCCAAAATCATGCAGTTCTGAAGGATAAGGAATAATAAGGAATAATATAAGGTTTTGTTTTAATGATATATCATACTTGGGTCAGTCCAAACTGTAAGAGTTCAAGAACTAATAGTACAGAAACAAAAAATTAATTTAAGTTTTCATTGTAAGGTACATCAAAAAGAAAACATCCGGTTCCTTATCTCGTGAAACCCTTACAATTTTGTGCCTGCCAATTGAACTGATTGCTACCCCTTAATAAACCACTGTTCAGTGACAAAGCTTCCCTGCGTAGTCAGTCTTTACAGCAAACTTCTGAAACTCTTATATCTGGAGAGCTCCCATTCCCACTTCCAAAATTCTATTAAAAAGGCAGCTAAAAACATTAAATACTTTCCAATGTCTACTTTTCTATTAATCCACAGCTACAGCTGTCACAGGGATTTTGTGAGTTAGGCAGTGAGATGGGAATGGACCATGAAAAACTACATTATGATGTAGTCCACAGCTTGAAGGCATGTGAAGTCTAAATTTAAGAAGAGAACAAACACTGGCTTTGAATTTGAATATTCAACACCTTTTCTCTTTTTAATTGGAATTAATTTGCTGATCCATGCTTCATATACTTTCCTTTCAAGGCTGACTGCTAATTTAGTAAAGGACACATCAACTGCTCAAAGAGGAAACATTTCCAGCACCAGCTCAACATTCAGCCACCTCTTCCCATGTCATCAGGCTGGAAGCTAATGACTAAACCCATCAATTCCAAGTTTTCTGATTGGTAGACAGAGGCTTTCTCTTGCAGGTTTTTCCTGAAATGTATTTCAGGACAAAAATTATGGAACAAGGCCAACAGCAGAGATTTGGTGTTTCTCCAAACAAATTTTCCCTTTCTTTATGTGAATAAACTTACCTAAAATTTGAAATGTTATCTTGAGACTTTCAAATAAATAATTATCTTATTAATGCCACTCATTTAAAAGTGAAGTGGTTCAGGTCTTTAAAGGAGACAATAAGCAATAGCAAATAGGAAGAAATTTGCAAGTACAATTCCATGAAGATTATGAACTACAAAATACATCCAAATAAAATGGATTGCACAGCTGTAAGCAATAATTTAAAAGACCATACCGAAGGTAAACAAGAGGCATTGAGTTATTTGAAGGAATATATGAACAGGTTATAAATTCTTGTTAAAATTATGCTGCTGTTATTATGAAAATGGTGCATCATGACCTTGTGATGCAGGAAAAACTGTGCCATTAAGTGAGAAGAACAAAGCTTTTCTGTGGGGAGAAATCAAGTTTTCTGAAGGATCAGCCAAGGTTGAAGTGGTACAACTGCAGGAGAGCTAAGAGATGAAATCCAGAACTGGATTATTAGCATCTTTTTCCTCACTCTTCAAGTCTCTCCTTGCCCAGAAAAGGAAGAATTTTGCTCCCAAATCATGATCATATGTGCTTTCAGAAGCACCCTCCTCCTCAAAGTGATCCCAGAAATGAAGGAACTAGTGACTACACACAACTGTTTCTTATCTATGAGGTTTTATATGCCCAGTGTCAAAGGCAAGATTTTAAGATTTAGAAAGTGGAACCAAGGTTAAGTCTGGGATTTTGAGACCTAAATAACTTAAGCTTTAAAGTTCTATTGAAGCAAATTGATTCAGTTTAATTCAATTTAATGATAATGTTAAAAGGATCCCTTAAAAATTTTTTAATAAACAAAACAAATTTTGTTTTATCTGAAACCCGTTTTGTCTCCTTTAAGCCCTCTGACCAGAAGGCACCATTTCAATATCAGTCTTTCAGATATTCCTTACTTTTGCACCACACCTTGATCTGGTAACTTGACTTTGCAGCCTTCAACCATGATTTCATGTTTATCTATGCGGTTTGTTCTTCCCTCTTAAAATCACCTAACAAAAATGTGGAAATCACCAGGAGAAAACTGATTATTCGAAAGTCTACCAGCTGCATCCACCTTGGCTTCATGTCACACTCAATCCCTTACAGTGCATTAAGGACTGGACCAAAACCATACTGATTTACATTCACTTTGCCTTAACATAATCAACAAAAAGAGGTTTAAATGCTATGAAAAACCAAGCCTTGTTCTTTTTAAAATTCTATTTTCAGCCAAAAAGACAGCCACTGGGAAAAATTCAGTCACTGATGAAGTTATGCAGTCTCATTTTATTCACTGCCTTCAAAAGTTTTAATAAAGTTGTAGTTATCACAAACATTTGCCCCCACAGAGACTTTTCTACTTTGAAAATCACCGAAGTGCTCCCAGGCTGACTCTTATCCTGGTATTTCATATAAACATACAAAGTGCAATCTGTGACACAGAACCAAGGGTCATTCAGAGGTCTTGTGCCATATTGAACTAATTACAAAAAAATTGGCAAGAAAGTAACACATGAAATTTTTATGTATTTCAGAGGTACCTTCTGCAGAACACTCAGAAAGAGTCCAAATGAACAACAACACAAGAAAGACTACATAAGTCTATTTTAAAAATTTCACCTCTTTAATTTTTCAAGTTTTCATAATGATTCATTTTTCCCCATTATGAACACAAACTTTTGGGTAGCTTCTGGTCTAAGCAGCATCATATCCTTATCATGAGCAGATTGCTATTCCCACTGTACTACCAATGACAATTTTTCTAATGTTCCAGGCACACAAAATTGGACATAATTTGCACTGACCTCACCTCAGCAAACGCAATGGCAAAAAGAAAAAGCATCATCCTTTCTCATTTCCAAGTGAGGCCGTCTACAGACAGTTGGTTGCTGCTGGAGATTCAGTTTGTCACTGGAGAAGAAGTGAGTATTCAGGTAATAGCCACGGACACATGATTTTTCTAGGCAATTGCAAACACATTCCTTTAATGGTCTCCAACCTCCTGATTTGCAAACATCAATGTATTTTTTAGGGGAAATCCCAATCCCAGAAAAATTATGGTTTGATTTTTTTTATTTTAGTTATTCTTTGTGAGTGCCCTAGTGGTGACCCATACAGACTGAAAAGCAACAATTAGATGTTTGACATATGTGTGCCTGTAGACCTGTGTGTATAATCTTGTGAGAAAATATTTTCAGATACTAGAAGCTTCAAATGCAAACAAACCACCACACCTGTCTCAAGAACAGAGGAGGAGTAATTAGTATGGCCAAAACATCAGCACTTAATTACTAAGAATAAAAATATCCCTCTTTCTCAGTGAAAACTAAATTAGTATCTCATACTGGTTTAGTTATAAAGAAGTTTAAAAAAAATTCAAAAGTTAAAGCACTAGTTAGCTGGGAATATAGGACTCTTAAAATAGATTTGAGCTTTTAAACACAGATATTCATGAAACTCTAAATTCCCTTCCAGCTTTGCAGTTGTACAGGACGAAAACAGAAAGGAACATTGTCTGACAGGATGAAAAATAAGGTATTTTATATGGGACAGATGTTAAGATGTTGCTTTTCTGGCAGTCTTTCCTCTTGTGATTATGTTTGCTTTTATACCGAGTGCCAGGCAAGCCAGCCTTTCTGAATATTGCCAAAAGCCCCTCCTTAGTCCTACTGCTACATCTGCCATCCAGAACAGTCAGTACCTCGGCAACTCTCCATCCAAGTCATAAAAATTCACATATTTCACATTTTCAACCCCACCAGAATGTACAAGTTACATGCAGATGGTTAGAGGGACCCAACACATGAGACACCCAGGTCAATAAACCAGAAAGCAAACAAACCCCCAGAGAGAAATATCTCTTTTCACCACTTTTACAGCAATTTCCCTCTCCTTGAATCTGTTTTTTAATGGATGTGATTATGTACACAATGTGAAGCCATAGATCTATAAGAGAATAGTTACAGAAAGACAATACGGGGCTCGCTGATCGAGATGAAGAAAGTCAACAGTCTTGTGGTTGCCCACTTTACCTCCTGATGTTTTACGCCTTTGAACTGAGTTACACCACTACTGATACACAGGTAGAGAGTGTATTGAACTCAGGGTGAAATGATTATGGCAGGAACTCACTGCTGATCACAGCAGTGACGACCTGTACCTTTTCCCTTCCCAGTCTTCTATATTTAGACACAGATCTGTGCTTGGGTATGGAGCATGAAAAGAATTTATGTACCACTGAAATATAGATGTGACTTGCAGAAAGATCAGTGATGCCACATGAATACTAATTTTTCTGACAAATAATACCAGCAGGGTCAATCCAGAAGGGATGATTGTACATACATTAAGACCAAATTCAAACATTTGATGACCGAGCAATATTTTGGCATGACAAGACCAAAAGCAGTGGATGACAACGGGAGGGAGATAACCTTAGTGCTTCAAAAAGGCTGAAAGGCTATACATTCTTTTTGGCCACTTGTTCAAACTACATTTTGCTGCATTTTTGCTAATAATAAAGCAGTGCCTGTGCAGGCTTTAGTCCTTACAGTTTCATGACAATGCTAACTATGAAAGATGCTGTAATAATTCAAATGATTCCTATAAAGCTTATTCGTGACCACTTTGTTACTAGCTGTAAAGGCGTTTGGTTTACTCCATGGAGGCCACTCGGTATAATGTTTGCATTGCTCTAAAAGGGCACATCAACCAGTACGTTTATGAAACCAGTGAAAATCCTCCTAACACAGAAAACTGAAGCAGTTGGTTGTTTTCTCAAGACATGCAACTCACCATCCAATTTTACTTTTTCTAGCTGTCTTATCTTGAAAAACAGGTGGGGCAGTCAGAGAAAAAGAAAACCATAATCCTGTGTGGGAATGCACAGGTACAACTAGACTGAAGGAAACATTCAGATTTGTAGCATTAGCGGAAAGTAGTTTCATTTTACCTGTTTCTTTCAACTAGACTGCCAAACTTCATACAAGACAAAGACCCAGTCAGGGTTTAATGGTAGCTCAGGTAAAAAGGAATGATTTTCAAATATTCACTCTAAAGTCACATTTATTTTCCCAGTGATCTCATAAAAATCAAGAGTTTCTCATTTGAGCACCCAGTGCCCATCCTTAAGATTTTCTCGTAAAAATACTAAAGGCTTCATATAACTACCAGTTGCAAGCAAAATGGTGCAGTTAACTTTTCAAATGTGTTTGAGACATGGCCTGAATGATATCACAGTCAGCTCTTATATTTCCATTTTCATTTAACTTTGATACAGAATAAAAGACATGAGCATACAAATACAGAATTGTACTATTAAATTCATAAAATATTTCAGTTGCTTTTGGCTGAGTAACATCATGTGCAAAGCAATAAAAATTGAATTAAGGCAAATTTGAAATGCTCTTTGTTTTTCTGTTGTTTTAATTTCCATTTTTCATGTTTTTTCCAGAGGCTGGTTTTAGCCTATTACACACAATACCTGTCTGTTTCTTGTCCTGTCAATCATCTGGCCATATATTTTACTGTTCATTGATGCTTGTAGATCTTAAGGTTTTGTAATCTACAGCAAGCAATATGAAATATATTTGTTGATCTTAAAAAAATAAGTCTTTCATAGACATGTGCACTAGTTTAATCAGAGATAGAAGTATTAAAATTTCTGCTAGCTTTGTGCAGCAGGGTTTAGCATGGGAGTTTTTCAGACACTAATGGGAAGCTGGTGGCAAACCCTGCAACCATTACCAACAGCAGCTCAAGATTTTTAAACACATCACTTCTTTTTCAGTCATTAGTGTCTTCTTAAAACAACATCATGCTTTGTTTCCTTGATCAAAGCCACAGACTTAGGAGTGTGAAAATAAATTTCACTTTGGTGTGTTCCTTTCAAAACACGTCAGTCTCATAAGCAGGCTAATCTTTGGTGATGTATTATGATGGATTGTGCTTATCCATGCAAATTGTCTAGATAGACAGTTTGCCACTCATTAAAAGGGATTATTCTCCCCCACACACACCAGCACCACATGTGCTCACACAGGGTGAGAGAGAGATGGGCCTAAATGTTCACATATGAGCCTTGAGGAAATGCTGCTTCCCCTGGTGCAATCTCAGGGCTTGGAACAGTGGTTTGGTGAGGCTTTGGAGACACCTACCATTTCACAGGCATCTTACCCTGGGATAGTTCCAACACCTGCACAGCTACACAGACATGCTGAACTACTCTGGAACGACAAATTGCTTCTCTAAGGAACATCTTTGAAACTCATCACATCTGTATGACCATCTCATCCACTTCTGTGGCTCTATTTATAGCACCTTTACACACAGATTATTACTCGTTTACTAAAGCACTCCCTCCCACTTTTACGGCATGAGTATTCTATTTCTTGACTTCAACAGGAGCTTGGTTTGAGTAAGGACATGGTATTATCCTATAACTGCTTCAACCATAGTACAACTATGACTTAGTTAAAAAAAAATATATTTAAACTACCCCTATGTTTGCATAGTTAAAAAATTCTTGATTTCCTGTTTGTGTCCTCTATTCTGTGTCACACAAAAGACTACATTATGTAAATTAGGGCATAGCTTGATATTCCAGAAAAAAGTAGAATCCTTCATCTAGGGAAGGAAGAACCTATCAGTGAAATTACTAAACACAGCTGATCTCCTGTTAAATCCTTCCGTGGTCATATTAAAACAAATACTTGATTAATTATATTCTTGTGTGCTGGGATCCAGAATACTTTATTTATTGCCTTAAACTGCATCTACAGCAAGACATCTAATGAGCAGTAGCTTTTCCCAGTAATACAGATAATCTCTTTGCAGAGAATTAGTTCTTGGAAAGTAGAAATGCACCTTTTTGCAAATTCCATTTTATACTTTCAACTCCCAGGAGAATGGGGAGTGGATCATAAGGAAGGAAGAGAAGAGGGAAAGCTAGATTAAGGATGTTACAGTAATATTCTTTTGTTCAACATCTGCATGCTAGAGAGATTACAAAATCTTCAGCAGATCAGCAAAAGAAGATTTGAAGCGACTACGGTTAAACCTTCTGAGCAACTGAAACACTCTGCCGCCTTCTTCACCCTCCACCCCAACCTTTCCGGGCCCACAGCTAAGAAATATTCCACATCCCACCTAGCTGCTAGGATATTCTTTCCATCTTTTAAACCCCACTGAATACCATGCACCTGTGACCTTGGAGTAAACACGGTGTTAGCAGCACACACTCTCAATAAGGTCCAACATCTGCAGGCAATAGACAAGGGCCCCTCTTCTTCCTCCAACAAGATCAAGCAAAATTCTAGGATGAGTTATAAAATTCCACAAAGCTTAGCTAGCATCTCTTTTTTTGCATCATAAAACCAGAACGCTTAACAGAGAAACACAAATTTCCATGATTCTCCTCTTCAACACAGTCCATCCAGAAAATGAAAAATGGTGGAGCTTGTGAAATCACTGGAGGAGCCCCAAAGCTTCTGTTTTCCCTTCTGTATAGTGAACATGGAGACAACAAATGTTTTATAGCACCTAAAATAAGAGAGGTACAGCTGACACAGCACAAGCATTGTGGAATAACACTGATCAGTAAACATTTCTCATGTCAAACCCAATTTTCTATCACATTGATGAACATTGATGATGAATCAGATCAGCTGCTGCTGAAACATAAGGACCACTACAGCACCTGTTCACCCGACACTGCAGACCAGAGGCCTTGGTTCACACACCAACAGGCACATGAATTAATATGGGACATCTCGCCATCATATGTGGTATTAATTTGCTTCTTTGTTCCATATTCTATGTTTACAGCAACAGAACTGGTCTGGATGCTACACAGCAACACAAGAAGCTCACAATTCATAATCCTCTAGTGACTGTAAATCCAGCAAGGAGATGTCAAAGGTGGCTGGGCTCAGGCTGGTGCAATTCCCTCTATTTCCTGGAATCTCCTCTGAAGCCCATCCAGGCTGCATCCAGCCCTACAGAGATCAATCCATCCCACAGAGAAACACCCAAACATTGCAATGGGAGGATATGACTACTTATATTATGCAAACAGAGCACAGATTTTTTTAAAATACCGGGCAATTGCTGGGATTCAAAAGTACAGCACAAGCTCTGTTGCTGACTACATAGTTCATAGGGTACTGCCCAGCCTGTGGACAAAGTGGACAAAGCCTTGAGCCTCCTAAAATGCACCCCAGGCATGCCCTAAAGAGAGATAAAATTGATTTTACTACTTGCCTCAGAATCTATGGATGATATTTTTAGAATATATTAATAAAATATAATTCTACTGAGAACAAATTCCCAAAGACCAACCTTGCAAATAGCCCTTTTGCAAAAATTTTTTGTGACTTTAATATTTACCACCTAGCATTTCACACCCAATAAGAAAAAAGTGCTACTTTGACCTGATGCATAGTAATGTGGTGTGAAGCAATGAGAGCCAATTTACTGGGCATCACCGAGACATAATGTGGAGGAACACTGTGTCGATTTGCAGTGAATCAAAATGCCGAAGCTTTCTTTTCTGTGATATCTGCAAATCGCTGAATAATGTGGTTCACTGACCAAGTGAATTATTTTCAAGGAGTTTGGCACATCTTTAATTACAAGATATGTAAAGATGAAATGGAAACACGCTGTGCATATTTCTTCATGGCTGCTGAACTTTTCTTATGGAAAAGCACCTGTTTTTATTAAACTGTCTCTAGAAGGCATAAAATGTACAAGGTATAGGTTGACAATGTATTTCTCAACGTGTGTAAGTAACCAGCTGGGCAGCCTCACAAGGTATGGATCAACCATGTATAGCTATTGTACCTACACACGCAAAGCTACACGTACATAATTATACAAATACATAGAAAATAGATTTCCTTCTATCACAAATGTCTTTAAATTTAGGCAGCATACCAACAGTATTCTAATGTTTCTCTTGCAACTGAGGAAGACTCAAAAAATAAAAAATTCACATCAGGCCCTCTTTACTAAACATTTATGTGCCCTTTATGCTTCAAAAAAATCAGGAATTTGCATGCTGACAATGATTATGTAAATAGACTGTTTTGAGAATCAGGTCCCAGAGGATTCCTCAGCCGAAAGCAATTCTCCTTTAAAGGTTTCATCATGGTCCAAATCAGTGGTTCTTGAGACACCATTTTCAGTAATGCAATAAATACCCTGTCAGATTCTTGCTGGTTGCTTTCCTCTCAAGCAATGAGCCCTTCTTGCTTTGAACCAGCAGCTGCCCCAAAAGGGTCTCTCTTTGCTGATTTTGAAGAGCTGTGGCACATCACATAGTTAAACCTCCACTCTGGGTAAAAGGCTGCAGTCTTGACTCAACTGACCAAAATTCATAGGTAACCCTGCTTGGAGCAGGATGTGAGTCTAGATGACTTCCTGAGGCCCCTTTTAACTTGAATTATTCCATCATCCTACAATCCTCAAATAGCTGAGCCCTCTAGGCTGGGCAGGCACACTGCAGAAACGCATATCCAGTAATATTCTGGCCTCACCCTAAGCTGCTGGACAATTGCAAACATTTAAGTTGGGGCTGCAAGGCTTTATCTGAAGTGAAGATTCCAAACATGCATGACATCAGAAGTATTGAAGTGTGCCTTAAATTTTGCAATAAATATTTTGAAGGAAGGGTGCTTTCTCAGCATCTCTACTGTTAGATACTTATAGGAGAAATAGATAGAGATTCAAGGAATTTCTGCAACATGCTCAAATGTGCATTCCAAGAAACCAGTTTTATAGAAAAAAAAGCTGACATGGTTTGGGTTTTTTTGGTTGTATACACCTGCAATCCCCGTTCAAAAATTAAAAGCATTTCCCTGCCCTTCCCCTCACATAAAAGTAGGCATATAAGTAACTGTTTTTAAAAAACCCTGAAAATCCAAACAAGCATACCACTATTCCCCACTACTGAAACATCAAACTCCAGTTTTAAAGTGGAATAGAAGGCACAAACCAACAAATCAAGCATCTGTTCTGCTTCTGCAGCTGTTTTCTCTCCCTCCCCAAATAGCCAGTTCCACAGATGAGAACATTACAGACCCCAACCAGGAGCCTTAACACACAAGTTCTCACATGGCTTCCATGGCACAGCCTGGAGAACGTGCACATCCAGCTCCCATCAGAGCTCAGAAGGGCTCAAAGAGACTGGGAGGAAACAGCTCAGCACTGCCCTGTACCTCCACAGGCAGGTGTGCCTTCAATGCACAGCCTGCTTCAAATCATCTAAAGACTTTCTATCAAGCACAAAACAAATCCAGGGTGGACAGGGACCAGCATGTTCGCAGCTGCCAAGACACACAGCAGCTGGCATTGATACCACTTGGGTGCAGTCACATGGGCAGCCACGCCCATAAAGAGCTCTGCATAGTTTCATTGCATGGGTATATTCACATTCTAAATTACATCATAGTGATTTCAAAATGCAATTACATTAATTGCAGCTTGAATATGCCTGGAGCTGGCATGTGATGATGTCATTCACAGTGAAGGCATCATGCTTTCCAGGAACACCTCAGCAGCCAAGGATGGACACCCTGTCTGGCACACTGCTCTTGTCCTGTTGAGAAAGCTTTGGGCTTGAAAACATAAATTGATCAACACAGAGAGTGTGTTAAGCAATAGAAAATAAATCACAGGCTTTATTTCTCAAGCATATTACACCATCTCTGAGTAAAGATTCCCAGCATTAGGCATTGCAGCCAAAGACTCCAGAAGTCAGGGAGCAGCAGGACAGAATAGCAACAGCATAGTCCAAAGGCACCTAGTTCCAGAGCAGACCTGCTTGGTGTGCTGCTCAACCCCATCCTGGGACACAAACCAGAGTGCACCATCTCCTTGTGTGCTTCAATTTATTTTGGAAAGAAACCAAGGTGTAGAGAGGCAGGAAACCACAACATGCTCCCAGAGGTGCTGCAGTCCGAATGGGCGGAGGCCCAAGATCGCAGGGCTTACCCCAAAGCCTGAGCTTCTCTCTGCACAGGCACAACCACATGGGCCTGGTGCTATTTCAGTGAATCCTTTTATTCCACCAGCTGCTACTACTGAGGTCTGAAACTGAAACCCAGTGTGTGATCTCATGGATGAGTGCAAAGCTCACAAGCTCTCACATCTTAACAGAGGAGAAGAAAGGCTCTGTTTAGTTGTGCCAGAATAAATGAAGTGCAAAGGTAGCCAGGATGCCTCTTGAAGCTGTTTAGTGCTGGCACTCAATTTGAATCACTCTGAAGAAAAGCTTAAGATTTCCTAGGGAAAGTACTATTCCTCAATGCCTTTAAACTATTTTTGTGCTTCTGTGATCCTGGGCTGCTGTGCATTTGCAAGGACGTGGACGGGCCGCCTGCTTCCCTGCGTTGTTTTCTGCACACAGCAGCAAGAGCATCTTTCCTCAAATGGATCTGGGGGTTTTCAGATGCTTTCTGCTTTTTCTACAGCCCAGGCACAGTCTGTGAGGGGCAGAAGCAGGGGCAGAGGGGCTTGTCCATGCTATTTTATGGCAGTTTTTCAAAAGAGTCATCTGGAAATGTCACTCCAGCTGTGCTACTGCTGTGTTCAGACAGAGAAAAAGGGAAGAAGAAAAAAACCAGCAGCCGTGTGGGACAGAGACCAAGTGTTCAGACAAATTTATGCTTTATAACTTAAGGACAGTTTTTCAAAACTTGTTGCAACATCTGCTGGGAAACTAAAATATTTTGGACAAGAGCGATGGCCTATATTTTAAAATTCCGATTTATAACAAATAACCAAGTCCCAATAGAATGCAAGCTTGTACTTCTTCATTTAGAAATAAAACAATGTGTGTATATTTTTTAATTCATCTTCATAAAATCTCTGGGTTTGGGTGCCACCAGCTACACACCGGACTCACTGAGACAGCAGGATCATTGCTTTGAAAAAAACCTATCAATAAGCACTGAAATAACAAAAAATCAGGCCCTCGCCATGCTTCGCTCCACACACTTCACGAATTTCTGTAGGAGATGACAAAAGCAATTTCACACAGGAGAACAATACAGACCCCTCTGTCTCAGCCTCCAGGGTGAGCACCAGTAACAATAAAAACCACACCCTCTCTTCACAAACAAATGGTGAAGGAGTCCTGGACAAAATAAATTCTTTCATCAATAACAATCCATCAGAGATGCTTCCTTCTTTCTTTCTGTAATTCATTTGTAAAATTAACAGCCCTTCATACACAGCCTCCCAGAAAAATAATTGATCCCACTGCCCTGGATAGGAGCCACTTTACTGGATGCTGGCAACGATTACCATTTCATGCATATTATTTCCGTTTGCAGAAGGCTGACGCCAATGCACACATGCAGGCTTGTGTGAGACGTTCCACCAAAAAAAAAGAATTAAAGAAAACAAATCAGAAAAGCTATCACACAATGTAAGACTTGTTGATTTTTCTGCCACCTTTTGTGCTACAAAAAATAAAGCATCTACTTGGTCAACATGTGCTACCAATAAGTTGGTCTAATTAATGGCAGACTGCTGAGAAACCGAGCAGCTTTCCTTATCTGCATAGGAAAGAAGCCCGAGTTAGCTTCTGATGCTGAAAGTTACTTGCAGGAAACTACCTCACCAGACAGAGCTGCAAACCCTGCTTGTCTTTCAGAAAGAGAAGGGGGAAAAAAAACAAAGGTAACACTAGTTTTACTTTAAAGTAATGCCAGGACCCTTAAGAAGATACATTGAGAGCGTTTGTGTGAAAGCAGCATGACACCTCCACTTCTCTGAAGTGGATCTTCCTCCCAACGTTGATGGCTAACTTGAAGTGCAAAGAAATTTAAAAAAAAAAAAAAGACAAAATAAAAAAACATAAAAATAAAAAGCAAAACACAAAAATTAAAAAAAAAAAAAAAAAACCAAAAAAAAAAACCACAACATTAATCCAGAGGATTTTTAGGTGATTGAAAATACACACATATAATATTGTAGTTAGTTTTTAGTCGGTCTGCCAATCAGCACAAGTGCCCATTAGCTTTAAAGTTGCTTAAAACATGTACATTTCTGGATGATGCCCAGTGACCAACAGCATCTGGTACAATAACCTGGAAGTTACACAGATCAGGTATGTACAGGTAGGGTAATCCTGTCCTTATTAACAATGTAAAGCTCCTGCCAAAAAAAAAAAAAAAATTTAAAAAGGAAGAAAAGAAAAAAACCCAAAAAAGTAGTACAAGCCATTTAATTAAAATGGTTGTGTCCTATCATCCAGAATCTCAGGTTTATAAAGATTAAAATCAAATTAATGGGAGTCTCATGGCTGATTTGCCTTCCCACAGTTTGTCAGCACAGCTAATAGAGATCTTCTCTCCCTGCTAGAAAATGCATTTTTCCTAATTCCCACATCCAAATCTTTGGTTCAGAAAACTGTGTCATCAACACTGTATAAATCTGTGGGGAAAACATTCCCTGTGGTACCAAGATGTTGCACGACTTTGTTTAAAGGGAGAGAAACAAGAATTTCACAAGAAAACTCTACTAACATAGATCAGTCACCATCAAATCACCAGTCATCAAAAATTCTTATTTCCTCTGGCTTTCAATGAAAAGAAATCATTAACTCTCCAGATTTGCCTTTCTCTATCTCCTAAAATAGTAGTGCTAACAAAACTGGAACTATCATCCTGGAGTACAGGGAAGTAAAGTAATACTAAAACCAGCTTTCTCTCCACAAGGTAATGCATACGACTTCTTTCAGGGGAGGATTAACTTCTTCATGTTCAAAGAAAACTAGGGCAAACAGAAATGCAGGCACAGGAATCTAAAAATATTCCCTTAGTCCACAGAAAAGTAATTCTATATGAAATTTTTGAGACAACTAGAACATCTCCAAAAGAAACTTGCACACACTGAAGACACGGGAAGAAATATTTCTTTCAAGTGGAAGTGTGACTTGAAACCCACAGCTACATTACATTAAAAAATAAAAATAGTTATGACAAAGTAAGATAATATTTTGAATTACTCTAGATAGCTTTCCACTCTCCCCACATAAGCAGACCCTGTCAACCAAGGAATGCATGCAACATCCTCCTGAAGCCTTGCAGACATTTTAAGCCCACAGTGGAACAAAGTGCTGGTGAACTCATTTTTCCAGGGTTGAAGGAAAAGTGGGGATACAAAATGACAGGAGACCATCTTAAAATTGAATTTTAGGTAGAGATGTAAAGACAAGGTCAGAACACTCAAAGACTCACATCTGTATCATGCTAGACAGTGGCTGGAAAAGCAACAAACAGGTAACAGGTCCCTACATTTCAGCTGGCAAACAGCTTGTAGGTAAAAACAAAGTATTCAAGAACAAATAATGCCAGATGCTGTCTCATTAGAACTACTATCTTGTCCCATTAAAGACTTGCTTCGCCCAGCACGTACTGTCCTGGGGGTGGACAGAGCAGTGCTGCATAAAGTGTGCTGGAAACAACAGCTCTTGTTCTACAGACAGGGAGAGCAGCTGTGATTAACTTGGAGCTTTAAGCAACTCCAGACTGAGTTTTTTTACAAAGGAAAACAGCTTTGTAGTTTTAATATCTGTCTAATTTCTAGTTCAGTAGTTTTCCCCTTGAAATAACTTTTCAGTAGATTCCTGGAGCAGGTGTTACCTTTCCTTCATACACCTTGAGATAATGTAACTCTAATGATTTTCCAAATAAAAAGTGAAAGGCTATCAGGACAAATATCACCATTTTGATTCCACTAAGACATTATTATGGTGATGGTAATAATTCCACAGAGGAATTACTTAGAATACACACTCAGCTCTGACCTGACCCACCTAGAACTCAGATGATACCTTTCCTAAGTTAGAAGAATTTATTTTCATTTTCAACTGAGTTCACCTAATCAAAATGCTTCATTGCGACAAAGAGTTCATCATTCCTGTGCAAACTGCAGCTACCACTGTTAAGAATCAGACACCAATACAGCAAATTCTGCCAGTGCACAGCCCAGCTTGGGGAAACAATTTTCAGACAAGCAAAATAAATAGTATCTTATATTTCCTTACTAACAAAGTATACATTTAACACCCCCTGTTGGTAATTGCCTGTATTAATTCAACACTAATACAAGCTGTGGACATAGAATTTGAGAGTGAAACACCACCTATTCCTAAACTCTGCCTGCTCCAGACTCCTGTAACCCAGATGGTGAAGGGACCCAAAGCAAGGTAGCTGAACAACAGTAATGTTTTTTTATTAGGCCAGAGTTTGGGAACACGGGGGTTTTTTTGAGGTTGGGACTTCACAAGTTTTTACATATCCAAAGAGTTGTCTGTACCTGCAACTACACTGAACGATTTACCAAAAGACACTGCCCTTCCCCAACAGCACTGTCTTATTCAGGATGTTGCCATACATAGTTGGGAAATGAGGAATCAGTTCAGATCCCCCATCTTGCTCTGTCATTTGAGCCAAGGCATTTAATACTACCTGGGCAGCAATGGCCTATCAGTACAGAAAAAGGTATTTTCCCCCTGGAAATACTGTTTAGCTCAGCATCCATATTAGTCTTAAGGCAAAAATCCATTAGATTCTGGCAATGGCAAGAACTGACATTAGAAAAAGAATGGCTGTTCAGAAAAAGAGGAAGATTATAGAATTTCTTTCTTTTTCTGCCATTGATTAGTCCTCAGATGTACTGACAGACAACACAGAGCTACCTATGCTGATAAGAACTGCCCTATTTGCATCCAAGTGAACACAATGGTAGCTGTCTCTACCATATGGCTTATATACAGCTGCTTCTGGACAACCACAGTGTGATGTATGCACACAGCAAAACAAGACTAACAGGCAAAGCATGCTTTTTTTTCCTGCTCAAATGGTATATCTGAGTCACATTTTCATATGACAAAAAAACATTTGCAGCCTCTAAGTTATAATTTGAACAAAATATTTCATTCAACAATAGAACCATAGCTTGTTTTTAAAAGCAAAATAAAGAAACAGCCCCACTGGCATGCAATTATGGATTTAGAAATTGACTTCTTTTTTCCTCTTTAGAAAATCAGGATATTCACAACTGTACCAGGATACATACAACTTAAAATAATAATCACTGATAGCATGAAGGAAAAAGTGGTATGCCCAAATCTGCAAAACAAGTTCGTATCAAGGAATGTGCTTTGCATTCTCTGCTGATTCAATTATTGGAACATAATTGCTAGTTGGGTAGGTCAGAGCTGCCTTATCCTCATCCCAGAGGAAATAGGAATGTTACTAAACTGAAATCATTCTGATGAGGTGACTCACTCCTCTTTCAGATCAGATCAGTCCAAGTGGACTCCTCTAGAGAGGGAGAATAAACTTTTAGTTCTGAAATAAGTCTGTGCCCTCTCCAAACAAGATCCTATGCCAAGCAAGGTATGGAAATAGGTTTCAACTTTCTTTTCAAGCTTTTCACAGGTCATTTTATGACAAAATAATGGGGGAAACACAGTTTTAGTTCTTCCTGAGTATGAGAACATCAGTAAGAAATGTTCACTCTCTCATGCTGGCCTGAAGAAGAGCTAGTGCTGGCCACTGGCATTATGGTACCTTCTGACTTCAGCTCTCAGGAGCTGCAGCTTCCATCTCCCTCTACTACTGGCTCAGCCCCCCACACCACTGGTTACACAAAGGACTTGGAGACAAACTACATCAGAGCCCTGAGCAGTGGTGGTCATTCACCAGGATTTATGCCCTTTTAATTGCTGCCTATTAAATGGATACTCTGATAAACCTGCTGGAATCCAAACCTCTCAGTATCACCTC
Organism: Corvus cornix cornix; assembly: GCF_000738735.6. Classification (NCBI taxonomy): domain Eukaryota; kingdom Metazoa; phylum Chordata; class Aves; order Passeriformes; family Corvidae; genus Corvus; species Corvus cornix. The sequence goes on along the minus strand of NC_046341.1, from coordinate 9,797,242 downwards.
CTCAGTTCCTGCCAGATGGGATTTTTCACTCATCTGCCACCTGCTGCTTTGCAGCTCTGCCACCATGCCAGGGATCAGCAAGTAGTTCTAGCTTTTGGGTGGTGATCCCAGGAGTATAGAATATTCTCCAGACCAAAATCATGCTCATTTTCTACCCTGTGCTCTAGCAGATACATTTCTAAATGAATACTGCTGTGTTTGCTGATCATTTTATGGTTTGTTTACTTCTCGAGCATGTAATATTGTTAGGGTAATGTTGTTTTTAATTAGTCGGAAGAACTATTGTTTCAGAAGGCTGAATGCATTTGCTAGCAAGGGGTCTTTATAAATACAGTGAATGTTACTGGTTATGCCTCCACAGATGGGTACTGACAGCTGCCAGCCAGCTCTGCCCCTGCTCAGAGTTGGGCTGGACCCAAGCCAGTGCCAGTTCAGAAGCCACATTAGTTGTGTTAGCACAGTGTTGAGTCCAAAAGCCTCTTGGAAAAATCAAATCTGAAAAATGGGAGTGTTTCAGTTCTTCAAGGAAGTCTCATTTGTTATAAGTTACTCAACAAACGTGTCCTAAGTTTTCACTGTTTCAACCATTCAAAGTGACAAAACCCAGAAAATAAAGAACGAACCAATTATTAAAAATTGACTGCTATCTACAGATAAAGATATGCTGTAAGTAGAGACACGAAGGGTGATCACATGTACAAAAGAACATTATATGTTCACATCCATATTTGTTAGAGATAGGCACATACAAGTTACATGTGTGCATCGAGAGCCGTGATTTTTCAGCAGTCCTTTTCTACACCTCCCTGTGGAATGGCATTAGACAGACAAGGGGAGTGGGACAGCTGGGCTTTGTCTGTGTCAGCAGAGGAGACAGGGAGTTTCTAGAGCTTGTCACTGCACAGGAGAGCCCTTGGTGGCTAAACACCCTCAGCAAGTCAGAGGGGTCAGATAGAGCTGATAGGGGAGCATTAGATCACCCCAAGAGCAATGCTGGCTGCCCAGGTCCTCTGATAGCATGAGATCACCCCCATTCTCCCTGAAGTGGAACAAGAAATTATGATACAATTCAAATCTTCTTCCTCTCAGGCCCATGTTGCAGGTTCTGCTATGAATGGTACTTTGACCTAGTTCTCAGAGCAGTTGATTTGAATCTCAGTGCCTGGTGTAGTTTACAGTGAGAAACCAAGCAGCTGGAGACTGGAGCACGTGTTTTCTCCACCTCTGAGAGTTGTAACCTCTACCTGTTTTGCTCTGGAGTATATCTACAGAAGTGTATGTTATTATAAATACATAGAGACCAGAAAAAACTATCCCATGCATGTGTCTACTCCATTCTCTCAGTAAGGAAATAACCCACTGCTGGAGTCCAGACCTTCCTGGCAGCTTGGAAGCCATGATAATGCAAGTTCTGTCTAAAGGCAAACATCTGGTATCCTCATTATACAGAGCATACACTTTTCTACAAAGAACAGGGAGGCAGAAATATGTCTCCACATGGGAAAGGAACTAGGACTGAGCTCCAGCCCACTCTTTGCAGGTCAGAGTATGGATACTCCACGCCAGGACTATTTCTACCAGAACATGTGCTCACTCACTAAAGGAGGGAGAGGCATCAACAGAAGACACTCGCGACTTAGGGGAAATTAGGAATGCGGCTGGAACCCCATCCTTGGAAACACTATTACACAGAATAAAATATGCATCAGGAGGATTTATGCAGTAGGCTCTAGGTCTCCTCCTCCATTTCATTTTCTGTGCAACTATAAATTACCTTGTATTTCTGGAGAAGCTGGTGTTATAAGCATAGGGTTCATTATGTTTAAGTCACTTTTTCTACCCAGGAAACATTAAACTATTGTGGCATGTTGTCTGGAACCTGTTTTTCCCCTTTGTCTCTGCCAGAATGCTTGTATTATTGTTAAATTCTTGGTGCAGTATTTCCCCAAATCAGAAAGCTGAGAGGAGATAACACAAAAGAGAGTTTCACAAATACATTCTTTAAGAAAAGCAGTATCCTACAAATCCCACAACAAACCCTTATTGGCACTTCCACTAATGTAAATAAAATCTATTCGGTTCTCGGAAAAACAATCACTTCATTCTTGTTATCAGAGGACAGAATCTGGGTCAACAGATGCGTTTTGGATATGCACCAATTCTTAAATGATTTAGTATTCTGATCTGTGGATACAAAAAGCAATTTCCTACATCAGCAGTACCTTAGCACAATGTGCACTTTCATCCTACCACCTACATTGCCATAATCATTAAATGTTATAAAACATCTCCCATAAAAGCAAAAAGTTCTGATATATGACTATAATGTAAATCAGTGCTTTAGATTACAGTGTGATACCAGTTCAGTTATTTATATGTGTTTCAACTAAAAACATCCAACTGGATTTCAACTATCACAAGATTAATCTCACTAATACTTTATATATACAGATGGTCAGACAAGAAAAATTAGAAAAACATGAAAAATTAATATATTCTTCTTGTATAATATAAAATATTATTTGTCTCCTAGAAGATTATAACTGGAGCTTCTAGTACCAAGAATAACTAGACTAGCCAACATGGGTCCTCTGCTTTGTGGGAAGTTTTTCATTCTGTCCCAGCTCGAAAGTTATTGTCAGACACAGGAAATCTACAAAGCATACAAATACAAGATGAAACATATGCTTGCTTTTGCCTGGATATAGCTTAGTAACTAATCATCAGAGCTATGTGTAGCTGGAGTCTTGTTCACTTTCATCCAACAAGTTCCAAAGATGGCAGCAGGACATTTCCATTAATTACATATTCCAGCACTGTATCTTGCTATTGAAAAGATGCTCCATGTCAACCTACCCTGGTCACCACATTTAATTAATATTATACATGCAATAATATTTGCAGTGCTGAATAGAGTCTCATCATCAAGCAAAGGCAGAGAACCTGAATTCAGCTTCTACATATGCCACCTACTGTCACGGTTTACAAATTAATATACATGTTTAAAAACAGAGAGTGTTCTGGACAGAAACAGGTGTCTGAGACACACACTTGGAAGTTCATCAAATTAAAAACCTTCATTCTCACAACCTGTAGCAAAACAGTTGACCTGCTAGAAAGAAGAAGCACAGCCAGAGCAAACGTTTCTGGCAGCATTAGGATCAAAGAGGTCTCAGATAGCCAGAGAAAACAAAGGATGCTGACATCAAAATATTGGCAGCTTGCATTGTTTCTTTTCTTTCCAAATAAAATGGGCAAAGAAAAGGACTAGCTTTCCCATCCAAGCTCAATTCTCCAGTGAGCAGCATTCTGTAGCTGCAATTATAATCTTGTATTTGTGTGCACACTAACTAATTTCCTGGGCAAGTTACATTTCAGCTTGAACATGTTGGCATGTAGAGACCAACCTCAATAACAAAAATAGCTGCTGAGTTCAGCAACCTGCAGCTTTTTATAGTTGACCTTGCAGCTCTGCAAGATAGTGGCTCTGGGCCACTTCATTATTTCAAAGAAGGAAATGTGGTTCTGGGAGTTTCATGGGGACTAACAAGACTCAAAAGATAAGTGGTTTCCTGGCTAAGTTCTTTTTGCTTGTTTTAACTTGGTCATTCTCATTTCAAAAGTATTCTGGTCCTCTTAATATTCTCCATTCTGGCTGTGATTGGTAGGGCTAATCTTGCTGACGTAGTTTCATTTACTCCATGGACTTTTCCTTAGTTCATGTAATTTATTATGCAGCTGGTTGCACTCGAACTCTCTCCCATGTTGCACTGTGGTCACAGCATGTAACTGTAAGTGCATTCATCATATTTCAGTTTGACTTCAATCCCAAAATGACTATAGCAATAAAATTACATAAATAGACTAAGAACAATGAATAAATGTAAACAGTTGCATGACAGTCTGATTCTGTCAGTCTACTTCCCTGCCTGATTGAGTGATTCTGCCCATTAGAATAGCCAGCTGGCTGCAGATGTGTAATGAAAAAGGAATGTATACACTTTGGTACAGCTCCTTCTCATCTGCACTTGAGCAGTAAGAAAGCTGGAGAACTGTTTTAACTTTTTATGTAAAGTCTGACTGCAACAGGAGCTGGAGCTGCTACCAGCTGTTGGCTGGTCCACTGCAGCTGTGAGTGACTGACAACTGACTGCTCTCCTCTGCCTGCCCACACCTGCAGGGGCTATAGGAAAACAACAGATTTCCAACAGGAACAGAACCTGTTCCACACTCCTGCACTCAGTAATTTACTCATTCCCAAACCCCTTTTTCTGCATCATTAAAAAAAACCTTGAAGACAATATTAAAAAACCTTTCCAGTCCTATTGATGGCAAAACCACATCCTCAGCCACATAAGCAGAGATATTAGTCACTCATATAATATTCATGCTACAGTATGCTCCTGTTTACAAAAATCCTCACTTAGTCTGGGCACACCAGTAACTGAAAAATTAAAGGAGCACCACCTTCACTGCCTTTTTACAGCATTATTATGCACCACTGTCGACACCAACACCAGGCTAATTACAGCCACACCACATAAAACACACAGAGAGCTAACTTAGTTGGAAAATAATATATCTCCGTGTTCTCTTTGAGGATTACCATTATGAGTGTCCCAGATAGAAGAGATGTTTATCTAGTGTGCTCTCTGCCTACAGAAGAGGGGCTTCCCAGCTAGCCTGCAAGTGGAAAGGCACATTTCCATTGTCCAAGCTCACAATGTTTCATTTGTGTAACACTGAATCCCAACTTAATTAAATAGCTCCAGAGACCAGGGAAATCTCAATATACACGGGCAAGTGGTCGAGCAGCCCCATTTACATGTGTGTCACAGCTTGCCGGGTATCGCTCCAAAAAGCATCTGTCTCAACAGTCTCATCTGATTCTTACAAACAAGCTACACTTTGCATTTTTGAATTTAACAAAGATCACACAGCTGCCAACATACTATCAAAGCCTAAAGACCAAATAAATGTTTGGCTTCCCTCCAACCGTCCTTGCTGTGGCATTATTACTGACAATAGAGCCAGAGCAGCAAAAGCAATGAGATGGCAAATTTACACATGTGCCATGTTTTTATACATTGTCTACATTTGCTGCTACAAGACTGTAAGCAGAACACTGGTGAGCATCTTCTGGTTGCAAAATCTGACCTATTTTAGGGCTTTTTGAAAGCTGTGCAGCATTATTAGTGTATAAAAAAATGCAGATGGGCAAAATTATCTAAGAAAAACAATTCAAAGGTGTTTTGTTCCTATTCCCATATGGGTAGTAGAAATAGAACGGAATTCTATATTCTCAGGGCTACATTTTGCACTTCTTGAAGAATTGTGCAATATCCATTAAACCTGGAGACCCAACAGTTGATGTTTCCTTTTAGTATCTACTCATTTCACTTTAATCCACCTATTCCTTAGCCCTTGCAACAGGAGCAGTGTGCATATATCAGAGGGTAGAATTTGTATTTGACCTGTGTAGAGGAGCTCTGCTACATTTTTCAGTTCAGTTAATAGTCCAACCACCCTCTCATCAAAAGCCAATTGCATCTGCAGATAAGAGGCCTTTCCCACAGACAGTAATATAACTTTTTGATCTGTATCAGATGATTAGGGCAGTGGACAAAGACAACTTCTCCTTTAGTACCTCTCCTGTTTGGTGAATTTCCACTGTGTGTGAACATCTACAGGAAGCAAGCGGTTAAGACAACGGAGCCGGAGGCTGAAGGCAACTCATGGCATTACCTGCAGCAGAGCCTAGGCCAGGTCTTGAAAAATGCTTTGTGCAACAGCCTGAGCACTCACAGGACCCTTGGAATGGAGAAATGTCGAGCTTATTGCACCTTCCTGTTCTGCCCATGTTCTCATGGGCAGCTGTGCTTTGGTCACCTTCCCCTCCCTTAAATTCAATCTATATGTAGACAGAAGAAAAAAACAAGGCACAGCCACAGCTGAGAAGGAGCAGTGTGTTGGCATTCCCACATTCCTACATCTCCTGCTGCCCACACTCATCAGAGCAGTGAACTGCATTTGCAATGGTCAGGCTCTGGTGACACAGGGCGAGTCCCACAGCACTGACCCTCCACCTCTCCTCACTGCACTGCCCCAGTGCTGACACAACTCCTCTTTGATAGATCCCATGGCCCCCACTGAGCCAAGCCTGGCACCTTTCACCTCTGCCCTTAGATGGAGGGGCTGCTATGGCTCACCACTGCTCTGATTTCCAGCCCTTTTCATCCCCAGCTCTCCTCACTTTCAAGTCTCCCATTGATTCAAACACAGCTTGCCCTTGGCTAGCAAGCTGTTACACACCCTCCCAAGAGAGAAAGAAAGGGCAGGAGCAGTTTTGCCCACAAGGTTGTATTACTTCACACTTTAGGGTCAATTCATTGCATTTTGGGAGGAACAGCTCTTGGAAAGAAGGGCAAATGAAGCAAAACAGACGTGGTTGTTGCTGGAAATATTTGCTGAAGACATCCCAGTGCTGCTGTACATCTTCAAGCTGGGGATTTATTTTTTTCCCCCTCCAAGGCTTCTTTTAATGTATTCTTTCTTCAAAGTTTGTGCTATCTATGTAATTTTTCAATCAGGGATTAGAGAGGATTAAGTCCTTGCTAGCCTGTGTCTCTCAGGGAGTGTTGGAGGTACATGCATACTTTACACACAATTCCAGTGCAACTGCTCACATTCATCTCAACGGAGATGAGTAGTGGCTTATTTTACATACTACAGAATAAAGTCAAGACCTGCCCAATTGTAGATTTACCTCCTCTCTGGTCTGTCCTCATGTTCTTTACCTTCTGTGTCTTTTTTTACATAAAAACCTGACCTCATGAAGTAATTCATGAGGCCTGCGTATAATGCTGGTTGCCCCTGATGCAGGGGTGGTTTACAAGCACCACTAAACTTCAGCTACATGATACATTGAGGTCTCCCAGTGTTCATCATATACCTATGCCAGAAGGCTATTCCCTGTATTTCCTATCTTTGGGGATCCAAAAAGTCTACTTACTCCTGTTTGATTTGGGTTGTTCCCCCCTCACATGTACATCTTTTAATAATAATGCCAATCCAACACCATTGTGTTTTACCTGTTTTTTTCCTCTATTAAATTTGATAAAATTTATCTTGATTTTGTTGCTAAGCAATACAGAAATAAACAGCAAAGAATATTTACATGGACAAATTCAGCCTCACTTCTGTTCTGCATCACACTTCCAGATCAACACGCAGCCCTGCTAGATACATTCACACCAGCTTCAGCCAGCCAAAATAACTAACAGTACTAGTGACAAGGCAGTCAAAATAATCTCATTCAAGCCCACCAGAGTTGCTGGAGATATCCTCTAGTCACTAGCTTACATGGAAGCCTGTCCTGCTATTCCTATATTGCTCTGGTTAGCCATCACGTCTAGATTAAACCTAATGTATCCTTATCTACAGACAGACCCATATTCTCCGTTTCCCTAAGGATATTTCATATTTCACCTCCCTTTAATCACACTCAGCAGGCGTTTATTACTTAGGTGCAATTGGTCAAATAAAATTAGATTTGTGTAATATTGCCTGTCCTGACCAAATAAGCATGTACCAGTTCCTCGACTTTGTTTCACATGGAAACTCACAACAGCTAATTGAACAAACAAAACATTTGCTGAAAATGACTGTAAATAGTATTTGAATGGCTGATATTAATTCTTTAAAGCAATCATAAAAATATTTGCATTTTTCTATAGTGACTGGAAAAGACTCATCATGAAAAATAAGAACTTAAGGAGAGTAACAGCAGTAGCAAGAATTAATGATTGTGTATCTCTTCCAAGTTAACCTAAATATTAATTCAAGAACATGATATTTTTAAAAGTACAGGAAAAAAATAGTAGTTTAGACCATAAGCGGGGGGGGGGGGGGAGTTGCTCTGGTTATGTTGCCCAGACTTGAATTCCTTTATCATTTGAAATCCTTATTAAGTCACTTGCATGGTATAGATTACAGTTCAATCCTAAAATTCCTCTACATTTATGTTTCTTATGTTTTTTACTTTGATATCCTGCCTGTTTTAATGAAGAACAGGATGTGCAATAGCTTGTTACTTACGGCAGTACTTTGACAAGGAACCTAGATCTTAATAAAAAACAGGAAATAAAATCCTTCATATTAAATCAATTCTTTAAAAAATAAGCATGTGAATGTCATATTTAAGATTAAAGGTATTTCTCTTTCCAGGAAAGGATCATAATAAGGTGGGCATGTGGCTATTTCAAAAACTGCACACATTTGGTAAAGAGCTTATAGAAAACAGTGTCAAATCCCATATTGAACCCAGCTGCTGGTACTTACTTTTTGATGTAAGGCTTACTTCCTGCAGATATACATCAAATTAAATTCTTCACTAAGCTCACAATGGTGTTTTCCCTTTAAGCAGAAAGGCAATACTTACCTGAATGAAATAATATATCTCTTTAATGGGTTTCTACAGTGAAGACACATTCTCCATTTAAAAATGTATGGTGACAGTAGGAACAGAGAGCAACTTGCCATCTATTAAACCAGTTTATTTTCTCTAAAATAGCTTTAATGAAGCCAGTTGGGATTTGTTACACCAATGATATATCTGGTGTCCTAAGAGCAATTTTGATAGGACTATTCCTCTACTGGGCCTATTTCCCAGAGTTCATACCACTGGTGATTTTAAGATTGCTCCTCTGAAGGGAAGCATGGAGTATTGTAATGACAGATGCACCTCAAAAATAAGGGTAAGGGACAAGAATAATGAGGCAAAGGAAATGGGCACATTAACACAGGTTACATAGTTTTCCAGGCTTTGTTTGGAGGGCTTGAAACATGCAGTGTTTTCAACTGCAGGAAAGAATTCCCACTAGATACAAACCAGAAAGATTTTGCTTCTAATTCTGATTCAGCAACATCTGCAAGTATCTGTCTGAAGTGATAATACACTGTCTCCTATCAAGAAAACAAAGGATTGAGGAATGATGGAGCAGTCAACAAAGAGGTGCAATGTGTTATATGTTAAACTTCCTTACATTCTGTCAGCCTCCTTTGCCTTTTGGATATATTTATCGGTAGGTAAAGGATTCTTAGTAGATGCCAAGAAAAAGTCGTAAGATTATTCAAATGCAAGTTAAAATACAGAGCAGAACTCACCAATCGTTGCATTAGTCACTGTACACTCTGTGGCCCTTAATCTACACAAGAGCTCATTTCAGGGTCCAGATATTAATCTAAAATGGCCCAGTGGTGATTGGGAGGAAGTATGTAAGCAGTGTAACAAGGGGCAGGAATAAGCTCAACCACTCTAAGCTTCTTTTCCAAAATTCCAAGCAGATCGCTAAAGGCTAAGGCTGCAGAAGGCACTGGACAAAGGTCCCTATAACACCATTTTAAAACATCACTGATTTGCAGAAAAGCAGCTTTGCAAGACAAAATGGAGAGGCAAAACTGAAAACATCACATAACTAAAACATGTCACTGAGAATATCCCTATTTCACACCCAAAGTGTCTCCACAGTATTTGAGTCCCAAAGTTTAACTTGAAATCTCACCAAAACAACCCAGTCTTCCCAGCTGAGGATAGACTCAAAATCACTCTCATTTGGAGACTGCCCCAGCTGTGCTGACAACCTTTGCTGGACCAAAACTCATGGGAGCACAAAAGCCAGCCAGGTCTTTTACATGTTAGTTAACTTCACTGTTCCTAGAACTAACTTTTCCAGTAGTGCTGGCTTCCAGTGGCAATGAAGACAAATGCCAGCTGGGCACAGATCCGCATATGGACCCAGGCAGATTTACAAGGGCCTGGGGGCTTTTTGTGGATGAGTGGTTCTTAGCATAACCCAGCATCTCTCCCTCCCTTCCCTGCATGAATTGCTTTGCTCAGACTGCTGTATGCAGTTGTGTTTCTATAAAACACACAGCCACAGAGGAGGTTGAAATCTGGCAAAACTGAACATTGGCTTCACTGCACAATTTTCTTGGGTTGGTTTGATTGATAGAAGAGACTTCTCCCAACCCTATGGGTGTTTGGCTGCATTTCCTAGAGGATTTCTGATAAGACTTCTCCAGCCACTACTTATCTGCTACAGCCAGCCATTTTCCATCCTCACAGCTACTTTCTCTTGTATATTTACTTTCAGCAGACTGTCATGACTTCTACAATGCCAAAATACCTACTTTTTTTAAAAATTTCTCTCTCTCTGTATATATGTATGGACTAATGCTAAAGCACCAGCCAGCGCCTTCTCAAGGTGGTACACGCACAGCCAGTTCCCCACCTTCAGCCTAACTCACAGTGCTTTCTTCCAACCAAGATCCACTTGCTTGAGCTAATCCCATTTCATGTTTCCCAGATAGGCTGCTTGCCATGCACATGCCTGGGCAAAGGCAAAACTTAAGGCTTCTTGTTGCTCACAGGGGTGTAGGCAAAACTGAAGCCAGAGCCCCACAGGGCAGTATTAGGCAGAAGCATGATTAACGCTATAGTGCCAAGAAAAGCAAGCCCTGCGGAGCATCTGTGGTGATATTCACCCAGAAATAAGAAAAAGAAAAAAGCATCATTTAGAAAAGGATTGGGAAAAATTGAGCACAAAGAAAAGTCGGAGTCCTTCCTAAGCCACAGACACAATTCAAAATAGTGGAGGAGATGTAAAAATGTTTTAAAGCTTGACTGTACCAGAGTAGTACCGAGCAGCTCTGGCAAGTCTTACTGCTGTTGCCTTTTAGAGTCACTCATTTCCACCCTGCGCTTGCAGCTTTTGTGCCTATGACTGTTTCCTGAGCAAGAGAAACTTTAAACACATTATGAAGGTCTTCAGTACAACAAGACACATACCAGTGCACCACACAGAAACCCAGTGGCAAACACCCCTTCCAGTACAAGTCACAGCACAGCACCGGCATTGCAGAGTCCATGCACAAGAGGTTTCTTGGCAGGGACAGGACAGTTATAAATTGCTCAGATTGTTTCTCCGCCACCACATTTAAGGGGGTAGACTGAAAAACCATGTAACAAGATGAAAAATCCCTTATAGCCTATTCTCCAGCACATATGGGTAAGTCAGTTACTTATTTCAGCTGATTTCAGACACAACGCAAATGCAAGGAGATCCTTTTATCCAGAGACATGGTTTCCACAAGGCAGAAAAGTAGGATTGTGTGCCACCAACATTACCTGGTACAGCTCCATGAGCTTGTGCAGAGCCATGAGCCCAGGAGAACTGCATCCACCCACACACCAGGATTTGCTTGTGGGGCACCACATGTGAAGCTTCTCAGATCTGGAGTAGAACCGTGTGTGGAACTCTGCTTGTGCATCACAGGGCTTTGCAGAAATGTTTTCCTTTGGCTCCAATGTATTCAATATGGGCTTGACATCCTGAAATTTCATGCTGCAATGACTCTAGACATACAGGGTAGAGCCTTTGACAGAAGAGCTCAGCCCAGAGTCACGCAAAGCTGGGACAGTCATGTAATGTGCAGATGTAAAATGCAATGTTGGCTCTATACAACAAAGTACACAAAACAGGTATTATTTCTTTACCGCTCACCAGGCAGCACTCTGTACGTGGTGGTGCTTAGGCAACTTCAAAAGGCTTGGAACCACAGAAGAAATGACGAACCAAACACACACCCTTTTGGCCAAACACCCTCACCAATGCTACCACTGAACTGCTAATGAAGCCAAAAGGACGTGGCCCTTTTGAAACACTGCAACTTTACAAATTATTACCTGCTCCTTATGAATTTGAAACAAATCCCACTCTATAAAGAAAAGCCAAATGAAGAAAATACAAAAAATTCTTCAACAGAATGCAGCCAGGCCAAACCAAGGGCATTTCCTATCGGTCACCTCATGCAGCTGCTCCTGGGTACCCCAGCAGCTCCATGGCCTGGGGAACCTCCTCCTTGGGGACAGCAGGAGCAGCAAGAACTGAGGTTTGGCCATAACTGTCTCACTCTTCTTTCCCACAAGCCCATATAAAAGTAAAATAACAATAAAAAGACAAACATCCTTCCACATCCTTCATGATGATATGAAAGGGAAGACATAATGATCTTCATAAAATAGTGAGCAACAAAAAAAAAAAGTAAGTCAGATGAACTAAACCTTTTTTTAATGTTCCAATACTTTATTATTAATTTGAATTGCTAACCCAAGTTATTTCAGAGCCATACAAGAGTTTTCAAACATCATCTGTTTTGAAGCAAAGTAAAACTCATGCAAAACTTTACCTCCTTTAAAAAAAAAAAAAAAAAAAAAGGGACTTCATTAAGCAACACACTAAATACATTTATTTTGGATCAGATTATCTTTCCGGGAAGAACATTCCATTAAATTCTTTCAAGACAATGCTATTTTAAGCCACAAAACCACTGCTCCCTTATCAATCCTAGAAACCTGCTGTTACATGGGAAAGAATAGACAATATGGAGAATTTTCATCTCTTTTATTAGGAAGGATCCCCCCACTTAGCTGACCAGAAACTTGGATGGATCCGTAATTTACAAGAAAAAAGTACTCACACCTGTATTAATGCTTCAACACATAGCTCTTAGTGTGCTTTCCAAATGCAGCAAAAGCAAACTCTAAGCCATGAATAATTTTTCTTTTTTCACCCATCCCCAAGAAACTAATAGGGAGAAAAGAGCACTGTTTTAAGGCCCAAGACTCTTCCCATTTCCAGGATGTTTCACTAAAAAATTAATTTGCTAAGCCAAATTTCCTTGTACCATGACTGAAACTTGTTCTCAAAATATAAAGCATCTTCTTAGAATCTATTTTTTCTCTCTTATTGCAAGAGACCAGGTATGCTATTACTGATTAAAGGAGCTTTTAACCCGAGGGAAGAAGAGGAAACAATCCGGACTGATTTCTTGGATGTTGCAAACAGCCAAATGGTCTACTTTATCTGGAGAAACCTTTGAAATATATACATTTCTTTAAAAATCATCCTTCAAAGGAAAGTACTGAAAAGAATAATGCAGAGCATGTGAAAGAAGGACAGAAGAATTAGCACATTAACTTAAATTTGGCCTCTGGTTTTCTCTAAGAGGATAAATCCCTTTATATAAGCCAGTTTCCACCATAACCACAGAATTGTAACCCAGACTGGCCCTGAGATATTCTACACTGTGGTATTAGAAATACCTTGCATTACTTGCTATCATAGCAACATACAGAGTACTTGGCCTTCCTGCAAACTGAATTCAAGATAGTAACTTACTCAGACAATCCCATACCAGTGACTTCTGTTGTTTATTTTTTAATTAAAAAGTAGATTGAATTTTCAACGCTTTCTTTTACAGAGAAGAAGAAAAAGAGAGATTGCAGATAAGAGAGTGCAGCATAATTACAAAGAGTGTGGTAACTGCATTTGTAAAACATTTGAGGATCACTAAATGGAAAGCACTTAATTTTTTATAGCGAGTCATAGCATGAAACAATGGACTCTATTAAATGTAGAAAACACGTTTTCCTAGTCTGTTGTTCTCCCATTATCTTTATTTCCACAACTAATTCAGGTGAAAGCTAGTAAGTGACCTATTTTCATCAGGATTTTACATCTTTTGGCAGGTGAGCAAACATAAGAAACATCTTTTTCTTACAAAAACCATGGGTGATCCCTAACTTCATTTTTATGTGTTTAAACTTCAGCAACGGTTTTACTTAAGGATGTCTATGATTTATCATGTTGCATCAGGAATCCCAGCTATCCTCATGAATAGGCAGATAATGAAAATGTTTTTCTACGGTTACAGCTCCTGCAGAAACCCATTCAGAGAGACACTGGTGAACACACTGCGGGATGGAGCCGCTCACTGCCTCAGACCGCGTCCTTCTGACAGTCAATATTACATGGAAAAGACAATATTTAAATTTCTGCTTGCGTCTCTAAATGTCTCCAAGCATTGGCACCCAAGAGGAGCTCTGCTGGATGCACACACTTGCAAAGGAAGGGAGCTTTGACAGCCCGATTCCAGGATCCGGGTGTACTTGCCCACTAGATGGTGCAATGGAATAAAAATAAGCGCCGGGAACTCCACTGCTTGATGTTTACTATCCTGGAAAAATCTGTTCCAAGGATTCTTGGTTCTCATTCTAGCTGATAAACATCACAAGTATTACATAACCATGCAGTTTTTTATACTGCCAATACTGAGTTATTTTGAAAATTCTGTCATTAAAATACATTAAATACTAATATTCCTTGTGTCATTCACAATAATAGTGTGAGTAATAATATGTGTGAAATGTATATTTGCTTTGCAAAGTATCTCAAGCAAGCGTTTTATTGCACTGACAGTTACTGCAAGAGGAAAATGGAGTCTTCAGCATCCCTATAACGAAAGGTGAGGATGCATTTTATTTAACTGTTCTCTGACACTGCTAAATATGCTTTCCCTATGCATGCATACATTGGCTGGAAGCACAGGCTTCCATGAGTAACCACCTTAAAGCTGCACTCCTGAGAACAAGCAAACTGAAAAGGAGTAGAAATCAGAAGGGGATAAACCTGGAGCTCAGATATGGCACTGTTGTGCACCGTGAACTTGTCTCTCCCTGCTCCAGTCTATTTAATTCACTGGTGTCATTTCTCAGACAAAGTACACTCATTAAACAGTTCTGAAATTACACTTTTCTTAATTCTGCACACGTGGCAAAGTCAGTGACTGGCTTCCCAGACGTGGCACCAGAGGGAAACATGCTCTGGCTTTAGGCTCACTATCAGCACAATTCCCGGCAGCACCAGCTGACTTTGCAGGAGCTTGGGAGCCGCTGCACACTGTACTGCCACACCAATTTACCTTCCTCAGTCTGATATCAAATTTCACATGCAAATCAAAGTAGTATCTTTCTGAACTGCAGCAGAAAGTCCAGAAAACACAAATTTCTGAAGTTGACAGCTGTAGCTTTTAATTAAAAACATCTTCCTCAATAACAGTCAGAACATGGCCATGAAAACCTTTCCACCTGTAGCTGCTTAGAGTTTACACTGTCATTGGTTCTGGTTGCACAAATTTCTTTAGAAGCTTCTTTTCAGATTATTCCCTCATATCCACAAGCTTTTCTGAAAGAATACCTGGCAAGTATTATCCCGTCCTGATTTACTTCTGCTCTCCAGAAGCTGGAATTCATAAACTAGGGCAATAATGATCATTCTCAAAAGGTGACCTGGCTTTAAAGCCTGCTTTCCTTCCAGCTGGCTTTATCTCAGCTGCCTCATCCAAAATCCCATTTGTCACTAGAGGGCACTTCAAACCAAGCTGTCATTTCATATTAGGACAGTCTATAAACGTGGAGGGCTGTACCCAGCCCACAGGAAAGTTGCTCTGGCTCCATGCAAGCATACACAGCATATCTAACTTTTCTTATGTTAGACAAACACCAGATTTAACAAGAAACTTTCCTATGTTTGGAGAGTAAAACTGAGTCCAGACCATGTCTTTCTGCCAAGTCTAAACCAAAATTGTAGGGAGGATAAAATGGCTTGTTTTGTTTAACACAATTTGCACAAAAAAAAAAACCCCAAACCTTTACAGTCATTGCTGCTTAACAGATTCTTACTACAGTAAGCAGTGCTTTGTCTATTTACTTTTAACATCTAAATTTCAGAGATTAAAAAACATGAATCAGATCTGAAAACAATTTGAAATAAACCTTACTGAAAGGAAAGCCTAGAACCAGCCAAGTGCTACTGATCTGTTCATGTTAGGTAACCGATACCCTGATTTACCACAAGCTACTCACCAAAAACTGCCTTACCTCCTGACAACTCTAGGTCAACCAGTTTGGCCCCATAGATTTGATGTCATATTTGCCAAACCCTTTAAAAGCTTGGAGTACAAGTGCACAAATGCCCCACCCAAGGTGTGTCCCAGCCAAAAGCTAAGACTCCAGGAGAGCAAAGATAACTTTCAAAGTCAGAATAACATTTGACTTCTTGTTGCTACATAAACGAGAATTTAATTAAACAGACAGCAGGGTGGGTAGATAACCTGCCAGCCCTGCAGAAATGGGAGAGACCAGTTCCCCATGGTTTCGCAGCATGAATGGTAGGACCCAGTAGGCTGGAAGTGGAAAGAAGGCTGCTCTTACTTGTTGAGGGGGAGGAGGGGAAAAAAAAATCTGGTTTTCTCTTGAAACTGATTTTCTAAGAAGAAAAAAGCACCTTAAGAAGCTCAAGTATGCACTTCAGTAGTAAGGAAAACTGTAAAATACACTGAAGTAAACTGTTGGTTTGAACACAGCTGTAAGGATGCCAGCTAGTATCACTGCTCTCTGTTGATTTTGTAGGGGACACACTACATTATACAGTGCCTTCACATAGAACTGGGAAATGTTCAGCCAGTCATTGCTGCTTTTCAACACTGCAAATTTTGGCAGAACTCATTTATGAAAAGAGAGGCAGAAAAGGAAACCACTGAAATTGCAGTGACAATTACTCTAAAATTAATTATGAAGCACTCGGACCCATGTAAAGTGAATTATGCTCAGAATTATGTGCCTTTCCTTAGTAGAACATACTTGTTTCTCAACAGTGTATCACCAAAGTGTCACTGCTGATCAAAATGTCAGTAGGTGGCAAAACTCATAGGAAACTTGAGAATATGTTCTGTTTTCTCCCTTAATCCAGAGAATCCTGTCCCCTAGAAGGGAAAACAACAAGCTGCTAGATTTTTAAAATATGCAAAACACATATGGTAGTTTTATCTCTAGAAATATTTTATACATTCTGTAAATCTGCTTTAAATAGGTATTAATGCTTACCAAATCAATTTGATTTCATTTTAAGGACTCAAGCAACATAAACCACTTAAAATTCTTATCATACCACATTTTTAACATGTAAATAACTTCTTAAAATCCAATTTGTGTTTTGATATATGCTTTGTAGATGTACTGTTCATCCTCAAAAAATTCCAAAATTAGACTGGTCATTTTTATTCATTGGCCTCCAATGCCAGCAAAACTGGACTGAGCAAATAAATATGGAGATGTCCCAAGGGCTGGAGCACCTCTGCCATGGAGACAGACTGAGAGTTGGGGGTATTCAGCCTGGACAAGAGAGGGTTCCAGGGAGACCTTAGAGCCCCTTCCAAAGACCTAAAGGGGTTCCAAGAGCACTGGAGAGGGACTTTGGAGAAGAATGTGGAATGATGGGAAAAGGGGGAATGGCTTCAAACTGACAGAGCAGAGGTTTAGATTAGATGTTAGGACGAAATTCTTTTCTGTGAGGGTGGTGTGGGACTGGAACAGGCTGCCCGGAGAAGCTGTGGCTGCCCCATCCCTGGAAGCGTCCAAGCCCAGGTGGGACACAGCTTGGAGCTACCTGGAATAGTAGAATGTACCCATGGCAGAGGTGTTGAAACTAGATGGTCTCTAAGATCCCTTCCAAACCAAACCATTCTATGACTCTAAGAATAATCAACCCTGCAGAAGAATGGTTAATGGAAAATAAAAATCAAATCAAACTTTCAATGTCTTAGTTTGTTTAGCTTGTCATTTGAAGAAAATGCACTCATTCAGTTGCCAACATGTAACTTGATTTCTGAGACCACCTATCTTCTACAGCTATGTGATTTCATAAGGCTCAGGTTTAGTTGTTGTTTTCAAGGCAATTAAAACTTCAGTATCTGCAAAAATTTTAAAATGTGCATTGCAATAATTGAAGGCCTGGAAACAACTTACAAAAACTATACCCTAAGTTCCTTTAGGATATTCTAAATGACTGTTCAGTATCAAACTTACAGGGCCTATGCTTCCTAATACCACTTGGTTACACACAGGGGTAGATCTATATTAAAATTAGCTTCTACAAAACCTGCTGCTGCCTACACACCTTTCCTCAAATTCAAAATCAGTTTGATTCTATGCTTTCTGACAGTACCCCACTAAGAGCTGCCTGATCAAAAGTAGGAAACAGTGAACAATCCCAGGCAAGGAGACAGCAGTCTGCTGCTCTGATAAGGCTTCATTACAATATGTAGCTGTATTTGGCAGCAGAAAATCTAATTCCAGTTCCAAATTAAGTCATTTTAACCAAAAGCCAAAAAAAAAAACCCCAAAAACATAGCACTCAGGGGAAGTTGTGAAATATTTTCAGTATAATATCAAAGAAATAAAATGTAACTTTGTGCAAAAGCTTGCCAGTTTGCAAATTGAAGGCTGTTGAAGTGAGAACTAGAGCTGTGAATGGAGGCGAGTGCTCTCATGTCAGTGATAAAAGTTCAGCACTGGAAGTGAGCTAAGAGTGGCTGCAGTGGCTGCCAGGACTAATACGTGCACAAAGGGTGTGGCTTCAGCTTCATCACACACAACTTCCACTGAAGATACTGAAACAGCACTGCACAGTCCTTCAGAGACTGGGCCAGCCTTGCAGAAATCCTTAAAACAATAAAAATACTTTGGGCCCACAAAAACATCACTGCATACATTTAAAACTTCAGAACACATTGGCTTCTTGGGCAAAGGCCATGAGCCAATTGTTAAGAATGGAGGAAACTGTAGTTTAAGAAAATACCAAATCCAACTCTACAAAATCAATTGCAAGTAACAGCATTTGGGCCTTCACTTGTCTTCATGAACAGGCATTTAATGAAGGGTTTTGGGGAGTGCCAGTTCCCCCCCTTCTTCTCTTTACTTCTGCAATGATGTGCCCATGGTATTCCCAATTCCATCCTATGAGCCCAACCAGTGCAGTGAGAGTTAACTACTGCATGTTTTCAAATCATAGGTAGGGTGATTGCAAAATTACCTAATTATGGTTTTTGTAATACAGAAGTATTCTGTGTGTGCTTCTGAAGAGCTAGTAATATATGCATATATATATATGTGTATATATATACACACACATATACACACACACTTATTTAAAATATGTATTAGCTGCCTCCTGAGCTGCAAATTTGCTTCTGAGAGTGAGAAGAAAGAAACACATTTGGGAGGTCCAATGCAGCTCACTTAACTGATTTTTGCTTTAGGCTGCACCTAAAGGCACAGGCTTGCCTAAACAGACACTCAAGTGAATCTCATTCCTAGGAGATCTGCAGCACTGGCTATATGTTTCCATATAAGAGCAATAGTTTTGATGAAGGCTTATAGAGAAGTTCTGAAATCAACCTGAAAAAGACCCTAAGATTATTACCATCTCATGCTTATCCTTATCTTCATCCTGCTGAGAATTGGTTTTACAACAATCGAGTTTCTCCATTTTTCATAAAGTCAGGAAAATATTGCATTGGACACCACATAAAGAATTAATCAGACAAAGCGTGCATCAAAGATGGCCAGGTATCACTAATCTGGTGGTCACTGAGCTACCTAAGTGCATAGTGAAAATTCCTGTAACTCATCTGTAAATACAATACCTTGCATTTCCTACTTAAAGTCTTATCCATTTCTAATATTTCAGCATTTGCAGTCATCCACAAAGTGGGGAATTTTCCTGTCCCACCACAAGAGGAAACTCACTGCAGCTTTTTCTGAACAACACAATATTCAAATCGTTCAGGTTTTGCATCTGTGTTAGTACTTTAAAAAAAAATTAATAAACCAGCCAGATAGGGCTTTATTGAGGAACCCTAACCATGATTCTACCACACACATCAATCACAGATTACCATGATTTTCCTGCAAAAGCTTTAGATCACACCCTAATCACTTCAAAGGAAGTGGTTCTTTGAAGCTAACCATTTCTTATCTCAACAAAAAGAGAACAGAGATGAAAAATCTAAAATTTTGATCCAAATTTGAACCAGACCTTACTTGCAGTTCAAAACTGTCTAGCAAACTACTATCTTCAATTTCTGTTACTGGTTCTGGCTAACTCTATGAGAAAGAATATCAGGACAGACTACAGAAAATTACCCAATTATTTTTGAAGATCAAAAATATTGGTGCATTTCAAATAGGTATTCCAAATGTTTGTTCCCATACCTTTATATCAGATATTCACCTGTCATTAGACGAAAAAATATCCCAGTAGATGAACACTTTGCAAAAGATTAATCCTTTAAGCAAAGCCAAAACCACACCACGAGTGGCTTTGCAGATACATTTGTGATCTCATCATGGCTACTTAAGCTGAACCTGTAAATTACCAAGTCCTTAAATTTCGGAAGGAAATCAAGGAACAATAAAAATTGATTTAGTCATATAAATACTGGGAGTAGTAAAGGCTTCATGCGATATTTGACCTTCTGATAAACTGTGCTGCTAAATGATTCCTAGTTTCAGAGCAGTAATAGCATGGTTTGGTAACTAAGAGTTTGCTTCTATAATGTTTCCACGGGTAAAAAATATTTCACTCGCTGCAGTCCAAAGTCAACTTAAAGTGATCAGCCCCATGCATGTTCTTTTCAAACCTGCATCCATCCAAAGGATACAATGATTCCTCTGACGTGACCCAAGTATCCAAACTGATAAATCCCGTTGACTTTATTCCTTTAAAATTTAACTAAATCCCTATGGTTACTAGCTTTTTTACAACACTCCTCTCTTATACGTAGTGGTGGAGTATAGAGGTGTTTCACAGTCTCTTGCAAGACTGCTTCTACTACCTGTCTGCTACAGGCTCTGCATCATCTCCTTGACATCAGCAAGAAAAATGTTGGAATTTTCTTGACAGGGGGCAAGGATTAGTGTAGGAAAACAAAAAAGAATAAAACTGAAAGAAAAAAAACCACTATCAAATACAAGTAAAGAAGCAACAGGACAGGAGAAATTGGGAATTCTATAATACCTGCCCAGAGGAAACAGGGCATAGGACTTGAGGATTTCTTTTCTCCTTCAGATTTATGGGAACAGTAGTTTGTATTTCACAGGAGGCCCAAAGCATTCCTTTCAGGTATAAAACAGCCCTTCCAAAAGGGAATAGTTTTGGAACAAAATGCGGTCCTACTATTGAGTGGAACACTGCGGGTGACCTCCTAAACGAGCTGGACCCAAACTAGTTCTCCCATGCCCACAAATCCTTTCATAATCCTGCTGTGGAACACAACTACTACAAATGTACATACTGCAACCTCAAGTCAGGATGAATTTCAGGACAGAAAATCTCCCACTAGCCAGAACAAGCAGCATTGAAGCCAAACTTCTTCCTTGTTCTCAAATTATTTTGTAATCGATCTATTTCAGCATTTTTTGCACATAGATTCTATGCCACCACTTTCTCCAGCTGCCTTTGAGAGCCAAACCTTAGTGGATTTCAACAGGGACTCTGAAAAGAAAATGTATTTATCCCTGATAGAAGCAGCAGATGCATCCTTAAAAATATCCCCTAAAGATTTCAAAATACTTTATTCTCTTCTAGAGGTCAATAAAAGGAAACTGGGGACAATAGGGTCTTCAGCCTCTTAAAACTTCCTTCTAGAACTTGACCAGATCTGCCAGTTTGATACTTTATTTATTTGAGGGTTTTTTAAATACTTTGAAACATGTCATTAGTGAAAGTCCTAGAGGATGTGCAAAGAAAATGAGTTAATATAGGGAAAAAATGAAACCTGTACAATTAACCTTCAATCAAACACTGAAAAAGCTCACCTTCATTATGTCAGTTGAGGGATTACAGCATTGACATGTGCACACATCAAATTTTATTCCCCAAGTTGAATGACTAATATTGAATTTTACATATGTTGTGAAGAAAAAGTTATGCTATGCTTTGATGTCTCTCTTTGTTATAATAAATCCCTGAATTCATTTAGATGACCTTGATTTCTTTAATGATAAAAAGAGGGCAAAGTTCCAGCCTGTTCTTCTCTTTTAGCCTCAGCACATCACATGTTTAACATGATGTCATTTCAGTTTAGAATTCTCAGAATACCAAAAAAATTTCATTTACTAATTCAAGGATGCCCTGACAAGTCACTTTATGGTAGGATTCAATTGGCAATGCTCCACAGGAAAACCAGCTTAAGGAATATTTTACAGTAGCGTTTTCTTCCCTCTTCAAGACGTCTCTCCCACGTGGACACACGGTTTTAAGAACTGGCAGGAAGCCAACTCCTTTTCTCTTCCCTTCAGGATAAAGCTGACTTGTCAAACATTAATGGAGCTTTCAGCACAGTTCAGGTAATTAAGGATAAAGCACAAGCCTGACAAAGAGAGGAAGGGAAGCTCAGCATTGACATCCTGCCTATGTGTGGGAGCAGCGAGCTGTGGATGTTTGCCACAGTAGGAGAAACACACCAAGAGCTCCACCAGATCTGTTAAGTGTTATGAGCTCAGCGATGTGGAGCCAACTCACCCTGAAGGAGCATCCCCTTATGGCACTTCTGCCCAAATGAACAAGTGTTGCAATGCTTCTTAACTGTCTCTGAGCTTTAAATACCGCTCCCTCTCTTCCCCTTGCTCACCAGAGCCACTTGTCCATACAGAACCTCCCAGTGAGTTGACATGGCATATGGGGGGTTTTGTTTGGTTGTTTTTTTGATGGGGTGTCAGGTGTCTCACATGGAGACAATTTGAAGAATGAGATGTTCACATTGCAAATCCTGATCCGGGTAAGAAGTTAAATCTTTAGGACAAGCAAGTCTAAGTACTCTTTTACACTATACCACGGTGCCTGACCACCTTCATACTTGAAATCAAAAGCCTCCCCAAAACTCTGCTGTTTTTCTAGTCAGTCTGTTTACAGTTATTGGTGAAGCCTGAAGATAAGAGTAGGAGAGTGAGAGCAGGCTACTCATAGAAGGATTTCCCTGCCATGTTTGGGGCTGAGACTGTGCCCACCAGCAGGGTCTGTTCCATCCTGCTGCCCTCCCAGATCCACATGCAGTAGTGCCACTATCTCAGGGAGACCAAGTCTTATAGCTACTTACTAATTACACATATGATTAAATACTTAAAATGAAACATCCAAACCAGCACTTATTAGTTCAAGATCCATGAACATTTCTACATCTGTACCCAGATGGCAATCTGAAAAGTAGGAGAGCTGCTCCTACTGAAGTTAATCCAGCCCCAAAGCAATACTGCACCACAGTTACCAGGAGTTACAACTGGAGCTACTAAGGTACTTTAGAAATGAGCCTTTGGTTTTTCACGCTCATTCTTTCATGTTTGTGAATCACTCTGGAGTTGACTGCAGATATCTGACCTTAGGAAGGGCACTTCAGAGCATTTACGATGTGTTAAATAACACTGTACAGACCTGCCAAGCCATAGACTTTCTGTGCTGTGCTAGCAGGAAACTCCACGGCAAATAGTAAAGTCCTAAAACTATTTCTTCCTCTCATTTAGCACTTACCTGCCTGCCTGCATTTGGTATCAAGAGGCTTTTGGAACGGAAACCAATCACCATGACAAGAGCAAAGCAGAAACTGCTGCCATGCAGCATTTCAAGCACATTTTACTTAGCTTTTCTTTTTTCATTTTAAAACAAGTTCACACAAAGGCTTTTTGCTTTTAAAGAGAAAATAAATACACAGAAAGGCTGTTTGAAGGTCACAGGAAAATACCCCACAGAAAACAACTGTGGACAGTACATATTTACTCAAACAAGTCTGTAGTTATATAAGGTCTTTCAGCCTGGGATTTCGAAGTACTGGTTCCCATGGTGAGCATTGCACTCTGCAGTGTTTCTTCAACAGCAATTTCCTTTGAGCTGCCCAGTTTATAGCATGAAATACCTTAAGTTTAAAATGTCCTTCTATCTGCTTCAAAATTTTTTTGAAACAGAGGCACACAAGCTGCATCTACTGCTGGAAGTAATAACATTCCAGCACAGAGCCCTCTAAATTTTGACTTCCATTACAATCACTATGACAAATATTTTCCTCTGTTTTGTAGTAAAATATTTAAAGATAGCTTGTCTTTAAAATCAGGGATACATATAAAATAATTCTTCAGATAAACTCAATCCCTCTACCCCACTCTAGTTTTACACCACAAAAAGTCCCATCTGACTTGAATTGTCTGCTGGGCTGAAATAAACTCCAGAAGCCCAAGAACAGGTCTAAATCACAAGATCTGGACTGGACATTAAGCAGAGCCAAAGTTTAGGGTGTTCATTACAGGACCCCAAACCATCAGGCACTGACCTAAATTTCAGAAAAAAAAAAAAAAAAAGAATTGAGGTTGTACTGGCGAACTACTGAAAATACACAGGTACTGTAAGACATCTCAATTCCTCTATCCCCTTCACACATGAACAGCCATGGCAATGTGCCATTTAATTTTCCTCTCACTTTTTTTTTGCTGCTGTCGATAATACAAACCTTTAACACTTGCCCACTTTGCAGGGTACCCTACATTGCTCTGCATCTTTGGCAAGCATGGGCGGTTTATTTCGCTCGACATTTGTCACACATTGCCCAAAGGCTGCTTCCCACCAGGACATTCCTTCCGAATGAAATACTGTCTTATGCCTCCCATCACAAACTGCAGAGCACAACTGCAGGGCAGAGATGCTGTCACCTCAAGCTGCAGCTGGTGCAAGGCCAGGAGCTGCTCCACAGGCTGTGGCACAGGGATGGCCTGCATTAACCAGAGCCTGGAGGACGCCTACATGTTACCAACTCAGAAGGGTTTAAATTTCGGATGAACTATTAGAGTCAAATTTAATTATGGCCTTCCCTTCCTCTGATTGTGTATTTGGGCAGCTACATCTAGGTCTTAGGTTCACTCGCTAAGACTTCCTTACTGGATATGGCCATGTGACAAATTAATCTCTTTTTTTTTCCACTCCCCATTTTTCCTTTTTGAATATACAATCTTTCTTTGAAAAAAAAAAAAAAATCTACTAGACCTGCCAGGGCACATCCTGGCCACTTAAACTCCTCTAACATGCAGATCAGTAATAAAACTGCAGTATAAGGTCCAACAGCAGAGTGATTTATGTGCAAATCTAAATGGATTCACACGGAAAAAGCAAAAATGCTAAGGTACCATATGGATAATAGAAGTTGCATAGATTATTATGTAAAATCGAATAAGCAAGTATCAGCAGCTCAGCAACAGCAATAAAAGAAGATGCAAAAAAATCCCAGCGGTCATGTCATGTGCTCTGATGTACTAAAAGTGGGTTAACTTTCCCAAACTGGAAAAAGGCCACAATTAACCTTCTAAAATAACTTTTAGAAGTTTAAATATAGACAAGCATCATAGGAGAGTTGGTTGAGGATTTTTCTTATTTTTTTTTTTCCATAAAGAATGATTGGCAGCATTATTTCTCATGTGATTTTAGTGGACTTTTGATTAATACCTTCAGAAAAACAATGCAGGGATACAGTACATTTATGCTTCCAAGCTTAACAATTTTGTTTGGAGAATTGTACTCTAAGCTTTTTTGATAGGCAAAAGGGCCAATATATGCCAGAGAACCTGCGCTATTTGTTAACTGAAAATAAATGTCCACATAATGAATCTGTAAATTAAACACAGGAAAAAAAAAAAATCCCCAACAGTTACTGAGTTTCAGATGAAGATGTCTGTAACCCCTCTGGGCTGGAGCATACCAGGAGTGCTCAGGTATAAAATAGAGGTGAATCAATCACATAAGCTGTTTGTAGTTCCAGGTACACTTTCAGCTCTCAATGCCCTTGTATTGTGGGGTGGGGGATGACATGATAACAATAACACACAACTGAAAAAATCACCAGACCATCAAACCTACTGACTGACTCCACAGCTACAAGACTGAATCTTTTCTTGCCTCAAGATAAAAGAACTTTATTTAGACTCAGAAAAGTGTTTGCAACTGTTTGTCAACTTTCAGACCCTGGAAAACTCCCACTCCTGAATTCTCTCCCTCTCCACTGAGTTTCATAACTTCAGGCAAAACAATTTTAAATGAACAAGCAGCACATCACATTCTAATCCTCTTACTGTGAATTGCATCTACACAGAGAACACCCCTGAAGTCACTGACAGTTAAACTAAGCAAGCTTAGCAGAGATAAATACTCATTCACTGTAAATTGCAAATGTAATACACAATAATTTCCAATACCATTTTTAAGACAATGCCAGAAGTACTCTCAAGACCGTCTGGTTTTCCAACTGAGCTGGCACAAAATACTCATTTCAGCTTCATGACTATAGACAGAGTTACTGAGAGTGGTTTAGGAAAAGTTGGCTTCACAAGTGAGCATGTCTTCCCTTAACACAGTAAAACTGAAAATAGAGGCAGGAATTCTCTTTGTTTTGCTTACCCAGCAATGTCTAGTTAGTTTTGGGAATTTAGTCCCTTAGTTATGGACAAATACACATTACATTTATGCTTCCCAAAATCCTGAAGTAATTTATTATGTTCTCTCAACAGAAATCTGAGTCTGGAAAGCCAAACTGGCTCCTAACGGCCCAACAGACTGAAGGCAGAGGAGTCTATGTTAAGGCTTGAAGCAGTTAGAAAAATAAATTTTAAAATTCCTTTATCATAATATCTTTTATATTGCCCACATAAGCAGCCTAACACAGATATTCTTCATAATTAGAAGCAACCCAAATAAACCACTTAGAGGAAATGAGGAATTGTTGCTAATCAAAGCACATGGCCTGCTTTGACTAAAGTCTGAACTTCTTTGAGATTACATCAATCCCCACTACAAGATACAATTTTTAAACAGGAACAAAATACTTAAGACATTATATTTTATTAGGAAACATTTTATCCCACACATTTGTTTTCTTTTCTTCTCAAATGCTGAGACGGCCAGATACACTGTCTGCAGTACCAGGGTCTCCTGGCAGAACTTTAATACATAAGAATAATAATCAGCCCAGGTTCAATTACAAATGCATTTAAAAAAAAAAAAAAAAAAATTCCACAGTCATGATTTATCCTTCCCCAGACATACACACCTCAAAAGACTCAATTAAACTAATGAAGAATGCCCTGCACATTTTCAAGTTGCCATGTCAGAAGTTTGGCTGTATTTTCTAGAGTTTGTTTAAGGTCACCAAATGGTCAGATCAGTTTATCACAAAGACATCCCAAAAGTACATAGGCATAGAATTGCATAGTTAATTCTCTCTTCTCATGCATGTCAGCTTTATTTATGACATACAAGATATGTATGGTACAAAACACACACAAACCTGACCCACAAAATATTTGCTGCTTTTTGAGAGAAACAGAATATTGCTATCAAGTTCCTTTGAGTCTCAAACACAGTTTGTTATTCAATAGCCTGATAGTATTAACTGTCCACTAGTTTTATATCATTGACCTATAAAACTTATTACATCCCATTTAATGAAAGATGTCTAGTTACTTAATTTCTGTGTTTCCTACACACACTTAAAACTTTCAACCAATATAAACTAGTACAAGGCTTCTGATTTCAGTGAAGCTATGTTAGGTAGCTTCATCTTCATAGCAATTTTCATTAAGTGATATTAACAATAATTATTCCCAAATAGAAACAAATATTTATTCAATAAGCAACTAACTACATATTTAAAGCAGAAAATGAGAATATTTTTATTTAAAATTAAATTTTATACCAAGAGATTTGTAAGAGTGCTTTGTTTTCTAGCAGAAGAAAGCAAAGAGAGTAAAGCCCCTCTGAAAAATTCTACATTACTCACATACTCTTTGAAACGCACAGGAAATACCCATTATTGAGTAAAACCTACTTTGTAGCCGATAATGCCTTAAACAAAGATGCAGATGCACTCGAGCACTCATAAAGACTAACTTCTCCTAAGTGAAAGCAACCTTCAGGGAGTGAGGGAGAAGAAACCTTTGATCCCTTTGAAATACAGATTATCACTTAGATTTTCAGCTGCTGCAAATCTAGGTAGCACAAGTGATTTCAATTCCCATTGACTTTAAAGAGTGCATTTTGAATTACACCAGCTGAAGACATTCCTGTAGATATATTTACTTATGGAGCCCTAGTGCAGCAAATCATTTAGGGAACGATGGGCCTGTCTGAGAGGACTGCACAGCTGTAAGTCAGAAGCCTCTCAGCCACCACAGGGAAGGCCAGGAAGTCCAGTCATTTATGCAGTTAAGTTCCTGGTCACGTTTGCTTTGCACATGTTTTGCTTGCTTAAAATCAATGCTTTGTTGCACTGTAAGAATTGTTCCATTTCTCCAGAGAACTACATAGCAAAAGAAGGCATGGAAATTTTAAGTACATCTCACCCCCCATACTGAAGGCTAAGGACGCATTGTAGACACCACAACAGAATGTTCTAGGAGATACAGAGCCTCTGTATTGCTTCTGGGAAGTTCCCTGGTCCGGTTTTATGCACCTTGCCAAAATTCATTGCTAGGAATGCAGCTGCCCTAGGCTTCCTATGATAGAAGTGACTCTAAAAGTGTTTGGTTTGCTCCATCAAATGGCCCTGCTGTCCCTTACTCTGAAAATAATTTTCTTGTTTTCTTAAATGAAGCTCAAAACACCTAGATGGTTTTTATGTTTATATGAAACCCTACAAATAAAACTAACACAAAAGATGCTTTGTTACTTTTCAATAAACAAGACATCTGAGGCTGAGTGATCTGTTCTGCCTGCAATTATCCTGATGTAAATGAAGAAGTTGGGGTATTTGTATGACATGACTAAATGTTAGCCTTGATCTGATCAGATGTAACTGAAAACAGAATTTGGCCTACAGCTACAAAGTGTTCAAGTTTAAAACCTAGCTTTATCCTCCCAGGCAGTCTGCACTGCACAGACAAATGCAGTAACATGTAGATTTGGCAAACAATGTACTGCTGCAGAGGGAAACGTCCCACAGCAGCCCGCAATAACAAGTTGTCACTGTTCAGGCTAATAAGAACAAGCACTTAACAAAGTTGACATGGAGAACTAGACTGATCTTTACATGGTAGCAGGTGACAGCAACGACAGAGACGTTTATGGAATTTGGAACAGTACATGGAACAAGGGGACCGCTGTTCCTGCCACTGTGACAGTGCCTTAGGCTGTACACAGAAGCATCAGGCTTTAATCTCCTCCATATTGCTCAGAACTGAGACCATAATCAGTATTAGATAAAGAGGTATTTTCAAATTTATTTACATTCTGGATGGCAGAGAAACACATGCCATCATTTGAAGCCTTAGAAATCAGATGTACTGGGGGTTTTGTGCATGTGTCACCAAGCATTAAAGAAAAGTATCTCTCATTAATTTGCTAAAAGCTATGCTAGGCAGTTATAAAACAACTTTATAATCATCTGTTTGTGGTGACTGCTCCTTTTCTCTTTGATGTTGCATCCCAGATAGTACCCGACAGCACAATACCTAGTGGGATCATCACGCTGCTGCATACCTAGAGTTCACCTGCTTGCTCTTCTCTCACAACCAGCAAGCCAAGTCTTAGCTTCACCCATTTCTTACGCATGCTGTCCATTAATTTCACTGATCTTACACAGCAGAACAGAAGAGTCAGAAAAAAACTTTCTTACCACAGAAGACCTGAAAAGACCATCACTCCTTAATGTCTGAATGAGAAGTTGAAAAAGGATAAGGATGAGAATGAGGGATGGGGGAGGAATGTTTTGTTCATGGTTAGACAAGCACAAATGGAATGGCTAGAGGTTATAAATGTTTGCATTTTTTACATGGTGCTTAAAGGCATTTTGAAGAGAAATGCAGACAAAAAACGCATGCTTTGAGGAGCTCAAAATCTAAACATTCAATTTTGGGCAACTGTTCAGGATACTGTTGGACTGTCCTTTGCATTTTGCTGGAATAAAAAGATCCTTCTTAACAACTGCTAGTATGTCCAAAAATTAGGAGTTGTCCTCTTGTGTTGCCCCTCTGACCTGAGCTAGTGAGTGCAGCAGAGTTGGATATAGATGTTGTACAATGCTCTCCCTCAGTGTCTGAGGAAGCCACACAGAAATCTGGAAATCTCAGAGTTCCCTCTGAAAGGCTGACCCTGTAAGCCAGCCTGAAGGGGCCTAGTTAGTGCAGAATGCTTCTCTTGCACCAATACAGTATGGGATACCTGTCCTCTCAGGTCTGCTTCTGATTTACTGATTCATACAACAGCAAATGATCTTCATCTAAAAAGACTAGTGTGGTGGGCTTCTGCTAAGTCTGAGAAACTGAATCTCTCTCCGGAGTGATGTCACTGCCAATTACATTCTCTGGGACATACATTAAAAAGTTCCTGAATTCATGCCAACAGGCATTTCCTGTTTCTCAACCCTGGTATTCACATTTCTTCTTGGAGCAAAAGTTAAGTGTAGAGGGTGCCTTTAGCTTAAGAACATAAGAAAGGCTATAACAGTTCAAAGAAAATGTCACATCTATCTCTGTTGGGGCTGTCCCTGCAGGTCAGGAATGCATGTCTAGAGAACATAAGAGACAATAAGCCCATAGCATGATTTTTCATGTATAAACTTCACGAGCTTCTAAGAGTCAGTGGTTCAGGGGCCACCAGAGCTGGAGGATGCCTTTAGACCACTTAGACAGCAATGGATTGATCTCTGAACACAATTAGTATTAACTCAACAGGCTTAGTAGTAGGGTTAGGAACAGGTATGTATGTACATGACTGTATGCATATTAATTCCCATTAACATTTTCTACCTAATCTGTGGGCTGCAAACACCATCTGCAGAGGCTGTATTTCACTCCTTAATGCAAGTAAACAACAGACAGTTACACAGCCCATCTTGACATTGTTACTTTGAGGTTGTTCATAATCTTTCTTGCTCAAGAGTTCACAAACCTGTAGCAGAAGGGTTTTCATCACCACATGCTCTTAATGGGCAACTCAAGCACCTGAGAAAACAGAGCCTACTTGGCAGTTCTAATGAGCCATCACTCTCAGATATTCTCATGGCTCAGTGATGTGGTATTGAGCACACTCACTGTGCACACCCAGAGGAAGCACAAAGTACCAACAGAGCATTTGGGTCACAAGAGAGCTTACAAAACTGAGGGATAGTGCTAGCTGCCCTCCAGATGTGTTTCCTTCACTGTGTACAGCATCTGTATGGATTCCCATGAGTATTTCTACTGTCAGTTTAAGGGGAGTAAAGGCCATGTTTGTCTTGGTTAATTTTAAGTTTGGAACAAGGAGACAAAATTGCAATTTCCTACTTTCACGCTATTTCCCTGTGTCACAATCCCATGCCCACTTACCAAGTCTGACAACACTTAGCACGGTTCCTTTCTCCTGACACTTCAGCAAGGGAACTTTTCAGAAGAAAACCTGACACAGGTACCTCCAGAGTGGAAGCATTAATGCTGTTCACTTACACACTATCCAGGTGATGTCTTCTGCACAAGTGCCTGAAAGTCACTCACAGCTGGCTGTAGCAAACTTTGATAGATCTTAGTATCCTTTCAGACATTTGTGATGCCTTCATTAGCACTTGCTGCCTGCAGAGAGAAAACCATCTGGCACTGGTAGATACAGAAGACAAAACAGATGACAATGCCAAATCTTTAGAATGTCTCTATTTCTGCTGTTAGTTTAGATGATCTCTGAGTAAATACAAGCCTGGAAAATATATACTAACTGTAACTTTAGCCAATTCTGTTGTAAGATAACAGAGATAACCTTTTTTACTTGCCAACTTCACCCGAGTGTTGAAAGTATTTAGATGAATTTAACATTCTTGAATTATTTGGGCTCCTTTTTCTTATAAATATTTATACTCAGCGTGAATCTAAGAGAATGTCTCCATCTAAAAATAGCATTCTGATTTGCAGCTTTGCAAACATGAGATGTGAAGTCAGAGCATCGCAAACTAAATACAGCAAGTGTGTGTAATTATCCTCATTAAAACACTTTGAGTGGAAAATTTTCATTACCCTGGGATATAAGAGAAAGCAAGGCAGACATCTCCTGGATCCTGGTTGCAAGAGACTTTTATGAAGCCCATGCAATCCCGTATTTCTAGTAATTTGCTCAGGCTTTCAGGGACTTGCTTCCAGCCCTGAAGCTAGGACCTGTCCATGCAGAGCTGAGGCAGATGCATGGCCACTTCCTGAGTAAATCCCTGGAAAATTACTCCATGGGTTTCTAGGATGCTAGTGGAGAAACTCTGGTCTGGACTTCCAAGTGTCAGAGTTGGAATTTGAAAAATCCTATGCTAAAGCTCTAAGCAGGACATTTAAAGCCCTGGTGTTCCAATACTTCATTGTTTTAAAAGCAATTTGCTTGACTACAAGCTGAGTATTTGTTGTTTCCACTCAATGGATTCTGCCTGCAAGTGGGATCTGGAAGCAGAAGTATAAATGAAAACATCACCATTCCATAATTGCCATCTGTCTGATATTTGCAGCTGCCTTCAGGAGAATGGACATTTTATTCTCATTCTCCTACTGTCCAGTTTAGTGTTAAGCCTAAACCCTCAGCACACATTTTCTCTCCTGCCCATTTAGGCTTTTTCCTTTTCCCCTCCAAACACCTTCACAATGTTTCCCCGTGAACCCAGGATGTTTCTGCCCTACTGAATGAGAGGGACCACAATCCTTTTCACTTCTGCTCTGAATGAAAGCACAGCAGGAAGAACTCCTCTGGTAATGTTTATGCAGCTGTGAAACCCTTCTAGAGGAAGTAGCAGAATTGCTAACACCTGAGTCATTTTATCACCATACCCTAAGTACTGCAGAATCTATGTCCTCCACTACCAGAGTAGAGCTGATCCTGCATTGTAAAAAACTCCAAACTCATACTCCCTTGTTTGAAGAATGTAAAATAAAATACAAATTTTTTAAAAAATAGAAGTTGTGCATCAATTCTTCTTACTAGGCAATAAATGCTTTGTTAAGCTTCTGATTCTTGTCCTTTTCCAATCCGTGTTACATGGAAATGTGCTCAGTTTGTCTCTCCTCTTGATAAGGTGACTGTCCATCTATTGATGGATACTCTGGAGTACACATACTTAAGGAATGTCTCAGGATAATTAAGTGACTGCAGTTTAACAGCTTTAATCCTACAGCACACTTCCCCTTTAAGTACTTAGTTACAAACCTATTCTTCTTGGTAAACTACTCCACTTTCAGGATGTCAGACCAGTGTTCAACACTTCTACTCATTTCACTGGCGCATATCTGTATCCACAGGAAGCAAGGCACATACAGTGGAAGCAACCATAGTCCTAATACATGTTTACTGTAGTGCTTCTGCTGTACCATAATGCTTTGGTGTGGAGCAGAAGTAGAGATAAAAGATGGGAGATAAGGAATCCAATTCACATGGCTCTACAATGCCCCTTGCCTAACATTTTCTCATGTTCTCACCCATTCTCCACACATGCATGACAGTAATCCAGAGGAGGGTGCACTTACTGACTAGTCAACCTTTGAAAGTGTTACTGGTCCTGTTACTGGATTGCTAGCACTGCAGTGGCACATTTTAATGTAAATCTTTTTAAGTCATTTCATGTTGCTGTGAATGCAGAACATTTATATTATCTCTGGGGTTTTTTTCAGGTTGAATCTTCAGAGTAAGAAACATCACCCCATTCTGCACTTGCTGAACCAATTCAGGCTCCAAACGGTTAAACTCTTACAGGAAAAAAAAAAAAAAAAAGGGCATTTTTCCTTCTGGGCTTCCTCACTATAGTTGAAACTGAAAACAGAAAGGCCAGAATACCACAATAAAGGCTGCTCTTACCGTATTTTTGAACTGACTAGAAGAGACAGGAAGATCAAGAAATCCTGTGAGAGATAATAAAAGACAAGCACTCGAAAACTGAATTGTGATGTGGCCACCAGAAATACCACTCCAAGAAACAAAAATACTTGCAAGTGTATCCCTAGAGGATGCACTGCCAAGCCCTGGCTCAGCAGCTCTACTGTTTTTTTAAGACAGATTATGCAAGAATCTTCTGTGAGCACATGGAAGGGAAAAGCAGCAGTGGATTTTGTCAAGCATCAAGCTATCATGAAAATCTACGAATTACCATATTAGATTAGGCTATGCCTCCTATCAAATTCCTCTTAGTAGTCATTAGCCCCAGATGCTCCAGAAGAAACAGACAGTTCTAGCATATCATATCACCCAGGAGACCTTCCAGCCCTGTTTCTCATAGTCAGTGTTTGGATAAAGCACTGAAGCATCAGATGAGGACTGCCTCTCTCTGTGCTCCAAAGAGCTCCGAGGAAATGCATGTAACTTGGCCCCTAACTGGTAGGTCTCTGGATCTTTTCAGAGTAATTCAGGGTTAGCTCTAGTCCAAAGAACATTTCATTCGTAAATGTTTTCAATAAAGCAGTGGAAGCCACCCACACCCTGCTGGGCAAGTATGGGTTTGTGTTTCTGAGATCTTGAACGATTTCAGAAAAAAATGATGCACACCAGAGTCCCTTTAAATGTCATATCAGGCAGTAAGTGACATTTGGCATGGTGAACTAATTAAGTTTTTAATAAAAAGGAGTTATCCAACTAGATTCTTTCTATGAACACACAACAGTAGCCCCAGCTGAAATGTTTATGCAGGATAAGTACACAGCCCAATTTTTTCCCTATTACCTTTTAAGAGGCAGCAAGGCAGCCTCAGGCAGGCCTCTGTCTCCTTGGGAACATCACTAGGGAGCTGTACCACTTCAGACTCCTTCAATAGGAAAGCATTTCAAAACCAACCACACACTTTAATTACTGGCAATTAGAAATTCCTGGGTTTGTGTATTTACAGCTGAAAAATGTTAATGTGTGCCAGTTGTGTCAGAAAGTTTGATTAAGCTCTTTAAACTGAATTTGAAAAACTTAAAACACTCCAAAGACTCTGATCAGAGTATCTTGGGGGGCTTTCCAAAGTGACATGTAGAAATCAGAACTGCTTTAATAGTCTCCTCACTGGTCCCAGTGGACCACAGCTTGCCTTCCAAAGACACACACCCAACATACTTGGCAGGAGAGGTTTCTATCTGGCAGTTTCACAAAGACTAAGCAGCATCTTAATCATATCTAGGATCATCTATCTGAACGGCAAACTGGAGTTACAACTGAGGTTCCAAAGACTATATTTGAGTGGGGTTTCATATGAGCAGCTATGAAATGAGATAAAGGTGAGTAAAATCCACGCATTCCACTGTAGGGGTTAGCTGCTTTTTCAGCATACAGCAGAGCTGTGTTAGTAGTTTTCTTAGAAACTTAAAAGACTGCAATAAACACCAACAACAATGGTGATGTTAGACCAAGTTCACAGGTTAACTACAAAGAGAACAAAAGGTACTTTCTCCTGGCCTAACAGAGATGATATTTCCATAGACACATAAGGCTGATGACAAATTCCTGCTACAGAGCTCTCCATGTGTCATAAAATATGAGCAATAAAATAAAGTCAAAGAATTGAAAAGACAAAAGCCTCTATGCATCATTAATGAACGATGAGGATAGAAAGGCAGAAGATAACCCTCCATGCATATAATGATGTCTTTGACTGGTGCTGCTTCTCTATGCCTGCACGTCTAATAAGATGTGTTAGAATTAAAAATTTAAAAATCAAGTCCATGTGCTCCATAAAATATGAGGAAAGAAGCAACTCTAGCCTAAGTTAAGATCTTAGCATTGTACATCCTATTAAAGAAGGAGATGTGTTGATTTATGCAAATACTCATAAATGAAGCATGACAGTATTCTAATTCTGATAACAAACCAAGTCATACAGTCAGTAATCTCATGTCTCATCAAAGGAAGAATTTTGATACTTAGCAAAGAGTTGAAAGTCCACAGGAAACCATCTGTTATTGTATCAAGTAACCTTTCTTCAGCTGCTTTATACCCAAAGTTGCTACAGACCCCAGGCTGACTAGTGGGGTTCTGTATTTTTTCCTGAATAACATGCATTAGTGAGAAGACACTAGGAGTTCATGTTTTTCTCATGACACTGTCCATTGCAAAAGAACTGAACACACTATTTAATGAGAGCAAACCTACATTCTCCAGACCTCTCAGTAGGACAGGTACTTTCTAGTGGAGAAATGAAAGTTCTACATGACAACCTTTTTTTTTTTTTTCACATCTTTAGGAAGTGTCCTTATGCTGGGCTCTCTATTACAGTGGAATATAACCTAATGCTATCCAATCCAACATGCCTTTACCTGAGGTCAAAGCTGTATTTCAAACTTTTTCCAGGATTATTGACATAACAGGATTAATAAGTGTTGAACTCAATAATCTTAAAGGTCTTTTCCAACACAAACGAGTCCATGCTTCTATGATCCATTATGTTCCCAAAGGCATCCTCAGCCAAACATACACAAAAGAGTTTTCCAGTTATAAATATTTAGGGGGCTTCTGAAAACTAAGCCTTAAAAGGGAGATGTCAAAGACCTGGAGGAGTGGCAGTGATGATGGGGTGGAGCTGAAGTCCTGGAGAAGAGGCACATCATGTAACAGGCAACAGAGGAAGATCATGTAACAGCTTTTAAAAAGAAAGACCCACAAGCCATCATGATATCTCCATACCTTGACACATTTTTTTCTACAAACACCATTAACAACTCTCCTTGCTCCCCACAAACTTTGTTTGAAGTTAAAAGTAAGGAAAATGTGCTTTAACGAACCATTAGTGTCTCTCAATATCTTCCAGGCTAAGTCTACTCAATTTATGAGGCAAGAGATTTTCTTTTCTCCTTTTTTTTTTTCTTTCTTTTTCCATGCTGTCAGCTGTGCAAATGCAACCTGGAATCAGAAGTCTGATGCTCAGGGCTCAAATGCCATCACCAATAATAAAAACCAGTAACTGAGATTTACCTGAGTGATGCTGTTAATATGCCAGACAGAGCAGAAAACCAGCTCACTTTCCCACAACTACACTGTCTCTTACTTGCTAGCAATAATAAAAGCTCAGTTCTGTTAAGTAAGCAGATATGTCAGACATATGGGGAGCAGGTCTAGGGGGCAAGTGCCATTGTTTTATAGTCATTTCCCTCACTGTAATGGCATTTAAGAAGAAGTTATTTGCAGCATGTAAAGTAGAAGATGTGCATGTGGGCATTGTGTGAGAGACAGATGGACTAAGAAAAGCATCTGGCTTCTATACAATAGAAATATTAAACCTTAAAGCAATCAAAGATCTTTAAAGTAAGGAACCCTATCTTGTTCCCAGCAAAGTGAATGACCAACATTCTACAAAGGTCTACAAGAGGAAGAATCCACCATCAAAACTTCCAGGAGTAAAGCACCAGCTATTTGTTTTTTACTGCACTTGAAAAGTTCTTGGTCAAAACACATAGGTTGTAAACAACTCATAATTTTAAGGTTCTTAGGCAATTTTCCATAGGATCTAGAGATTCCAGTTTGCAACATAATGAGAAGAAAATTAGTGTTACATTCTATGCAACAAGATTGTAAATGATTCATTCTCATGACTCTCAACTGTCAGAAGAGACCTGCAGGGGCTGGGAGAGAGAGAAGTATCCTGAGTTGTGTGATAAAAAGTTTCTGCCCATGCTTCAGGAGAGTACATTACATGTCTTCTAAATGTACATTGCTGCACAGCTCTCCCAATGAGAAGCAAATAACAGACTTCACATTTATGATATGCCTGTAAGTGGGAAACAACTTTTCCACAAAGACCTGCCTATTCTCACTTTTATTACAGCAGTGTCCTAACCCTGGATAAATTGACTTGGCCAGCTCAAACTTTTTGTTTGGTGGAAGTGAAAAGCAGAATGAATGCAGTAAACTTTAAATCCAAGTCTTGGTGTCATGGGAGACAAAAAGGCAAACTTCTAATAAAAGGATCTTGGAGAATGGTGAGCAAGAGCTGTACTGAAATAATATTTTTAAATTATTTTTATCCAGTTGAATGACAGAGCTTGTCATTTCTATGTAGTATAAATGACTGAATACTTCATATGAGCAATAATACTATGGCAGACTGAGGCAAGCCAATATTTGATTCTTAGCTCTGCTACCAATTCATGCAGATAAATCATTCAAAGTCTTTGTGCTTTGACTTTCCCATCTGAGAAAGGAGATATTCAGCTTAGTTCACAGAAGTGTTGAAATGTTGATCATTTTTATGCACACAGCAATGTGAACTCATTGGGTGAAAGGTGCTTTGGAAGTATTAAATATTCTTCTTGCTATTATGCCTGCTTTCCTCTTCATACTGTTTATGAGTAGTGCTATTCTTTTCACTGAACTTCAGCCCATTAGAATTTGACAGTATAGAATTTACATTCTTTGCAATGATAAATGAATTTAATTTTCTTCAACAAAATACATTCCAATCCAGCATTTAAGCATAAGACTAATTTCTTTTGTTTCACATGACTATTGAGTAAAAACAAGTGCTCAAGTGCTCTGTCAAATTGAGGCCATAGGAGTTTTTGCAAGAATAAGCAGCAACTGGCAGTTGAAGTCTGTGATTTGAAAAAAGTTCTCTTCCAAATCTTGGAGAAACTATCAATAGCTTGGTTGCTATCCCACCAAAATCAATGTGGTATCGATACACACAGGTTAAAAAAATTCAAACAAATAAGAAAAAAATATATTCATTTCCCATCATAGACTCAATTCTTCCTCTAGAACTTCAATATTCCCTGTTACACCTTGTTCTGACTTTGGAGGGGAAAGCAACACTAATTGCAAGTCTAAGAAGTTTGAGGGAACAGGAATATTCTTCCCTTCACCTTCATCACAGGGACCAGGTTTTCTTCTGCAGTTTTATCAATTGTGGTGCATTCCCTGCATCTACAAGAATCTAATATACCAACAACGTCTCTGGCCATTTCTGCTGTCTTCCTGTTTTACTCATCACTAGTAATTATATTTCTTATATAGTCAGGAAATTGATCCAGGACTTAAGGAGGTTTGTGCAGCCTGTGAGCTACAACTCATGAATTCCTCTGGAGTGCACACAGTGTATCCATATTTCATTGATTCTGATCTGAATGTTCACCTTAATAACAAACAACTGCTATAAATCAGTTCTCATGCTATCTGCAATAAACCAGAATGTAACATAAACTGAACTCACTTAGACTGGTTTTCCTGAGATGGTGCATTAGGTCAGAGACTCACTGTGAGAGGGCTGCAGTTTGTAATCTGCAATGTTACAGGTTATTGGGATTTCATCTGACTTCAAAGGCAGAGGATTATCTTCCCTTCTGCATATGGTATCAGGGAAGTTCCTGGAATGATCTCGCCAGCTTTACTGTAAAGACAGACCTGATGAACTTCAATGAAACAAATGATAATGGAAGTTTCTGTGCAAAGGAGGTAATGTACCTATGAAACAGCCTGGCACATAGTAAGATTGAATTAACAATCAACATACTTGCAAATATTTCTTGAAATGGTGAATTCTGAGTGGCAAATCCAGGGCTTTTCTGTCTGGAGCAGAAAACTGGAAGAGCGAATGTATAAAAATCTCCAGTGGACATGCAATGCAAATCCTAATAAAGCTGAGACACCTGGAGAGCCCTCCTTCCCTGAAACTTAGGTATTATTAAGCAAAAATTAATTTCTGCCAAGAGGAAAGGTATTGGATCTGTTCTTGTAGAAATCTATTTAAGATTAACTTGCAGTTGGCAGCAGCAAATGCTGAGTGTTACTATGCTCAAAAAAGAGGTGCCAGAGAGGTAGGACTGGATCTTGGACCAAGAGTGTGCAAAGGCTTCTTTTCTTAATTTATGAGATCTCTGAATTAAACAGATAAGAAATCACATATTTAATTCCCCAAAGAAGACTAAATGTCCTACCTCCCCCTTAGGGAACTCAGAGGGTTGGGGATTTTAAGGCTACAGATTTCTGCTCTGTGAATTACCTGAGAAAGATTTGTAGACTGCAGGTACAAGCATCAGAGTGGACAAACTCTCAATAAAAGCAGCATTCAGAATAAAAGCACTGTTCTGGGTAAAACATCATCTCAGGTAACATGAGGACTGACATTCCCAAAGCTACTAAGGAGATCAAGCAGGAAAACACAATTAGCTACAAGTGTGAGGTTGTAAGGCTCCAAAAACTCCCAGTGTGAAGAGCTGAAAGCAAGACAACTTGATGCATTTTAAAGTATGTCTCTTCCTGGAATAGGAAGATGACTCCATCACAGATGGTAATGCTAAAAAAAATACAATAAGGTAAACTTAGTAATACTGTACAGGTGCTGCAGCTCCACAGAAGATGCCATGTTTTCAGTAATGCCTGTTAATCCATCATTTTACACAGAAGTTCCCCCTGCTTATCTTACTATCATCAGAAAAACATGTATTGATCTGCTTATGATCATAATTCCCAATTCAAATCTTTGTATATTACATCACAGCAGATTGGGAAGGCAGGGAGGCTAGGAAGTACAGAGATAAAATCAAAATAAATCTTCATTTAAATTTCAGAGTAAAACCTTAAGCACTTTATTCTTTGAGACAGAGAAAAAAATATATGATCCAGATTTTGTGTGCAGCAGCACACATATTTTTTAATATCATCTTGAAATCAGGAATAAAACCCAGTATAAACTTGTGCAAATGGCCCTCGAATCAGTCTTCCTGACAGGAAAATGTAGATGTGCTGTATGGTCCATCAGGATACCTCTGGAAGTAGTTTAGCCATTTATTTGCCCTGTATTAACAATGGTCAAGTATGAAAGAAATTAAGGGCTCATAAAAAGCATAGGAAGAGTAATAAAAACATTGAAAAGCAAAAAGTTGGAATTTAATCCCTTTAGAGAAACATTCTCCCTGCCCATTAAAATGCTGCCTTTATTCAGTCATTACAATTAACAAGAAACTCAGCCTGCTGGAGGACAGGCAGGTGGTGCCTCTCCTTCAGGTTTCCAGCTAATGGAAGTTTCCCTTTGAACTCGACACCACCGCAGAAGCACTGCGGGTCTGTAGGCTTTCCTCACTTCTCCCCTTTGGGATTTCCATGGAGCCCTTAGATTTTTCTCCTTTTTGGCATCTTTGAGGTTGTGATTCTGTTCCTGAGATCTCTGTGATGAACCGATAACCTGGTATGACTTGTTAAAGGAAAAGAAGCTGACCTCAATACCTAATTATACCAGCAGGGAAGTCACGAGTCTGAGTCCCTGAACAGCCTTGCTCCAGCAGCTCCTGCCCCATGAGCAGTGCCAGGAACAGTCTCATCAGGCTTGGTATAGACCCTGAGCATCCTTCTGCATACTGCAGATGGAAAATCAGCCAAAGCTCTTCCAGCATGATGCCACAAAATACTGCTCAACCAGAGAAGAGTCTGCAATTCTATGACATTTACTTTGGTTTAGCATTCTGAAAGCTGAGCCTCCGCTGCCCTAATGATGGTTAGATCTGCAGAAACAGCCCAGTGCTATTAAGACTCACATATAAATATATCTGCCAGCCAAACAGCCTTAAATAATCCAGTATGAGTAACACTTTGCTGTAGCAAATTGACAGTAAAAACAAAAGAAAAAAACTTCAACTAAAAATCCCCCATGGTTGTGCTCAGGAATTCTATTTTGACAGTTCACAAATTGTAGTTTTAGCAGTTGGTTAAAGTACTACATGAAAAGTTAGTAATATGAAACAAGTGAACTTTTTGCAACATTACCAAGAGCAACCACTGAAGAAATCCTTTCCTCCTTTCCAGGAGAAATTATTGCTACTGTAAAGATGGTAACTATAGATGGCTGAATTATGTCCAATATTTAGCAAAGACATTTTTAATCATATTTTCCTACTGTTAAACCATTTCTATAGCTACTAAATAAGACATTTCTGATTTTTTAACAGCTTGCAGTGACTAATTTATTCAAATGCAATTTTTTCGATTATTCATCTCCCTCTCATGGCAATCTTTTGAAATATCTTGACATGACTTATTGACCAGTTTCCCTTAGCTCTATTAAATAGTAAATTTTGTTTAATTTATTAGCTTTTGTATATGTAACAGATAGTTATTCTTGTTGGTTGGTT
This sequence comes from Corvus cornix cornix, assembly GCF_000738735.6. NCBI lineage: Eukaryota > Metazoa > Chordata > Aves > Passeriformes > Corvidae > Corvus > Corvus cornix. The sequence continues at coordinate 9,755,454 of NC_046341.1, read as the reverse complement.
TTGTTTGTTTGTTTGTTTGTTGGTTTCTGATGGTAAGATCATAGATCCATACATGTTGTGGTGAGCCACAGCTCCCGCCAGGGTGTGCTGGACCCCATGGGACAAAAGGTCCAATGGTTTAACCCCCCAGGGGCCCAGGAACCATGAAATGGCTGCCTGCCTTGACATGGCCGCCCTCAGGCAGCCCTCAGGCAGTTTGGCGGGAAAAGCCGTTGGCCCTGGCGGGAAAGATGTGACAGCTTGCGTGTCTGCAATGGCCGCCAGCCTCTCCTCCCCTGGTTATGTCATTGCTTTTTAATTGGCCCTGGTTCACCCTCCCTGCCTATCCCGTCTCCCATCGGTCTTGCTGTATATTTCCCTCCCTCGGTTCCTCCCCTTTGCCATGTACCTGTTGGTTACTTCTGTGTGTTCCGCCTCTGTCAGGGGCTCCATGGGGCTTTTTTGGAGTTTTCCTTCGACCCTCAATAAAACTGCTTCTGTTTCCCAGAAAAGCCTCCCTCACCTCCTTCTTCTCCCCAGCACCTTGGTCAACAGTGATTGAAGCGAGCCTCACCGCAGTTCTCACCCAGCCTCCCGCTCCTTTGTCGAAGAGTGTCCTTTGCTGCAGCAGCTGACAAAGACTTGCCCAGAGCTCGACCTCAGAGCTAGCCACTCGGTGAGCGTCTGCGGCACATACACGCACAACAGGGAAACTTGGCAACCTCAGACAATCAACTAATCCCACAGAAAAGAAGACCCATCCCTTAGTAGAACAGATGAGATAATAAAATTTAAAATACAACTCAAAATTGTAAAATCAAAGCCACAAATATCTTCTATTTACTCTCAGTAAGCAGAGTAACCAGCAAGACCATGAAATCCATTCAAAGAATGCCATGGAAGTCACTGCAGTAGTGGGATAGCAGTATAAGTATGCTAGGAAAAAAAACATGTTTTGTAAGAAATTTAGGTGAACCCAGTTAGACAGTAAGGCTAAATAAAGTGAAATAAATTCAACTGTCATAAGAAAATCAGGCTCCCTGGCACATTTAACCTACAGCAATGATTCTGCTACATATTTGCTTAAGTTCAGTTATCCCAACATGGGCCAGAAAGACGTGTACTCGATCAGTGAACCAGGCTGAACTCTTCAAAATTCCATTAACTTCTCCTGCATTGTCCAAGTGAAAGCACTGCCTCAGTTTCCCTTTATGTGAAGTAAGAATCCTCCTACTGCTTTGACAAGAGTCCTGGAGTGAGTACCTGAACCATGCACAGCATTTTTACACACCACCTCTAAAAATAATAAATAAGCATCACACAGAATTGTGTCCTTTTTTTTTCCTTACCAATACAGACATTTAAAATACATGAGGATTCTAGAGGAGGAAATGGGGGTAGGAGAGGGAATCAAATCTACAGGCCTCTTGACCTTACCATTTTTTCAGTCTATAACAACAGAGACCTCTCTGTTTCAAAGAAAAAAAAAAAGCCCATTCTGTTCTGAATCTCCTGTGATGAAATGGAATTTGCATTCAGCATCCATCACCAGTGGTCAGAGGAAATCACTGTCTCCATCGAAGATTGTGCACTTTAAATCCTCTGCTAGTTCAACTGCTATATATTTGATTTTAATTAAAGTTCTGTCATGAATTATAAAAGACCATATCTTCAAAGTCATTAATTAAGGCCCCTTGGTGTCTGAATACCAACACTATAATGACAAGTGAGGTGTACAGTGACTAGCAACAAGCGGCTGCCCAGCAGCAGCAGCAAAGCAAGCAGAACTATTATTCTGACATATTCAGGATTGCACTTGCCCATTGTTACAGCGAAGAGATCTCCCATGAATACAAACAGAACAGCAGTGGGGAATAGTCAGGCTTTGGTGTGGCCCTATTTGTAAGTAATGTGCCTCTTCATACAATTTGAGAAATGGGTCATTCAGTGCAGTATTCCTTAGGATCTGTCTGAAATCTGAACAGCAGAAATGCCGTAGCTCTGTTCTATGGGCTTAGGAGCTGATCATGCCATCACATCAGTTTAGCTCTTGCTCTTACTATGGGGGTAGGGGTGGCTACCTGGCTAGAAAAGGGCTTGGTCCCATCATCTTTACTCACATTTTACACTGCAAGGTGCCTCATGGAGCTCAACAGGCCCATTCACAACATATGGCACAAGGCAACACCGATGTGGATGGCAGGATCCATTCCCAGTGCTACTGAGGATCATGCTGAGTTTACCAAGCTTAACCAAATACAGCAGCATCAGGACTTCTTCTGAACTACCAGTATGTGGAAGCACCAGTATGGAACCACCAGCATGTTAGTTCTGCACATTGTATCCACAACGTCCAGTTCATTATTGAATTTTAAAAAATTCATTTCTAATTTAGTAGCAAGCTAACAAATCATATCTATGTGTCAGCAGAACTTCACATCCTTAGAACCTAATTTCCTAAAACAGAAAGGATGAGAGAAACAAAAGGAAAAATATAATTGCTACCTTAAATGCTGAAAACCATATCTGGTACCAACTGTTGACCCGTTGTACATTGTCCCACTCTCACCCCTCCGTGCACACACACACACATACTGATTTCCAACAGTTTAAAGACTCCCTCATGTGGTGGTCAGATATGGTGAATTTGATCACTGAAGCCTGAGCCAGCTGCTGAGCAGATAGAGAGCACATCCAGATAATAAATGATGTGGATGTTTAAACCTTACGTTCTGTTAGGATCAACCCTTCAACATACAGGGCTTAGATGAGCTCACTTGCCTGCAATATAAATGAGTTCTTGCTGAAGTTATTAATCCTTTTAAACTCATTGGGGACTGCTGTGACTAACGATTGCTTCCTAGAGACAACCTTACTAAAACAAATAAACTGCTAGTATCATGCCTTCCTCTGTTCCTACAGGGGCACACATCTTCAGCCAGCTGCAGCAGGCGCTCACTATTTCTGTTACAGGCACTGAAAGGCAGGTACTTGGAGCTTAGTGACTTGCCAGTGTCAAACCCCAGAAACAATGTAGTCCCTTAGTATGTCACTACTGTTACTCATATAGATGGTCCATCTTCAGCACAGGTACCACTAAGAAAAAGCAGTGAGTGAATGATTCCTACACACCTCAAGCTCAGGGGGGGCTCAGTCTGGCAACACACTAGTGGCCTTGCTACTTTCTACCACAGTGCCCTACAAGTCAGACATGTGGCAAAAGGCATCAAAATCTTGTTTTTAGCATTGTCCAGTCCCATGCTTTCTTCTGTAAGCTCTTTGGTTTCCTGGTACTTATAAACTTTTCTTCCCCAGACAAGAAGAAAGAAGGCTCTGGAATGCTGATCCAGGAGAAATTGCAAAATGGGATCTCTGAAAAGAGAATGAGTCACAAGGCAACCCTGGAAAACCAAAAACTAGCCAAGGTCTGGCTAAACTAGACCTTGGGATAATTTCATTGGCACTTTTCCTGAAGTTCAGGCAAACTTTTCCATCACCAAGCTTTGGGTTTTCCAGTTCTGTTTGAAACACTCTGACAACACCATATTAGCTCTAAGAACTTTAATTGGTTCTTTCTTTTCCACAAATCCTGCTAAAATCAATGCATGCATCTGCGTTAATTGAACTTGTTTTGCTTCCTAAACCAGACACTATAAACTGACAGCACATGACCTAGAAAACACATAAGAGGTTATATACACATACTGAAATAGTTTACTTGCAGACACACATCGCACTGTACCCAGTTAGAACCAGCTGAGTTGGTAATCAGAGAATCAGCTGTTTTCTTAAGACCTTAATTGTCCTGATGATTATTTACTTCTTCAGCCTAGCAACAGGTTTCAATTTAAAACATGAAACTCCACCAGGAATAAATCCATCATCCTCCCATGGCCTGTGCTCAGGACACTCTGCCTGACATACTCCTCTGGAACCACAAGGAAATCATCAGCTTTTGATAAAATTTTGGAATTAGTGACAATAGGAATTGCTACAGTACATTTCTGGAGGGATGACTACTCTGTGAGCAAATTACCCAGGACACCATTTGAAGTCTAATCTTGAAACTGCTGAGTGCTTCTGAATCATTTCAAAAATCATTTTCTGAAACAGAAAAATCCTTTGATAAAAACAGCATGTTAATGCCTGCTCGTGTTTCTCTTACCACAGTCAGATCTACTGAGAGATGTAGCTTACAGCTCAAAAGACATCATGATTCCCTTGTTACTGTTATTATTGAAGTATGCCCTCAAAAGAGGTATTTGCCCTCTCAGACTGTGTGGTGTCTGCCATACAGTAACTATTAATGCATGAAAGTAGACATTTAAAAAGTAAATTTGGTATCTTACTCACAAAGTAGATAGTTTAAAATTTTCAATATGGAGTTGTTCTGACCTGAAACAAACTCAGTAACTATAGAGGAGCTTTTTATGATTAAGGAGAGATAAAGCAATGTGTATATCATAAAAATACCTAATCTAGAAATTATATGCAACAGGGAAATTAATTTTTCCACAAATACATAAAGGCAATAATAGGAGATATAACTGTTCCTTTTCTGTAGCTAATCCAGAGGTAGCATCTGTTTACATAGACAAAATATCTTATGGAGGATTATGGTAAGAGAAAGGAAAGCTAGGTTATTGCTTCAGCTCTTCCATAAAGTTGGTAGATGGCCTTGGATTCTCTTCTCAGCAGGGCCTTTTCTTCTTTCCCTTCATTTTGTATTGCCTCTTTGCTTAACGTTTAACTTCTAGGGAGTCTACCCAGAATTAATTATTTAATTATTTAATCTAATTAATTACTGTCAGAAGTAATCTCTTCAGGGTATGGAGGGCTGAGGAATGTTTATGCACTAAACACTAACACCAGTTAATCTGTCAATGTCAGAATATGTCACTTCAGTTGCTTCAGAGTCTGTCTCCCTGATTTAACCTTACCTAGTCTGAGATAAGAAAACACATCATAATGTCTTCAAACTCAGCAAGAGTGGCAGGGTGACGGGGTAATTTGGGCTGTAACTGACCTCAAGAGTCATTTAGCCCAACCTCTGAGTCAAAGCAGAGGCCAGCCAGCAGCCAAATGTCCCTACTGCCAGGACTGAACACCACTGCATTCCCAGCCTGTAAAAGCAGCACCTCTGTAGCACACTAAGAACAGGATGATGGCTTAGAGCTTAAAGACATAGAGCTTAAAGACAAATACAAGGAGATAAGAAACATTTTACCCCAAATTTAGTCTCAATACAATAGGACTTCTACTCTCACAAAGTGTCATCAGCATTTATTTTGCATTGCCAATCTGAAAGAGGGGCAGCTCAGCCAGGATTTCTGATGTCATGTGCTAATGAAAGAGAATGCTTTTCACTGACTGCTCAGAAACTCAATCTATTGCTTCACCCAGTACCCATAAATCCAATATTCCATTATGTATTATGTTTCCTAATTGAACATAACTTGCTTAACTGCTCACTCACTGAAGTAGTATCAGCAAAAATGCAAACAAAGGTGAGAAACAATGCTTCACTGCAGGTCTGCGTGGTTTCTGTTGCTTTGCCAGTTTCTTTTACAAAGTGTATTTAAAAGGTGACCTCAACCTACTCTCACTGCCAGCAAAGATAAGAAACAAAATACAGTGAGATTTTCAAACTGCACAGACCTCACAGTCCATTCAAAAGTTTCCTCATCCATTTCTGATCCAATATTCATTAGGACAGAGGGAGAACAGAGCATTCATTAGTTTTCAATGAGGTGTATGAGTGCCACTGAATGTGCCAGGACACATTTGGCTTTAAACGGCTTCACCACAGTACCCTTCTAAATGAAAACTGCTAAGCTGTCATAAATTACATTAAAATTCTTATGAAAATGGCGTGGTTCTCATGACTTAGGATTTATGTCAGCCCTTGACCTAACATGGAGCACAGAAATAACTGCAGAATTTGCAACATGAT